>NW_011495032.1:33524724-33601566 GCF_000754665.1 Bison bison bison
TTGAGAGTCCCTTGGACTGCAAAGAGATCCAACCAGTCCATCCTAAAGGAGATCAGTCCTGGGTGTTCATTAGAAGGACTGATGCTGAAGCTGAAACTCCAATACTTTGGCCACCTCATGCTAAGAGTTGACTCATTGGAAAAGACCCTGATGTTGGGAGGGATTGGGGGCAGAAGGAGAAGGGGATGACAGAGGATGAGATGGCTGGATGGCATCACCGACTCGATGGATGTGAGTTTGAGTGAACTCTGGGAGTTGGTGATGGACAGGGAGGCCTGGCATGCTGTGATTCATGGGGTCGCAAAGTGTCGGATACGACTGAGCGACTGAATTGAACTGAACTGAACTGAAAATGTATTTGGACTGACCCACATATTTTTGTTTTCTTCTCAATATCTTGTTTCATGTCATCTTTCCCCATACACCCACTCAAAACAAATTCAGCTATCCATACTTTTCAAAAGTATTTCATATAAAGTTTTAATGGAGGCAAAATCATCATTATAGATTCTATCAAGGCTGAGAATTATATTATTCTTATTGCGTACGTGCTAAGTCGCTTCAGTCATGTCCAAATCTCTATGACCCTATGGACTGTAACCTACCAGGCTCCTCTGTCCATTAGATTTTCCAGGCAAGAATACTGGAAACAGTTGCCATACCCTTTTCCAGGGGAATCTTCCTGACCCAGGCATCAAACCCACATCTCTTGTGTCTCCTGCATTGGCAGGCAGGTTCTTTACCACTAGTGCCAATTGGGAAGCCCTTATTCTTATTAATTATGCAAAAAATGAAATATACCCTAGGGGCATTAAAAGCCTCTAATTTAAAAATTGGTTTTGATGACATTAGTAGTCACTGTGAGAATTCACAAGTGAAAGTACATCATTTATAAAGACCTTCAAATTAGCCTTTAATATATTTTCTTCATAAAACATATATGTAATTAAAAATAAAGTGTATTGCTGTTTGCCAACAAGAGATGTAACTGGATCTTCCCCCAATATACACACACACATATGTATATGTACATATACACATGTACTCTTGGTTGTTGTTTAATTGTTAAGTCATGTCTGAGTGTTTTGAGACCCCATGGAGTGTAGCTTGCCAGGCTCCTCTGTCCATGGGATTTCCCAGGCAAGAATACTGGAACAGGTTGCCATTTCCTTCTTCAGGGATCTTCCTGACTCAATCATCTTGAACCCACATTGTCTGCATTGGCAGACATGTTCTTTACCACTGAGCCACCATGGAAGCCCATACACATGCATGCATATGTGTTACATGTATACATATCATGTATATTAGATTACGGACAAGTAAAAAATAATCCAGAAACAATAGTTATTCATTGTATTTCATCAATAGGGAAACCAAGAGTCATGAAACACTAGTCTAACTGAAAGGTTGAAGTAAAACTAAGGAAATGCACTCAAAGGTCTATATTAGAGTGCTCATCTTTTGTTTGAGTGAGCATATTTTTGTTGAAGAGTAAGGGAAAATTCTATATTGGAGGATTTCAGTGGTAAGAACAAGTCAGAAGTGTTATAAAATGGTTGAAGCATACTCTCATGCCAATTGCAAATCAATGCTGCTGGCAGTTAACATTACAACTGCAGGATTTTGAAGGATTAATGGTTTCTGATATCAAACAAAAGCTGTGGTAAACAGACATATAAATCAGAGAGGTCAAAAAATTATGAACCATATACTCCGTGTACTCGGTGTAGTGGAAAGAGAATATTGTTTCAAGCAGCATCATGAGCCGAGCACTACATAAATGCCCATTAAACACAACCAGGCAGATACTGCCTGATATGGTCCAATCAGTCAGCAGTTGGGTGACATCATATGTATTAGCATTTTCTGAAATCAATCCACAACTGGGATTTATGGGAGCTTTGTCCTCTTTCCTAAACAGTGTCTTCTCCTTGATCATGCCAACTTGGAGATTTCTAGAATAAAGTGAACATGAGAACATAAAACCCCTGCATGCTTTAAAGGATTAATAAAAACAGTCATTGCCTTGGAGATAAAGTCTGTTTGATAATTTTGTCCCTGTACGAAGTGTTCACAAAAACATTCATCATTCTTTTTCTTATCATCTTCATAACAGAATATGGAAAGCATGTTAGAAAGAAGTTGATATTCAGATCCACACACAATGACAGAACACATACTATATGCCAAGTACTCTTCGAGACACCAGAAAGACAAAAGAGAGTCAGAGAAGGTTTGTGCATTAGAGGATAGAAGCTAATTAATAAAGTGGGCAGATATGGAGTAAAACTTGACCAGATCGGTGACGTGTGGAAGGCACCTAAGGAGAGGTGTATTTTGAGGACCATCTGTTGTATAGTCTAGCAAGTGTGCATGAGCAGGGAGGCTTCAGAGAGGTACTATGGCTTAAGTAAAGCTTTAAGGATGGTTGTCCACCAGTTGGACAAGGTAGGGGGAAAATTGCAGTAAGAACAAGCACAGGAGAATCAATAGCGTGGCATGCTTGGACAAAGTTACATAACTTTGTATTTCTGAAGTATTATGCATATGGTGGGTGATGAGACTGAAAATAGAGTAAGAGGCTAGATCCAAGAAGGACCCTTTATAAATCATGGTAGAGAATTTGACCTTTGCATTTTATGCAGCATTCGATGTGGTGATGACCTCTTTTTTTTTTTAAGAGGAGAGTGACACAATTATCACTGGAGCCTAAAAAATACCACCTGGTGCCAGTATAGAGGCTGGATTACATACAACTATAGCTAAAGTCAGGAGTCACTGCCACATTACAGGAGAAAAGTGAGGAGAGTGCAAAATAAAGGTTGTAAACTGACCATCCATGAGCTATCCCATTTTTGTATGCCGACACTGAATGAGTTTCATAGATCTTCTTTAGTTGGTTACTGGCTATGCTCTTTAAGGGCATTTGATCCCCAGTTTGCTAGGATCCTACTACTCACTATTATTTTCAAGAATTCAGTCTTTATTTGTTTATGATAGTCACCAGCTCCTATATGCATGAATGTCTGACTCTTCAAATAAACTAGGCCAGAAGGAACTAGGGAGAGAACAATTTCAGGGTACACTGATAAAATAACCATCCTTGGTAAATAACTGTACAATGATGAAGAGAGTAAATTGAGAATAAGCCTGTGCTTTTGTAATTTAGGTGGATAATGATTCCTTTAACTAGATATTATCCTAATGTAAATATATGTAAGAAATATATATTCTACCAGTAGGGAACTAATATTCAACAAGAAACTTAAGATTTTAATGACACATTGAGTGTATAAGCAAAGCCCCAAAATTCCAAAAGATCTTTGAAATCCTATACATAAAGCCTCAGCAGGTGATAGACTATCCTGAACCTCAATACAATTTGTCTGTAAAAAAAAATTATTTTCTTCAAAATAATGAGAACTAAATTCAGGAAACCAGATGGTAATCTCTACTTTTTCTCTTAGCTATCTGACCATGATTATAAGAGATAAAAACAGAAGCATCTGTCTCATTATCAAATCATCAAAATATGTTTGAATTGTTGCTTTGTAACTATGGAAGATCATCATACAAATGAACACTTTCAACTTATTAATCATGACTGCCACCTTAGTTCTAATTTCAGGTTCTGAATAAGAGTGTTGAAATCTGTGGATTTTTCACAATAGGTTTCTTCACATCACAGTCATTGGAACAAGATTTTCTTACCAGATCTCATTAGAATCACATTCTTTTCTAGATTCCTTCAAAATAAAATCACTACTTAAACCAGAGCATGATGCAATTAAGTGGGCAGACAGTTATTAGAAATATCAGTAACAAAAATAAACCGAAGTCTCTTGAAGTTTGAAGATAATAGAGGGATATTGCTTTGGACTGCAAGGACATCCAACCAGTCCATTCTAAAGGAAATCAGTCCCGAATATTCATTGGAAGGACAGATGTTGAAACTGAAACTCCAATACTTTGGCCACCTGATGCGAAGAGCTGACTCATTTGAAAAGACCCTGATGCTGGGAAAGATTGAAGGTGGGAGGAGAAGGGGACGACAGAGGATGAGATGGTTGGATGGCATCACCGACTCAATGGAAATGAGTTTGAGTAAACTCCGGGAGTTGGTGATGGACAGGGAGGCCTGGTGTGCTTCATCCATGGGATCGCAAAGAGTCGGACACGACTGAGTGACTGAACTGAACTGAATTGCTTTGGTTGAAAAGGAACCTCATACTCTGCCCTGTAGAAACTCCCATGTCCTTGCCCTGCCAGCTCAGGTGGACTATATAATAGGAATACTAACACTGACAACAGCCTCAGCTAATATTGACTGAGTTCTTAGAACATGGCAGGCATTAAACTAAACATGTCTACATTGGTCGGTTAACTTCTCTAGTGGCTCAGCGGTAAAGAATCTGCCTGCAGTGCAGGAGACACAGGCAGGAGATGAAGGTTTGATCCCTGGGTTGGGAAGATCACCTGAAGAAGAAAAACAGCTATCCACTCCAGTATTCTTGCCTGGGAGAGCCCCTGAACAGAGGAGCCTGGTGGACTACAGTCTATGGCATTGCAAAAGAGTCGGACACAACTGAGCACCTAAACAACATGAGACATACTACTTATACCCTATTCTAAATATGAGAAAACCCTGATAAGAGAGGTCAAGTTACTTGCTCCAAGTCATGTATCTAATGAGTGGTACAACTGGGGTTTGGTCCCTTGGTGTGGGACTCAAAGTCTGCACATTTAAGCCCACCTCCTCTCTTAATGGATCACTGGGTAGAGTAGGCATACATACATAGAAATTAATGTACATAGTGATGTCATATAGTTTTAAAAGATCCTAGTACTTCTGCAGAAAAAATATATCATCAAATGTTTCTGTGAATTTCAGTGCATAATGAAGGTGACTGACATGTTTGCTTTTATATTTAAAACTCTGCTAAATTATAGAATTTCTTATAATTTAGCAAGAAGTTAAATTGTGTAAATTGGAAACTCAATTCTTGTTATGGTCACAGGGTATGTAGGATGGTGGAGTGGCTTTTAGCATAAATTCTGGAGTTGATTGCTTGGCTAGAATCCAGAGCTCTGCCATATTCTAGCTATGTGACTCTAATGAGTTGATTAACCTCTCTATCTCTCACCTTCTTCCTCTCTAAAACAGCCACAATAGCACCTATCACAAAGGTTGTTGCAATATCAAATAGCATGTAAAGTACTTAAGTAGTAGTAGTAGTATACGTAGTAAGTATAGAACAAACTATGTCGTTCCACTGAGAGTTATCAACAGTTCCAGTGCATAAGAATCATTTACCCTCATTCACTCGAATTGCCTATTTTAGAAAATCTGTGAGCTTCAACTAATATATCACAGTGGGTGTTCAATAAATGTTTGCAAATGCTGATATATATACCCATAACTTCCCATCATGAATAATGTGTGGCTAAAAATTTCAGAATAATTACTGTCCAAAATATTATTTTAATAACAGTTCACCTGAGGGTGCTGTCATATAAGGAGAAGGAAACATTAGGGAATCTAATAAAAGATCTGGTGCTTTCCATAAATATATCATAGATTCAGGAATTTAGTGAAGATAAAAGTTATAAACAGAATAGGTCAAAAACTTTTCAATGCTGCAGGATGTTTTCCTTGAGTGAATAAAATAGTATATTTTCTGTACCCAAGTATTTGCCTTTTATCACTCAGCACTTAGGGATATTTTGGGTAGAGGTATTTTAAGCATGGGCTTCCCAGGTGGCTCTAGTGATAAATAACCTACCTGCCAATGCAAGAGACATAAGAGACACTGGTTCAATCCCTGGGAAGATCCCCTGAAGAAGGAAATGGCAACCCATTCCAGTATTCTTGCCTGGAGAATCCTCATGGACAGAACTGCCTGGCAGGCTACAGTCCATGGAGTCAGACATAACTGAAGCGACAGCACGTACCTTTTAGGGGCATTTTTTTCTACTCCTTGATCCAAGTGCTGCAGTTCTGATTTTACTCAAACTACTCAGAATTTACTATCACTCAAACCATTCAGAACTTCACCATTTTCATACATGCTCTGAATGCTGTAATGTGTTTTCAAAGACTGCTTACTTATTTTCTATTTTGCTCCTACCTCTTAAAATATGTGTCAATAAACACAAGCTCACTGGGGAAAGTTAAATTTTACTCTTGACTTTCAGGAATGCACTTTAATACAAAATCCAAGGATAATCTTATTATAATTGAATTTAAAGTTTTAATCTCAGGTTAGAACTGACTCATATAAACTACTCTATTGGAAAAAAATCAGTGACTGACAATTTAAAAGTATTGGTGCTGATGAAGTATTGGCAATGACCTTTTTAATCTTATGATGTCTGACTCACAGCTGGCTAGAAAAAATGCATCATTATTATGCTTTAATCCAAAGTTAAAATGTATTCTTCCCAGCTGCAGGAAGCTAACGGAAGTCAAGAGAAACAAGACTATTTCTGACAATAAATATTTGCTTCCCACATATAGGCCAGGCGACAATTTCATCAAACACATGCATGGAGCTAAAATTTTTAAGCTGTAGTCAGTTCTCACAGGCATTAATCTCTGGAGTTAGCAAGAGTACATTTTTTTCTGATTTCATTCTAATAACCTGAAGCTTTCTTAATAACAGGGAGCTTCAAGAAAGCTATCTTCAAATGAGAACTGCTCCTCTTTTCCACCCTTTCTTCTCAAAGCAATTCTATCCCTGAGCGAAAAAAGAAAAATCTAACTCTAATGCTCTCTACTGTTAGGGCAAAGGATATGAGCATGTTCAAGGGAAGAAAAATACCTTTCTGGATGAAGTGCTAACTTTATCCACATAGTGCATGGAGTGAAACTAAGGTGGCTCTGTAACTGAATCAACTAAGTCTTTTTCAACCAGCCAAAGCTGGTTCACGGTACAGTAGAAAGAACACAGAACTGAGTGTTGCAAGAAAGAAGTCCCAGACAGGCTGCTCACAAGGTTTATGGCCACAGATACTCAATTCACCTCTTCTATAAAAGTGACAAATTGGCCTAAATGATCTCTGAGGTGTCTTCTAGCTTTAAATTTTTATTCCATGATAGATGGGACTATAAAATACATCCATCTAAAATATTAAATGGTGGCCAATAATAGACACAGAGAACAGTAAAGAAAGAGGAAGAGTAGCTGTTTCACTTCAAATGTTTAGTGAGAACCATGAATACAATTTAGTAAAAGCCAGTTTAGTGCAACCCAATGTTTAAACCCTGGCTACTGACTATTTGTGTGACCTTAGTCAATTTATTTGTGTTTCATTTTCTTTTTTCACTAAATGGGGATAATAATAGTATCTACCCTGAGGATTGTCTTGAAGATCCAACACCTTAATATTTGTAAAACATCTAGAACATTCAATATCCTACAATACCATGTGTTAAATAAATAATCTCAAATCCATCCATCTTATGAAAGATACAATACCACTATAACAGAAAGAAAAGGCAGCCGGTTAAAATACCTATTGGCTACTCAGCACTGTTGGGTATGGCAACTTCTGTTTTTCATTCTATGTGCCCCTGAATGTTCTTCCTATTATTCTGCTCAAAGGAAGAAAAGCAGATTCACATGGTTGCCCCAGACTGGCTTGGCATTGATACTCAAGTTTAATTTTCATGTTTTCCAACTGCACCTATGATCTTCACAAGACTTGATCAGGTTGCAGTTCTTAAGATGATTTTGAAATATTGAGGACAACTGAATTTCTGTCATTTTAATAGTGTGTGATGAAAACATTATTTGTTGCTATTTGAAATACAGTTATCAAATTTGGTTCCAATAATATGTTTGTGCATGTGTGTGTGTGTGTGTGTACACAAACATGCATGTAGTAGATGCTATGGTGTGGCACCCAGAAACCTCTTCATGCCCAAGTTCTCAGAACCTCAGCCTCCAGGAATGTTGACTGCTGATGGTTTTCACCTCAGCTGCCTTTGTTTCGGGGCAGTGACCCCACAACGCAACTACAAGGACGCTGCTCTGCCAGGGGTTTCACCCTCTCATGGGAGGCAGACCATAACCAGTAATTTGCTGATGTTGAGTTACAAAGGCCATACCTCCTCTTGACAACTATGAAGTGCTATTCTAGTTCCCGAACACATTATGGGATCAAATTATTCCTTTGTTGCAGTTTTATCATAGTTGAACTTTTCCTTCTACCTCATGTTGATTTTTCACTGTCTGATAGATGTTGTTCTTGAGAATACTTATACAAACTCGCTACATGAAAACTTTTCTCAGAGACTGTTTTCTAGGTGCCAACCTAAGGCAATGTGTGTGACTGTTTTTCCTTTATGATCTCAAGTATTCAGAATTTTAAGCTAACCAAACTCTATAATTCATGCACACTATTGTTATTGTTTCCCTCTATCCTCTATCTCAATTCCACTTCTTATTCATCATGCTGCTGCTGCTGCTAAGTTGCTTCAGTTGTGTCCAGCTCTGTGCGACCCCATAGATGGCAGCCCACCAGGCTCCCCAGTCCCTGGGATTCTCCAGGCAAGAACACTGGAGTGGGTTGCCATTTCCTTCTCCAATGCATGGAAGTGGAAAGTTAAAGTGACGTCGCTCAGTCGTGTCCGACTCTTAGTGACCCCATGGACTGCAGCCCACCAGGCTCCTCCATCCATGGGACTTCCCAGGCAAGTGTACTCGAGTGGGGTGCCATTGCCTTCTCATAAATATCCACAATAATGTTTTTAATACATATCCTTTCAATCTGTATATGCTTACTTTGTCTTATTTGTATTTTCTAACAAGTGTTTTGTGTCATTTCTAATATATAAATAATATCATATATTAAATAGGATCATGTTTTACTTTAGATTCAAACATGCTGCTCTACATAATCCGGTTCTCATAGTCGCACTAAATTACATATACAAACTCACAAACATAAACACATATATAGCATTGTTACTATTCCTGGATACCAAACTTACCTCCATATTCTTGACACTGCAAATAAGACTGAATTAACCATTAATACTATTTGTAAAATGCTATAAATTTGCTTTATAACATAAATTATCTCTCTGCAGTACTAATTTAAATACAGAAGAGTCTAGACAAACAATAATAGTCACTGTGGAAGATACAACATGGAAAGATTTCTTGTTGATTGAGAACACTGAAATCATATGGGAAGGACAAAATGTACGTGGGTATATTATCATTATAAATGTTTGTATCTATGAAATAGTTAACATTTACATACACACTCAAGGCCAGGGGATTGTTTTAGGTGCATATGTACAGGAATTCACAAGAACTCAATTAGACCTGTGTTACTATTATTTCTATTTTAAGATAGGGAAGCTGATCCATAAAGAAGTAAAATACTTTCCCAAGAGTGTATGGCAAAGCCTAGAAGAACCAAGATTTGACTGCAAGCACTTCAAAGGCAACAATCTTAATCATCACACTTTATGACCATGTATGTTAATAAACTATATAAAACCGTACATAAAACCAACAAAAGACAGTATATACAACTGAATGGTTGTTAGGTATATAATAAGTGCTATAATTCAATAAAGAGAAATTTCTGTACATAATACTCATTTAAAACTTATAAACAAACTTTAGTTTTTCTGGATTTCCTAAGAGAGTACTTCTGGAGGCACTTCATAAACCAACGTTTGTGAATTCAACTATGTACTTTCAACAATTTGAAGATTTCTTGGCATTTATCTGGTATTCTATATATATTTGTGGTTGGATTAAATAAACAATAAGACCAAATTTTAAAAGGCTGTCCAGGCAGTAGCTTTTTCTTTGCAATGTAAGTAGAACAAATGTAAAAATCTGTGACATTTAAGATAGGGCAAAAACAAACCCTGAAACAATTAAGCCAAATCCCAGATAGTAATATAGGGCTTCCCTGATAGCTCAGTTTGTCAAGAATCAGCCTGCAATGCAGGAGACCCCAGTCTGATTCCTGGGTTGGGAAGATCTGCTGGAGAAGGGATAGGTTAACCATTCCAGTATTCTTGGGCTTCCCTTGTGACTCAGCTGGTAAAGAATCAGCCTGTAATGTGGGAGATCTGGGTTTGATCCCTGGGTTGAGAAGATCCCCTGGAGAAGGGAAAGGCTACCCACTCCAGTATTCTGACCTAGAGAATTCCATGGACTCTTTAGTCCATGGGGTTGCAAAGAGTTGAACACAACTAGCGACTTTCACTTCATTTCACTTCCAGATAGTAATATTTGAACACCAAGGAAAGTGGATGAAGACACTATTTAAAGATTCCTGAGGTTGGCAGGGGTAACAGAATTTTTCCTTCATTTTCTACAATTTCTTAGAATATTTCTTAGAAATTTTATGCATCACTTTTCCCAAGATTTTGAAAATTTCCATTGGTAAAATTTGCAGAACAGTCTCCTTGTGACTAAAAAATTTCTCTTAAAGAAATAAAGAAATGAAAACAATAAAATAAACAAAAAGTATGTTAAAAAGCATATATGTGAGAAGCCACTGCTTTCCTACTAAATAAATTACAAGTAAAAAACTCACATGTCTGGATCAAGAGAATACTAACCATGCTATGGTTCTTCCCTCTGATTGACCTCTTGTCAATATGATTACAAATGAGAGGAGTGAATCTTGTAGTGTCCACACTCTCTCAGAGAGGTAAACCTAAAATGGATTACTTCTGCTCCTTAAGCAACTGATCAATAAAGCTGTGGATTGCAGTGAGAACGGAAATGTCTGTGGGTTGTAGCAGTTATCCTCTGTGTCTCTTTAGAAATTAATTAAAAATCAATGAAGTGTGCAGCCTATTAATACAGCAACCTCTAGATCAACAGATAGAAACTGAGCCTTTCTCTGAGCATACATATTGTGCGAATACTTTCGAACACTATAGGGAGGTGGCTGGATGTCTGATGCCTTAGTTATCACTGAACATAAACAGATCGTTCCTAACATTCTCTATTTTCACAGAGTCACATGTGACTGGTTGGAAACCATCAAGTTCAATGTGTGGGAATATGTATGCTATAGTTTCCTTCTTAAGACGAGTATATAAATTTTTATGAGTTATCCTTATACAAAGAAAGACTTTGGCTGCAATATAAAACTAAAGACTTACTATAACTTTTATTTTGTGATTTATTTACATATGAGTCTAGGCAGTTGATTTATAACTACTGAATATTTTTAAATAAGCATCTTCCTATGAAAAAAAAAGTAAAATTCCTAGATGCTAAAAGTCCTCATATGATATAAGCAAATTTGGTGTCTACATGTAATACATGTCATTCAATTCAGTTCTTCCTCTGTTCTATTTGGATGCCAATGGACCTGGTCCATCTATGCAAATGCTTACCCAGCACATTGAAATTTGAAATTAAAATTTGAAATGGTGGTCCTAAAACACCCGCTTCTGCAAGTCATCCAGCTACTTCCCAATGCTTGCTCTGACTGCTTTCCTCTTGCTTAGGGTCCTTCCTCCTCAAAATCTTCAGAAGGATCTGAACTATAGCTTCCAGTTTTCATCCCAATCCCTTGCACTTGATTTGGAAGCCCATTTTGATATATTTCCTTATTTGAAACTTTATACTCTCCCTCTGCCAGAATGCTAGGACTTTAGTCCCTGAGTAAGGGCATAGGAGAAAGACACATCTGCTTTATACCTTGTCTCATTTTCTATCCTGACATTACTATAGAAGGAGCAGATATCATCACAAAACTATAACATGAGGATGGTTTGGCTCTATTTAAACTGATAAGCAGTTATCTTCTGAGTTTCTGCCATCTTCATAGATCTGAGGCTACATATGGGTAATGGGGCTTCCCCCATGGGTCAGAGGGTAAAGACTCCACTTACAATCCAAGAGACACAGGAGACATGGGTTTGATTCCTGGGTTGGGAAGATCACCTGGAGGAGAAAATGACAACTCACTCCAGTATTCTTTCTTGAAAAATCCCTTGAACAGAGGAGACCGACAGGCTACTGTCTATGGGGTTACAAAGAGTCAGAAGCTCATGATATCACATTAATGACACAAATTTCACTGTTTCTAGGCCCAATCTGCTTGCAGAGCACCTGTTGCTACTTGCCCCTTTGAAGCCTTTTCTGGGTACTTCTGAGCTCCCCAAGGGAGACTCCCAGAAGTTCATAAATATTTTCTTGGTTCTTTTTCCCAGGGATTTTCAATGATATCTGCAGTCATTAAATCTTAAGCTGGAATTTCTGTGGAAATGCTATCTTTGTGCAGGCTGTGACTTCTTGGTGCTTCAAAAGCTACATCTTATGATAATTCCAAATAGTGAGTGATGCTCTTCTATCCTCTCCTTCTCACCATATCAGAGCATGGCTGTCTTCCACACAGTCTTGGCAAAATGTGCCAACTGTTTCTGAACTCTGTGTCATATTTGGCCCCCAGTTCTATCAACAGCTATTGTTGAGACTGTAGTCTCAAAGACCCTTCAGAACCTCTTCAAGTAGCCTCAACTCCTTACTCCTTAAAAACTCAGAGCTAGTCCAAGAGATAGTCATGAAAGACTGATTTCTCCCTCTTTGCTTAGCTCTCTTCTCTTTGACGTTATGCATTTTTCATCATTTCTTCATCTTCCATTAACCTTCAACACACGTGCCCACATGAACACAAGCTGTCATGTGCATGACAGAGAGAATAATCTCTCTCTCTCTCCTGTTGTTGTTTAGCCACTCAGTTGTGACCAACTCTTTGTGACCCCATGGACTGCAGCACGCCAGGCTTCCCTATTCCTCACTGTCTCATGGAGTTTGCTCAAACTCATGTCTATTGAGTTGGTGATGCCATCCAACAATCTCATCTTGTGTCATCCCCTTCTCCTCCTGCCCTCAATCTTTCCCAGCATCAGAATCTTTTCCAGTGAGTCAGCTCTTTGTATCAGGTGGCCAAAGTACCGGGGCTTCTGCTTTGGCATCAGTCCTTCCAAAGAATATTCAGGGTTGATTTCCTTTTGAATTGACTGGTTTGATCGCCCTGCTGTCCAAGGGGCTCTCGAGAATCTTCTCTGGCACCACAGTTGGAAAACATCAATTCTTTGGCGCTCACCCAAAGTCCTCAAGTAAGTTGACTCAGCTTGTCACTACTGCTTCTCTTGGAATTCCTCACCTGGAACTCTATGATCCAAACCCACTTGAAAATTCTCTTGACTTCTTTGTCTTTGCACTTACTTACCTTGAACACCCCTTCACCACATACTGCTATACTCCTCCAACTATGCTTCACACACAGACTCGGTTAAATTACAACACACAGTTAGATCACCAATTAGGTATCTTTTACCTCACAAGACTTCCCTCACTCCCAATTAGATTGTGCCACTCTATTAACTGACCTCACAATGTCCAATTTTCCGTATCTACCTCAATCTATTTATCTTTGTGTGTGTGTGTGTGTGGCCACACCTAGGAGCATGTAGGATCTTAGTTCCTAACCAGAGATCAAACCCATGCCCCCTGAAGTCGACTGCCATAGTAGTCCCTGACTATCCATTTATCTTAAACTTAGCCCCGAGATAATCAATTTTGATAAAACAACTTTCTTTTGTATGGCTAAATCAAAGTTCCTTTATAAAACAGAAAGAACATGCCACTTATATTTTATTAGGCTGCAACTTCTATGCTAAGCTTTAGAAATACTACACAAAATCTTATGCAATGTTATCAATTTCAGGCAAAAGGTAGAAGAAAACCTCAAAACCATGATTCCCAAATAAGCACTCATCTACTGACATGATTAGTTTATAAAACTATTTTTTTAAGATAATTAAGCACCAAAGAGAGGAGTAGAAATAAAAAGCTATGTTTTGGCTTGTTCAAAATCTAAAAGCTAAAGATTTAATCTGACTGCCTTTCATTCTTTTGCTGCAAACCCTTAAGGACTATGAACTCTTGGAGCTGTGAATGGTGTACTCCTGCTGAGATGACATAATTCAGTTTGACTCTCCTCCCATTTACCAATTTCATCACATTTTAGACAGTCAGTAAATAATAGTCGACTGATTGATTACCTTTTCTCTCTACTCCATCTATTCATCCATACTCTTTCTATTGCCACTGAATCACCAGATTAGGAGAGAAGGAACTCAAAGCAATAATAAATATACTCACATACATATCATTTTACAATTACAAGCAAAGAAAGACAAAAAGGATAATATATGTTTAATTTTATTGGAATTAAATTTGCATTGTTTATAATGATTTTTATTATAATGTCCCTTTGTTTTTTTTTATTTGTTAATTGTAGAATAATTGCTTTTTGCTTTCTTTTAAAAATTTTAGATGTTAAATTATCTGCAGATATTCAACCTTACTTACATGTGTTGTAAACTGCTTAGTAATATCTTTACTTTCAGGAACCTTGGGGGTTTTGCACTAAATGTTATCTATTCTTCTACAAAAAATCAGAGTGCTGCTCATGCCCATTGCCAAAATGGAATTTGAAAGTTTCTATCTTTATTTGTGCTTTTTTTTAGTTCACAGATTTAGGCAGTTAATATCTCACATAGAAGAAAGTTGAACATACATATCACACAAACTATGTTCTAAAGGATTATCTGCAATGCATTCCTGTTCATCTTTGACAATTAGAGAGTGAAATATAATGGTGACTGTTAGCTTCAGAACAAAACTTTACAGGCTTCAATATTAGCTCAATCACTCAGTAAACACACCTCTGTGACTTTAACCATATTAGTGAGGTTCTCAATTTGCCAGTCTCATTGTCATTGAATCGGAGAAGGCAATGGCACCCCACTCCAGTACTCTTGCCTGGAAAATCCTGTGGATGGAGGAGCCTGGAAGGTTGCAGTCCATGGGGTCGCTGAGGGTCAGACAGGACTGAGTGACTTCACTTTCACTTTTCACTTTCATGCATTGGAGAAGGAAATGGCAACCCACTCCAGTGTTCTTGCCTGGAGAATCCCAGGGATGGGGGAGCCTGGTGGGCTGCCGTCTATGGGGTTGCACAGAGTCGGACACGATTGAAGAGACTTAGCAGTAGCAGTCGTCATTGAATGGGGATATTAATAGTACTTTCCTCACAAAGTTGTTATGAGAATTAAATGTTAGTCCTTGTAAAACTCCTAGAAAAGCACCTGGTCAATGGGAAACACTCAGCATTGTTGGTTATTGTTAATGACCTCTTTGTCCAACACCTGACATTATAGATGATTCTTATTTTTCAACATTTCAGCTTTCAAACAACTTGCAATGTTTTCAGACATTTTCAAGCAAACTTTTATACTTAGAATCCCAAAGATCATCAATCACTACACAACCACATGTTCTGATACTGTTCTTTCATAGAACAGTTTTAATTTCAGCAAAATTATATTTTGTGCTTGATGTAAGAGATATACTTAGACACAACAGAAAATGTGAAGGAAGTTCTCTGAAAGTACAGAAAAGGAGAATGTAACATTTTTTGTGTTGATTCAGAAAAGGTGAAATTTAAGGTTGAGATTGAATGAAGCATAGATATTTAAAATATTGGCTTTAATATAGTAAGAGCTTTCTAGATAGGATAAAAAGCATGCAAAAAACCAAAAACCAAAAACCAAAAAAAAACACAGAGTCTTAATAGGTAACAATATGTTTGGAAAAAGAATCAAGAAGTTCTATGAGGATAGGACATAAGTTGATGAAGGCTAGAAGTGTCAAAAAGTGTTAGTTGCTTAGTTGTGACCTACTTTTGCAACCCCATGGACTGTAGCTTGCCAGGCTCCTCTGCCCATGGAATTCTCCAGGCAAGAATACCGGAGTGGATAGCCATTTCCTTCTCTAGGGAGTGTCACAAATAAGTGTCTAACTTATTACTACCTACTAAGACATGAAAGGGGTCACTGAAAATTTGATGAACAAATTGACATGATCAGATTTAGCAACTGTGTGAAGAACAGACAAAGGCAAAAGAGATTAGAAAGAATCAAGAAGATTGATTAGGATGTTTGGGTTGGCCAAAAAGTTCATTTGGATTTTTCCACAGCATCTTATAGGCAAACTCCGATGAATGAACTTTTTGGCCAACCCAATATAATACTAGCACAGATAGTGTTTTTGCTTTTCTAATTTTTTTGTTGTACAGTACGTGGGACCTTAGTCCTCTGACCAGGGATCAAACCAGTGCCCCCTGCATTAGAAGCACAGAGTCTTAACTACTGGACCATCACCTTGGTTTAGCATTTGACTGAGGCAGTAACTTGGAAAATTAATCCTGGTTAAGGGCAGCAGATGAAGATGGAAGCTCATCAGTGATAGTCAACCCTCTTATGAGAGGGTGAGAGAATGCAAATTTTTCCAGGTAATACTCAGCAGAAAATATTATTGTTAAGTGAGTGGGTAACAGAAAAGGAAACCAACAAGGACAGAGTGGTATCTGGGGAGGAAATGAGAGAATTTCAGGAAGGTGAAATTAATCTGTGTTAGGTGCAATAGAGAGATCAAAAAAGATAACTGAATGGGGACTCTTGAGTTTGTAAATGGGAATATTGGTGTAGTAGTCATCTCAGGCTACCACAAAAATACCATCCTGTCTACGATCCCTAAAGTTCATGTTCTTCTGACTATATAACATATGTATATTTCATTTGAAGAGTCCCCCTTAACTTGTTCCAGCATCAACTCTAAAGTTTCATCTAAATACCATTTCAATTTGAGGTGTGAATCAGCTCCTCTCTATCTGCTAACCTGTGAAGCCAGACAAGCTAGGTGCTATCGAAATACAATGGAAGGTAGGCATAGGATAGATATTCCCATTCCAAAAGGAGGAAGTAGGAAAGAAGGAAAGGGTGATGTGTCTCAAGCACATCCAAAACATAGTTGAATGAATTCCATCAGATCTTAAGGCCCAAGAATATTCATCTTTGGTTCAATGCTCTGCCTTCAGAGCAAGGACCAATGGGGTTGTAGTCCTGCCTCTGCAGAAGAGCTGGGCAGGGGTCCCATTCCATCCTCCATAGCTCCAGAGAGCAGTCCTAGCTCATGGCTCTGGGTGGAGGCCATTGAGCCTGTGTAAACCAAGGCACCGGCCCCATTCATTTCTAAATTACCTTTTATTAAAAGACATTTCCCCCTTCCCTTAAAGAATAGTGAGCATTCACAGCCAAATAGCTCCAATTTTCTTGAGGAGCTACTCAAGGAATTTAACAGCCTTCTTTCATTTTTTCCTGTCTTGATTCCCTTCAGTTCAAACTGATATCATCTGCTTATATGATATCATAAGCTGGTTATCGATTGATATGCCAGCCATACCCTTGGTGTTCTCTTTAGAATATGCTTCCTAATTTTTTGCAATTCAGATAGGCTGATAATTTTTCAAATCTTTAAGTTTTGGTTCCTTTTCACTTAACAACTCCTCTTCAATTCATTTCTCTTGTTTTGCATCTTATTATAAGCAGTCAGGAAGAACCAAGCCCTTCCTTTAAGACATTGCTTAGAAATCTGGGTTAAATATCCAATTTTACTGCTCACAAGTTCTAACTTCCACAAAATACTAGAACACAGACATAGTTCTGCCAAGTTCTTTTCCACTTTATAACAAGCATCGCCTTCCTTCCAGTTTTCAATTATGCACTCCTCATTTCCATCTGAGACCTCACCAGAATCACCCTAAATGTTCATATTTCCAGCATGCACCTCAAAACTCTTCCAGCCTCGACCCACTTCCCAGTTTCAAAGGCACTTTCACATAAGCAGATATTTGGTATGGCAACACCCCATTCTTTGTATCAAAGTCTACATTAGTTATCTCAAGTCACCATAACAAAATACCATATACTGGGTGGATTAAACACAACTTATTCTCCAGTTCTGGAGGCTAATAAGTCCAAGACAAGATGACAGCCAACTCAGTTATCTGGGGAGGGTTTTTTCCTGGCTGAAAGATGGCCACTTTCTCTCGTGTTTCTTCACTTCTTATTTGGGCATTAAATCCGCACTCATGACTTCCTCTAAACCTAAGTACCTCCCATCTCTAAATGCTCTCAGGAGTTAGGGGTCAACAAATGAATTGAGAGAGGGAGGTAGTACATTTCAGTCCACAGAAATTGTGACCTTGTTGAAAGCCACTAGATTGTAGGTAAAATTTGAGAAAGGATGGTTGACAGAAAGTTATGCTCTTTTTAAAAAGTAAATTAACAGGCAGTCACTTTAAGAAGAAGAGGCAGTTGTTCATCCACCAGCCCCTAGAATTGATATAAAGGATGTATGAGAGGAGCCGGTGAGTCAGGAGAGATTAATAATCCAGGAATACGGCAACATGATGGAGAAATGCTGCAGCTGGGATGAGAGCAAGAATGAAGGGAAAAAGGTGGTTTGTGTAAAGGAAGAAAAACAATTCTTTCTCTGAATCAGCAATGAAGGAAAAGCTAGGAGCTGGCAAAGAGCAACAATGCAGAAGCTCCTGTCTGTCTATCATAATGTTGTTTGGTAAATAAGGAAATAGTAACATATTCTGAGAATCAGAGAAAACATGAGGCACAGAGAAGAGGTTTGAAGTGGCTCAAAGGAGGGACATTGTTCAGATTTCACTGTGTGCACCAGCAAAACAGCTGTCCATGGAGAGGAGAAAGGAAGCTCACAGGAGCCTTTTCATAAGGTAAAGAGAGTCAAAGAAAACTCAGGGACAGTATGAGACAGAAATCATAAACTTACAATTGCATCAAGTCATGTGAGTATTTTATTGTCCTCAAAAGCAAAGAAGCAGAGTAATTGGATATTTGGGCTCATCCAGGGAAAGGTGTTAGCAGTTATGTGAGACAGGAAGACAGAAATCAGAAGAAACAACAACAACAACAACAAAATTGTAAAATACATGAATGTTAGAAGAAATACATGAATCTTTGAAATGCAGAATGATTGTGGATATTAACATGCATTTTGAAGTTGGTTTATTCTTCAAGGGCTTTCTTAGCACACATAGGACACAAATATGTCTTTCCATCTAAATATTTAAAAAATAAAATCACCCTTTCCCCAACTGTATTATCAAACTTAATATCAAAACTTAAAAGTATTAGACTACAGTTGTATGTGTGTGTGCTCAGTTGTGTTTGACTCTGCAGCCCCGTGGACTGGAGCCCACCAGGCTCCTCTGTCCTTGGGATTTCCCAGGCAAGAATACTGGACTGGGCTGTCATTTCATTCTCCAGGGGATCTTCCTGAACCAAGGATCAAATCCACATCTCTCACATCTCTTGCATCGGTAGGCAGGTTCTTTACTATTATAACACCTGGGAAGCCCAATAATTGTATGCTGCTGCTAAGTCGCTTCAGTCGTGTCCGACTCTGTGGGACCCCATAGACAGCAGCCCACCAGGCTCTGCCATTCCTGGGATTCTCCAGGCAAGAACACTGGAATGGGTTGCCATTTCCTTCTCCAATGTGTGAAAGTGAAAAGTGAAAGTGAAGTCGCTCAGTCGTGTCCGACTCGTAGCGACCCCATGGAGTGTAGCCCACCAGGCTCCTCCGTCCATGGGATTTTCTAGGCAAGAGTACTGGAGTGGCTTGCCATTGCCTTCTCCGCAATAATTGTATAGCAGCTGGTAAAGCTATATATTCTAAGACGATGAAACAAGAAGAGTAACTTTTTAATCATAATAACTATCTGACTTATTTTAACAATTTGGCTTCTAATAATTCCCTCTACATTTGTAGTTACAAATAATCTGTGTCTCCCACAGAATTTAATTTTTAATCATCATGTATTTTTAAACGAGAAAGGTTTTCTTGTGTCACAATATACAACATTTAAATAGAAGGGCCTACATTAAGAAAACTATACACCAGTGAAGACCAAAAACTACAGTACAATGAAGCAATACACACAAGCCAAGAACTGAATATATGGATTTAATGAAATCAGTGACCTTGGGTTCAAAATCAGTGGGTTTATTTTGCTGTCAGAGTAAATTAATTTAAATCATAACTTCTATATTCCTTTACGATTGTAATGATGTTTGGCAAAGTTGGACTACCTTAATATGGGTTCACAGTATTCAATTTCATTTTAAAACATCTAATGCATAATACTTTTATCTTTCATGACAAGACTTAGCTCAGTCTGAAATAATCACTGTATTAACATTTTTTACCCATTCAAATAGTCCAATTCATTATTACAAAAACAGCAAGCTTCCCCAGCCTGTCATTAATTCCTACTGTTTTAATTACATGAAAAAAAAAATTCTATGGAAGGCTTTTGTGGATATTGGCAGTGTAAACACAATCTTATGCAAAGATATGAAAATCAAATGGGAGTTTTTTTTTTTTTCTACATTGATATTCTGGTAGAAATAGCATATTTTTTGGCAAGAAATTAAAGTCTTAAAACATAATGGTGCTTTCTTTGAATTCAGTCACAAAGAGGCTGCTTAAAATTACATATTAATTTTGACTATTTGGAAACACGAAGGCTACAGTCAAGACCGACATTTTTACAAAGCAACTCTACATCCATTAGGATTTGACAGTTTTTTTTTTTTTTTTTACTCTTCTCTAACCAAACTTCATTTCTGCTTCTATATATTGTTATATTACATGTAAATGATTGTCAGTATCAAGCAATTTAAGTTATTTAAAATTAAGAGCTACATAAGATTTACACAGAAACAAAATTCAACTTTTGAGAAAAGCGATTAGTAAAACGGTTAAATCAGTCTTTATAAAGCTGACTGCTTCATTTAGAATTTATGCTATGAGGAACATGGTAGGGTTGTTGAGTGAGGAGAAAACTCACAGTGTATATTTATTTAGCCTTATTTTTATCATTATTATTTTTAACCTAAATCAAAATGTATAACTGAGGGAGATGCTTCTGAATTTTCCACCTCAAAGAATGTGAGTTAAATTGAAACATTAAGAGAATAAGTAACTTTGGGCAAAATACTCTAGTACCTACTCACAGTCCTCTAGAAGTGACTGGGCAATTGTATACATACATTTCCACTCAACAATACACACACACACACATACACACACAGATACTATGCAGACTGTGACAAATACTATAATGGAGGTATGAAGACTTATGCTCACAAAGGGGTTAAAAATGAATTTTGAATGGAGAAATTAACCATGAGTACTAACAAAAACAAGACTTGAGTTATACTTCAAAGGACCAATGACGTTTGGAATTATTTTAGCAAAGCTCTATGCTATTAAAATAAAAAGTGCCTAATTACCCTTTTAACATTAAACCCAAGAATAGGTAAAGTATTTTCTGTAATAAGGATTCACTTTTAAAAAATGTTTAAAATATGTACGTAGATCTGTGTTAGATTTCTTTTAGCATTTAGGCCATGTATCATGTATCTTCTTTCCAATATGAGAGAGGTTAGTTTACAAAAAAATGTACAGAACTAAGAATTGTTAGGTTAAAAGTTAAAAAAAATTAAAGGCATTTTCCTACTCTTAAACAATGTTTAAAATCTCTTTGGGCAAAATATAATATTTAAATAAACATATTCAATGCATTTCAGTTCTCCCAAATAAAAAGACCAGCCAAAAAAATGTATTAACCACTATTCTATTTACATTTCTAGCATAAAATGTAATCATCTTTATGAACTAAAATTATTTCTATCTAGCCATTAATACAATTAGCACTTAATAGGTCACCTCATAATATAATTTGATAAAAAATCAAATTATTGATAACATTTCTGAATTTCTGTCAGAATTATTAGGTAGAAGTAGACAGAATTTAACTTAAAAACAAATTGTATTCTTACATTATTATAAAGTGAAAGTGAAGTCTCTCAGTTGTGTCCCACTCTTTGCAACCCCATGGACTATAGCCTACCAGGTTCCTCCATCCATGGGATTTTCAAGGCAAGAGTACTGGAGTGGTGTGCCATTGCCTTCTCCAGGGGATCTTCTTGAGTGAGGGATCAAACCCAGGTCTCCTGAGTTGTAGAAAGATGCTTTTACCGTCTGAGCCACCAGGGAAGTCACATTATTATAAAATTGTCCTGAAATGCTTCAAATGGTAGCAGAATATTGAAATGGAGATGAAAATAAGATATTTCCTCAAGGATTTAAACATTTTTTAAAAAAATCTAATATTTTATATTACATAGTCAAAGTTCAGCTACTATTTTCATTTATTAACATTTGAGTTAAGACATTGAGTTTATTATATTAGCAAATACTTATCCATTATAATATAACCATAAATTGAGCTCTAACTCATGAATGTGTTAATTGTTCTTTCCTGTTGAGGACAGAAGCTTATATCCACGTTTAAAACTGAATAGACATAATTCATATGCAATTTAGATTAAATCTGAGAATGAAATAGAAAGCACACACACCATCTGTGAAGAAATATCCTCATCCCTAATTAATATGTATCATGTATTTTAGCCCATCTCATTACTAAAGACAAGTTATAAAATATAAAATTGGGTTTAATAAAAGAAAGTCAATTTAATGGAAATGAGAAATTACCTATAGGGATATTGCTAATGTTGTCTACAATAGTCTATGGCTAAAGAAGGATAACTTGATTCCCATGTGAGCCAGAGAACTGGTTGTTAGTGTGCTTAGAAGAAGACAGGAAGGAGCCTCTATTGACTGACTAGGAATGAATTATCATTCAAAAAGTGTTTACTGAGAATCAATTATATTCTAAGCACTGTGATAGAAAAGATTCACACACTGGTAATAGTGGTTAAGTGATAAGCACTGTTGTAAGCACTTTACAGAACAACCTCTATGAATAAGAGTGATATTTGTTTATTATTTTCACTTTACAGATGATGAAAATAAGGTATGGTAATATTGAGTGATTTTCCTAATGACACACAGTGAATAACAGAGTTGTTGACAATTTGACTTTAGGACTGTGGAATCTGACAAGTTTATAAGAAAGTCATTGTGCCTGGGCAAAAATAATGGGATGGCCACTTAGTGTGAGATAAGGCAAGAAGGGTATACAAGAGTGACCACACAGATTTTCGATCTACTTTCAGGATTTTGACTTTATCTAAAGAGCAGTGAAAGTCACTGGGAGAAGGCTGGGAAGTAACATAATTGGAACATATTTTGAGAAAATTCTATTGGCTACAGCGGGCAAGATTGATCAGAGAGGGAAGTTAAAAGTGAAAATTGGAGCTGAGGGGCCGTTTTATAGTCCAAGTGAGAGACGATGGCAGCCTTCACTAGGGTAGTGGTAGGAATGGTGGTAGAGATGAGGAGGAGTAGATTGACTTGTAAGATTTTAAGAGCTAATATCAACAGTAGTTAATATCAGATAGACTAGAAGCATGGGAGAGAAGTGTCCAAGGATAACTTAAAAGTTTTAGTTAGTGCTACTTACTGGATGATGATACGTGCAGGTCTGGCTTTTACATTGTTCTGGTTTCTGCTTAAACAACCCCTCAGAGAAGTCTTCTCCAAATGTTTGAACTAAAATATCATTCTCCCCTCTGTAAGTCTCTAAATCCTTATAGTACTCTAATTTTCTTCATAGCACTTAGGACTATCTGACAGAATTAAGCACATTGCTTATTTCCTTGTGTTGTCTGTTTCATCAACTATAATGAAAGTACCATGAAGTCAAACAATTCGTCACTCATGCTTATGTTGTGTGCTCCCCAGGTGGAGCAGTGGTAAAGAATCCACCTGCCAATACAATAGATTCAATAGACACGCGTTTGATCCCTGGGTCAGGAAGATTTCCTGGAGGATAAAATGGCAACCCACTCTGGTATTCTGGCCTGAAAAATTCCATGGACAGAGGAGCCTGGCAGGCTACAGTCCATGGGGTCACAAAGAGCTGGACATGACTGAACACTCACACATATACACACATTCACACACACAATTATGTTGTACTCTCTACCCTTTAGAACACACCTTGCATGTCACAGATAGACAATCAATACCTATATAATGAATAAATGAATGAATATAAGAGTCACCAGAAGATGTGGAATGGCTGAAGTTGTGGATATGGATTAGATTCCTTCACAGAGACCAATGAGAGAACACACACATAAGCAAAAATAAGAAAAGCAAGGAAAGAAAATTGAAATGACAAAGTTAGAAGGATAGGAGAAAGTCCAACAAAGAGCAATTCATTGAAAAATCCAGGAAAATATATAACTTAAAACTGAATGACTGATGATGTCAAAAGTCAGAATGACAATATAGGAAGAGGACCCAAAGACACTATTACAACTGGCATTTAGGATGTCAGTAGTAGTACTAGTGTTAAAAGTTTTGCTTAAGAACTAGGGACAGAAGATATACTGCAGTGGTTAGGAGAAGGAACTGGAGCTGGATGTGAGGAGAAGTAAGTTCAGACTAATTTTTCAAGAGATATGGCTATGAAATAATGAGTCGATACAGGGCACCAAGGAGGGATGGAGAGAAAAGGAATGTGAAATGAATTGTTACATAGGAGTTGATGCAGAACTCAGACATGTGTCTTGATGATGACAATCATGAGAATTTAGTCAAGACCCTAGCAATGTAGAGGGACATATAGAACCTGGCATATATAAAGCTGGTTTAAACAATAAGATCAAACTGAATGCAAGATTCCGCAAAGTTGTTCATTCCCTTTAGGTAATTAAAGAATGTGTTCTAGATTCATACTACTTAAGACTAGGTAATAGTATCCTATTAGAAAGAAAAATTTGGAAAAAAAATCTAGTTTTCAATAATTTCAAGTAGTAGTTAGTGCCTGACTTAAGCCAGGCATATAAAAGTACTCATAAAGTATTAGGTACTGAAAAAGTCAACTTATCAGAAGTAAACTTCTATTACTAATGCACTTGCTTCTTTTATCATACTCTAGCCATCAAATTTTACTGGAAATAAAATTTTGGAAAGTTTGTTTTTCATCTGTACTTTTCTAAGTGGCATTCATCCCAAGAAATAGTTTCCCACCCAAAGACTCAGAACGAAGCAAACATAAATATTTTTATTATTTACAATATAATTTATTATTATCTATATTAGAATGAAGAAGACTCAAGATCTCTAAGAAAAGTGGAGATACCAAGGGAACAATTCATACAAAGATAGACACAGTAAAGGACAAAAATGGCAAGGACCTAACAGAAGCAAAAGAGATTAAGAAAAAGTGGCAAGAATACACAGAAGAACTGTACAAAAAAGCACTTAATGACCCAGTTAACTGTGATGATGTGGTCACTCACTTTGAGCCAGATATCATGCAGTGTGAACTCAAGTAGGCTTTAGGAAGCATTACTACGAATAAAGCTAGTGGGAGTGATGAAATTCCAGCTAAGCTATTTCAAATCTTATAAGATGATGCTGTTAAAGTGCTGCACTCAATATGCCAGCAAATTTGGAAAACTCAGCAGTGACCACAGGACTGGAAAAATCAGTTTTCAATCCAATCCCAAAGAAAGTCAGTGCCAAAGAATGTTCAAATTACTGCACAATTGCACTCATTACACATGCCAGCAAAATTATGCTCAAAATTCTTCAGGCAAGGCTACAGCAAGTATGTGAAGCTAGAACTTCCAGATGTTCAAGCTGGATTTAAAAAAGCAGAGGAACCAGAGGTCAAATTGCCAACATATGTTGGGTCATAGAAAAAGAAAGAGAATGCCAAAAAAACATCTACCTCTGCTTCATTTAGTATGCTAAAGCCTTTGACTGTGTGGATCACAACAAACTGTAGAATATTCTTAATGAGATGGGAATACCAGAGCACATTACCTACCTCCTGAGAAACCTGTATGAAGGACAAGAAGCAATAGTTAGAACTGGGCATGAAACAACAGACAGGTTCAAAATTGGGAAAGGAGTACATCAAGGCTGTATAGTGTCACCTTGCTTATTTAACTTTATGCAGAGTACAACATGTGAAATGCTAGGCTGGATGAATCACAAGCTGGAATCAAGATTGCCGGGAGAAACATCAACAACCTCAGATATGCAGATGATTCCACTTTAATGGCAGAAAGTGAAGCAGAACTAAAGAGCCTCTTGATGAAAGTGAAAGAGGAGAGTGAAAAAGCTGGCTTAAAACTTAACATTCAAAAAATGAAGATCATGGTATCCAGTCCTATCACTTCATGACAAATAGATGGGGAAAATGTGGAAACTGTCAGATTTTATTTTCTTGGGCTCCAAAATCAATACGGATGGTGACTGCAGCCATGAAATTAAAAGATGCTTGCTCTTTGGAAGAATAGCTATGACGAACTTAGACAGTGTATTAAAAAGCAGAGACATCATTTTGCCTACACAGGTCTGTCTAGTCAAAGCTATGGTTTCTCCAGTAGTTGTGTGTGGATGTGAGAGTTTGACCATAAAGAAAGCTGAGCACTGAAGAATCGATGCTTTTGAACTGTGGTGTTGGAGAAGACTCTTGAGAGTCCCCTGGCCTGCAAGGAAATCAAAGCAGTCAATCCTAATGGAAATCAGTCCTGAACATTCATTGGAAGGACTGATCTTGAGGCTGAAGCGCCAATATTTTGGCCACCTGATGTGAAGAACTGACTCACTGGAAAAGACCCTGATGCTGGGAAAGATTGAGGGCAAGAGGAGAAGGAGCAACAGAGGTTGTACGGTTGTATGGCATCACCGATTAATGGACATGAATTTGAGCAAATTCAGGGAGATAGTGAAGGACAGAGAGGCCCAGTGTGATGTAGTTCATGGGGTTGTAAAGAGCTGGACACAACTTAGTGACTGAACAACAACAACAATATGATATTAGCCAAATTAAGTTATGGTAGGTAAATATTACCATATACTTCTTTTGAAAATTTCCCTCATATACTGTATGTTCATAGTATAAAACTTAAATTACATTTGAAAGACATCATACTGATAGAGAACTTCATTGAGTTTTATCAAAAATGATGTTAGGAGTAGTCATGTTAAAAATTTCATATTTTTAGTAATAATTTGTGAATACAAATAATTGAATTGACAAAGTTGTTCTGAACAATCAGTATGATTTAATCTCAAAAATAAAAGATTAAATATGTCTCGCAGAATGATTTAATTCAGTTAGAAAGAAGACATTGAAAATTGAATTCACAGGACTTTCTCCTTCCCTTTTAAGATGTTAAATTCATGAAGATGATCTTCAATTTCTTTTCCCTAACACCAGATTGCATGAGAAAATTTGCAACCTAGCTTCTCAATGATTTACTATTTCTTTATTAATGATCATATATGCCCTTTAATTCAAGGTGCTTGGTAATGGTTTCAACAATGAAATGGTAACGCTTTAAGAATGGGGCAAATTAATATTTGATTAAACAAAAAAATTACACAGCTGTCATTTAGTAGGAATATAATTATATTCAGTTCTTTAAAGAATAAGGTCTCCGAAGTCCTGAGCTCATCTTAAAAGAATATTAAACATACCAAAGTAGTAGATATTACTTGGGGCTACTACATAGCACTATTCCAGAGAGTGCTATTCACATAAAAATGTTTGGTTTATTTAATTTCACCATATTTGCACCTCCTCTTTAAATTTCCCTGATGTTCCTCTTATACTCTAACACTCTTCAATATCTTTACTAATTAATTATCATTTAAAAGAGAGAGGAGAAAACTAGGAAAATTGAAAAGTATGTGAAAATTGATAGTGAACGATGAATTCTGACTGCATCCACTCGACGTATTTTCAAATGGAAAGCTCCAAGGTTTTCCTAACTGTTTTTCATGGCAATAGAGAGTTTCGGATCTTAACTTCATAGACATGTGTTATAAATCAATGCTATTACCTCATTCACAAGGAAATAGAAGAGAAGCAGACATGGATCCCAGGACAGTAGCTGTACTTTGTTTTGCATCAGGCTAACTAACACTGGAAATGTGTCTGTGGCAACTAAACCATCTGTTCACTTGCTATTTTGCAGGGTTGTTTGTCTGCTTTAATGTACCTGTACATCCCATTTCACAAAATGCATTAGCATTGTTTCAGAGAACTGTCTAGGAAAAAAAATAGGAAGACACTCAATTTCAATATTAGTTGTAGGAACAGTGATAATACAGAAACTGCACATATTTTCATAAGGGAAAAAAGCCCAATAGTCAAGTATATAAATCCTAATTTTATTCAGAGTATAAATGTCTCTAAGTATCTTTTTTTAAAAGATTGCAAGTAAATCTACAGACATATATCTTTAATTATACTGTATAGATTTCTCACCATTTTCAACTAGTAAAATACATGCTATCAGCTTTTTAAAAATGGGGTTAATACTATATATGGGGTTAATACTAAAATGGGAGGTTAATACTATAATAGTCTAGTATTAGAACAAATCTAGCCTTTTCTTGTTGCACTGATGTATTTTTTTGAACTGATGTATTTTTATTAAAATTACACATTCACTACATATGTGAGATATCTTTCTTTAAGTATATTTGGGACCTGAGAATATTTATGTAGTGAATATAAATTATGACCTATTAGTACTTAAGAGCATGTGGCTAAAAGCTTACAAGGCATCAAACAGTAGAATATTTTAGTTATAGTTAAGACAGTTCAAAGTTGAAAATTCAGGTTATTCTAAATCCATGTATTTGTTCACTTCACACTTCACATCTCTTGGATCATAGCTGGGATATAGTATTTAGAAAATCAGGTAACCAATTCCACTGGTGCTAGGAGATCTCAAACACTGATTACCAAAAACTAGAGCAGATGCATTTCTATCTTTTTTTTTTTCAATTTAAATGTTTTTAAGGTGAAATTAGTATTTGCAAGACCCCCGAATTCTAAAGACTATATGTGACAAGAGAAAGTTACAAAGGATGTCAGTCAAGGGGTTATTAGTTTAATTTTGGACTTCACATCTCCTACACCCTGTTTTAATTAGGATCATTGCAATTGATGTTTTCTAGTGTCTGGAAACGAAGACCCATGAGAGCTCCATTAGCCTTCTTGGGATAACAAGCAAAGGTAATAACTTTTCCTATTAAGCAAACACAGACTGTGGCCAACTCTCATTTGGCTTGTCAGTGAACCTTCCCGCCAGGATGGTTCTGCCTCTTCACTTGTGCAAGTTCCTGGCTCGCTAGCTAGCACACAGGATGTGCTGTCAATATTGCCTGGTGAGTTTTGAAACAATTGCCTAAATAAAACCCTCTTCACAATTCTATGAGCCTTTCTTCTGCGGAATGTATCAGTCTTTGCTACTTATAGCAAAGAATGTGCTTTATCCTCAATGATGCTCCTTCAGTGTCTTTTTTATTTCTGTCTCCAATAAACCTCATTAGTACAATGGAACAGAAATCACTCTGCTTAGCATGGTCATCTATTTCAATAGCAAATGCTCTTGCCTACACAAATCTCATTTTTTGAGTGTGTGGAACAAAATTTAGCATTGCCCAATCTGCTACTATTCGCTATTGACTGCAAGCTGCAATTCTCTGATGGACTTAAAATAATAATTTCCAACCAGCTAATTTCAGAAGCTATTTCTGTAGGTAATCTAATAGACTTGTTATTTGGATGCCATCAACACTTAAATATTCATATTTCTTGCATTTCGGGGGACAATGGATTCACAGGAGTGCTTGGCCACTCTCTGAGCAGTAGATGGCGGCACTGTTCAACTGTCTTGTTTTTGGCTGTGGTTTGGTTTAATTTGGGTTTTTTTGTAAGTTAAAATCAATTTCTTTATCATCAGGAAAAAAAAAAGTTTCAAATGGTCATGGATCTACATACAGAACTCATATCAATTTCTAATGATTTGAGAGTACATGTTAAATTATTAACTAAGAATCAAAATCACAAAACCAGTTCATATTATCATGCTTTTTTATACGTGATTTCTTTGTCTTTTTTTTTTGAAGTAAAATATGAAAAAAGTGAAATATGTCTACATGTGAATTTCTCTGAAATTAATACTTCTATATATTTAGTTGCCAGTTTCAAGATAGAATTCTTTCTGAGTTACTAGTAATGAACTGGCTTTGAGTGATTTTTAAAGAGTAGCTGAAAGTGTCAGCCAGCTCTTAGAAAAAAAATTTGGTTTCTTGAAATACCAGGCATTTAAATAAATGGTGATTTGCTTGTTTGTTTTACTCAGCATCACACACACACACATACACACACCATCCCACCCCACACACTTGTCAGTTGCTAAGGCATGTCTGACTCTTGCAATTCCTGGACTGCAACCCTAGGCTCCTCTGTCCATGAGATTTCCCAGACAAGAATACTGCAGAGGATGCCATTCCCTCCTCCAAGGGATCTTCCCGACCCAGGGATCAAACCTATGTCTCTTGTGTCTCCCACACTGGCAGGCAGATCTTTATCCCTAAGCTACTTTATATACCTGCAATTCAAATGTACATTAGTGATAAGTTAATAAAGAGCATGTATTTGTGAAACTACCAACGATTACTGAGAAATCTGAAGTAAGATTCTTCAAGTCTTTTTTTTTCATTTAAGTAGGTGATACTAATAGCTACCTCAAAGGTTTGATATGAGGACTGAATGAAGTATATTATATAAAACAGTCTGTCATCAGAATAACTCATTTTATTAGTTTAGTCTTATTTTTTCAGTATGCAGTATTCTAGTCAAACAACATAAGGATACCATATATGATTTTGTATTCCTAGCACTTAGCATGGTGTCATATACACTTTAGGCATTTAATGAATATACAAATGCAAAATTGAGTCTACAGTATAATATCAGGTCAATCAGCTAAAGTAAATCCAAAAATACATCCATTCATTCAATATTCAGTAAGGTCCTCATGACTGAACTCATCCTCTAGCATATAAGGCAGATAAAATAAATACATGTACACAAGATTTATATAAATGTTTGCCAGTGGTTTAGTATATATGTAAAATATTCATATAATCTCACAAAGGTGATAATTTACATATGATACTTTATTATTTATGAAGCTTTTGTAAACATACATATTTTCTCATTTAATCTTTGTAACAACTATTGAATTAAAATACTTAATACTGAGGAACCTGAGACTTAGAGAATTTAAGAGGCTTAATAGGGTCAAGCGTTGTTCTAAACCATCATCTCTTTATATTACATCATGTGAAAAGAACCTATAGAAGCAATCCGTTTTGTACATTAAGCCTATATAATATACTTAGATTAAATGGTTTGAAATTGTCCATTTAAAGAGAAGTCTTTATTAGTTTTCCCTTTGATGTCATAGATACAATTGCATTTCATAGACTATCTGTATTTATTTGTCTTGCCTTCTGTATTTGACTGAATAGTATATCTGTTAATCATTGTAGAGACAGACAGAAGGAAGCAATCATAGTTGTTATCATTCTCACTAAGACCGTCACTGAGGAACAATACAATCACTCTAACTGCCACTTAATCTAGAGAGGTAGGACTGCTGCTGCTGCTGCTAAGTCACTTCAGTCGTCTCCAACTCTGTGTGACCTCATAGACGGCAGCCCACCAGGCTCGCTCCTCTGTCCCTGGGATTCTCCAGGCAAGGACACTGGAGCGGGTTGCCATTTCCTTCTCCAATGCATGCATGCATGCTATGTTGCTTCAGCTGTGTCCGAATCTGTGTGACCCCATGGACAGCAGCCCACCAGGCTCCTCTGTCCATGGGGTTCTCCAGGCAAGAATACTGGAGTGGGTTGCCATTTCTTTCTCCAGAAGTAGGAATATGTAACATTAAACCTTTCAGGTTAGAGCTGAAACCTTAATAAGAGTTAATGGCAGGGGCCATCACTGTGTCAACAACTACTCTTGAATTCTGCACAGAGAGGTTAAGGTCCTGAAGAAGAACATACAGATCCAACCCACAAGATTAATTTAAGGTTAAACTCACAAGGAATGTAATATAGCTTTTTCTTGCTCACATTTCTCATCTATAGATTTCAAGAATTAGATACAGTCAAAGATGACTGAATTTTTATGATTTGGGTTTTACTTCTAATCTTCTTTTGTCTTCCTGATTAAAGTATTGTTGATTTACAATATCATATTAGTTTCAGGTATATAGCATAGTGATTAAATACTTTTTTATATTCTACTCCAATATAGGTCATTACAAGATAATAGCTATAATTCTCTGTGCTATACAATGTATTGTTGCTCATCTATTTTATACACGGCAGTTTATATTTGTTAATTCCATACCCCTAGTTTCTTCCTTCATCATTTCCTCTCCCCTTTGGTTACCGTGTTTGTTTCCCAAAGTCTGTTTCTGTTCTGCATAGACAATTCATTTGTATTATTTTTTAGATTCCATATATAAGTGATATCATATAGTATTTGTCTTTTCACATCTGACATTTCACTAAGCATAATATTCTCTTGATCTACCACACTACTATAACTAGAATTTTATTATTTATATGGCTCATGTTCCATATATATATGTTCCATATATATATACATACCTGGGTTGCTTCCACGTCTTGGCTACTGTAAACAGTGCTGCTATGCACGTTGGGGTGCATTTCCCTAACATTCTTAAATCAAGATTATAGAAACTACTATAATAGCCTTTTATGCCATTGTTGTTGCTTTTCAGTTGCTAAGCCTTTCCAACCTCAAAGACTGCAGCACACCAGGCTCCCCTGTCCTCTACTATCTCCTCGAGTTCGCTTAAATTCATGTCCATTGAGTCTGTGACTGCTAGAGATAAAATCACCAGTTAGAGGAGAAAATGATTCAGTGTGGGTCTTACATTAATTTACTAAACCTCACCTCACTCATGTGTGTGTACTTCAGATCCTTTTGCCTCCCTATCTTCTAGGTCTTTAGCATGTTCTTGATTCTCTCTCCCACTAAGTGACTAGCTCCATATGGACTCCAGTCAATTTCATGTGAAACAACCAGAAAGGGCTTTTTATTTTCATCCTTACTCTACATCAGTTCAGTCACTCAGTCGTGTCCAACTCTTTGTGACTCCATAGACTGTAGGACACCAGGCCTCCCTTTCCATCACTAACTCCCAGAGTTACTCAAACTTATGTCCATTGAGTTGGTGATGTCATCCAACCATTTCATCCTCTGTTGTCCCCTTCTCCTCCCACCTTCAATCTTTCCCAGCATCAGGGTCTTTTCAAATGAGTCAGTTCTTTTCATCAGGTGGCCAAAGTATTGGAGTTTCAGCTTTAACATCAGTCCTTCCAAATGAGAGACAGAATATTGTGAACAAACTTCTCTGCTTTTTCCCCCTCAGAGAGTCTTTCTGGAGATACAATAATTCAGATGATAGAAAGATTACTCCAGAGATCAACAGAAGATTTCCCTGACTTTAGCTTTCCTGAGATTGTACACCCAAAAAGGACATAAGCTTTTGCTTCAAAATTTGCTAAAATACACAGTACTAACAAAATAGAAAATCCAAACCAAACACACAATGAAATCTCTCAACCATCACCGATACTTGCAGAATCTCCTGCAAACATTGAAATGAGCAAAGTCAGTTTTCTACCACTCTAAGAAAGGCATAAAGAGTTGTTATTGATTCAACCAAATGTTCTAAAATACGAGGATTTTTTTTCTCTCCTTTTCCCTTACACAATAATAAAATGATTAAAAGATAATCTTTGGAATTTGAGAATTTTATTTTTAAGTGTATTTCATAAAAACAAGCTGTAATTTAGGGGAAAAAAACACCTAAATCATGTTTTATTCAAAAATTACTAAAATGGTCTGGACTGCATCTTACTGAAGCTTCACATTATCTCAAATAATTGATTATTAACATGTATATCCTAAATAAGCATGTATCAGTGTTCTAAGCATGTTGAAATAAAAAATATTTATTTCTTTAGTAATTTACAGCCCAAATTGTCTCAAGATTCAGTATTGAACTGAAGTTGTATCCAGTACAACTAAGTAGGAAAATGCCACTGTCAACAAACTATCTCCTTGCACTTTCTCTATTTGAATAGCCTATGCTAATTTGACTCCATGGACATGAGTTTGGGTGAACTCCAGGAGTTGGTGATGGACAGGGAGGCCTGGCATGCTGCAATTCATGGGGACGCAAAGAGTTGGACACGACTGAGCGACTGAACTAACTAGCTAACTAACTATGCTAATTTTTTCTTGGAGAAGGAAATGGCAACCCATTCCAGTATTCTTGCCTGGAGAATTCCATGGAAGAGGAGCTTGGCAAGTTACAGTGCATGAGGTCGCAAAGAGTCAGATAGGACTGAGCAACTAACGCACGCGTGTGCACACACACACACACACGCACATGTTAATTTTCTATCAGGAATGGTAATCCCACTACTCTCCTTCTATGAAAATGGAAGAAATTTAAGAGAAATAATTCAGGCACATTTATCTGTGGGGAACAAAAAAACTTTATAATATTCAGCTTATCTCATGGTTATTACTATCTTAGAATGAACATTGAGTTGAACCACTATGCATTAGCCAAGTTTTAAACTTCCATTTATTACACTCCACATTATACCCTTTAATATACACACATGTACACACTTTCGGCATATGGTTAGTAGTCAAAGTCAAGTAACTTAGGTTGACAGAGATGAGCAAAAGAAATATAAATTTTAATTGCAGCTCTAGTGGAAGTTAAAAAATAAAACAAAAAGCTCCAATTTTTCTAGAAGTCCCTTGTTTCTGAAATCTCCATAATAACTATGTTTTTCATATCGTCTCACCCAATTCCTATCAGATTTCTAGGAATGCCTAAAATTTCCAACACCACTGTTATAAAGAATTACTTTTCAAAGTTCTAAATTACTTTTTATTATTAGCAATCAAAATGAATAGTGTAGGCCTCACCATCTTCTTCCTGAGGCTGTACTTCTTTTAAGTCAAACATTAATATTTTTTCTATTGCTGATAATGATCTTCTAATTTCTACTGAACTGTAATTACTTTGAAAGAACTAACAGATTTATCTTTATAAAATTTTAAGTGTTCCACATAGTCCCTTGAATAAAAGAGATCAATAAATATTTCCTGGATAAATGAATGCATTTGTGTTTAATCTTAACCTCTGCATTTCTAGAACATTAATTTCTTAGAATTGGTTAATATCATTATTAAATCAAAGTTAATATCATTATTAATAGCAAATTAATAATTAATTCATTATTAATTCCTATTATTGAACATCTCCATAATATAATCACTATAAAACAACTGGGTATAGACCATGCAAAATTTAAGCATAATTGCTATTTTAAAAACCAGGTAATACAGTTTCCAAATATGCATATTTTGTCAGTAGAATCTTTGTCTTGGCAAATATCTGATAAAACAAGTTCTAGTCATTCGCTTGTATTATGTGTTGTAAATAACTTCTTATAGTTCAAGTTTCCATGTTGAAAAATACTGTGAGGGCCAGGCTTTCTATATAACTGATATAATTATACATTCAAGGGAGTAATACTGTCTTTTTTTTTTTTTTTACAATTTTCTTGCACTTTTTTCATTACCATGTTACTTGAATTCTTACAAATTTTTAGTATAAAATAAAATATTATACCTAGAACATATTTTAAACCCAATTTGGAGACTGTAAAACTTTCTTTAAAATAATCAAAAGGAAACGTTGAATCTTAATTTATGTTATTGAAATCTCTACCGAAGTCCTTGGTCAGGTGTATTGTTTATCTTTTCCTTAACTCCTACTCTACTCCATCTTAGAAAGTTAAAAAAAAAAAAAAGGGCACAAGAAAGCTCTAATCCAATAACATGGTTTATGTTAGAGAGCTAGTACTCATTTGTCTCCTTGTACTAATACTTCTAGAGGTTGTAGGACATCCCTGCTTGAGATGAAGTCAACCAATCTATATATTTTTAAGAGATTAAAATTCCATTATTGTAGTTTTAAAGGTTACTTTAAGACAAAACAAATATGTCACTTTTTTTTTTTTTTTAAGTCAGAAACGTAAGGAAATGCTTCTTTTACTGGGTGTTTGTGAGGTGAATGCAGAGAGCAATGTCAGAGGAACTCATTAAGGTAATTTCTTTTTCCTTTTGTTTTCCTTTTCCATAGTAGTTCATCTTTTCAGTATCTGGCTGGTTGGGATTTTTTTGTTAACTACTTTGAATTGAGAATAAAGACACAGGTACAGATCAAATACATACGTGATTTAGGAAAATGTGTTAAGAATGGAAATGGCAAAAGGAGGCAAGAAAAAAAATAACCATGGACATTAAATCCTCAAATAAAAAAAAGACATGCAGTACAAAATTGTGGGAAGATAGGCTAAACAATAAAGAAATAACTAAGCAGAGGTTATTTAGAAGATAATTTATTAAATGAAAGATTAATTAAATGGAGTATTTGAAGATGAGAAAAAGGGGGATGGTAACTTGTTTTTAAGGTACTCTGAGACAACCATTAGACAAATGATTTTATATAACTTTTTTATTTGCAAATGGAAATACAATAAACTATGAGGATATAAAGCAACTGAAGGTATGTTTCAGTAAGAGAGTGGGGTTATCTATGAGAATCAGTAGGAAAGCCCAGCAAATAGTAGGTCACAGAAAGCATGTTTCATGGAGTCCAGAAAATGGAAGAAGAAAAGGATTTTTCAAAGGAAATGATTGGTGAATCAAGACCCCAAAGAGATAGCATATTGTTTAATCTAACTTGTTCTAGTTTTTACTTTGTAGTGGATTCTCAGGTTTCTTGAAAAAAAAAAAACAAAAAACAAAAAACAAACCTGGCATTCTCAAAGTATGCAATTGCCTTAGTATCCTCTTCTAAGAGACAATATTTTGTAACAAGCTATTAATTTGAGGGAAAAGTATTTTATCAAATTTACATTCATTTTAGTCTATATGTATTTTTGATTTTTGACCCCAAATTACAATTTAAAAACCAAATATGATTTTTGTTTCTCTTCAATCCAATCCCAAACTGTATTTTTAGATTCCTTTTTATTTTTAAGAAGAAGAAGATAATGCATCTATGATCACACCAAAATTAATTTTGTCATAAAACAATTTGTTGCTCCTTGGGGATAAACTACTATCATAGAAGTATTTGAAGAACTGATGCTTTTAAATTGTGGTGCTGGAGAAGACTCTTGAGAGTCCCTTGGACAACAAGGAGATCAAACCAGTCAATCCTAAGGGAAATCAATCCTGAATATTCACTGGAGGGTCTGTGACTGAAGTTGAAGCTCCATTACTTTGGCCACTTAATGCAAAGAGCCAACTCAATGAAAAAGACCCTGATACTGGGAAAGATGGAGGGCAGGAGAAGGGGGCGACAGAGAATGAGATGATTGGATGGCATCGTCAACTCAATGGAAATGAGTTTGACCAAACTCTGGGAGATAGAGAAGGACAGGGAAGCCTGGTGCGCAGCAGTTCATGGGGTCACAAAGAGTTGGACATGACTTAGCAACTGAACAACAACAACAGGCTTGTTTTAGGAGTAGTTTACCCATTCTAAAATTATCTTAGGATAAAGAGATTCTGGGGTCAAGGGCTCAGATGGAATCTGCTCTTTAGTTACATGCTGTGATACCCTTGCTTGAAGATGATTCCAAATCTGCAAAAGGAACTAGGAAACCCAGTGCTTTCCTGTGTCATTGATAATTCTCCTTCATCTTAAAAAGCAGAATATAGGGTTGTTGTTTTTTTTCCGAGCTAAGGATTCCTGGTTGATATTCCAGCAGAGGTTATTCATGTACAAATTGCTAAGTTATTCATTCGATTAAGAATGCTAATTTAAAGCTGCTGTGTGGATTCCACACATGCACCTCAGAGACTTGGCAAATATTTTTTCCTGGGGTCTTATGGAGAGCTTCTAAGATGGTAGATCAGCTTTAGTTTGCAGAAGCACAGTCTCTTCGTAGCTTCATTAACCCAACTGGAAGTGGGCCTCATTTAGCACTACCCAGATGGTTAAATTGAGCTGATTATCTGAGCTCTTTGAAATCTGAATTGTGCTAATGGGTCAGGCAGTACTTCACAAAGTTTAGTGGACCTAGGATGCAGCTGGGAGCAATTGAAAATGCAGATTATATGACACCACTCCCAATGATTCTCACTCTCCAGATCTGGGTTAGAATCAGCATTTTAGCAAGTACCCTTCCACCTCCTCTGTCAGCCTTTTCTGGAAGTTGAATAGGTTAGAGGCCCTCCATCAAAGGTGGTTTCCCCTTTCATTCAAAGCAAAAGTGAAAAGTCCTCCAATGACACCCAGGACCCTATCTGATCTAGTCCTCAGTGCCTCTCTGACTTAATTCTCCATCATCCCCCATCACTCTCTTTGTTCCAGCCACACCGGCCTCTTTGATGTTCCCCAAACATGCCCCCATGCATTTTGCATTTGTTCTTCTTTCTGCTTATGGGCTCTTTCCCCAAATATCTGCATGTCTATCTTTTTTATTTTAAGTCTTATCATATGTCACTTTCTCAGTGAGAGCTATCCTGCCCACCCAATTTAAAATTGTACCCCCTCCTCTATGCTCCTTCCACCTTTCTTTGCTCCTGAGCACTTATTTTATTAATTTTTGATTTCTCTAACAAAAGATAAGCTCCACAAAAGCAGGAAAATTTTGGTTTGTTTTGTTCACATCTATAACCCCAGCACCCAAGCCAGTGCCAGGAACATATATAACAGGCACTCACCAAATATTTATTGAGCATATGAATTAATGATGAAACACTGCATGGAGTCATACACTGCTGTGACCTTATAAACAACTGGGGAATATCCACATAAGCTCTTTTGTCAGAAAAAGATCTTTACAGGTATAACTAGAGTTCTTAAATTTCTACGATCTCAATAGTAACTAATAAAAGCTCAAAAGACAGTATACAAATGACAATATGCATTTTGGAGGACCTGATATGTGTGGTAGGCTAATATTTTGCCAATTTGTGCTGGTGGCTAAACATATTGTAGTTAATGCAGAACAGCAGCACCAAAACCATCCTTAAAGTCAAAAAAGCTATATTTGAGTCAGCTCTGGCTTTCATATCTGTGTTGTTTTGGTCAAATCATTTAAGGATTCCATTTATTTAGTATATTATCTCATATATTACCTCACTGGGGCATGTTCTCTTCGTCTGTAAAAAGACAACAAATAGCAAATGATCCTCCCACCCTACAGAATCATAAGAATTAACATGAGAAAAGCATTTTTATACAATAAAGTATTCTATAAGTATAAAGGGGTTTATACTTGCCTTTCACATTTAACATCTTAACCTGATGTGACTGAATGTTACAGTAGGGGGCTCTTCATGGACTCACTGTAGCATGTAGTCCCACCTTGACTCAGCTTGGCCAGGAGACATGCTTTAGCCAATGGGATATGAGTGAGCATGGTGCAAGCACAGGCATGATAAGCACTTGGACCCTGGAGCTTATACTCTTGAAAGCCAGATATCAGCTACAGAGAAGGTGGAGCTAGACTCTCCAATCAGGAGAAACCATATAGGAGAAACTTATATGGACAATACACACTGGCAGGTGAGAGGCTCTCTTGGATATTCTGGGCCCAGCTGAGTTCCAGTTGAATGCATGAGGGGCCTCAGACACACCACGTGAAGTGGAGGCACTTTCTGGCTGAGTCCAATCAAGAAAAATGACCTGCTGTTTTAAGCTATTAAGTTTGGGGATGAATTACAATATTGAAACCCTGAGGCTTTTGAAAATGACATCATGGCCCCCAAATTGATTTCCATGGCAGGAATTCTAACACTATATGAAGCAACTGGGGAAGAGGAATGGAAAAGTCTTTGAAAAATCCTGAAAATCAAATCAGACATTCACCCCTTTCACTTCTGAAGACTAAATGACAGCTAGTACATAAGCTATTATTTATTCCTATGAGAAAAGAGCCCTAAATGGAGTAATTTATGTAATTCACAATAAATTGAAATCCTTGTTGTACATAGAGACTTCCTGATTTTTCTAAGACTTGCCAACTGAGAGTAGCCAACCAACTACAGAACAATTTTTCTTCTGTAACTTAGAGTGATTACCTCTTGGCAGGAGCCTATTGTTAATGATTAGCACTTCTCAAAGGGAGCAAATCCCCCAGCAACTTCCAGATTTACCAGTGGGGATCTGCACCTTGGTGAATGTCACATTGATGGAATGTCAACTGGGGTCTTAATTGGTTCTAAAGCTAAGTTCAGATAATCAAAGGTCAGACCCTTTTGCTTTGTGTTAGTAGGGTCCTATTTAGAAGCACTTTGTCTAGCAATTGGCAAAAGTGTGGAAGCAAGGTAGTGAAGTCTCAATGAAAGTACAGGAAGTCACAGGGCATTTTTATTGTCATTCTGTGAGAAATGTTCTTGACTCAAAAGAGCTCTGACATTTTTAAAAGAGATATTGCTAACCTTTTACTTAAAATCTGTATCCTCAGAGTTGGCATTGTTGTTTAGCACAATAGCTTCCACTTTCTGAGCACTAAGGTTCAGAAGCCTTTCCCTGTGAGGTACAAGGTGTCTTCCTACTACAAGGAAGTAACATGTTTTCATTTTCTGGTATTTTTTTTTAAGCCAAGGAACATATTTGATGATGGAGTGAAATATGAATAAGTTTCCTTTTCCAAATTTGTGGTTAACATCCTTGTTATTGTCAAGGAATTCAAGACTCAGAGGAGTAAATTTTTGTTGAATCTAGGACAGCCTGCCAGAATAGTTTCTTTGGTACTGGCTTATATGTGACAGATCTGAGCTCCAACAAAATTTCAAAATATAAGAAAACTGAATGCACTATTTCTAAAATGTTCCATGGTTCAGGGGGAAAAAAGACACACCTGTCACTATCCAGTGCTTTTAAATTTTTCATGGAAGCTCAGTGAATTCTGTAAGTAGAAGAAAAAAGTGAGCGGAAATACTAGGGTTTAAAGGTTTTTGAGGTAACTGAAGGGTAGCAGAATGAGACACCCCTAAATATGCCACTTAGGCATTAGGCTATTTTGAGCTGTAAAGCACTTGGAAAATAGCAAATGCAGCAAAACACTTTCTCTGAACTCCTCTTATCTACCTAAAGATAACTCTCCCCAAATAAACTCATCATTATCAGGCCCCTCCTCAGGAGCTGCATCAACTGGGAGGAGTAACTGCTGTCACAGGAGAGGAGACTAGATATCAACGCCACACACAGACTTTGTCACAAACCATCATAATTCCCATTTCCTCTCCCATAGGGCCCACCCATGTTTCCTAAAAATTATTTCCTCTCCCCTACGAGGCCTATAGGGCTTTCCTGGTGGCTCAGTGGTAAAGAATCCATCTACAATGCAAGAGACGCAGGTTTGATCCCTAGGTCAGGAAGATCCCCTGGAAAAGGAAATGGCAAACCACTCCAGTATTCTTGCCTGGGAAATCCCATACATAGATAGAGGAGCCTGGGGGGCTACAGTCCATGGGATCATAAAGAGTCAGATGTGACTGAGCAACTAACAACAACAAAGGAGGCCTACAGACTCTCCCCTTACCCTATCAAGATCGTATTTAATCTTGAATGCTAAGCCTCACGGGGCAATTATTCATTTTTTGCTGGGTATCTCCTATGTACATATGATGTATACATGTGGATATACCTCTGTTTTGTTTTTTTTGTTGTTGTTGTTAATTTGTCTTTTATTACTGGGGTCTTAGCTAGGGACCCTCAGAAGGGAAAAAAACTTATTTTTCTCCCCTAAAAACTCATTCTATACAAAGTCATTGAACAAAAGTAGATGAATTCTCAGGAATCTATGAGGACCTCTAAATGATAATGCTCAAAAGTAAGTACAGTGTTGTATTGAAGTAAAATTTCCACAGTATAAATGGCAATATGTCACTTTCCCCCTCTTTCTCACTATCTCTCATCAGCATTTAAATAAATACAGATAATTTTCCTTTATTAAATGTGTAAAAGTACAATATTATAAGGTACCTCAGGACGTCTTTCTTGAATTAAAAAATAGTGGCTTTTTTCCCCATAATGGATGATATAATATATATGGCTGGGGTCTAGAAATATGCAACAGACTGGATTCCAATGTCTGTGTTAGTAACCATCCTAAAAGTCCTTCCTTTAGAGTAACAGAACTCCCAAATATTTCCTATGTGCCTACTTAAAAAATTCATTAGATGGACCTAGTGTAATTGCATAGCAGCATACCTCTTGCAAAGCAAGTGAAAACAATTCTGAGAAGACTAAAATTTTCTGTAGCAGAATGAACACTGGATTTGGAATTGTTTTTTGTTCTCATTACGTCTTGTTCCACTTCCACTCGCCAGTTTCCTCATCTAAAAAATGAAAGTGTTGATATCTACTCAATCTACCTCAGTAGGTTTGTTATGAGGCTTAACTTAGGTGATGTTTGCAAACACGATTTGCAGAAGTACAAAATAACATACAAATGCACAGGCTTCCTATTAGATGTGTTTTTAGTAAGAGTCAATCTAATTTGTGCTCTATATTAAGCCATGCCCACTTGTCTACATGCTCACAATTCTTCTACTTGTCCATGCAGTGAAACTTATCCTTGGGGGACCTGATGGAAACATCTTCTCTGGAAAATATAAACCAAAAAAGAATATATTCTAGCCAGAATGAATTTCATATTTAATATTGAGTACCTGGAGGTTGTGAAAGGACCCTCATTATCACCCTGAATATCCTTGTAGCTCATATGACTAAAAACAGCAGAGGAAAGGTGAGGCCATACTGGGGGAGAGAAGCTGTAAGCCTACCCCTCTTTCACCTTCAGGATACTAAAAGATGCTCTCCAGATAAAAACAAGTACTTAACCCTCTGCCACCAGTCAGGAGGTATAGTGATTCACCAAATACCTATGAACACTGCACTCATCTGTCTCTTAGCTTGTATGGAAAAGCCATGAATTACTTCCTCCAGGGGAAACCTGAAGGAATGATGTAAGGCCACTTCTACACTCAAATTTTAAGCAGCTGCTGACAAAAACCCAGAAGAAGAGAAAGGGGTAAAGCACACAGTGTCAAGTGGTCGGATCATAGCCAGGAAAAGATGTGGATTCATATGCAAGCAGACTTTTGCATGCCTACAGCAATGTCATCCTGTCTTTGTGTAAACCATTTTTCGGGTAATAAAGAGAAAGGAGAAAGAGACAGAAAGAGCCAATGTCCAGTCATGAAAAGCTGTACATGGGCGAGGGTTGCTAACACACCTCTGTGAACCCACACAAACCATAAGGCTCCTGTGGAGAGAGGGAAGGAGAAGGAACGAAAGCACAGCCAGGGAATAGGTTCTGCTCAGAGACGATTAGATGAAATGCTTGCCTTGGGGAGACAGCATAGTGAGGTGGCTGAGTCTGCGAGCCCACGTGGAGGTTTTCGGCTGTGGTGTGTGAGACAGACAAGAACCTGTTCAAAGGATGGGGGCGGTCTGACAGAGAACAGCACTGTACGTGTAGAAAACCTGGAAGTTACAGACACAGACGTGTTTGATTTCCAGAAAAAGTATACTTCTTGTGACACAAAGGGATGGGAGCCATGCTCCCAAATCTACACACATCATCTCCAATGAGATTATTAATCTTCGGACTTTGAGCAAATATGAGTGACAAAGAACAGCAGCAGTGTTTGAGGTTTAAGAAGAAACAAATATAAATAGGAAAAAAATTAAAGTGGGATTCATATTTTACCTGCCCTCCCCAAATATCAAATAATAAGAATAGCACAGTGGTGTTTTTATTATTACCCTGGGAAAATACCTGCCTCTGGGCAATTTGATTCCTTGTGAGAATAACAACAAAACCACAACAAAAACCCAGAATACCCTTTTACAAAATATATATGTATATATTCTTCCGTTAAAAAAAAAAAAACAAAAACCTGAAAGATGGTGAGTCCAGTGTTTCATGTACCGCACTGTCAACTCATCTGGCAGAGATGAGAAAGCTGACAGCCCTCTGGAGGGCTTGAGCTGAGGCTGTGTGCAGAAGTCTGGAACGGCAGAGACCTGATCCTGCATGTAATGAGACCAAACAGAGCTGGGAGGGAAATTCGGCTTGCAAGCCCCCTCAGACAAAGAATCAAGCCGCCAGCTGCCTGCCTGTCAAGCTTTAACCTTCCTCTTCAGTGGCCTTCCTTGTCTACTACCGTCAGGGAGAACTGAAAAGGCTGTAGTGTCTTACAGTTAGGTCAGCAGCCATGCAGGTCACAGTGTAAATATATTCACTTATTTATCCATTTATTCAACATTTATCAAAAGCTTGCCATGTGCCTGGTGCTGTGCAAAGTGTTGGGATGCAAGGATAAACAAGACACACTTTTCACTAGAGACCCTTCACAGCTTGGTGGGGGAAGTGGAAACGTGTATGTATCAACCGTCGTGTGTATGTGGGTCATGCAGGTACATTTCAAGCCAGCTAAAGCTTCTTGCCACAAACATTTCAGTGCAAACCACAAACTGTACAATTAAAAATATTTATCGTTCCTAGTTTATCTTTTCTTTCTTGGACATGGTTAATTTTTTAAATTTATTGTTTTATTAAACTTTTTATCTTGTGTTAGAATATCCCTGATGGCTCAGACAGATAAAGAATCTACCTGCAATGCAGGAGATGTGGGCTTGATCTCTGGGTCAGGAAGAGCCCCTGGAGAAGGGAATGGCAACCCATTCTAGTATTCTTGCCTGGAGAATTCCATGGACAAAGGAGCCTGGTGGGCTACAGAGTCAGACACGACTGAGCAACTAACACTTTCAAAGCCAATTAACAATGTTGGATATATGTATATGTATGGCTAAGTCCCTTTACTGTCCACTAAAACTAGTTTCTTTATCTTTAAAGCTTGAGGAAGATCTCCAGGAAAATGTTTGGGTCTTAAACATAAGATTGGTTAGGCATGAAAGTCTTTTAAATTAAAAAGTTATAAAAATGGGTTTGATGAACTAGGTGTTAATTGGAGTCTCTGTCATATCTAAATCACATCTTAGTCATATATAAATCTTTCTCATGAAAATATAACTGGGGTACCCAGCTCTGCATTCTGGGAAGGAGTATAACTGCATACTTGCTCCTTTTTTTAAAAAACAGGAACGGGTTGAGTAGAACAAAGACATTGCTCTGGCTGCTTCCCAGGGGGAAATGGTCAACCCTAAGTGTGTTTAAGTAGTCTTGGGAGGGAGGCTCAACTGTTAAATCATATAATTTTATTAAGAGAGATACCTGAGGAGCTGGGGAATTCTGGCTATAATCATATACTTGAAAAGGCAAGGAACAAAGCACAAGTACTTTTCCTCCTTTTATTTAAAACATAAAACATTTATAATTAACAATTAATCCCTCCTCAAGGCACTTACTGATTTCTTTAAAAAAAAAGCACCATTGTGGTTTGCTGCAGCAATCAAAAAGTTCATATTCAAATAGAAAGAAGTACTTATTCCACTAATGTAAATGGAAGTAGAGATGGAATTTGAAAATTGAGTTCTTAATCAACATTGCCATTTGTATGAGACCTGCTAAATTCTTGAGGGGAAAAAGAGGACAGTGCCAGTGGCACCAGCTCTCTAGGACCTTGATTATGCCCACATGGCCCCTCTTCAGCTCCCTGACTCCCTACACATCAGACCTTGAGATGTAAAATTGGACCGTATTATACAATGGTTCTTCTTTTATAAAATCTGAAAGCAGACATCTTGTCATGGGAAGAAAAATGACCAGTCTCACAAGTTGGCTTGTGGTAGAAAAACAGTGACTTAGCAACAGGTTGCTTTTCTACTGATACTTTCATTTCCTTCTTTACTTTTTTGATGCCTTAGCTTCCTAATCAGTAAAATGAGCATCACTATTTCTGACAGGGAAGCTTTGAAATGAATTTAAAATTTATGCATGATCTCTGTAATACTGCAGAACTAGGTTTAAGCACCTAGAAAAGTGCTTCTCAAATGTTGATGTGTATGTGAATCACCAGTGAATATTGTTACAATGCAGAATCTCACTTAGTAGGAGTGAGATGAGACCCAATATTCTGTATTCCCAGGTCATGCCAATGTCGTGCTGATCTATGCATCCCCCTTGGAGTAACAAAGTTATAAAAAACACATTGCCCAATTGTCATTTCCAAGAATGAGTTCAACAAAAGTCTCTTGTGCCATATGTGCTATGGCTATGTAAATGTGCTATTACTGCATCAGGAGGTAAAGTAAACTATATTTCTCCATCTCCTTTAATCAGAGGGTGCCCTGTGACAAATAAACTTCAGTGAAAGTAATGCTGTGACATTTGTGGGAATAGCCCTTAACTGGCCCAGAAGCTTCAATTTCCAGGCTTTGGAAACCAGGTGCCAGGAAGGGGTATGAATACCTTAAGTCAAAATACACTGTGAGAAACTCAACCAGTGTCAGGAGACTTGAGAAGATAAGACAGCCATGGAAGAAGAAGAAAGAGGGAGAGAGAGAGAAGAGGAGAAAGAGGAAAAAAGAGAAAGATTGAGAGAGAAATGGATCAAAGAGCATGGAGGCATCAGTTACGTAAGTGAAGGAACCACAGTGGATCTTTCAGCTCCAGTTGATGCGACATAGATCAGAAAACCTGATTGAACCTTTCATGAATTACTAAGGCACAATTTTGAGCAAAATAAAATGGCTGTTTAAGAACCTAAATTGTGCAATAAATTGTATATCTACCAGTATATCCATCAGTAATAGATAAATCAGAATTTATAAGAAAGGCAAGTATTAAACAGGCTTATAAATGAGGGCCAGAATTTTAAAACTATTTATATTCGATAAATATGCTAACTAAACATTTACAAAAGAAAACTTGGAAAGAACTATATTCTTACCTGCTCCTGGAAAAAAACAGACATTACATCAAGAAACACCTGGAGTGATAGGCAAATTTGGCCCTGGGGTACAGAATGAAGCAGGGTAAAGGCTAATAGAGTTTTGCCAAGAGAACGCACTGGTCATAGCAAACACCCTCTTCCAACAACACAGAGGAGACTCTACACATGGACATCACCAGATGGCCAACACCAAAATCAGATTTATTATATTCTTTGCAGCCAAAGATGGAGAAACTCTATACAGTCAGCATAAACAAGACTGGGAGCTGACTGTGGCTCAGATTATGAACTCCTTATTGCCAAATTCAGACTTAAATTGAAGAAAGTGGGGAAAACCACTAAACCATTCAGGTATGACCTAAATCAAATCCCTTATGATTATACAGTGGAAGCGAGAAATAGATTTAGGGGACTAGATATGATAGAGAGTACCTGATGAACTATGGACCGAGGTTTGTGACATTGTACAGGAGACAGGGATCAAATCATCCCCAAGAAAAAGAAATGTATAAAAGCAAAACAGCTGTCTGAGGAGGCCTTACAAATAGCTGTGAAAAGAAGAGAAGTGAAAAGCAAAGGAGAAAAGGAAAAATATACCCATTTGAATACAGAGTTCTAAAGAATAGCAAGCAGAGATAATAAAGCCTTCCTCAGTGATCAATGCAAAGAAATAGAGGAAAACAACAGAATTGGAAAGACTAGAGATCTCTTCAAGAAAATTAGAGATACCAAGGGAACATTTCATGCAAAGATGGGCTCAGTAAAGGACAGAAATGGTATGGACCTGACAGAAGCAGAAGATATTAAGAAGAGGCGGCAAGAATACACAGAAGAACTGTACAAAAATGACATTCATGACCCAGATAATCATGATGGTGTGATCACTCACCTAGAGCCAGACATCCTGGCATGTGAAGTCAAGTGGGCCTTAGAAAGCATCACTATGAACAAAGCTAGTTATTCATTTAACAAATACTGAATGAATTCCTACTATGCACCAGATACTAAATAAGCAGCCCACAGGTCTGTAGAAATGAAAGGAAGAGTTTCTGTTTTTATAAAACTAAAAGAGTTGAGAAATTTTATAATAGATGATAGGATAGGATAGATAATAGATAGATAGGATCATGTATGATATTATTACATCAAATATTCTGCCAAATGCTTTACATACACTATCTCCTTTTATCCTTAAAGCATCTTGTGAGGTATGACTATAATTAACTGCATTTTTCAGATGAGGTATAGAGCATTAGAGAATTTCAATCACTTGTCTGTGAGCTCAGTTAACAAGAGATGGGACTTGGGCATGAAGCCAAAAGTGGTTAATTCCAGAGAAAGCATAGAAGCATAGAAACCAGCTGAGAATGATACTTTATGAGAACCTAACTAAATGAGAAGATACCTAAACTGGATCTTGAGGGGGATGTCAGACAGGTGAAATTTGGAGTAGGAAAGGAATCAGATAAGAAGGGCAACAGGTACTACAGTTGAAAAATATCGAAGAATGGTGCACTGATGAGTAATAGGCTAGAAAAGCTGAAGTAACAGAAGATAATTCTGGAGTAGAAGGCTTTGTGCTGTGCATTGCACCCTTTTAAGATGACAAAGAATATCTAATCAAACATGTTTTAAAAGATTACTAGCCTTGGTGAGAATATATGAAAGAAGTTTGCTTCTAGAGGTGCGAGACAAGTTTGGAGTGTTATAGGCAAAACATAATTTTATTCGAAAATAAGAAATGGTACAAGGAAGAAAACATTGGTTGTAAAGATATTTTGATGACAATAACAAGTGTCATGATACTCACAACAGTAATAATAATAGGCAACATTTATTATTTCCTATAGTATGATTTGGTAGGCTAAAAAATTCCCCCAGACCAGACAAAAATATACATGTTCTAATCCATAAATCACTGCAGATGGTGACTGCAGCCAAGAAATTAAAAGATGCTTACTCCTTGGAAGGAAAGTTATGACCAACCTAGATAGCATATTCAAAAGCAGAGACATTACTTTGCCAATAAAGCCCCATCTAGTCAAGGCTATGGTTTTTCCAGTGGTCATGTATGGATGTGAGAGTTGGACTGTGAAGAAAGATGAGCGCCGAAGAATTGATGCTTTTGAACTGTGGTGTTGGAGAAGACTCTTGAGAGTCCCTTGGACTGCAAGGAGATCCAACCAGTCCTGGGTGTTCTTTGGAAGGAATGATGCTAAAGCTGAAACTCCAGTACTTTGGCCACCTCATGCGAAGAGTTGACTCATTGGAAAAGACTCTGATGCTGGGAGTGATTGGGGGCAGGAGGAGAAGGGGACGACAGAGGATGAGATAGCTGGATGGCATCACTGACTTGATGGACGTGAGTCTGAGTAAACTCTGGGAGTTGGACAGGGAGGCCTGGCGTGCTGCGATTCATGGGGTCACAAAGAGTTGGACATGACTGAGCGACTGAACTGAACTGAACTGAATCCATAAAACCTATTATTAACTTGTATAGATAAAAAAGAGTATTTACAGATGTGATTATGTAAAAGATCTTGACATGGTTAGATCCTCCTAGACTATCTGAATGGGTTCTAAATACAGTCACACATATCCTCACGTGTTGTTGTTGCTGTTGTTTAGTCACTAAATCATGTCCCACTCTTTTGTGACCCTGTGGACTGTAGCCCATGAGGCTCCTCTGTCCATGGGATTTCTCAGGCAAGAAAACTGGAGTGCGTTGACATTTCCTTCTCCAGGGGATCTTCATGACCCAGGGACTGAACCCACATTGCCTGCATTACAGGCAGATTCTTTACTGTTGAGTCACCTGGGAAGCACGTATGGTCATGAGAGGGAGACAGAAGGATGTTTTACACACACACACACACACACACACACATACAAGAAAAGATGATGTGAAGATGCAGGCAGAGAATTGAAGCAACGAAGCCATAAGCCAAAAAATGCTGGCAAGTGCCAGAAGATGGAAGGGAAACTAAGGATGGACCATTTAACGCATGGATGGAGAAAGAGTTGATGTGAAGGAGCCAGAGATGGTGAAATGACAAAAGAAATAGTACCAAGGAGTTCAAAGGAAACATTCGAGGAGAAGAAAATCATAGATGAACAGGGAAGACAGAAACAGGAAGCTGGGTCATGAATATGCAAAGGCAAAATGGTGTGGTGAGCAGATTTTGAGACAGGACAGATGCCTGGAAAGAGTCACAACTGAGATGCATTACATTATATGTTTCTTGAGGTATTCTCCGAGACCCTTTTATTATTAATGACAAAAACACATATAATAAATAGCAAAATAAAGTTTATGTCATTCTAATGTATTATTTGAAATATTTTGACCTTGTAATATAACTCTTGTTTGTGATGTAGAGGAAAAAAGGAAGTTCTAATTAGAGAAACAATTTGTACAACTAAAAGACACCTGTATTCAAATTTCTGCATGCCAGTTGGGATCATTAGAAATCTTGGAAAGGTATTTGTCTTCTCTGAAACTCACTCTCCTCATTTAAATGATGCAAATATCATACACATACATACACACACACACACACAAACACACACACACACACACACATATATAAATGTAAATACAGAGAGACAGAGGCAGAGAGAGAGAAAGCAAGAGACAGAGAGATACAGGGAGACAGAAAGATTTGCTGTTGGTTTTCTATAAATATTTAAAGTGTATATTAGAGGGGAAAAAAGACAGACATAAACTGTAGTGTTTAGGGATGCTAACTTGTGCTGAAAAACTGTAAAGGAAGCAAAGTGATTATCATAAACATCAAATGACTGATTACCTATGAAGTGAGAAGGACACCTGTGTTTGAGATGGGGCAACTGAAAGGGGCTTCCAGAGTATCTGACAAAATTTTATTTCTTGACCTGGGTGATGATAGCAAGGGTATTTATCCTGTGAAAATGTATTGGGCTGTGCATATTTTGGGGTAGTTTTTTCTATATTTGTTTTAGATTTTATAATAAAAAGGAAAAGAGTCTAGAGAAGAAGCTAACTCAAATCAGAGAATAATTGCCTTGGAAACCATAAATTCACTGAGGGTTTTAAGTATTAAAGTTCAAAAGCAACATTTACTGTATAACATTTCCCTTAGCCTCTGTGGAACAACTGACATTATTTAACTGACCTATTGGAATAAAAGAATGCTATTGTAACAGTTAAATAACTTTTTGCATAATAGTTGTCACTGAAGTTCAAAAGACCGTTTGGAGATGAGAAAGCAGCTCATCATTGGTAAGGTTAGAAGTAGTAAATCCACTAAGCCGTGGTCTCTTGAGCAGTCTAAGCTACAACACCCTTGGCTAGTGAATTCTTGGCACTTAAAGCCAACAGGAAGCCAGATCAGCTGTCCAGTTTCTGCAGGTGCACACTTAGCCAAATAAAAAGATGCCAACCACATTCATGGGATCACTGAAAAATAGTTTATAAAAGCTAAAGGGCGATCTTTGGGAAATGATATTACCTATACTAGAACCATTGTCTATACCAGCATTGGACAATAGCTCTGGGTAAGGAAAAATAATTTACTGAACCCTAAGGATTCTTAAATTAATATATGAGTAGCTGGAGCGGGGTTGGTGGTGTCAAGGAAAGAATGAGTACACAGCTTAATGCTCCAATATTAAAAGACAAAACTGAATTCCCAGATATGCACTGGCTATGTCTACTTGAATGTGTCATAAACACCTGAAGTATATATGTTCAAAGGAATATCATATTCCTGCTCAAAAACAGTGTCTCTTCCAAACATCCATGTCTCTATTCTTTGTACCATCTCCATGTCAGAAACAGGTCATCTTTCTTCCTCTTCACTATTTGTCTCCAATCAGTGGTCAAATAATTTGATTCTGGACTCATGAAACACCATTTGCATCATTTAATTTAAGTGAATAAAACACCACTTAAATCTATTTGGTGTTTTTTGCTCTTGCTTTCAATCTCCTAATTCAAGCTCATATACTTCTTGTGTGGAGCAACTCTTCCCAATACTATTTTATTTTCTTTATGTATAAAATATCATTATATTTACTTTTCTCATATGTACTAATGATAGTGTCTCACTCCTTTACAAAGAAAACTAAAACCAAGGGAAAACATCTTTATATGTGCATCACCCACAGCATAATGTTAAAACTCCTCAAGTCGGTAATTCAAGTCTCCTTCATACGTTATTACCTATATATCAGTTTTTGTTTGTCTAATCTCTTTTCCCTATTATTCAAGCAGTCCTTTGGGACTCCTTCTCTGTATATATTGTATTATATCATCTTGTCCCCTTTTTCTATAGTGCCTCCTCTAACTCAGTGCTTCTCAAACTTGGGCATGCATCAGAATCATGTTTGGGGACCTGTTAAAATATGCATTGATAAGTGCAAATCTCAGAGTTTCTGATTCAGTAGATCAGGAGTGGAGGGGCTACCCAGGTGGCACAGCAGTAAAGAATCCACCTGCCAGTGCAAGAGATACAAGAGAAGCGGGTTTGATCCCTTGAGTAGGAAATGGCAACTCATTCCAGTATTCTTGTCTGGAAAATTTCACGGACAGAAGAGGCTGGTGGGTTACAGTCCAGGGGTTTCAAAGAGTTGGACATGACTGAGCACGCGTGCACACACATACATACACACACACACACACACACACACAAAATCATACAATACATGGTCTGGAGTGAGGTTTAAAACTTCATTTCTCCTAACAATTTTCTAGGAGGTACTGATGTTGCTGGTTTGTGGATCACATTTTGAAAATCACTGAACTAAATATGTTCACTCTATCTTTATTTCTGCAATAAATCTATCACTTAAGTCTTCATTATCATTTCCTTCTGTGCTGTGCTTAGTCATTCAGTTGTGTCCAACTCTTTGTGACCCCATAGGCTGTAGCCCGCCAGGCTCTTCTGTACATGGAGATTCTCTAGCCAAGAATACGGAGTGGGTTGCCATTCTCTCCTCCAGGGAATCTTCCTGACCAGGGATCAAACCCATATCTCCCACATTGCAGGTGGATTCTTTACTGTCATCATTTCCTTCTATCTCTAGACAAATATCCCCAGTCCAAAGACATGAGGACACTTGCTTTTGCTCTAAATGTTTACACTATCAAATTTCTATGTTTCTTATAACACTTAACACAGCCCATTTTTCATGTAGTCTGGTGCTAGAATTTAATATTTCCTATAGACTCGAGTCGGACAAGACTGAGTGACTGAACTGAGCTGATAGACTGTATACTCTCTGAGGCAGTACTCATGTTTACAATTTTTAAATCACAGTTCCACAGTGCAAAGAAAGATGTCTTTATGAGACAGAAAATGTTTTCTCATTAGTAAATAAATCTGAAAGAGGACATAATGATGCTACCACAGATAACCACTGGCAGATAAACTGCAAAGGTAATATAAAGCCCCATTTTGGTGCAAAGCTTGGTTTTCACTTTGCATGTGTCCGTACCCTGGTGGGCTACAGTACCTGGGGTCGCAAAGAGTTGGACATGACTGAGCGACTAATACACACACACACACACACACACACACACACACACACACCTTGCCAATGAATTCTGGGACTCCTGCCGTGTTCCCATCTGTTGGAACCAATCACGATATTTGGGGGCAAAATATTGGGGCAAAATAATTAAGCACTCCAATTAAAGAATTTTATCATCTGATGACATAAAAGAACACAGCATTTGCTGTTCAAATATCACATATTTCACGTGCTTTCTCTTTTTCTTCAGAGGAAGGGGAAATTTCATAGCAAAGTGATCCTGAATGAGAAGACTCTTGGTCTCAGGGGGAATGTAGAACAAGGTGGCAGGTGATGGGTATGCTGAAGTGTGGCGTAACTGACTGCCAAAGAACACTTGAACAAGCAGCTGATCCATCTGCCATCAGTGGAGCTGGCTTAATCCTTTCTTCTTCTTCTTTTTTTTTTAAGTCACAATCAACCACTATGTAAGGCATTTGATCTTCATGTTTTTCCTCTTGCTGTCTTTAGAGAAATGGCATGTCATCCTAAAAGACTGGTCAGGGAATGAGGAGTCCTGTGTTCTAGTTTTGCTGCTGCCCCTGTATAGCTGAAATATTTTTATCTCATGAGACTTTTCAGTCCTTATCCATCAAATGACAGGGAAGGGTATGTTCCATTTGTTTCTGTAACTTCATAAATCTATTCCTTTTCTCACGAGAGAAGTAACCTGCATGGTACTGGAACATGGTACTGATACTTGTACATGGGACATGTAGAAGGTAACATATCATTGACCCGAAAGGTTTTATGAAATCTTTGAAAACTAGTTTTTTAGTGGAGAATAACATGCTCATTATATACATTATATAACATGCTCATTATATACTTAATATAGTTTGTAAACTGCCATTTCCATTATTCAATCAACTCCATCTATCAGCATGACATAACTACTCAATGCAGTTAAGTGGGACTCACAACTGCAGTCAACTGGTTCACCAATTTCCCACCTACAGAAGCTATGCCTCTTTCATTCTAAATAGCATTACTTTTCATTACTTTTGTTGTTAGTATTCCATTAAGAGGTCATACGAACATGGGTGAAAAGTGATTGAACACTATTTTGAACTTAGAACAAAGCTCAGTAGCATATTTAAAACATAATGCTAAAGTAATAAAGAGAAAATTGATATGAAATGATTAAACTTACAAGATGGAGAAGAGCTACATCATGAACTTAAATTTAAGGATGATAAAAGACCAATGGCTATTCTATTAGATTTAACTTATGATTGAAACTTCTGTATATTTCCCCACTCTGTTGCATTCATTTTCTAATTTTTTATAGCATTCTGTAGGCAGGGTAGAGTTAATACAACATTAGTGCTTCCGATATTTCTAGGTGAGGAAACTGGAGTTCAGAAATGCTGAAGAACCTGTTTAAAGTCATTTATAAAGTGACAGAACAGGGCTTGGAAATCATTCTTCCCCTTGCAAACCAACAACTACTCTCTGAAAGTGTTGGGATGCTTGTAAGCCAAGGAGATATATAATCATGGCTATATATTCCATGAGGAGAGATGTTAATTAAGTAACTTTGTGTCTCCTACACTCTTTACAGTACATTTCAAAATAAGCTTGGGAAATTTTACTTTCCCAAAATTCTTTACATTAGGATTTTATTTATTCTGAAAAACTGTCACATCATTGTTGATGGCCTTCTAACAATTTCTAAAACTTGGATACTATCAATTATTAAAATTCACCTCACTTCAAAATGTATGGTCAAGATAGAGGAATGGTGACAAGATGTATCCTCTCACTTGAAACAACTAACATTAATAAATTCAATGGAATATATCAAACAATGGTACTCAGGATGTTGACTATCAAGCAATAAAGGAAAATGATCCCTAAGAGATGAGTAACAAATGAAGTGAGCTAAGATTCTTCCAGCCTTCTGTTTAGAGTAAGTTTCCAGGCCATGGTGAAGGGAGAGAAAACCCAGGTAGACACTAGTAGTCTCCATGGGTTGAGAAGATGAAGATAGGAGCCCTCAGATTACAAGGGAGCAAGAGTTCCCAACTCAGTGTAGACAGAGAGAAAGAGATGCATACAGATAACTTCTGAGAACAGCAGAGTGCTCCTCTTTGAAAATTCATTGGCATTTTATTGATCAACACATGGATGTGAGGAAACTACTGAAGGTTAAATAAAGTGAAAGTGAAAGTGTTAGTTCAACTCTTTGTGACCCCATGGAGGCTCCTCTGTCCATGATTCTCCAGGCAAGAATGCTGGAGAGGATTGCCATTTCCTTCTCCAGGAGATCTTCCTCACCCAGGGATCAAACCTGCATCTCTCCCATTGGCAGGAGGATTCTTTACCACTGAGCCACTAGGGAAGCCCTACAAATATAGTTTGGAGATTTCAAAGTACATGTCTCAATAACTGATAGAACAAGTAAAAAGAAAATCAATAAGAATTAGAAGATAAATATTATTAATCAACTTGACTTAATAAGTAGGAAGAGACTAATTGTTAGTGCATATATCCTCACCATCTGGACAAGTCAATGAGTCCAGTAGTGGGTACCATACGTGTATTGTTCAAAATTATATAATCAGAGTTTTCAAGTATTTTGAAGCCATTATTGAGAAAAGAGACAGTCTCTCTCAAGACTGACTGAGCTAAAATGTAAAACCCAGGAGCAGTCAGCACTCATCGTTTTGCCATAGATGAGAGTATTGGTGGGGGGAGCATTATGAAAAATTAGAAGGAGAGATGAGAGACTGAAATGATGTTCTTAATACTCTAGTTACTGATTCTCTTTCTGATATACCTGTATCTCTCTTCTTTTTTGTGTCTTAGTTTTTCAACTCTCAGATGAATTTGTGAAATATTCCAGAACCCATTTCAGTTTCAAGATCACAGAGAAACATGGAAAGATATACACAATGCAAACATAAAGTCAAAATTGATAGTTCTGGCTGCCAAGATCCTGTCCTGCTTAACTATCATTGTTCTTGCCCACACACCCTTCCTCCATATGAAAATTACAGATAAGCAGATAATATTGCTCTCATAAGTCACCTTATTTGGAATAAACATCTTAGTTGTTTTCTACTTCCTATATCTGGACTCTTTCAAATTCTATCCCTTCAAAAATGACTTCCCAGATGAAACCAACTCTCAGGGATAATTTTCTTTTCTTAAATTCTACAAGCCATATTGTTTTTACCACAACTTTGATAACCAATGTCCCCCTTTAGTTATGTAACATCTTACATGGATGACTTGTCCCCTAATATAGGCTATAAACTCTACAAGCTGATAGGCCTTTGTCTCAAATATCCTGAAACACTGTCCCCCATTCCTCAAGCTCAGAAAAGGCCTTCAAATAAAAGATATTGCATAATGCGTCTTTAATGATAATGAATCATTAGAGATTTGTGGGTTTTTGGTTTAGGGAGATGAGGATCAACTTATAGTTTCTGATTTCAACCTGTTTTAAATCAGTTGTGACTCAATTCATTCTTACATTGGTATTTTTTCCAGAAAAGAAGAGAAGCGAAAAGCAAAGGAGAAAAGGAAAGATATACCCTTTTTTAAAAAATTTTTATTTTATTTTTAAACTTTACATAATTGTATTAGCTTTGCCAAATATCAAAATGAATCCATCACAGGTATACATGTGCTCCCCATCCTGAACCCTCCTCCCTCCTTCCTCCCCATACCATCCCTCTGGGTCATCCCAGTGCACTAGCCCCAAGCATCCAGTATCGTGCATTGAACCTGGACTGGCATCTCATTTCATACATGATATTTTACATGTTTCAATGCCATTCTCCCAAATCTTCCCACCCTCTCCCTCTCCCACAGAGTCCATAAGACTGTTCCATACATCAGTGTCTCTTTTGCTGTCTCGTACACAGGGTTATTGTTATCATCTTTCTAAATTCCATATATATGTGTTAGTATACTGTATTGGTGTTTTTCCTTCTGGCTTACTTCACTCTGTATAATAGGCTCCAGTTTCATCCACCTCATTAGAACTGATTCAAATGAATTCTTTTTAATGGCTGAGTAATACTCCATTGTGTATATGTACCACAGCTTTCTTATCCATTCATCTGCTGATGGGCATCTAGGTTGCTTCCATGTCCTGGCTATTATAAACAGTGCTGCGATGAACATTGGGGTACACGTGTCTCTTTCCTTTCTGGTTTCCTCAGTGTGTATGCCCAGCAGTGGGATTGCTGGATCATAAGGCAGTTCTATTTCCAGTTTTTTAAGGAATCTCCACACTGTTCTCCATAGTGGCTGTACTAGTTTGCATTCCCACCAACAGTGTAAGAGGGTTCCCTTTTCTCCACACCCTCTCCAACATTTATTATTTGTAGACTTTTGGATCGCAGCCATTCTGACTGGTGTGAAATGGTACCTCATAGTGGTCTTGATTTGCAGCTACCAACAGTATTCTTCACAGAGCTAGAACAAATAATTTCACAATTTGTATGGAAATACAAAAAACCTCGAATAGCCAAAGCGATCTTGAGAAAGAAGAATGGAACTGGAGGAATCAACCTACCTGACTTCAGGCTCTACTACAAAGCCACAGTTATCAAGACGGTATGGTACTGGCACAAAGACAGAAATATAGATCAATGGAACAACATAGAAAGCCCAGAGATAAATCCATGCACATATGGACACCTTATCTTTGACAAAGGAGGCAAGAATATACAATGGATTAAAGACAATCTCTTTAACAAGTGGTGCTGGGAAAACTGGTCAACCGATGTAAAAGAATGAAACTAGAACACTTTCTAACACCATACACAAAAATAAACTCAAAATGGATTAAAGATCTAAACATAAGACCAGAAACTATAAAACTCCTAGAGGAGAACATAGGCAAAACACTCTCTGACATACATCACAGCAGGATCCTCTATGACCCACCTCCCAGAATATTGGAAATAAAAGCAAAAATAAACAAATGGGACCTAATTAACCTTAAAAGCTTCTGCACATCAAAGGAAACTATCAGCAAGGTGAAAAGACAGCCTTTAGAATTGGAGAAAATAATAGCAAATGAAGCAACGGACAAACAACTAATCTCAAAAATATACAAGCAACTCCTACAGCTCAACTCCAGAAAAATAAATGACCCAATCAAAAAATGGGCCAAAGAACTAAATAGACATTTCTCCAAAGAAGACATACAGATGGCTAACAAACACATGAAAAGATGCTCAACCTCATTCATTATCAAAGATATACCCATTTGAATGCAGAGTTCCAAAGAATAGCAAGCAGAGATAAGAAAATCTTCCTCAGTGATCCGTGCAAAGAAATAGAGGAAAACAATCAAAAGGGAAAGACTAGGGATCTCTTCAAGAAAATCAGAGATACCAAAGGAACATTTCATGCAAAGATGGGCTCGATAAAGACAGAAATGGTATGGACCTAACAGAAGCAGAGGATATGAAGAAGAGGCGGCAAGAATACATAGAAGTGTACAAAAAAGATCTTCACGACCCAGATAATCACGATGGTGTGATCACTCACCAGACATCCTGGAATGTGAAGTCAAGTGGGCCTTAGGAAGCATCACTACAAACAAACCTAATGGAGGTGATGGAATTCCAGTTGAGCTATTTCAAATCCTAAAAGATGATACTGTGAAAGTGCTGCACTCAATATGCCAGCAAATTTGGAAAACTCACCAGTGGCCACAGGACTGGAAAAGGTCAGTTTTCATTCCAATCCCAAAGAAAGGCAATGCCAAAGAATGTTCAAACTACTGCACAATTGCACTCTTCTCACACACTAGTAAAGTAATGCTCAAAATTCTCCAAGCCAGACTTTAGCAATACGTGAACCGTGAACTTCCAGATGTTCAAGCTGGTTTTAGAAAAGGCAGAGGAACCAGAGATCAAATTGCCAACACCCACTGGATCATTAAAAAAGCAAGAGCATTCCAGAAAAACATATATTTCTGCTTTATTGACTATGCCAAAACCTTTGACTGTGTGAATCACAATAAACTATGGAAAATTCTGAAAGAGCTGAGAATACCAGACCACCTGACCTGCCTCTTGAGAAACCTGTATGCAGGTCAGGAAGCAACAGTGAGAACTGGTCATGGAACAACAGACTGGTTCCAAATACGAAAAGGAGTACGTCAAGGCTGTGTATTGTCACCCTGCTTATTTAATTTATATGCAGAGTACATCATGAAAAACACTGGGCTGGATGAAGCACAAGCTGGAATCAAGATTGCCAGGAGAAATATCAATAACCTCAGATATGCAGATGACACCACCCTCATGGAACTAAAAGAGGAACTAGAGGAACTAAAGAGGAACTAAAAAGCCTCTTGATGAAAGTGAAAGAGGAGAGTGAAAAAGCTGGCTTAAAGCTTAATACTCAAAAAACAAAGATCATGGCATTTGGTCCCATCACTTCATGGGAAATAAATGGGGAAACAGTGGAAACAGTGACAGATTTTATTTTGGGGGGCTCCAAAATCACTGCAGATTGTGATTGCAGCCATGAAATTAAAAGACACTTACTCCTTGGAAGGAAAGTTATGACCAAACCTAGACAGCATATTAAAAAGCAGAGACATTATTTTGCCAACAAAGGTACATCTAGTCAAGGCTTTGGTTTTTCCAGTAGTCGTGTATGGATGTGAGAGTTAGACTATAAAGAAAGCTGAGCACCAAAGAATTGACGTTTTTGAATCGTGGTGTTGGAGAAGACCCTTGAGAGTCCCTTGGACTGCAAGGAAATCCAACCAATCAATCCTAAAGGAAATCAGTCCTGAGTATTCATTTAAAGGACTGATGTTGAAGCTGAAGCTCCAATACTTTGGCAAACTAATGGGAAGAGCTGACTCATTTGAAAAGACCCTGATGCTGGGAAAGATTGAAGGCAGGAGAAAAGGGGAAAACAGAGGATGAGATGGTTGGATGGCATCACCGACTCCATGGAGATGAGTTTGAGCAAATTCCAGGAATTGGTGATCAACAGGGAGTCCTGGCGTGCTTTGGTCCATGGGGTCATGAAGAGTCGGACACGACTGAGCAACTAAACTGAACTGATGTAAATATATTCATACATAAGAAGCTTGGCTTCATGGTTTTATCCATAACAAGATGTCATAGCTAGGCACATTAATTATTAAAATTTTATAACCTTTGACAAAATTTACTTCATTTTCCTTGAAACTTTGTTCTGCTGATAACCATATATTCCAAGAAAAAGAATACCTTGCCTTTTCCCCTGCTTAATTAATGCAGCTTGATGCCTTTTCATTCCCTGATGCAAAAGACAATTAATAAATAAATTCTATTAATAAATGAGAAGCAATATTAAATATTAATTTTACCACTTTTTGTCCTCAGTAGCCTAGAGGACTTTCCCTAAGTCATTCTTTTAGTAACTTCATTGTAAGTGGACTCTTTAACACATTTAAAATTTAAAAAGTGATTGTAAATATCCTGAGTTCTAGAGCAATCTCAGTTCAGAGGTAATTTCAAACAGAACAGAAATGACAGCTGCAAAATGTCTAAGATAGGTAAGTTTAGTTTTAAAAATGTGGGAATGAGTCTAACCATGTCAAAGTTACATCTCTTCTAATATGAAAGAGGAGATGTGTAGGTTAGAAACTCCAGCTTTGATTTTTAACAGATAGGGGGTCAAATCCCATCTCTTTCATTTACTGTAATCCTTTGTGACCCTATGTGAATCACACAATATCTCTGAACTTCAGTTTTCCTATGAAAAGTGAGGATGATATTAATACCCAAATCACAGATGAAGTTTAAATAAGTTAAAGTAACATGCCCACTACATGGCATTGCTTAATTATCTTTAGACTAACACATCTACAAGAAAAAGTAGCAGTTTTTATTTTTGATTAATGAGTAGATTTAGTTCAGTCTTTTATGGAATATAATAGCTTCATCAATATATTTCATTACTTTGAGAATGTATTCTCAAAATACATTATTTTTATTTAAAACATATTAAATAAATAATTTATCTCTATCTTAAAAAGGTACAGTTATGTTATCTGATTTTGAGATGGCTTATATATTGTGTTAATTGAAAATAAAATTTCTAAATAAAAACAAATTTAATCACTGTATCATTGCTTTACTTCTATGATGACAAACTCTTTTGGCTAATTTGCTTTTTAAACTAAATTGACTAAATACTTTTGCATTATGTAAACATATGTTCAAAATATCTCCTTCATCATAGGAATTTTACATTAAAAATCAATTTATATTTCATTATTCAGGTCAGAATTCCTGGGAAAACCCATGTTCCTCCTTTCTTTTTTCCAGAACAAGTGTCATTTAAATGTTTCCATAAATCTAGAGCTTGAATATCATCCATTAGTGAAATACTTCAGACACTGATTATGATAAAAGGTAGCTGTATCTTTAAATAACTAGAAGACAAGCATGGCAGCAAGAGACTAGCATGCTATTACAGTAAATTACACTGACATAGCCTTACACAGTGGAAGGCTATGGGGGTTTTAGAAAGGGTAAAGAGATACACAATAACCACTGGCCAGAGTAATTAGCTGGGGAAATGAAGAGGGAGGAGAAGTGTATTGGACATTGAAACCTGTCTTGTCAGCATTATTGTTCTCCAAGGTTTTAGAAGAACAATGCTCTGCTGAGCCTTCAGTAATCACTATACAGGACTACTCATGAGGAGAGTAATTAAGAAATGTCAGTGCTTCTCTGGAAAAAAAATCCATGCTCATACCACACAGTGTTTTTCTGGAAGAAGGAAAGTGTTTTCTTCTTGTTGTTGTTCTAAGATATTAATAGAGCGGAATCTGTACCCCATGCAATTCAAAATAGTGAGATATGCTTAACTAAACAAATCCAACAATGTAATTGTCCCATCTTCCTGCATGCCTACCTCCTACACTCAAGACATGACTGGCCAGTACCTGCGCTGCGCTGTGCTGTCTCTTTAGTTGTATTCAACTCTTTGAGACTCTATAGACTGTGGCCCACCAGCCTCTTCTGTCCATGGGGTTCTCCAGGCAAGAATACTGGAGTGGGTTGCCATGCCCTCATCCAGGGATATCTTCCCAACCCAGAGATTGAACCTGAGTCTTTTGTGGCTCTTGCATTGCAGGTGAATTTTTTAACCTAGGTCACCAGAGAAGCCTGAGCTAGATAGAAACTATTCTGAGCACCGTATCCAAAGTCTGTCATTTCCCTCAAGGTCCCGGATTACCCTATTTTATATTTGTCATGACACTTACCACTTTTGGAAATTATCTTATTTATTTGAATATTAATGTATGTATCATGTCAGTAGATTTTAAGCTTCGTGAGTCATTGCCAGTGACTGAAAGGGTACAAGGTAGTAACAAATGATGAATAAATATTTCTTAAATTAATTGAAGAATAACATTTTGCCTAGGAAGAGTATAATATGAAGAATCATGTGCTTTAAGAGGTCAAATTTTCAGTGACAAGCGGCCAGTTTTATGTAAAAATAAAAATTGTCAGGCTAAGCAACAAACTGAAGACTACAAAAAAAATTTAATTTTTTTGCTTTTATTTTTTTTTTTAGTCAACTGACTTTAAGGGTAAAACTTACTTGAAAGTTATAAAAATAAGTAAATTTATGTAAATGATTCAAAATTTCTATGAAAAAGTCTGTCTTCATCTTGAAAATGATAAAATGTCAGCAATTTTTCTCACAGAAGTAGATTATTAGGGAAATGAAACCACTGATACTGCAGAGTGAAAAGGTGAGAGCACCAATCCTACACTAATGAGGCTAATCAAATCAAACACTCTTCTATTCCATTCCATCTTATTTACTCTGCTCTTTGAATTAAGTAGTTGTGTCTATATGGCTAATTGTAGCTTTGATTCTCCAATTTGCTTTTTAATCAGATTGCTTTAGGGGTAAATATTTGTCTTCCCAAAGCAGTAGACTTTATGGTTGGAAAGAAACAAAAGCTAAAATGTTTTGCATTTTCCAGATACAACATATTTGGGGTTCAGAAGAGAAACCAGTTGAGCCCCAAGAATGAATAAGATATTTTGTTAATCTGAGAGAGCTTTAGTTGAACCCAGAATTAATAATGATTTCTGAATACAATTCTTTCCATCACAGCTGACTGCTTATTGTTTCATTAATTCTATTATAAGAATAAATAGATAATAAAAATGTTTTCCAACTGCAACATCTCATTATGTCTACCATAAAAGAGTTTAATGTGGTGGTAATAAGCTGAATTTGGGCAGCCAGAGTTTCTGGATTTGAATCCTAGTTGTGTTATTTAATAGCTATATGACCTTGAGCTGTTGATTTAAACTTTTTGTGACTCAGCTCCCTCAACTACAAATTTAGGATAATAGTAATACAATGCAAAGCACAACTGAGAAGATTACATTGATTAAACATGTAAAACACCTTGAGCAATACTCAGTGCTGACTATTACTGATGTTATTTTGCAAAATCCTCATTACTTCTAAATTGAAGGGAAACATTAATATGAATAATTGTTATTGTTCACTTACATAGTTGTGTTTGACTCTTTTGTGACCCCACGAACTGTAGCCTGCCAGGCTCCTTTGCCCATGGGATGTCTCAGGCAGGAATACTGGAGTGGGTTGCCATTTCTCCCTCCAAAGGACCACCCAGGGATCAAACCTGAGTCTCCCGCCTTGGCATTCTTTACCAGGGAAGCCCATATGAATAATTATTGATTTATATTTCAATACATGTATTCATAATATCAGGAGCTGTTCTTGTCATTGAAGGTACACGGGAAAACAAAACAGAAGCAGCCCAGAGTTCATGGAACATACTGGCTAGGCAACAACAATTTAAAAATATATACACTCATACACTGACAAAGAGCATATGAAACAAAGCTATACAGTGCTAATTACTCATCCATTCATTCCTCTGTTCAGCAAATATATTGTAAATATCAGCTATATGTCACATCCAGGATAGACAAATACTGACAAGATATATAAGGTTTGGACTTCAAAGAATTGTGAATGGTAAGACCATGTAATAAGTACCATTGAAAACATAATTATCTGGCACACTTTCTTCCCACACCTTAAAGAAATCAAATTTGATCTGGTCTTTCATGTTCTTTCTGATTTAAATTCTGGAAAACCATTATCATTTCTTTTATGTACAAATATTTTCTTTAATTACACAACTCTGGAGAGCTGATAAACTAATAGTTTTCAAATCCTTAGAAATTGTCAGATCTCTGAACAAATAAAACAAAACAAAACTTGGAGTCATTTGATCACTTAAGACAGGGTCAAACCCAGGGAAGATAGTTGATATTTAGTTATCATAGTGAAAAGTGTTGGTATTATCAGTATCATTATAAGTAATCTTGGATCATAGAAAGACTATTTTTGTGCTTTTTTTTGTTGTTGTTGTTCTAAATATTCTCATTCCTAGGAATTTCCTCTAGAGTTTTCTTGTTAAATATATTACTTTCAATATACTTTTGACTTAAAGTGAAGTTGCCTTCCGCCTACAAGATTACCTAGTGAGTGCCAAGACACATATATAAATGAAAAATAACATTCATTGATTACTTAGTGGTATTTGATATTCTTTGTTGTTGTTATTTAGTCACTAAGTCGTGGCTGACTCTTTGTATCCCTATGGACTGTATCCTGCCAGGCTCCTCTGCCTAGGAAGTTTTCCAGGCAAAAATACTGGAGTGCATTGCCATTTCCTTCTCTGGGAATCTTTGAGACCCAGGCACTGAGCCAACAGGGAAGCTCATTTGATATTCTTCACATCACTTAAAATTTTTCTTGTATCTTAATTTGGGCAAGATTTCTAATATTTAAAGAAATGTTTCCTCTTCCTTGAAATGTCAACATCATGTCATACCACTGACATGATATTGACTTTCTTTGAACACTTTCTTATGCTCTTCTAACTTTCTTTTGGATTCTTCTTTCAGTTTCTTTTGTGGACTTTAGCTCCTGTCCCTTATTTCTTAACAGTAGAGTGATTGTAGATCAGTTCTAATCTTCATATTCTATCTCTGAATGAACTTATCTAGTCCCACAGGTTATGCCATATCTATGGCAATGACTCGTAGATGCACAGATCTGGGTCTTAAGGTCCTCTCAGGTGGCTCAATGGTAAAGATTCTGCCTGCAGTGCAGAAGATGCAGGTCTGATCCCTGGGTTAGGAAGATCCCCTGGAGAAGGGCATGGCAACCCACCTCCAGTATTCTTGCCTGGAAAATCCCAAGAACAGAGGAGCCTGGCAGGCTACAGTCCTTAGGATTGCAAAAGGTCTGACATGACTGATGAGACTTAGCATGCAAGGAGATTAAACTAGAGTTGTGAGAGGGAGATACAGGTCTAACAGGCAGCTTCACATCTCTACATGGACGTTTCTCAGTCATCTCGAATTTAGCATGTTGAAAACTCATCTCTATCTCCTCAAATCCCTAAATCCACTTAATTCCTAGCTTCCCTCCCCCCATTTTAATAAATGACAACTCTATCCAATCATGTCAGCAATATGATGCCTTTTGTGTCATATCAGAAAGTGGCCATTTATCCTTGATTCTTCCTTTTCCATTATTTCTTATATTAAATTTCTCAATTTTAACTAGATGACCTATTTCTATATTTGGAATCCTCTTAGCCCAATATGGCTCCCCTTGCACCAATTTGGTCTAAGCTACTCTCCTTTTATATAGTTCTTACTCCTCTTAACCCATTCTCTATAGTTATTAGAGTAGCACAGTTCAGTTGTTCAGTCGTGTCTAACATTTTGAGACCCTATGGACTAAAGCACACCAGGCCTCCCTGTCTATCACCAACTCCTGGAGCTTACTGAAACTCATGTCCATTGAGTGGGTGATGCCATCCCACCATCTCATCCTCTGTCGTCCCCTTCTCCACCCACCTGCAATCTTTCCCAGCATCAGGGTCTTTTCAAATGAGTCAGTTCTCCACATCAGGTGGCCAAAGTACTGGAGTTCCAGCTTCAACATCAGTCCTTTCAATAAACATTCAAGACTGATTTCCTTTCGGATGGACTGGTTCTATCTCCTGCAGTCCAAGGGACTCTCAAGAGTCTTCTCCAACACCACGGTTCAGAAGCATCAATTCTTCAGCACTCAGCTTTCTTTATAGTCCAACTCTCACATCCAGACATGACTACTGGAAAATCCATAGCCTTGTCTAGATGGACCTTTGTTGGCAAGGTAATGTCTCTGCTTTTTAATATGCTGTCTAGGTTGCTCATAACTTTTCTTCCAAGGAGTAAGCGTCTTTTAATTTCATGGCTGTAGTCACCATCTGCAGTGGTTTTGGAGCCCCCCAAAATAAACTCTGTCACTGTTTCCACTGTTTCCCCATCTATTTGCCATGAAGTGATGGGACCAGAAGTCATGACCTTTGTTTTCTGAATGTTGAGCTTTAAGCCAACTTTTTCACTCTCCTCTTTCACTTTCATCAAGAGGCTCTTTAGTTCTTCTTTACTTTCTGCCATAAGGGTGGTGTCATCTGCATATCTGAGGTTACTGATATTTCTCCCAGCAAACTTGATTCCAGCTTGTGCTTCATCCAGCCTAGTGTTTCTCATAATGTACTCAGCATATAAACTAAATTAGCAGGGTGACAATATACAGCCTTGACATACTCCTTTTCCTATTTGGAACCAGTCTACTGCTCCATGTCCAGTTCTAAGTGCTGCTCTCTGACCTGTATACAGATTTCTCAAGAGGCATATCAGATTGTCTGGTATTCCCATCACTTTAAGAATCTTTCACAGTTTGTAGTGATCCACAGTCAAAGGCTTTGGCATAGTCAATAAAGCAGAAATAGATGTTTTTTCTGGAACTCTCTTGCTTTTTTGATGATCCACCCATGTTGGCAATTTGATCTCTGGCTCCTCTGCCTTTTCTAAAACCAGTTTGAACATCTGGAAGCTCCTGGTTCATGTATTGCTGAAGCCTGGCTTGGACACTTTTGAGCATTACTTTACTAGTGTGTGAGAAGAGTGCAATTGTGCGGTAGTTTGAGCATTCTTTGGCATTGCCTTTTTTTGGGATTGGATTGAAAACTGGCTTTTTCCAGTCCGGTGACCACTGCTGAGTTTTCCAAATTTGATGGCATATTGAGTGCAGCACTTTCACAGTATCATCTTTTAGGATTTGAAATAGCTCAACTGGAATTCCATCACCTCCACTAGCTTTCTTCATAGTTATGCTTCCGAAGGCCCACTTGACTTTACATTGCAGGATGTCTGGCTCTAGGAGAGCGATCACATCATCATGATTATCTGGGTCATGAAGATCTTTTTTGTATAGTTCTGTGTATTCTTGCCACCTCTTAATATCTTCTGCTTCTGTTAGGTCCATACCATTTCTGTCTTTTATTGAGCCCATCTTTGCAGAAATGTTCCTTTGGTAACTCTAATTTTCTTGAAGAGATCTCTAGTCTTTCCCATTCTGTTGTTTTCCTCTATTTCTTTGCACTCATCACTGAGGCAGGCTTTCTTATCTCTCCTCGCTTTGGATTCAAATGGGTATATCTTTCCTTTTCTCCTTTGCTTTTCACTTCTCTTCTTTTTACAGCTATTTGTAAGGTCTCCTCAGATAGCCATTTTGCTTATTTGCATTTCTTTTTTTGGGGGGATGGTCTTGATCCCTGTCTCTTGTACAGTGTCATGAACCTCTCTTCATAGTTCATCAGGCACTCTATCTATCAGATCTAATCCCCTGAATCTATTTCTCACTTCTACTGTATAATTGTAAGGGATTTGATTTAGGTCACACCTGAATGGTTTAGTGGTTTTCCCTACTTTTGTCAATTTAAGTCTGAATTTGGCAATAAGGAGTTCATAATCTGAACCACAGTCAGCTCCTGGTCTTGTTTTACTTGACTGTATATAGCTTCTCCATCTTTGGCTGCAAAGAATATAATCAATCTGATTTTGGTGTTGACCATCTGGTGATGTCCATGTGTAGAGTCTTCTCTTGTGTTGTTGGAAGAGGGTGTTTGCTATGACCAGTGTGTTCTCTTGGCAAAACTCCATTAGCCTTTTTCCTGCTTCATTCTGTACTCCAAGCCAAATTTGCCTGTTACTCCAGGTGATTCTTGACTTCCTACTTTTGCATTCCAGTCCCCTATAATGAAAAGTACATCTTTTTTAAGTTTAGTTCTAGAAGGTCTTGTAGGTCTTCATAGAACTGTTCAACTTCAGCTTCTTCAGCATTACTGGTTGGGGCATAGACTTGGATTACCATAAAATTGAATGGTTTGCCTTGGAAATGAGCAGAGATCATTCTGTCGTTTTTGAGACTGCATCCAAATACTGCATTTCAGACTCTTTTGTTGACCATCATGGCTACTCCATTTCTTCTAAGGGATTCCTGCCCACAGTAGTAGATATAATGGTCATCTGAGTTAAATTCACCCATTCCAGTTCATTTTAGTCAGCTGATTCCTAAAATGTTGATGTTCACTCTTACCATCTCTTGTTTGACCACTTCCAATTTGCCTTGATTTATGGACCTAACATTCCAGGTTCCTATGCAATATTGCTCTTTACAGCACCAGACTTTGCTTCTATCACCAGTCATATCCACAACTGGGTTTTGTTTTTTGCTTTGGCTCTGACTCTTCATTCTTTCTGGAGTTATTTCTCCACTGATCTCCAGTAGCATATTGGGCATCTACTGACCTGGGGAGTTCATCTTTAAGTGTCTTATCTTTTTGCCTTTTCATACTGTTCATGGGGTTCTCAAGGCTAGAATACTGACATGGTTTGCCATTCCCTTCTCCAGTGGACCACATTTTGTCAGAACTCTTGCCATGATTCGTCCATCTTGGGTGGCCCTATGCCTTGGGTGGCCTCATGCCATGGCTCATTGTTTCATTGAGTTAGACTAAGCTGTGGTCCATGTGATCAGATTGGTTAGTTTTGTTTTTTTTTTTTACTTGTTTTAGCGTCTACCATATGTATCATATTTTCTCTCCTCACTTTAATATTTGTTATCTTTTTTCTGTTACTTAATGAATTTATTTTGAACTGTATCAGACTCTCTTTACTTTCTCTGATATATATTTTAGTTGTTATTCTGGTTTAGTTTCCTGGTAGTTGGCCAATATAATTTACTGCTTTCCTGTGACTGTGGTTTTCAGTCTGTCTGCCCTCTGATGGAGTGGTTATTAGAGTAACCACTTTTTTAAAAAGTGAGTTTTATTTTCACAAGTCTATATTTAAAATCCTTCCAACCACATGTAAGTTTGGTCCTTCAGTTCATAAAATGATCTGTCTCCTTCTTCCTTGCCTCCTGCCTACTTTTTAACTGCTAAGTTTCACTAACACTGGGTTTTCATTTCTTCCTTAAATGTGCCCATTCTTGGAGTTGATATTCTCCTCACATTTTAGCTTAGGGCTACTTATCCTTAAGATCCATCCATCAGAGAAAGTCTTCTGAAGTATTATAGAGGGCCTTATTTTTAGAATCTCTCCTGAAACATCATTTCTTCCTTCACAGCATTTAGCATAAACAACAGTTATGTGTTTATCCATTTATTCCTTGATAGCTTCCCTCCAGCTTCCCACCCCCCAATAGACTATGAATTCTATGAAGAGAGAATTGGTTGTTTCTTGTTGACAGAGTGTACCTTGAAGATATTTCACTTTTAGTAGTAACTCAACAATCAATGCTTAGTGAATGAATGAATGTTTAAAAGGAAATTGGTAATTCATTTATCTAACTGAGTTCTTATAAATCACAGGCAGCCTAGAGAAAGAGCTTCAGGAGGTGTGAAGGGATATAGAGATGGGCTCAGTTTGGAGGATGTACAACACAAGGAAGTGAATAAGTCTCGGTGACTATGGTTTGTGAGGTGACACTATGTAGAACTGAAAGATGACAGAAAAGTGTGCTAAAGGCAATCTGCATTTTCATGTATCCCCACTCCCTTCCAGTTTTACCTCTAACTGATGCTCAGATCTATAAGGCAGAGGGCAGGAAAAAAAAAATTATGTTAGTTGTTTGTTCTCCAAAAAGCAATTACATAATCACACGTGAGAATGTATTATTTTTTTGCCACAGTTGTGCTTAGATTTAAGAACAAAGAACTGTACAACATTTCAGGAATTGTTCATTTAATGTGTGCAACTGGAAAGATGAGGCTCCACATTGCTAAATCCATATTCACGATGGATCCTGCTGGTATTCTAATGTGATGCTGTCTATTTTAGGATCTCCTGTGGAATGTGTGAAGTCTCTTAAATCATCAGGTAATAATGTTTATACTTCTAGGACATAAAGTGCTCACATGAAGGAAAGATTTATCAAAGACTGATTCTGCAGAAGTGATCTTAATGGGTTAGTGGCAATTTGCTCTGGAGAATTTTTTCTCTCAAATCTTTTAAAGTAAAACCAAAGTTTAGAACTAGACCAAATCTTAAAGAGGATTAAATTTGATTATTTTATTTTATATATGAATAAAGGATGTATGGAGAGAGAAACTGGCAGAATCAGGATGAGAATCAATAGTTCCTGCCAGAAATTGAGGATTATTCAATTGTTACAGGATGCCAAAAAAGACATCACCACAATTCATTTCAATAAAACCACTCATGAGAGGTTAATGTACTTAAAAAATATGTAGACCATCATTTATTATGTTTTAGATCCCCACTCTAATTGTAAAAACCTACATCATTAAATATTTATTGAACACCTACTATGCTAAAGACATTATGCAAGGTTTAGTAATTATATCACATTATAAATAATAAATTACATAGGTCATAGGAATGGTGATTATATTGTAAATAAAAAACAAAGTCTTCTGAAAGTAAAATAGACTTTCAAATTGGATTTTTAAAAAAATCATAATTGAGATCAATGAAAACATTTAAAATGTTAATTGGTTATGGAAACATCTTTTTTTTTTGCTTTGTTTTCATTCTTCTGCATCATTTCTAACTCTTTTTGTAATGCTTCATTTGGATCATGTACACAGTAGGAACTTGATAAATATTTAATGATAATGATAATATTAAAGCCTGAGGATTCAGTGCTTGAGGCAGGGAGAACTGCAGATTATTTGTACAAATACAGTGTTATCATTGTGTTGGCACTTAGGATACTCCAATGTGTATTTCATCAAGAACATGAAGAAGATTGCCATTCAGTAGCTAATTCAGAGCATAATACATTATAGCAAAGATGTGAAAATTCATCTTAAGGAAAAAAAAAAAAGACAAACAAGCAAGACTTGTTTGTAGGTAAATATCATATAATACTTAAAGAGAGTGTCATTCAAAAGGCGGATCAACTTTGGAGCCTAGAAAAAGTAGAATTCCAATGAAAATGTTGATGATATCCATCTAAGCACTTTTGAGGCAAGAAGTCTTAATTAACAAATTCAGTTATTTTGACTATGCTCAGACTTCAGGTTTATGTTGAGCAAAAGTCAAAACTTGGCTCTATTACTTCCACTAAAACCTTGAATAATGTTGCATTTATGAGTTTCATCCTCTTTTCTGTAAAACTGAGCTAATAATGGGTATGTGCTTGTGCTCATGCTTAGTTGCTCAGTTGTATCTGACTCAGCGACCCATGGACCGTAGCTTGCCTGGCTCCTCTGGCCATGGGATTCTCCAGGCATGAGTTCTAGAGTGGGTAGCCATTTCCTTCTCCAGGCGATCTTCCCGACACAGGGGCTGAACCTGGGTCTCCTGCACAGAAGGCAGATTCTTCACCATCTGAGCAACCAGGAAAGCTCTATTATGGCTAGAGTATTAATAAAGGTTGTTGTGAGGATTAAGTGAGATAATATAAAAATAATCTACCTTCCACTAAGGATTTGTTATGTTCCTGGCTCTGTCCTAAGCACTTTACATGTGTACTGTCATTTAATAACTCTAAAAACCCTATGAGGTGGATTCTATTAATACTACAGTAGGTTTAAAAAAGTTATGCCCAATAACTTTGCAGCCTGAAGTAGCAGGACACAAACAGACACTCACACTTCAAACCAGATTACTGAACACCAGAGCCCACTCTTTTAATCTCTGTTCATACTACTACCCATATATTAACTCACAGTAACTGATATATGGACCATATTCAATAATGAGTAACTAATAATAATCATGATGATACAAATAAAAAGGAAAGCAAGCTGTTTTAATCACTACTTAAATACATCCAACTGGTTCCTTTGGATCTGATCCTTGGTGATAAAAATGACTTAGGGACTAAAATCTGACTTTCCAAATAATCTGTCTATGGCAAGAGAATCATTAATCATTCAGACACTAGTGCTACAAACTGCCTGCTGTGAGGTTTTGTAAATTAATAATTGGTACTCAAGCTTTATATACCATTAATGGTTTTGGTTAATTTAAGTTTTCTTAGAGAGATGATGTCACAGGTTAGATTCTGAGGAATGAATGTCAAATCACAAGGTCATCTGACAGTTTATCATCCTGCTCTCCTTAGTGTTCACTTTGAACACTTTTCTCCAAATTTCTACAGTAATCTAAATTCCCCCATCAATTATTTAAAACATATTTTTCATATCTTTACACTTTCAACATCTTTAAAGCAAATGCTTATTTTCTCTTTTAGATAGAAAGCTAATTGAGGGCAAAATAATGCCCAATTTAATATACTGAACAGACAAAATAATAAAATATATTATTTCCACCACGCCATTCCTTTGCTTAAACTTGAAATGTTATAATTAACATTTGGCCTGGCTAAATTTACTACTCATATATCAGGAGAAAAATCTTATTAAACATTTCTTAGGAAATAATTTTCCTATAGTATAGAATGAAAAAAAAAGTAAATTTTAATTCTAAGCAACTAAAGCAAAATGAACTCAAATTAAAAAATTAACTTTGCATAGTGGTTTATGATTATATCATCTTATTAAATTTAAACTATATAATCATGAAAAGTCAATCTTCTCTCAGTGATAGTGCTATGAGATATATATTGTATATATTTCTCACAATTACAATTAAGCCTTAAGATACAATCACATTTTGGAAAAGCTCTACTGTTCAAGCAATTAAGATTGTCAACTAGTTTAAAAAATTAGAAGAGTGTAAAGCTATGTAAAATGTTATCCTAATCTGGCGGTTTTCAGACTGTCGTCTCCTAATGGCATCAGTATTTTGGGGAATTTTCTAGAAATGCTAATTCTCAGGTCTCACCCTGACCTGTGTTGTGCTGACGAACTAGCTTTCCGAAAGTAAAGGTCTAATTTAGAGCATTTGGGGCTTCCCTCGTGGCTCAGATGGGAAAGAATCCACCTGTAATGCAAGAGATGCAAGTCCATTCCCTGGGTCAGAAAGATCCCCTGGAGAAAGGAATGGCTACTCAGTCCAGTATTCTTGCCTGGAGAATTTCATGGACAGAGGGGACATAAGCTACAGTCCATAGGGTTGCAAAGAGTCAGACACGACTGAGTGACTAACATTAACTTACAACATTTGTTGATTTCCACACTCCCAACATGATCCATTTCAAGCTACCAATGATACTTCCTCCCACATGGTGTGGGGAAGGGATGCATAGTCAGTTTGCAAGCTCATAAAAGCTGGCTTCAGCACAAGTGAACAGATCTACTGAATTAAACTCTGGAGATGAGACAAAACCCATAAATCAGTGCTTTAACAAGCCCTCCTGCTAATTATAATGCATGTTAATGTTTGAGAATCACTGCCCTAATCCATTTTCACTATTTTTTTTTCAACATTCACTCTCCAGATGATCTTGTTTACTCATAGAACTTTATTTTCCATCTGTATACCAAAGATCTATAACTTTTAATTTCTAGCCAAGATAGATATATCCTCCTCCACTTGCATTTCCCACTGACACCTCAAATGTCACATGTCAAACAGGGAACCCCCTGTGATCTCTTGTAAACATACTGCCACTCTAGTATTCCTGTATTGTAAGGGACACTATCATTCACAAGGTCTGATTAGACAAAGGTCCATCTAGTCAAAGCTATGTCTAGGTCCTCATAGACAAAAGTCCATCTTGCTAAAGCTATGGTTTTTCCAGTAGTCATGTATGGATGTGAGAGTTGGACTATAAAGAAAGCTGAGTGCCAAAGAATTGATGCTTTTGAACTGGGGTGCTAGAAAAGATTCTCAAGAGTCTCTTGGACTGCATGGAGACCAAACCAGTCAACCCTAAAGAAAATCAACCTTGAATATTCATTGGAAGGACTGATGCTGAGGCTGAAACTCCAATACTTTGGCCACCTGATGCAAAGAACTGACTCATTAGAAAAGACCCTGATGCTGGGAAAGATTGAAGGTGGGAGGAGAAGGGGACGACAGAGGATGAGATGGTTGGATGGCATCACCGACTTGATAGACATGAGTTTGAGCAACCTCTGGGAGTAGGTGATGGACAGGGAAGCCTGGCGTGCTGCAGTCCATGAGGTTTCAAAGAGTCTGACAGGACTGAGTGACTCAACTGAACTGAACCATCATTCATCTTGATGCTTATGTTAGAACCCATATCTCACCCTTTATATGCCCCTTCCTTCACTGTTAGGTCATTTAGTATACAAAAAGTTAAGTCTACAGAAGTTTCCTAATGTGTGACTTGGACAAGTTGAGTATTTCTTCTAAGGCCCAATTTTGTCATCTCAGCTTTGTTTCTAAATATTACCTAAACCTATCCACTTCTCTCTTCCCCCATAACCACTTTCATCCAAGCCACCATAATGTTTTACCAGAAGCACTGAAAAGTTTTCTAACTTGTCTTCCAACCAAAAAGCAATTTCTATGAAGTTGTCATTATGATCCAGCTATTAAGCACCTATGAAAAAAGTATGTGGGGATGGAGGATGGTTGTTAGGATGGAACAGAAGATGGGGCAGCAGATGGTGTCCAGCAGAAGGGAAGCAGCTGTTTGTAGGAAGCCCTGACATGAAGAAGAGCTTCCTTTACTTCTCACCAATCAACTGTCATTTCTTGGTTGCTCAAACAGTACAAAATCTGCCTGCAATGTGGGAGACCTAGGTTCAATCACTAGGTTGGGAAGATCCCCTGGAGAAGGGAATAGCTACTCACTCCAGTATCCTTGCCTGGAGAAGGACGGAGGCTGCTGTCCATAAGGTTGCAAAGAGTCAGACACAACTTAGCGACTCACACTTTCTACGATGAAGCCCACAGTTGTCCCAGACAAGTAGAGTTCCCTAGACAGCCTACAGTGTCCTCTACACTTCAAATGCAGCACTTTCCCAGAGATAATTAGTTATTTGTGCAAAAACTTGGTTAATGTATTTCCCACCACTGCTCTGTTCCCTAGCTATCCCATTTTCCCTGAAACTTTACATGTGCCCAGATATAATGGGGCTCAACAAATCCTTGTCAACATTATGGTTAGTTTAGCAAAATCTTAATCATACAAAAACTGATATAAGAAAATGCTTTAGATTGTGTATTATAATAGGTAATATACTAAGCACAAAGCAACAGTTATCCTGCTTTACATATAACATAACTGTTTTAATATATTCTAAAGCTATTTGGGAATATTTTCAGTTCAATTTCAAGAATGCATGTGTTTAGAATTAACATAATCTCACTATGCATATTTTTAGGCCATTTTAGATAGAAATGTATTATACATACACTTTGGAATATTAAAAAGTCAATTTCTGTTAAATTTATAAAATATAAATGAATTAATTCAATTTGCAATCAAATTTCTTTATACATGTGCCTAGCTGGATAAAATTTTTTTGATATGTCAATATCAATAAAATAATTTATGGAATGCACAGTATTTAACGACTTTATTACTGAGTAACAATAAAGGTAATTTTTGTATGTGTGTGTGTATGTATGTGTGTTTGAGCACTTCTTAATATGTATGTATACAATGCATATATAAATGCATGCATATCTGTATATTATATATAAGAAAGTACTTGTGTGTATGTAGACATATATACACATGCTATTAGGAAAGTAGGAAAACTAATAAATATCACAGTGTATTTGTGACCTCTCTGTTTTGATTATTACTAAAAATGCTGCTAACAAAATCACTAGAAAGTGTTCACTTGGCTTTGAAACAAGTCAGATTGAAGTTCTAAGACTAGAAAATGTTGGAGCAGTGAACAAGCCTAAATTTCTCTATTTTGTTAATCTGCAAGATTAAAAACTACAGCATCATTATTTCCTTTTGACTTGACTCTGTTTTGCTAGTGTATTCCCAGCCCATAACTCAGTTCCCTAGGCAGCTGCCTGCGCGGAGAAATGAGTTCTGAGGAATCTACATTAAGAAGAAGATTTTTCAGAACAATTATCTACTTGCCACCTATTGATTTTCTGAAATTTTGAAAGAAGCTTGCATGACTCCCATTTGAAAAGTGTTTGTTATAAGTCTTCAATCATTTACTAGTTTAGATAAGCAAACAATACTTTCAAGTAACAGCTCCAAACCCGTGTGTTACTTAATTGGCTGTTTTCAGAGGGCAGCTGTTCATCTTACAGTCATCTCCTA
>NW_011495032.1:33601753-33618222 GCF_000754665.1 Bison bison bison
TTCTATTGTTCTCTATATCTCTAATTAGCATATAAATAGTCGCCTAGGCCGTCTCTCCTTCGAATACCCTGGATCAGCTGGGGCTGGTCCTCAGCAGCTGCCCTTCTCTTAGAAATGTGTTCTGAGGAATCTACATTAAGAAGAAGATTTTTCAGAACAATTATCTACTTGCCACCTATTGATTTTCTGAAATTTTGAAAGAAGCTTGCATGACTCCCATTTGAAAAGTGTTTGTTATAAGTCTTCAATCATTTACTAGTTTAGATAAGCAAACAATACTTTCAAGTAACAGCTCCAAACCCGTGTGTTACTTAATTGGCTGTTTTCAGAGGGCAGCTGTTCATCTTACAGTCATCTCCTACGCACCAGAATTCACTGTGCATATCATTGGAAACTGCTTTAGGAAACTGCTTTAGAAAACAAACCTTGTTTGTTGGCACATGGCCAACATTTATGGCAAGCTTTAAAACAGGAGGAAAAAAAATCTCAAATATTGGGTCATATCTGGTTTTACAGAAATTTTAAATATCACATTTCTTTAAGAAACTGAATAATAAAATTGATTAGAATAACATCTTCAAGACAAGTTAGAATATCCTAGTACTTGATTTGAGAGACAGGCATGAAACATATCAGCAAAAATGGGAGGGAAAATAGTAATCAAAGAGAATATGACTTTAATTTCTTGACAGAAACTACATTTATTGGAGTAGGATTAATAAGCACTATAGAATCTAAAAGACAGAAGGATGTATATATAACCATAAGTTGGAAATTTTACTAACTACAATAATTTTTCTTTAGATTCAATGCTTAAGCCATTGATGCTTGGAAAAATATATCAAAATAATTGTTAAAGATACACTGAATATAATCTAAAATATTGTTCCTTGTAATGACTGATGAAGCAGAATATGAAAATCAGTCTTTTATGAAGAATAACTACTTCTACTATGAGAGAGTTGTTAATAACCAATTTGTGGGTAGATATGTAAAAGAGAACTCTATTTCATTTTTCTCCTATTTGCCTCACCAAAATTTCTTCACATATTCATTATTATGACAACAAGTTGAATTTCCAATTCTCCATCTGCCTAACAGCATTAACCTTCCCATAACCTCCAAATTTCACTGCTACACTGTCTGACATTTGAATCTTTCCAGTAAACACTAGAAACAAAGTACATTGTCCTTTCAGTTAAACACAGGAGACTCCATTTCAGGAGCCAATGAAAATAAAGTATTATATGCAGATGGACATCATTTGAAATCATTTTGGTTAAAATCAGTTAAATAGTTCTAAAAATAGTCATAGAAAAAATGAACTAGCTTGCAAGTAATCTAAGTCTGAACAAATGAATTAATATGGATTGCAAGGAGATCCAATTAGTCCATTCTGAAGGAGATTAGCCCTGGGATTTTTTGGAAGGACTGATGCTAAAGCTGAAACTCCAGTACTTTGGCCACATCATGCGAAGAGTTGACTCATTAGAAAAGACTCTGATGCTGGGAGGGATTGGGGGCAGGCGGAGAAGGGGACGACAGAGGATGAGATGGCTGGATGGCATCACTGACTCGATGGATGTGAGTCTGAGTGAACTCTGGGAGTTGGTGATGGACAGGGAGGCCTGGCGTGCTGCGATTCATGGGGTCGCAAAGAGTCGGACACGACTGAGTGACTGAACTGAACTGAACTGAACTGAATATGTTCCTAGCACCTAGAATCTTCCTGATGTACAACAGGTACTTAACAACTATTTATTGAATGCATAACTGCGCCAAATTAGCATTGTTTACATAATAAACATGAAATGAACTTGGGCAGACTTCAGCAGATGGTGAGGAATAGGGATGCCTGGCATGCTGCAGTCCATGGGGTTGCAAAGAGTCAGACACAACTGGGTGACTGAACAACAACAACATAATGTTTTTAAGACTAACAAAAAATCAAAGTTATATACTGACTAATTTACTGGCATTGATTTTTATTGGTATGCAATATGCTACAAACTTAACTTTATATTTTAATAACTCTTAAGGAATGCATAAAAGTTTTAGAAAAAAGAAAGATGTAATCCTATCTTTAAAATATTGAAGTTGAGCTTAAGATGGTGAAGTGCAATGTTTTGCTTATGTTTGCTTTTACATTCTCTTCCTTTATATTTCTATGTACTTTCAAGAGAGCAGAATGAATGCTATAGCCTCAGGGCATCAGTCAGACACTTCCGACACGATGCTGTTGCTGCTGCTGCTGCTAAGTTGCTTCAGTAGTCTGTGACTGTGCGACCCCATAGATGGCAGCCCACCAGGCTCTGCCGTCCCTGGGATTCTCCAGGCAAGAACACTGGAGTGGGTTGCCATTTCCTTCTCCAATGCATGAAAGTGAAAAGTGAAAGTGAAGTCACTCAGTCATGTCTGACTCTTAGTGACCCCGTGGACTGCAGCCCACCAGGCTCCTCCGTCCATGGGATTTTCCAGGTAGGAGTACTGTAGTGGGGTGCCATTGCCTTCTCCCCTGACACGATAGGTATGTAATATTTGTTGAATTACATATGAAAGTCAAAGTGTTAGTCACTTATTCATGTCCAACTCTTTGCAACACCATGGACAGTAGCTCGCCAAGCTCCTCTGTCCATGGGATTCTCCAGGCAAAAATAATGGAGTGGGTAGCCATTCCCTTTTCCAGGGGATCTTCCTAACCCAGGGACTGAACCCAGGTCTCCTGCATTACAGGCAGATTCTTTACCATTTGAGCCACCTGGAAATCCCTGAATTACACACACACACACACACACACACACATATATATATATATATACACACATACATATATTCATACTGGAAAACCATAAAAAATCACTGATAAGAAAAGAAGGTATGTGATAAGTGATGGTATCACCTGTTTCAATAGGGACACACAGAGGAGTGAAGCACATTATGGAACAGTTTTCAAACACTATCATACCAAGGAAGGATCATATATTTAGTTTAAGGAAAGATGGAACTTGCTATGAGTGATTGAATACAACATGAGGAATAAAGGGATGAGAAATAAATAGTCTATTTAAAGAAGGGATGAAGCTCTTATGAGAGATATTATTTATTTACGGAAAGTTCCTATATTTGAAAAGCAAATAAAATATGCCACGCTACCTATACTACACAAATGTCTGGGTCTGAAAGCCCAACAGTATAACATTGCTCAATTTTTCACCTGACATCTATTTTTGCCTACCCACAAAAGGGAAGCAGGAAGAAATTTCAAAAGCCAACATGTTCAAAATGTTCAGTAGCAGCATGAAACGTCCACGATGAAAGGAATATTGTGGGCAAGGGTTCTGTCAGTGGTTCACCCATGGGTGGATGTACTGTGTACCACTGAGACACCTGCATACTTTAACAAAAGACAACGTTGGTACCCAGGGCAGAACAACATACGAAGCCCTTCTCATTCTCTCAGTCAGAAATTTGTGTGTGCTGCACTGACTTCCAGTTTCCCAAATCTACAGTTGTGAATGTTAGTTTCTCAGTCATGTCCAATCTTTGAGACCTTCCCAGGTGGCACTAGCGGTAAAGAAATTGCCTGCCAAAGAAGGAGATGCAAAAGACGTGGGTTTGATCCCTGGGTTGGGAAGATACCCTGGAGGAGGGCATGGAAAACCACTCCAGTATTCCTGCCTGGAGAATCCTATGGACAGAGGAGCCTGGTGAGCTACAGTCCATAGGGTCACAAACAGTCAGACACAACTTAGCGACTTGAGTCTATGACTAGGGACTGTAGCCCACCCGGCTCCCCGTCCATGGGATTCTCCAGGCAAACATACAGGAGTATGTTGCCAGTTTCTTTTCCAGAGGATCTTCCCAACCCAGGTATTGAACCCAGGTCTCCCACATTCCAGGCAGATTCTTTACCATCTGGGCCACCAGGGAAGCCCCTCACAACACAGTGGTTGGCTTTGGCAATCCAGAAATTTCCATAGCTTCTTGTGCTCTGATTGGTTGTTAAGCCTTCAGCATGCCTTTTCATCAGCTAGGAATTGTAACTCATCCTTAGTAATCAACTACCCCAATATGGGATTGGAGACATTATACAAAGAATTGCTTATTTATGTCTCTATCATGAGACTAATTGTTACTTCATTTGAGTTTTATATATTAATATATATGTGATTAATATTAATGTGTAAATATAATAAGCATTATTATCAAAACAATTTGCTTGTAGTTATTTCTAAATATCATCATTGCCAGCATATTGTGCATATTTCACATTCAATAAAGTTATATTCTATTCTTAAATGTGCATTGTTACATATTGTTTATGGGGTTCTCATAAATGTGTTCCTAATGGACTGTTTTTTTTTATTTTAGCATCATAAAGAATATCAGGTTGACACCATAGTAGAAATTTCAAATGCTTTATCATATTCTCCAAAATTATCAACAGGAAACTGAAAAAGTAGCCTTTCCAGCAACAATTTTCATTTAGTCATATTAAAAAAAAAAATCACACTTGAGAAGGAGGCTTTGTGTATAGGGTAGTTTTGAAAGAAACTAGTCCCGAGATGTTTACAAGTTAGAAAGTTCTTTTAGATGGGCAAAGTTTCCATCTCCATTAGAAATATAAACAGAGAACATCATTAGTGGCAAAATACTAAGCAAGAATGCAGCTAATGACACAGCACAGCTGCTGATGACTCCAAAGGAACACAGATGAAGAAACACAGGACTTGACCAACAATGGGTTATAATGCAGGTCTGCCATATGGAGGCTCCATGAGGACAGTTGCTGCTTCATCTGTTACGTTCTCCTTTGTTAGCTCCAGCACAGAGCCTGCAGTGAGTGAACATGCAATCAATGTTCACTGAATTTACAAATGAACAAATAGTCCCCTTGGACTCCTTATCATACCTCACATATACTAAGCTCCTATAATGTATCAGGCTCTGCACTTACATGCTTCAACTCCTCTTTCCATGGATGCTGTACCCATTATAGAGATGACGAAATTGTGACTCAGAGAACTTAAATAATGTACATACTTACTAAAAAGCAGAACTGGGTGAGTTGGTTATTTCATGAATGGAAAGGATGTATGAGGGTTCTGGGTTGACTAAAATGTGTAAATATGGGAGGGAATCCACCTATAAATATCAGTAGCTCCCCAATTATTTCAGGGTATTTTTCTTTTATTTTTGTATGTAAATACATTAAAAATAAGTTCTAGTTCTGAGACTTGGTATAAATGTTCCCAAATTACCAAGTAAATCAGAAATTTGGATTTGAGAAAAACTTTATTGGTTACAACTTCAATATCTCATCTCAAGGAATGTTGTAGGAATAGGTGATATTTCTGAAATGTATGTGCTTGGAAGACAAGAGGACACTAAAATAATGCATAATGATATAACTTTCAAGTAAGTGGTGCTAAACTTTAGCTTCTTTAGACAGAAATGTCTGTTCCGTGGAACAACAGCGCATAAGAAAGTGTAAAGTGAAACTGATGGAAGTGAATTGAGTCTCTTAAGTTATTTAGGGTTCATTTTCTGTATCTGTTTCTGGTACAGTCTTTCCTGGCCTTTTATAAGTTCTATAATGACTGAATCATACTTTTATTCATGGTATCTTTCTCATTTATAGACATTTAAAAGGGTATAATTTAAGCCACATTCCTTATTCAAATATTTGATACAATATTTCTTCTTATATATAAATAGAAACAGATATTTTTAAAACTCTCACTGCTTTATACCTAGAATAGAAGTTATCAGAACTCAAGATTAATAGTCTGGAGATTATTTACCCACCACCCTCCCCCAAAAAATTAAAAAAAATAGATCATTGAGATGCCATGTATAACATGATGACCATAGTTAACACTGCTCTATGATATATAAGAATGTTAAGAGTATAAATCCTAAGAGTTCTCATCACAAGGATAATTTTTTTATGTTTATTTAATTTTTTCTCTTTTTATTGTGTCCATATGGAAAAAGGAAGAGAGTTCCAGAAAAACATCTATTTCTGCTTTATTGACTATGCCAAAGCCTTTGACTGTGTGGATCACAATAAACTGCAGAAAATTCTGAAAGAGATAGGAATATCAGACCACCTGACCTGCCTCTTGAGAAATCTGTATGCAGGTCAGGAAGCAACAATTAAAACTGGACATGGAAAAACAGACTGGTTCCAAATCAGAAAAGGAGTACGTAAGGCTGTATATTGTCACCCTGCTTATTTAACTTATATGCAGAGTACATCATGAGAAATGCTGGGCTGGAAGAAGCACAAGCTGGAATCAAGATTGCCGGGAGAAATATCAATAACCTCAGATATGCAGATGACACCACCCTTATGGCAGAAAGTGAAGAGGAACTAAAAAGCCTTTTGATGAAAGTGAAAGAGGAGAGTGAAGAAGTTGGCTTAAAGTTCAACATTCAGAAAACGAAGATCATGGCATCTGGTCTCATCACTTCATGGGAAATAGATGGGGAAACAGTGGAAACCATGCCAGACTTTATTTTTTGGGGCTCCAAAATCACTGCAGATGGGGATTGCAGCCATGAAATTAAAAGATACTTACTCCTTGGAAGTAGTTATGACCAACCTAGATAACATATTGAAAAGCAGAGACATTACTTTGCCAAAAAGGTCCATCTAGTCAAGGCTATGGTTTTTCCAGTGGTCACGTATGGATGTGAGAGTTGGTCTGTGAAGAAAGCTGAGTGCTGAAGAATTGATGCTTTTGGACTGTGGCGTTGGAGAAGACTCTTGAGAGTCCCCTGGACTACAAGGAGATCCAACCAGTCCATTCTAAAGGAGATCAGTCCTGGGTGTTCTTTGGAAGGACTGATGCTAAAGCTGAAACTCCAATACTTTGGCCACCTCATGCGAAGAGTCGACTCATTGGAAAAGACCCTGATGCTGGGAGGAATTGGGGGCAGGAGGAGAAGGGGACAACAGAGTATGAGATGGCTGGATGGCATCACCGACTCTATGGACATGAACTGGGGTGAACTCTGGGAGTTGGTGATGGATAGGGAGGTCTGGCATGCTATGATTCATGGGGTAGCAAAGAGCTGGACACGACTGAGTGCCTGAACTGAACTGAAATGAGATAGATGTTAGCTATTGTGGTAATTGCTTTATGATATATGTGAATGAAGCCATTTGCTGCACTTAAAACCTACAAAAGAAATTTTAAAAAGAGATCAGTTCATTGAAAACTGGCTTAATTACCAGAGTAAAAATAATTCATTTAAATTTTCATTTATTAATAGGCATGGTACTATAAAAATGTTGATTCAGTTCATTAAAAAAACAGTTAATTAAAAATATAACCTCAAACCCCTTTTCATTCTAGCCAAATGACTAAACTATTTCTTCACTGTTATCAGTTTATCACTGAATTATTGAGTCCATGTTTCTCTTAGGTCACTCTAAAGAAATGAAACTAAACATCCAAGAGTCACATTTGTGGGAACAATAAAAGATAAGGATCTTTCTGTTTTACTTTTCTTTAAGCATATTATGGTTAACATTTCTAAATTAGCTTCATGTGGGTTAGTGTTTTTTCCACAGTGTTTTGAAAGCTAAATTTTTGGGAACATTGTTTGTACATATCTCCCACTGTGAACATGTTTGCCAGGTTATTCTAATTATTTCATTTTTAAAGAGTGACTCCTTCAGCATAATAGCTTTAGCATTAATGAAATTAAAGGTTGTGACTGAATAACTATAATGGTTTAACATTTAAAAAATAAACATTTATCTTCTATCTCCAATTTTATTTTCTCTCATTACTTTAGGAAAGATTTGACATCAATATTTCACTGAAAGGCTATTATCTGTTATTAATGTGCAATTACATTAAGAACATTACCTAGTTAATTTATAGGAGGCTATCTATAAAAAATAAATAAAAGATAAGTGTTCAATAGAACCAAGAAGGTAAGGAAACACTTAAATCTCATTTAAAAATGAGTTTATTAAAAAAAAAAATCTTTCCTGAAAGATTTATTAAACAGCTTAAGACTCTTGACTTGTTTTGCTTTTTAGAAAACATAACATATAGTTTTATAATTCTATTTCTACTTCTATTTCTGTGTATATACAAAAGATGCTTAACTACATATGCACATATATAGCAATACTACATTTATCAAATGATATCAAGCCACAATACAATTCATATAACTCTAGTTTTCTTAAAACAGTCATCTCATTTGGTTTTATTTCAATCATGCTACTAAAATTTCTCCAGAATGTATTCTACTTCTTTAATTATTAAATAGGATATACAATATATGACTTAACATTGTATGTTGCTATTTCAGGTCCATTTTTATGGACAGTAGCTCCTCTATTGCTGTAATAAAGCAGTGCCTTTATAGGCATAAGATTGGCCAAATTAAATGTCTCAGAGCATTCATTACTTATTTGCCTTCAGTTATAGTTCTTCCATAATTTTCCCTTACCTGAAGTTATCATTTTTCAGTACAACTACCTTTGTACATTATTTTATATGCAAATGTCTAGATTGGTCAGCCCTTGAAATAACACACGTGAGCTTTGGGACAGACTTTTCCCTTGCTGCTGCTGAGATTTTAATTTCTGAGTTTAGAACAAGACACTGATATTCAAATGAAATAGAAAAGAATGTTTATACGATTTTATCTTTATTTAATAGAAGCCTGGATCAAGCCAAAGAGCAGCCTCTGGCATCTGTCCTGAAGCAGAATCTTGGCCATGTCTGGCCGTCCCTATTTTGAGAAGGTGGACACAGACTCAGTGTGGAGTTATAACAATGGATCTATACCTTAGGCTCATCTTTAATTACACAGATCTTTGTTCTATAGTTACATTATTCATCCATCCAATCAATAAACATTTATTAAACTTCAATTCACTGGAGGTATCATAACTGAAACTAGGGTAGATAAAAAGGTGAATTACAGATAAGCCTTCAAATGTGTCTTATATATAACAGACAATGAACTGTTGATGGTATTCCTGGCAGACAGCTGTATCACATAATGGCTGAAAGTAATTATTTAAAAAGCATATTTTCACTCAGTTTAACAAATACAATGTTATATTGTAAAATTAGTTGAAATCATGATATATAAAACTGAAATCATGATATATAAAACTTAAATAGAATTATTTTATTGAAATAAAAGCATTTAATTTAAAATTTTCTTTATTGAGGAAAGAAGTAACTTGCCTCTTAATAAGACTGAATAAAGTTATCATAGACCATAGAGTATTATATTTTCTCTCAAAAGACAAATTTTCTTCAAGGAACAGAAACTGTGCAGAATAGAAATATGTTAAAGGACTTGTCCATTTAAACCCTCATTTCTTTTCCAGGATTTTCTGGTTTCCAGCCATTGACACATATGCATTTGTCAGAACTGGGCTGGATCATAGGGCAGGTAAATTGGCTACAGCTTGTAACAGTGAGACTATGGATAATATTCTATTTATCTAGAAAAGAAAGATGAAAAAATAGTTTTATAAGTCTAATAAATGCACACTTTATTTCTCTCAAATAATATGTATATAGTGGTAGTAGTGATGGTTTAGTGACTAAGTTATATCCTACTCTTGTGACCTCATGGACTTTAGCCTGCCAGGCTCCTCTGTTCATGAGACTTCCCAGGCAAGAATACTGGAATGGGTTGCCATGTCCTTTTCCAGGGGATTTTCCCAACCCAGGGATTGAACCTGCATCTCCTGCATTGTAGGCAGTCTCCTGCATTGCAGGCAGATTCCATACCACAAAGCCACCAGAGAAGCCCCACGCATCTATTGTATTGGCCAAAAAGTTGGTGTGGGTTTTCCGTAAAATCTTATGAATGGACCTGAATAAAATTTTGGCTACTCCTATACACACGTATATACACACATATACAAGATAATTCAGTTTTATTCAAAATGAGGGTTTGCCCCACAACTTAATTTATCCCCAGAAATGTTTAGGAATTGGAAGTGTAAATCACTTGTATATGGCTTAATTCTGTCAACTGAATTATCTGTACTTAACAAAGGGACAGAACAAAAGGCAGCTCAGAAGGATGCATTCCAATGGAGCCAAGCTAGACCTTCACAAGCCTGGGTACACTGTAGAGCTCCTCATGCTCGGTTGCTTCTGTTGTGTCTGACTTTTTGTGACCCCATGGACTGTAGCCCACCGGGCTCCTCTGGCCATGGGATTTTTCAGCCAAGAATACTGGAGTGGAACTCTTATCATCACTATAACATGGAAACTAGACATCTACAGAAATATTGTAAAGCAGAGTTCTATGGCATTATCTGATAGAATTAATAAGTAGAACACACAATTAGATCTTCATGAAAGCTTGAAAGGGTAGAACAGGATGCTGTGATATTAATGGGAGCAATCTTGGTTCACTGAAGGAGCTATTATCTACAGAATCTTTAGCCTTATAGATGTTATACCTAGAACTTCTTGGACTTTCCCAGGCATTTTTCTGAGATCTTTACTACATTAGACTTGTATAGCTATATCTATAGTTCCATTGGCCATCAACTCCTTTGATAGTTTATATTAAAATGCTACATTAGAATGAACTCTGACTCTATATTTGCTTCTCTTGAAATTATTCAAAATATCTAGAATTCATGGATTTCTTTCATATGACACATTATCTTAAAACTGGCAAATATTTTTAGTTATGTCTGCCAATCTCTGTGGCTAATAAAAGTCATTTCACAGATTTACACTCATTTCATTATTTCAGTATTGTAGTATTGCTTCAGTGGCTTATTATTTTCTTTGAGAAATTTCAAGATCAGAAATACTAATAACATTTTCTCAGTTTTAAAAGAAAATGATAATCTAGTTTACCTTTTTTTCCTGATATAGCATATATATTGCTATATTACATTTACATCTTAAACCAAATATTCAAGAATTATCTTAAGGTAATACATTGTAAACTATTTTAAAAATTCATGCTTTAAATTTTAAACCTTGATGTTAAAGCACCATCACATTAGAAAAAACAAACAAACAAACCAAAGGATCAAAATGCTTATTGGACTAGTTACCACCAATTTAATAAACTCCAAGCTAATTTTCAAATCAATGTATTATTAGATTAAAACTGCCTAGTTGAGAACATGCCAAAATAGAATACACTAAAATTTAAATGAGACATTTAAAAACCTCTTTAAGTACTGGGGATGTATATTACCCTTTTAATATCCTCAACATTGTCTAGCATTGTATTTTCCACTTGGCAAAAGCTTTAAAAATATATTAAGCTAATTGTAGGTGACATGATCTAATAGCAATGTCAAAGTTTTTAGTTATTATTGTTGTGTTCTGTAGCATGATTATGTACATGTTCTTGAATAAATACAAGTAGAAATGTTGCACAAAAGCAATGCAGGTATTCTAAGAAGCGATATGAAAATGAAAATGGACCATGAGTATTACTGAAAGAGAATAATTTGATGGAAAATTTCTGTGATGTTATACTCTGAGAAAGCAAAACTTGAGCCATATTGACCATAATAAGAAATGACAAAGCTTGAAAAGCTATCTATAAAATTTCTTTCAAGCAGTATGCTTTTCAGATAAGCAAAATTCTTTTACATTGTTACCAACTTGTATAAATGCCAGTTCGATTTCAGAATGCATTGTTTAATTGTGATCATATCAAAGAAGAATCCTTTCTAGACAGCAAGAGCATGAAAAAAATGAAAAGATTATGTTAATAAAGCAAATGTATCTTGTTACCATGGTAACTTTGAAACTAAAAGGTTCAGAGAAATCTTTTTCCCCTATAGCACTGTGTTGTGGGGAACTGGTTAGTTGATTACCAGCTCATGGAACCATAAGCCTTTAAAATGGTGTCATTTGAAAGGCAGACTGAGACTTACATGGAACAGTAAGATCTTTTCTCTATGTTTCTGAAAATAAATTATAGAAACAGCATGCTGGAGGGGACTCAGAACTATTGAGTAGACATTAAGAAGCTTCATAAAGCATTGGTTTATTTTTAAAATTACTACAGAAAGCTATTATTTTATGATAAAACATATTATTGACTTGAAATATAAAATTCAAAGATATTCTTTGGGAAAAAATTGAAGTCTCTCATTTGGAATGTTGACTGGGTCTTGTGGTCTACAAGCCCAGGTACAAGAATGTGCTCATTTCTCTTCTATTTTGAAATAGAAGTTAGGGAACTGTCTTGAGTATAAACTCAATGTCATCTGTCCCATTTGTAAGTCCTAAACTTATGGTTCTTTGTTCCACCATTCACGTCATCTTAAATCTTATTCCATCATTCTTGGAGATCTGCTGCAATCAGAATAAATTTCAAAGGTTTGGTCCTTTCAACAGAGAACTAACTTCAGAACTGAAGGGTTCTCTTGGTTTAGTCGTCCAAAAAATTGTTCCTTGATAACATTTTTCTACAGAAGAAGTAAATTTGATAACATTCACAGAAATTTATGAGTATTTTAGAAATCACTACTGCTCTGAGAAGTGAAAAACCAAACAAAATTTTAAAAGGTAGTTCCTGTTTTTAAAACAGCCTCTGAGAATACATTAATGTTTCCCTTCTAATCAATAAAAAATTGTCATTTTCTTAACAGTAGACAAAACACACTTGCTGCTTATTTCCAAGGAATGCAATGCCTTTAAGTTTTAACAAAAACACTTAACCTCAAAGTACAAGTCTTTAAAAGTCATTTTGTTCTGGGCAAGAACATTCCCAGCAGGTCGCCCACTGCCATGTTTGGAGATTTGCATAATAACACAACTAAACACCTGATACATCTCTGCATGTAGAAATTAATAACAAAGATCTTTCTCCCTTCTAGGTGTCCATTGCCATAGTTACCTCACAAGTTCCTGAAAATATGCTTAAATAAAGAAAGTCAAAAGCATTGGGGTAGAAATTAATCATTGACTGGAAAATAAGTTTTCATGATGAGGTCAGGCTTTTGTTTCTGGGTCAGACTGAAAAATTAGACAGTATTCTGACTTGAGCAGAACTGATTGCCTCTGGTTGGAGATCTGGCTCTTAGGGTCTCACACAAAACACTGGCATACTTGAGTGTGCAGGAACAGTTGCTTTATGCATTTAGTCTCTCAAGCCCTGTTAGAAAAACAAAACCAAAAAACTTTCACCCATTCCCTTTAGAATGGTCAACCCTGCCAAGGAGTCTGTAGTGAGAGTGTAATAAAAACATCAAATCAGTGACTGGTCTCATGGGAACAGATGACTGGCCTGAGGTCTGTGGTGGACGATCCCTCACAAAGGCAACTGATAAATGCAGGACTCTGGAATATTTATCTGGAGATGAGAGGGGTTCAAACTATGAAATTTAATATTAAGGAAAAACCAAGACTCATGAGAGCAATATTAAGAATCACCATGTGAGAAGGAAATCTCAGAGGATAACAGACAACAGGACTAGCTTTAGTTACGTTTTGTGAAAGGAATGAATAAATAAAGTCTTGGTCCAATAGATCGTGCAGTGTTAGGCCTTCTCAAGCATGCCTGGGAACCCCAAAAGGCAGAAATGAAACATGTTGCAACTTTCTGTTAAGCAGTTTTGTGGTATATTATAAAAAACTTTCAAATATTAAAATCTCTTGATGCAACAGTCCAATTTAGAAGAATATTTCCCAAGGAAATAACCAGAAATTTGTATATAGAATTATGTATGAAACTGCTTGTCCTAGCATTACTCATGATAGTAAAAAATTAGGTTTTTTTAGATAAGTAAAGTATACCATATCCACATGTGTAATGGTAAAATTATGTGAAACAATTTAAACTGAGAATTATAATATTTAGTGAAAAAGCATATATAATATATATACACACACACATATCAGTTCAGTTCAGTTGCTTGGTTGTGTCCAACTCTTTGTGGCCCCATGGACTGCAGTATGCCAGGCTTCCCTATCCCATCACCAACTCCTGAAGCTTGCTCAAACTCATGTCCATCCAGACGGTGATGCCATCCAACCATCTCATCCTCTGTCATTGCCTTCTTCTCCAGCCTTCAATCTTTCCCAGCATCAGGGTCTTTTCCAGTGAGTCAGTTCAGTTCTTCACATTAGGTGGCCAAAGTACTAGAGTTTCAGTTACAGTATCAATCCTTCCAATGGATATTCAGGACTGATTTCCTTTAGGATGAACTGGTTGGATCTCCTCGCAGTCCAAGGGACTCTCAGGAGTCTTCTCCAAAACCACAGTTCAAAAGCATCAATTCTTTGGCGCTCAGCTTTCTTTATAGTCCAACTGTCTCATCCATACATGATTACTGGAAAAACCAGAGCTTTAACTAGATGGAACTTGGTTGTATGTCTCTGCTTTTTAATACACTGTCTAGGTTGGCCATAACTTTCCTTCCAAGGAGTAAGCATCTTTTAATTTCATGGCTGCAGTCACCATTTACAGTGATTTTGGAGCCCCCCAAAATAAAGTTTGTCACTGTTCCCACTGTTTCTCCATATATTTGCCATGAAATGATGGGATAAGATGCCATGATCTTGGTCTTTTGAATGTTGAATTTTAAGCCAACTTTTTGACTCTCCTCTTTCACTTCATCAAGAAACTTTTTAGTTCTTCTTCACTTTCTGCCATAAAGGTGGTGTCATCTGACATTTGAGGTTATTGATATTTCTCCCTGAAATCTTGATTCCAGCTTGTGCTTCATCCAGCCAAGGATTTTGCGTGATGTACTCTGCATATAGGTTAAATAAACAGAGTGACAACATACAGCCTTGACATACTCCTTTCCCGATTTGGAACCAGTCTGTTGTTCTATGTCCAGTTACTTCTTGACCTGCATACAGATTTCTCATGAGGAAAGATTTCTCTGGTATTCCCATCTCTTTTAGAACTTTCCACAGTTTCTTGTGATCCACATTCAAAGGCTTTGGCAGTCAATAAAGCAGAAGTAGACATTTTTCTGGAACTCTCTTGCTTTTTCAATGATCCAAACGATATTGGTAATTTGATCTCTGGTTCCTCTGCCTTTTTTAAATCCAGCTTAAACATCTGAAAGTTCACAGGTCACATACTGTTGAAGCCTGGCTTGGAGAATTTTGAGCATTACCTTACCAGTCTATCAGATGAGTGCAATTGTACAGCAGTTTGAACACTCTTTGCATTGCCTTTCTTTGGGATTGGAATGAAAACTGACCTTTTCTCGTCCTGTGGCCACTGCTGTATTTTCCAAATTTGCTGGCATATTGAGTGCAGCACTTTCACAGCATCATCTTTTAGGATTTGAAATAGCTCAACTATTTTACATAGGCATATTTTACATATACAGATACACATATATACATACATTGCATGTATACATACACACAATACACATATATGCTTATGTAAAATATTTTGTGAAGTAACAATGCCTATCTAAGACTACTCTTGCTTTATATGAAGACAGATTGTGAGTCTTATAAAAGTTTCTTAGAAATGTCCTCTTGGGCATTTTGAATTCCCTGGAAACCTATATTTTGTTCATGAAATTAAAGTCTACTAATGTCATTAAACTGTTCCTAAAGTAGATGAACTACAAGTGAAAGTCAAAGTATTAGTTGTTCAGTCATGTCTGACTCTTTGCAAACCCATGGACCTGTCAGGCTCCTCTGTCCCTGGGATTCTCCAGGCAAGAATACTGGAGTGAGTTGCCATTTTCTTCTCCAGGGGATCTTCCTGACCCAGGGACTGATTCCGGGTCTCCTGCACTGCAGGCAGTTTCTTTACTGTCTGAGCCACCAGGGAAGCCCCATCTACAGGTTAACTATACTTTTTTCATGGGAAGTACATGTGAATTCCATACCCAGATATTGTGTTTAGGGACTTTCCCTTCTTCTGTTTATTAAATTCCTATTTACTTAGGAGATGCTGGTCACTATGATTCAGGTCTCTTAAGATTGCCTGAGAAGAATTCTTTCCCACAATGTCTAATAGCATGTTGCTTGGAGAAGGGGAAGAAAATGGGATTTTTTTTTAATCAAAACTCCCCATTTCAAATTGCAGGAAAAGAAATTTGGGAGCATTTTAGTTGGTAGAGCAATAGGTCTTTAGCAGCTTCTTCCATTCTCATATTTGCCTAACTAGTCCTTAACAGGAGTTAAGTAGTATAATACAGGCTCAGGGCTCTAGACCACTAAAACAGGTGATGAGGCTAAGAGGTGAGTTCAGTTTGAGTGTTACATCTAAATACAAAACCTATTTCAGTTTCTTGGAGTCCCTGAAACAGGTCATGGCTCTTCACACGAAACTGTGGTCAGCTGAGCAGAGTGACTCACCTCTAATTCTGCCTAAAGCCATGGTTTAACGAATGATTAGTGTTTTACATTTTTCAGCATTTTCTAACTTTCCTATAATGAGCATATAATAGGAAAAAATTCTGAGTGTATTCAGAAACATAAAAGTTTCTAAAAGTTGCTAAAGTG
>NW_011495032.1:33618337-33623814 GCF_000754665.1 Bison bison bison
GTGGGTTGCCATTTCCCTCTTCATTCTCAAATAAATCAGTGACTTATAGAAATCTATTACTTGGAGGCTCCATATTGAATACTACCAAATCATTCAGCAAACATTTATTACACATCTCACACGTTCTAGACTCTGCTGTAAGAGACCTAGAACATTCTTAACTCCAATGATCTTACAGCCTAGTGAGAAAAGACAAGCATAAGGAATCATGGCAAGAAAATGTTTAGAGGTGATTTGGGCTGTGACAGAAATATGCACAAGAACTAGCAGAGAAATGAAGAAAGGAATGATAACTGACTTGTAGGGAGCAGGAAAGGTTTCCCATAACAAGTGAGCCTGTACTGATTCCTAATAAATTAGAAAGGTTGCTTTACCATGGGGACAAAATTCTGCAAGCATTTAAGGCAAAAATAAAGCAATATTTAACATCAACAGATAAAACAAACACCTTGAAATTTCACAAGAACTGCAAGTTGGAGGACGTGGCAGAAGCTTGGTCACAAAGCTAAACTGAGAGACAGGAAGATTGTGAGGGTCTTTGCCCACCATGCTTAGGGAATTTGGGGTTTTATTAGATGATAAGAGCCTGAAATGTTGGCAAACCAATTAGGACCCAATCATATGAGTTCTAGTGAAAGGCTGATGGTTTAGAAGTGCTAAAGATGCTATAAGACATTAATACATCCCAAACACAGGATGAAGGGGAAGTTTATAACAAATCCAAGGATTCCTGATTTGCCTATCTGTTGAGTAGAACATATGAATTAAATTAGATTGGATATTAGTAATGAGATTAAAAGATTATAAAGAGAAGACAATGAGCTTGGTTTAGACACATTGAATATAAGTGTGGAGACTGTCAGATATTTAGAATTGTCAGTGTTTCCCCATCTATTTGCCATGAAGTGATGGGGCTGGATGCCATGATATTCATTTTCCAAATGTTGAGTTTTAAGCCAACTTTTTCACTCTCTTTTTTCACTTTCATGAAGAGGCCCTGTAGTTCTTCTTTGATTTCTGCCATAAGAGTGGTATCATCTGCATATCTGAGGTTATTGATATTTCTCCTGGCAATCTTGGTTCCAGCTTGTGCTTAATCCAGCCCAGCATTTTGCATGATGTACTCTGCATATAAGTTAAATAAGCAGGGTGAAATATTTCTCATGATGTAGGTAAGGTGGTCTCATATTTCGATTTCTTTAAGAATTTTCCACAGTTTCTTGTGATCCACACAGTTAAAGGCTTTGGCACAGTCAATAAAGCAGAAGTAGATGTTTTTCTGGAACTCTCTTGCTTCTTTGATGATCCAGCAGATGTTGACAGTTTGATCTCTGGTCCTTCTTCCTTTTCTAAAACCAGTTTGAACATCTGGAAACTCACGGTTCATGTACTACTGGAGCCTGCCTTGAAGAATTTTGAGCATTAATTTGCTAGTGTGTGAAATGAGTGCAGTTGTGCACTCTTTGGCATTGCTTTTCTTTTGGATTGAAATGAAAATTGACCTTTTCCAATTCTGTGGCTACTGCTGCCTTTTCCAAATTTGCTGACGTATTGAGTGCAGCACTTTCACAGCATCATCTTTTAGGATTTGAAATAGCTCAACTGTGTAAATTACAAATTGAGTAAATTACAAGAAGGCAAATCACTGTGCTTACATAAATTACGTAAAAAAATCCAAACATGCATTATAGAGACATTTGCAAGCTGTTGGTACTTCTGAAATCTAGAATATTAATTGCCATTCCCACAGAGATAAATAATTCAAAACAGAGGAGGTGGATTTTGTTTTTGATATTTCCTCTGTTGGTAATCAGGGAGAAATGTGAGATGACAGTTTCTTTTATATTCAAACAACCTCTCAAATCCTATCTTCTCTTATTGCTTTTCCTTTATATACTCATGATTTTTGCCATCACTCTTTCACACATTTTTGTCTGGTCTGGTTGTACTACAATTATTTGCCTTCATTAATACCTACACTTCAAGATATGACCAACCTAGACAGCATATTCAAAAGCAGAGACATTACTTTGCCAACAAAGGTCCATCTAGTCAAGGCTTTGGTTTTTCCAGTAGTCCTGTCTGGATGTGAGAGTTGGACTATAAAGAAAGCAGAGCACCGAAGAATTGATGCTTTTGAGCTGTGATGTTGGAGAACACTCTTGAGAGTCCCTTGGACTGCAAGGAGATCCAACCAGTCCATCCAAAGAAAATCAGTCCTGAATATTCACTGGAAGGACTGATGCTGAAGCTGAAACTCCAATGCTTTGGCCACCTGATGTGAAGAACTGACTCACTGGAAAAGACCCTGATGCTGGGAAAGATTGAGGGCAGGAGGAGAAGGGGATGACAGAGGATGAGATGGTTGGATGGCATCATTGACTCAATGGACGTGAGTTTGAGTAAACTCAGAGTTGGTGATGGACAGGGAGGCCTGGCGTGCTGCAGTCCCTGGGAGTCGCAGAGTGGGACATGACTGAGCAACTGAACTGAACTGAATAATTATATTATGAATGATTTCTACTTATATTCTCTGTAATTCTGGAAATCATGCATTTCTCTTACTACTTCTCATTGCATAGTAATTTAGTATGGGCTAATGCCATAAGGTCTGGAATAAAATTACATAATTTCTAGGTGTCTTGGTTTTCTCCACCTATAAAAAGTCATAAAATCTCTACCTACCTCAAAAGATGGTAGAAGAATTACTATAAATTTGTTCACAGAAAGCCTTGTATTCAATAAGAGTGCAATAAGTGTTAGCTAGTGATTATTCTATAATAGATATAAGAGGGATACATTAAGTTTTCACATAAATGTCTATCCCCTTGAAAATACCACTAGGTCAAGGAATTTAGGAAGAGTTATTGTGACTCTATGTAAAGAGGTTTAGTTTACTGGCTAACTTGCCTACTTACATCAGGTCATGGAGGGTTTCCAAGTGAATTCTTTGTTTGAGTTCATGGGTATTTTGTGCTCAGTTATATCACATTGTTTGTGACCCCAATAGACTGTAGCCCATCAGGCTCCTCTGTCCATGGAATTTTCCAGGCAAGAATACTGGAGTGAGTTGACATTTCCTACTCTAGGGGGTCTTCTCAACCTAGGGATCGAACCCATGTCTCTTGCGTATCCTGTATTGGCGGCAAATCTTTACCACTAGCACCACCTGAGAAGCCCTGTTGAGGTCACTGATATAACATCAACTCTAAAAGATATAAAATGGCCAAAATAATGGGATTAATTAAAAAATTTATCAGGCAATTTTTAACACAAGTAGAGTGTTTATCACCAGTTAACTAAATATTAGTCAAATTGGTTGCTTAGTTTGTTATTAATTTACCCTTGGAAAACTCCCACTATCCCTAAACAGTTCATATTAGCAAGCTCTCCTTTCCTCCACTTCAAGGGAAGGTTGTGCTTTTCTCCCATCCGACTTCTAGTCCTGATGATATCAGTAGGGTACAGATCTTCATATCTTCTCACTTCCCTACACTGTCTGCACTGAGTAGAGTTGAACTAGTTTGAATTAGTGAAGTTATCCCTTAGGGGCCCTGTCTAAAATGTTGGTGATGAACAATGCCGAGTATTGTGGAAGAATACTGTACACTCTAGACCCTGTGTGTGTGTGTTAGCCACTCATTCATGTCCGACTCTTTGTGACCCCATGGACTGTAGCCCACCAGTATGCTAATTATCGAGGTGCAGATTTAGAAAGTCTTAATATACTTACAATCTCTGCTTATTACATATATATTCTGCATGATTTTATGTGATTCTAATACATTAGTTTGGAAATGTGAGCCTATTTTCATCATAAAAATCATCTCCCTTTTTGTTTGTATGGCTTACGTTATATGTTATTTAGTGTGCACTAATTTAATTAATATTAAAACAAGCAGGTTTCCAATCTTCCTTTTTGATCAGGTTTGGATGCATTACAATACTCTTTCAAAATAAGGAGAGTATCTCACACAGAACATAAAATGAAAGACATGAGTCAAATACGACCCTTGCAATCAAGATAAATGAGAATTCTTCATCAGTCAACAATCAGTCAACAAGGAATTTAGGAGCCAGCTTCCCTAGTAGCTCAGCTGATAAGGAATCCATCTGCAATGCAGTGGACCCTGGTTTGATTCCTGGGTCGGAAAGATCCTCTGGAGAAGGGATAGGCTACCCACCCAAGTATTCTTGGGTTTCCGTGGTGTCTCAGCTGGTAAAGAATCTGCCTGCAATATGGGAGGCCTATTTTCCATCCCTGGGTTGGGAAGATTCCCTAAAGAAGGGAAAGGCTACCCACTCCAGTATTCTGGCCTGGAGAATTCCATCAACTGTATAGTCCATGGGGTTACAAAGAGTTGGACACGACTGAGTGACTTTCACTTTCACTTTTCATGCATTGAACATAGAAAGCACATAAAAGAGAATGCAATGTGGCCTTATGTACAATGTGAGAGATTGAAAATTTGGCCAGAAACTAGACCTAATACACAAAACTATTTCTCGAAAAGCAAACTTTGATTTGAAACAAGGCATTTATTTCCATTTAAAGCAATTATTTTCATCTTTCGAACAAAGATTAAAATAAATAGGCAGACATGGCTTCTATTCAAAACTTCCACACAACCTTTTGTTTTCCTGAATGCACATCTAAGATGGGCGACAGGAAAAGATATTTTGAATTGAGAAAAGGTAAAATTCAGTTTGTCTCATTTGAAATTCTATCCTTCCTTATCATAATAATTCAACTTAGGAGAAATAAAGCCTTATTTAAGGTAAGTTATAGAAATCTCAATAAATAAGGAACTCTTTGGAAAATAAAACATTAGACAAAGAAGGATATCTGTGTGAAAAATCAGACAGGCATTGGTAAAAGATGGGATCAAAGATGGAATATTATCAAATGAAAACCCACCTCTCTTTTCCTCAACACACCCTATCTGCTTCTAACCACTCTGCTACCCACACTCAAAATTCAGAGTATCAAATACTTGAGCCAGTTTGATTGGCTACATCCAGTTTATACAAACAATTGGCTTAGGATTTCTCTTTTCTATGTAAAGTTGTAGGTCAAATCGACATAGCTGTATGGCAGACATAATTATACCCTCTCCTGTATCGTTCATTCCCACATGTATCAAAGACTTTCCATTTTGCAGCCTTATGCATACTGATGCCATTACCATTGAAGCTCAGTTCAGTTCAGTCACTCAGTCATGTCCGACTCTTTGGGACCCCATGAACCGTAACACACCAGGCCTCCCTGTCCATCACCAACTCCTGGAGTGCACCCAAACCCATGTCCATTGAGTTGGTGATGCCATCCAACCATCTCATCCTCTGTCGTCCCCTTCTCCTTCTGCCCTCAATCTTTCCCAGCATCAGGGTCTTTTCAAAGGAGTCAACTCTTCACATCAGGTGGCCAAAGTACTGGAGTTTCAGCTTCAAAATCAGTCCTACCAATGAACACCCAG
>NW_011495032.1:33623921-33624027 GCF_000754665.1 Bison bison bison
TTTGAACTGTGGTACTGGAGTGCCAAAAAATTGATGCTTTTGAACTGTGGTGTTGGAGAAGACTGTTGAGAGTCCCTTGGACTGCAAGGAGATCAAACCAGTCAAT
>NW_011495032.1:33624127-33626431 GCF_000754665.1 Bison bison bison
AAGCATCAATTCTTCGGCACTTAGCTTTCTTCACAGTCCAACTCTCACATCCATACATGACCTCTGGAAAAACCATAGCCTTGACTAGACGGACCTTTGTTGACAAAGTAAGGTCTCTGCTTTTCAATATGCTATCTAGGTTGGTCATAACTTCCCTTCCAAGGAGTAAGTATCTTTTAATTTCATGGCTGCAATCACCATCTGCAGTGATTCTGGAGCCCAGAAAAATAAAGTCAGCCACTGTTTCCCCATCTTGCCATAAAGTGATGGGACCAGGTGCCATGATCTTCGTTTTCTGAATGTTGAGCTTTAAGCCAACTATTGAAGAAGGGATACTAAATAAAGAAAAGACTATTTAGTATATGTGTTGGCAAAATATGATTCTTAGGTCAAACTTAGCCTGTGGTCTGTTTTCATACCATCTACAAGGTAATAATTATTGCATTCTAGTATTCTTGTCTGGAGAATCCCCATGAATAGAGGAGCCTGGTGAGCTACAGTCTATGGGGGTTGCAAGAGTCAGACATGACTGAGTGACTAAGCACACACAGGAGCCTGGTGGGCTACAGTCCATGGGGTTGCAAAGTCAGACACTCGGTCACTCAATCGGACATGACTGAGTGGCTAAGCATGTGTGTGTGTATGATATATATATATGTACACAATATTTTTAATATCATACACACATATATGTAATATTTTTAAGGAGATGTTTAAAAAAAGAAGATGTGACAGAGACTACAGACCCTATATGGACCAGAGACTCTAAGATTTTTAAATACCTAGCTCTTTACCAAAAGTTTGCCATAACTTGGTCTAAAAGGATACAGTGATAAGGGGTCTTTGTTAACTTGGATTTTTGTGGTAAGATGTATTAATTATCTTAGTATAGAAGAGTGATAAATTCTGTAAGAATAATAAAAACACTGAACAATATCATTCATGGTTTTGGTTCAAAGGAAATTGTAACGAATATAGCATTTAGAGATAATCTAGGAGGAAAAGGGAGTCATGCTAAACATTCCACCAAAATTACTAGATTATAATAATGGTGATATTCACACACATAATGCAATACCCACAATCAAATGGTGATTTTCACAGATTGCAAGTGAGACAGTTTTATGTTTCAAACTCAACACAAAGATCAGGAAATAGCAATTTTAAAAAACAGGAAGAGAAAAGATATCTAACTTTCAAAAGTTTCAGTGACTGCCATTTCTGTTATTCAAAATCCTTTAGAGTATTTAATCTTACATTAAAAAAAAAAAATACACACAAGAAACAGTACCAAAGAGATCCTTTTCAAATATATGCCACTCTTCAGAAGTAGCACTGCTAAAAGCTTTTAGGTTATACAACCTTCAACATATTTTCCTACACATTTATTTATTAATGCAAATATACATATAACATGGTGGTTATTTGCTTATTTTACATAAATGGAAATATATTATAGATTTTTTAGTACCTTCCTTTTAAAACTGTGTGTGTTAAATGATTCTGAGGTCTTACAGATATTTCCATGTTACTATCATGAAAAATTACTTCATTATTTATAATTGCTTCCCTAAATTCCCTGGGTGTGTAGCATAATTAATTTCCTCACTTTAAGATAATCCCTCTTTTTTATACACATGAATAGTTCTCTATTTTGATACTATGAATAATACATTACTCAAAGTATTTTGCTCATATCTTCTGTACCTTTTTCACTTCCCCTCAGTTTATCTCCAGTTCAGTTGTCACTTTCAAATTCCTGTTTGCATAGACACTTTATTATTTAGTCTTTAAATAATTTAATAGCTGTAATACTTATTTTAAAGTTGGATTTTGGGAAGAAAAAACCATTTGGCAAATACTGAGTAAAATATATGAATATAGTTAAGAGTATTGATAGGTAAAGATCCAAAATTATCCAAATATGCAATCTTCTGCCTAGAAAATGGTAAGCTCCTTGTAATTAGAACTGTAAACTTCCAGATGTTCAAGCTGGACTTAGAAAAGGCAGAGGAACTAGAGATCAAACCGCCAATATCAGATGGACAATCAAAAAAGCAAGAGAGTTCCAGAAAAACATCTACTTCTGCTTTATTGACTATGCCAAAGCCTTTGACTCTGGATCACAATAAGCTGTGGAAAATTCTGAAAGAGATGGGAATACCAGACCACCTGACCAACCTCTTGAGAAACCTGTATGCAGGTCCAGAAGCAACAGTTAGAACTGGACATGGAACAACAGACTGGTTTCAAATAGGAAAAGGAGTACGTCAAGGCTGTATATTGTCACCCTGCTTTTTTAAC
>NW_011495032.1:33626618-33626747 GCF_000754665.1 Bison bison bison
GCTGCAATTCCAATACTTTGGCCACCTGATGTGAAGAACTAACTTATTGGAAAACAATCTGATGCTGGGAAAGATTGAAGGTGGGTGGAGAAGGGGATGACAGAGGATGAGATGGTTGGATGCCATCAC
>NW_011495032.1:33626847-33631945 GCF_000754665.1 Bison bison bison
GATGGTGACTGCAGCCATGAAATTAAAAGACGCTTACTCCTTGGGAGGAAAGTTATGACCAACCTAGACAGCATATTCAAAAGCAGAGATGTTACTTTGCCAACAAAGGTCTGTTTAGTCAAGGCTATAGTTTTTCCTGAATATTCATTGGAAGGACTGGTGTTGAAGCTTAAACTCCAACACTTTGGCTACCTGACAGGAAGAGTTGACTCCTTTGAAAAGACCCTGATGCTGGGAAAGATTGAAGACAGGAGAAGGGGATGATAGAGGATGGGATGGTTGGATGGAATTACCGACTCAATGGACATGGGTTTGGGTGCACTCCGGGAGTTGGTGATGGACAGGGAGGCCTGGCATGCTACAGTTCATGGGGTCACAATAAGTCAGATACGACTGAGTGACTGAACTGAACTGAACTGAAAGTCACTTCAGATGGTGACTGCAGCCATGACATTAAAAGATGCTTGCTTCTTGGAGGAAAAGCTATAACCAACCTAGACAGCATGTTAAAAAACAGAGACGTTACTTTGCCAACAAAGGTCTGTCTAGTCAAAATTATGATTTTTCCAGTAGTCATGTATGGATGTGAGAGTTGGACGATAAGGAAAGCTGAGCACTGAAGAACTGATGCTTTTGAACTGTGGTACTGGAGTGCCAAAAAATTGATGCTTTTGAACTGTGGTGTTGGAGAAGACTCTTGAGAGTCCCTTGGACTGCAAGGAGATCAAACCAGTCAATCTTCAAGGAAATCAGTCCTGAATATTCATTGGAAGGACTAATGGTTAAGCTCAAACTCCAATACTTTGGCCACCTGATGTGAAGAACTAACTTATTGGAAAACAATCTGATGCTGGGAAAGATTGAAGGTGGGTGGAGAAGGGGATGACAGAGGATGAGATGGTTGGATGCCATCACCGACTTGATGGACATGAGTTTGAGTAAGCTCCAGGAGTTGGTGATGGACAGGGAAGCCTGGCGTGCTGCAGTCCATGGGGCTGCAAAGAGTCAGACACGACTGAATGACAGAACTGAACTGAAATATGGACTGGACAACCTATGACAGAGTCATTTCAGAGGACAGTAAACCATTAAGTGCCTGGTAAGTCTATATCCTAATCCGGAGATACTTAAAAACGAAATTAAGGTTAATTATATACAATACATGCCTATTTGCATTTTATTTAAATTTACCCATATATGATAAAATAAAACCAAGCCTTAAAGAGTGGGCTAAACTCTTTGGTCAAGTAGGCAATTGACAGTACTTAAATTGACAAATGTAGTAAATCTGCCTACTATCATTGTGCTCATAATTAGTAAAGACTGACAATTTCCAAAAAGATCAACTTTTCCATGATTTCATGTAAACCAGAATTAGATACCAATAGTGCACGTTCATAACTATTGTTCCAACATGACTAATTATTCATCATTGTTGAAAATGCAGATGCAGAAATATTTGCTATGATTTATTTCTATCTGCCCTTAGAAAATTATTCTTTCAGTTTTGTATTCTTAAAGTATGAGTTCCTTGCTATCAAATAAACAATTATTTACCTTGAATTCTTTTTGTGCAATAAATACACTGGTTGAGAAACACAGGCTGAACCTCCTACATTTCCTCCTATCACTGTGTCATAGCTCGAAGGTAGTCTTATGACTTGGAACAATAGAGAACTGGGTATTAAGCATGCTAGTGAATGGCAGGGTAAACTCAGAAGACAGCAGATCTAATTGTTCCATCCTGTCTTAAAAGGACTCACTATTCCTTCAGTAGGAACAGAACTTTCAACAAATTTCCTATGGATATTAACTTTGGAAATTGTCCACACAAAATAATATAAGCTCTCCATCCTCTTACAGGGCATTATTACATTTTGCCCTCTGATGATAATCATCATAATTTGAAATGGCCAGTGGCAATTATGTCTTTGACATTTATTATACTATCTTTAGTGGTCTTTTTACCATAGTCATAAGGGATGCTGCTTTGTAACAGTAGTGATATTAATTGTGACCGTTATCTTGCCTCTCATGCAAAATTTTGGGTCAAATGATTGGTATAAGTCTAAATGAGCAGTCAGGGATGAAAAGGACAAAGGAGTAAGAGGAAAATACATGACTAGTTTGAGTCCTGCTGCATACTGAGAGGTAATTTACACAAATCAGCTAGACAAAAACAGATGGGAAGAGGGAGAGAGGGAAAGAGTTGACTAATGACACCTGACTGCCAAATGACCCTGTGGGTTTGAATGCTGGCAGGACACCTAAAGCCGTGCCAGCAGCCACTTGGAACTGCCCAGTTCTCACTCACATTTCATTTAACAGGCTAACCTTGGTCTTTCTATTGTTACCATCACTAGGGAAATTTATACAGTATCGAATCATGATCCAGGAAATACACATGCTAACTGTGTATTCTTTTAGAAGCTATGTGCTACTGAACTGTTAAAGAGTTTATTGTTGGCAGCTTTTGTTTCCAACAGGGAAAATTTGATATGTTTGTTCTTTTAAGAAACTCTTTTGTAAACCTATAGTATGTGGCACTGTTTGTGGCTTAATAAGACCTATAGAGAAAAATAAGAAACTATTTATTCTGAGAACATGACTATAGTATTAAATACTTTGCTCATGGGAAAGTATCTTTGATTCTGACAAGTGAGGAGTTCCTAACACTATATATAATGGGTTCCTACCTGTCTCTCATTTTCTTACTTTTAACTTTTAATCTCTTTTCAACTACAAAATTAATGCCCATGGATGTACATTGAAATACAAACTGGGCTTGGAATCAAGAATGTTAGGTAACCCTATTGGCTATTACTACAAACTAGCTAAGTGGAAAAAAAAAAAAAAAACTAACTTAGTTTTTAGTTTAAATTGTCCTATATCTTAGAAAGGGAATAATACATTCTCTCTAGTGTTGCTATGAAAACCATAATGAGAAAAAACATGTGTGGGTATAGACAGTATAACATCTAGATTACTAAGCTTACGTGATTAGAATTTACTTCCAGTGAAAGTTGAAAAGTTACAAGCCAATTAAAAATTAGTAAAAACACTTTAAAATCTTTATATGTTAGCCAAGAAGCCTTAGGATATTGATAGTAATTATTATATGTATTTATAAGCAGAATTCATGGATCTTTAAAAATCTATATATATTCTTGAAGAACATTATCCCTCATTTTTTGTCTTTAAGGGACAGTATGATTAAAACAAACATTCAAACATTAAGTAACAGTAAGATTCAAACTCAACATTCAAAACACTAAGATCATGGCATCTGGTCCCATCAATTCATGGCAAATAGAAGGGGGAAAAGATGAAACAGTGACAGATTTCTTTTTCATGGGCTCCAAAATCACTATGGACAGGGACTGCAACCATGAAATATAAAGGTGCTTGCTCCTGGGAAGGAGAGTTATGCAAACATACACAGCATATTAAAAAGCAGAGACAACACTTTGCTGATAGAGGTCCATATAGTTAAAGCTCCAGCGTTTCCAATAGTCATATATGGATGTGAGAATTGGACCATAAAGAAGGCTGAGCACAGAACTGATGCTTTCGAATTGTGGTGTTGGAGAAACTCTAGAGTCCCTTGGACTGAGAAGATCAAACCAATCCATCCTATAGGAAATAAACCCTGAATATCACTGGACGGACTGATGCTGAAGCTGAAGCTTCAATACTTTGGCCACCTGGTGAGCAAAGCTGACTAATTGGGAAAGATCCTGATGCTGGGAAAAATTGAGGACAAGAGGAGAGGGGCATCAGAGGATGACATAGATAGATAGATAGCATCACGGACTCAAAGGGCATGAGTTTGAACAGACTCTGGGAGATAGTGAAAGATGGGAAAACCTGGTGTGTCCATGGGGTTGCAGGGAGTCGGACATGACTTAGTGACTGAACAAAAGCAACAAAGATTATTTTGGAAGCGTGAACTGGTAACACAGACTGAGGTCTAGGTCATATTTCATATTTCTAAACTATACAATGTTAAATGATCGTTATTTTTGCCATTTGAAAAGTGATTCTCCTCTCCTACTCTCTTCTGGCCCAAGTATCCTGGACAAGAAAGTGAAATGAATACAAGGGAAAATGAGCCACATTCTAGAACTTTAAAAATTTCAAGCTGAAACAAAATTTTTAGGAGTCAGTTTGCTCAACTTGATAATGAAATTACTCCTTCTTTCATATCCCTCCATCATTTCTCATGTCTGAATCTAAAATGGACTCTAACTTTATTACAATGTATTTAGCTAAAAGTGATGGATAAAAGCAACTGGGTATGCAACAACCCTAGATTCTGAAAGCTGAGGTCCCTTGGAATCAGGCAGTGTACATTTCATGTGCTAGCAGTTGGAAGTGGAGAAAGAAATGGCAACCCACTTCAGTATTCTTGCCTAGAGAATCTGTGGATGGAGGAGCCTGGTGGGCTGCCATCTATGGGGTCGCACAGAGTCAGACACTACTGAAGCAACTTAACAGCAGCAGCGGCAGTAGCAGTTGGAAAAGAGGCAGATCCTCAGACATAACAAAATTCCAGCTTTGGAAAAGTCTCAGTCCCCAGGCCCTAGAGTTCAGAGATGCAAGAAAGAATGCTTGGATGGTGTGTGAAGAGGGTAAGTACCAGGAACAGCTAGACTGAGAGTCTAGAAGAAAAGGGAGAAAAAACATATGATCAGTGAAGATGGTCATAGAATTCATAAAATTAAGGAAGAAGCAGGAAAAAAGGAAATCACAGAGAAGCCATCAAAGAATGGTAGAAATACAGAACTAAATTGCTGACATGTTCTTATAATGTGACTTTGGCCTGCACCTCACTCTGAATTCTTAGGACTCAAGATAGGTCCCTGGAAAGTCAACCAACTCTAATTAGGCTCACATAATTAAAAGACACTTACTCCTTGGAAGAAAAGTTATGACCAACCTAGATAGCATATTGAAAAGCAGAGACATTACTTTGCCAACAAAGGTTCGTCTAGTCAAGGCTATGGTTTTTCCAGTGGTCATGTATGGATGTGAGAGTTGGACTGTGAAAAAAGCTGAGTGCTGAAGAATTGATGCTTTTGAACTGTGGTGTTGGAGA
>NW_011495032.1:33632045-33668054 GCF_000754665.1 Bison bison bison
CTTGGAAGACTCTTGAGAGTCCCTTGGACTGCAAGGAGATCCAACCAGTCCATTCTAAAGGAGATCAGCCCTGGGTGTTCTTTGGAAGGACTGATGCTAAAGCTGAAACTCCAGTACTTTGGCCACCTCATGCAGAGAGTTGACTCATTGGAAAAGACTCTGATGCTGGGAGGGATTTGGGACAGGAGGAGAAGGGGACGACAGAGGATGAGATGGCTAGATGGCATCACTGACTCGATGGAGTGAGACTGAGTGAACTCCAGGAGTTGGTGATGGACAGGGAGGCCTGGGATGCTGCGATTCACGGGGTCGCAAAGTGTCGGACACGACTCAGCGACTGAACTGAACTGAATGCAACATAATACCACTCACCTCTTCTGGCTTCCTTGATGGCTCAGCAGGTAAAGAATCTACCTGCCAATGCAGGAGATGCAGGTTTGATCCCTGGGTTGGGAAGATCCCCCTGGAGGAGGAAATGGCAACCCACTCCAATATTCTTGCCTGGAGAATCCCATGGAAAAAGGAGCCTGGTGGGCTATGGTCCATGGGGTTGCAAAGAGTCAGAAATGACTGAAGTGACTGTTACACACACATCTCTCTTTCCACATTATCCCAACAAAATAAGGTACAACAGAAAGATGTCTTGTTATGACAGTTTTAATATTAAAGACAACATTTTTTCTTTATTCCTTGATTGTACTGATACTAATTTCATGAAATTATGAAGATAAACTACTGTAAAATATACACATATAAAATGAGTGAAACTTTAACTTTTAAAAATTATACTGAAATTTAGTGTAAAAATTAAAGTCAAAGATACACAGATTTTCCTAATGGTTTTATATCACCTCTGTAGGTAAGCCTGACATTCTCAAGGATTCTACCATTTTCTCAATTAGTCCAATGGTAAAGGCATTGTATATTTTCCATCTACTACAATGGTTAATGATGATGATTATAAGCAGAACAAATAATACATTATTCCTTTTAAATATGAAGCTCAATTTGTTTTTGGAAATATCTTTAATGAGTTGAAATTTCTCACAGACTAAAAAAGATTTTATTTAAAAAAAGTAAGAGGAAGGGTATTTTTAAAGCATGTAATTTGGCAGTGTGATAGGTAGAAACACAAGATGATTTGGAAAGCATTTCTCAGAAGTACAAAATTTTACATTGTCAACTTTAGTAAATCAAGCACCTCATTCTTATAAACATTCTCCTTCAATAGGAAAGCTTTAGATTTTAAAGTGTTTTTATGTTATCACAACTTCTATTCAGAAAACAAAGAGAAAATGGTTAAAGAAAGTATGCTTCCTTAAAGTACTTTCTTGGACAGTAAGATAAATATAGCTTCCAAGTATAACATTAAAGTCCAACTCAACATTAAAAATACTTTAGTGAATTTAAAATTTATATCTGTACCACATAAATATAGGCTGAATTGAGCTACAGGCCTTAATAAAAATAATGAAACAGATGTCAAAGTTGAAGTTCATTTAGCATTTTACTGTGTAAAGTTATTCAAAGGCAACTTCTGTATAAATTTCCCATAATGTTTTTCTCCCATCATTGTGAAAGACTTTTTAAAATTTTCTTTACAATGTGGGATTTTACAAGTGCATTTATATTGCAAAATTATCATCACCTTTCAAAATATAATTTGAGAAATTTAAATGAAAATAAGACTCTGTTTAACAGATATAAATTTGAGCAAACATAGAAATTTCCAATAACAGGTGCCCATATTGGTTTCTTCCCTATTGTTCATGATACCAAAAATGTTGTAGTTCAGTTGCTAAGTTGTGTTTAACTCCTTGCGACCTCATGGACTGCAGCACATCAAGCCTCCCTGTCCCTCATTATTTCCCATGGTTTGCCCAAGTTCATGTCCATTGAGTCAGTGATGCTATCCAACCATCTCAACCCCATGAGCAGTATAAAAAGGCAAAAAGACACCAAAATAAATAACTACAAACTTTCTGTAGTTTAGTATTCTTTGAAAAAACATACTCAGATAATAGAATCTTGAAGTCTTGAGCATAATCTACTACTCCCTTTCTCCCATTATAGGCCTTCCTTTCACAACACCTCAGGCAGGAGTAAACCTAGACTTTATCTGCACAGTTCTATTAATGGAGAGATAACAACTTTATGAAGCATACCATTCTATTTTTATATAAATCCAGATGTTGAATGTATCTTCCTTATATGGTAAAGACTCAAACCTGCCTTCTTGCAATTTCCACACTTGGTCTTTTTTCTACCAAACTATTTGGTAACAATAATTATAACTTTTTCCAAGTTATAACTTTTGAGATTTTAAAGACAATTATCGGATCTCTTACTGGGATCTCTTTCCTAGACATAAAATTCTCCAGATGTTTCTCATACAGTGATTCTCTGACCATTCACTAGTCTAGTTTCTCTTCTATCAATTTCATTATATGTAAAAGTGACTCAGAAAGAAGTATAGTATTCTTTATACAATCTGTACAGGATCAATAAACCTTATTCTAGACACTTTATATTTGTTAAGGAAGCTCAAGTATAAAAGAGTGTGTTAGAGTACCACAACAAGGAATTCCTATCAAAAGATTCTTTGCCTGGGTTCTTAGAACTTAATGGCATGCATGGATGTGATATGTAGGGAATCTGTGATTCCCCCTGTATTTATATAAATATGTGTATGCTGTAGGGCAGAAAGTATATAACTTCCATTGGATTATTTAATGAGTTCATGACTTCTGTGCACTTCAGAACCACAGTCTCTTTAATATGCATTACCATTTAACCAGTTTTCCCTATGCACTGACTGCATAAAACCAAGCAGTATAAGAATTTGAATTTTACACATATTTATCACAGTGTTAACTCCAGATACATGGAACATTTGATTTTGTCATTTTAAAGAAGGTATTAATTCTTAACAGTTTTATCTAAAGTAAAGCATAACACATCTTCATCCATGTAATCAATAAAACATATGACCTACTAGGGCCAAGAATACTCTCTAAAATACTACTAGAATCACCCAGGTTGGTATTGGTATATTAATCCAAGCTGTTTGGCAAGATTATTTCTACCAAACCAGCACTGAACAATTTTAATTTTCCCTTAATGTTTTAAGGCCTCATAATTATGAAAAATTTACAAATGCCTTGCCAAAATGTACATATCTTGTCTAGCCCATCCATCTAATAAACTTATGAATTTGATTTGTTTTAAATGAGTACATCTGTGTCTCTGTGGAATCCTTCCTTTTCTAAGAATTCAAAATGATTTCTTTATACCTAGTGATTCAGATACAGTTTTCTATAGTCTACATTTTGAAATAAATAAGCAAACAAACAAATATATATACTGTATTTCCTGGTCCTCTTCCTGCTTTCCAAAATGCTTCAGGAATTCTAGTTAAGTTCCCAGGAACAAACTACAGATGCTTGGAATATAATTCATTTGAAGTCACTTAAAGGACTTAGTGAGTCAATTTATCTTTCCTCTGTCTGATGTTTTGTTGTTGTTTTGCAGTCACTAAATCATATCCGACTCTTTGCGACCCTGTGGACTGTAGCCCGTCAGGTTCCTCTGTCCATAGGATTTTCTAGGCAAAAATACTGGAGTGGGTTGCCATTTCCTTCTCCAGGGGATCTTCCCAGATCAGGGATTGAATCTGTGTCTCCTGAATTGGCAGGCAGATTCTTTACCACTGAGCCACCAGGGAAGCCTCATCTGATATTTCAGTACCATATTAATATGCCTCCTCCAACCTCGCCAGTGTCAAGAAGAGTCTTACTAAGACAGAAGGTAGAAATGAGTGTTTTTTAAAAAATGTGCTTGTTTTCTTTTTTTCTGGTTTGGTTTGATGTTTTCTTTATCATGACTTAAAGTTCCCAAGTAGTGGAACAATTCTTTCTTATGTTGAAAACTTAAATTTTTGATATTCATTCCATTGCTAGTTGCACTTTACATAGCCTTAACCCATTCTGTACCATAGCCTTTGTGATAATGTTATTTTCAAGTTTGTGCAAGACTTCTTCACCTGTCCTTGATTTTATATGCTGTTTTCTTGTGTACATCCTTGATATATATAAGACATGCAAATGCCTGTTAAATCTCAGTCTAGTGATTCTTGGTAATATTGCTGATACCAAATTTATTGCCTTGTGAAAATAATTCAAGGTTGTTTTGATTATTATTCATTCTCTAAGTATTATTGAGAGTCCCTTGGACTGCAAGGAGATCCAACCAGTCCATTCTAAAGGAGATCAGTCCTGGGTGTTCTTTGGAAGGAATGATGCTAAAGCTGAAACTCCAATACTTTGGCCACCTCATGCGAAGAGTTGACTCACTGGAGAAGACTTTGATGCTGGGAGGGATTGGGGGCAGGAGGAGAAGGGGACGACAGAGGATGAGATGGCTGGATGGCATCACTGACTCGATGGACGTGAGTCTCAGTGAACTCTGGGAGTTGGTGATGGACAGAGAGGCCTGGCGTGTTGCGATTCATGGGGTCACAAAGAGTCGGACATGACTGGGCAACTGAACTGAACTGAACTGAAGTATTATTATAAAGATACCTTCACTCATAAACTTTGGTCACACCTACCTGCTAATATGTCTGTTTATGTAAAAAATATGTATATATATATGTGTTTGTTAACATATATTCAACATATACTTATTTTGAGCATTCACTTGGCAGTAAAACATTGTGCTAAATGCTTTAGAAACACAAACACAAAGAAGACATAGTATCCACCCCTTAAGAATCACAATCTAGTAGAGGAGAGAAATTTGCACAAATAATTACAATTCAATGGCATATATTAAAAAAGCAGAACATAATTAAAGCTTTTGTACAGTAAAGAACTTGGGCAAACTCTGGGAGACGGTGAGGGACAGGGAAGCCTGGCATGCTGCAGTCCATGGGGTCAAAAAGAGCTGGACACGACTTGCCGACTAAACAACAGTAAAGAAAACCATAAATGCGATGAAAAGACAATCCTCAGAATGAAAGAAAATATTTGCAAATGAAGCAATGGACAAAGGATTATATGCCAACAATTCATGCAGCTCAATACCAAAAGAAACAAATAATCCAATCAAAAAGTGAGTGAAAGACCTAAATAGACATTTCTCTAAATAAGATACACAGATAGCTAATAGACACATGTATAAATGCTCAACATCACTAATTATTAGAGAAATGCAAATCAAAGCTATAATGAGGTATCACCTCATATAGGCCATCATCAAAAAAAATCTACAAATAATAAATAATGGAGAGGGTGTGGAGAAAAGGGAAACCTCTTACACTGTTGATGGGAATGCAAATTGATATAGTCACTGTGGAGAACACTATGAAGGTTATTTTTTAAAAATAAAAAATAATAAAACTAGAACTACCATATGACCCAGCAATCCCACTACTGGGCCTATAGCCTGAGAAAACCATAGTTCAAAATGATACACATACCCTAATGTTCACTGCAGCAATATTTATAATAGCCAGGACATGGAAACAGCCTAAATGCTCAACAACAGGTGAATGGCTAAAGAAGATATAGTAAATATATACAATGGACTATTACTCAGCTATAAAAAGGAACAAAATTGGGACATTTGTAGACATGTGCATGGATCTAGAGTCCATCGTACAAAGTAAGTTAGAAAGAGAAAAACAAATATCATATATTAATGTATATATGTGGAATCTAGAAAAATGGTACTGCTGCTGCTAAGTCACTTCAGTCGTGTCCGACTCTGTGCAACCTCATAGACAGCAGCCCACCAGGCTCCCCCATCCCTGGGATTCTCCAGGCAAGAACACTGGAGTGGGCTGCCATTTCCTTCTCCAATGCATGAAAGTGAAAAGTGAAAGGGAGGTCACTCAGTCATGTCCGACTCTTAGCGACCCCATGGACTGCAGCCTACCAGGCTCCTCCATCCATGGGATTTTCCAGGCAAGGGTACTGGAGTGGGGTGCCATCGCCTTCTCTGAGAAAAATGGTACAGATGAACCTATTTCCAGGGCAGGGACAAAGACACATATGCAGAGAATGAACATGTGGACATGAGGTATGGGGGAAGAGGAGAGTGTGACAGATTGGGAGATTAGGATTGACATATATACTTAAATCTTTGTAAAATAGGTAGCTAGTAGGAACCTCAGCTTGGTGCTCTCTGATGATCTAGATAGGTGGGATGGGGGAGTATAGGAGGGATGTATGAGAGAGAGGGGATATATGTCCTATATAGTTGCTTCACTTCATTGTACAGCAGAAACTATTATAGCACAACATCACAAATCTATTATACTCCCAATTAAAAAAGAGATGTTTTTAAGTCCTAAAACTGCATCCAGGAGGCAGCAAGCACTGATGCGAACAGAGAAAAAACTGGATTATGTTTAAGGAGAAGATGACATTTGAGTTGAAACTTGAATAGAGACACTAGAGAATGATTTTTTTTTTTCCCACAAAAGATATTAAGCAAAGGGAATTGCAAAATGTCATACTGATGAATGTTTCAGAGAGGTTAAGACAAGAACTGTAAAATTATCTTTGGCTTGGTCACTGATTATTTCTAAGACAGCAGTTTCACTGCCTGGGTAGATAAATAAAAAAGGACTTAAAATCTGTTTGTGTTTGTTTTCTCATTTTGAGAAATTGGATATAATTAGTGTTATAGCATACAATGCTACTAGTGTTATAATGTGGTGAGTTAGTATAGTTAATTTTGAATCCTGAATAAGGTCAGCAGAGAATGATTATTGTTTTTTCCTCCCAAAAGATAAGCAATTCTTTCATGGTTATTCTTCTAAACCCATAAATGGTAGATTACACAAACACACACACACAAACACATACTATTTGTTTCTGAATGAAGAGGTCAATTATCTCCTTTTTTTGTGAATATGTATATGCTTACATGCTTACCTCAGCCATGTCTGACTTTTTGCAAGCCCATGGACTGTAGCCCACCAGGGGTGGGATTTCTCTGACAAGAATACTGGAGTGGGTTGCCATTCCCTTCTCCAGGGGATTTTCCTGACCCAGGGATTAAAACCACATCTCTTGTGTCTCCTGCATTGCAGGTGGATTCTCTACTGTCTGAGTCACCAGGGAAGCCCTGTGATTATGTATAAAAATCTGTTACACTTGTACTTCCCTCTTTTGAGGGGAATGGTGGGTGCAGTGTGATATTTCTCTATTTCTTTAAAGCCTTCTCAGTCAAATATAGAAATCACTAGTCAAATATATTTTGCTTAAATCTCAGGAGATGTATGCTATTTCTTTACCAAGAGCTCAGGGTTTTGATAAGCCATGGGATTTTTTAAAATGAAATAAAATTCCACTCTTGGATTCCATCTATATAGTTTATTGTTCACTTTCAAGGTCCTTCTTTCTTTTCAAAATAATAAGAAATCACGCTGTGCCTTGTTTCTCCATAGACTATATATTAGTTTCTTATTCAAGACTTCAAAGTCCAAATCTTGGAGATATAGCTCTGTCATTATAATGGTAGTATTCATTTTACCATGATTTGTGGTTAAATTTGGTTGGTTTGTCTAGTCTTGTCTTACATACCCAGACAAAGAGCCTGCCACTGAATATTCTAGTCAGATCATATAGCTGTCTTCCTTTTCCTTAGCAAGGATTAACTAAGTACCAAAGTTCAATCTCAGGGAAGATGTCTTTGTAATTGGTTGTGTGAATGTTCTTCATCAGGCCTTTATCCAATGGGATAAGTGCAGATGCTTATAGCTGTTGTAATTTTCATTGATACATATCTTCCTCTTTTTCTTCTTGACACTCATTTATTTCTGATTGTTTAATATATCATTTTATCACGATTATCATCGTGAAGTTTGATAAGTTCTCACTTAGGATGAGGCATGATTAAGCTCTTAACAATCCAGCAGGTATTGTACTAAACTAGATTCTTTACATATGTTAACCAAAATGTGAGTTATATTAAGGCTCACAACTCTACCAGGTAAGCACTTCTGTTATCACCATTTTACAAATGAAGAGTCTAAGTCTTAGAAGGATTAACTAAGCCAAAGCCAAGATGTGATACATGGTGAAGGGGTTTCATATTTCTTAAATTGATACTGATCTCATTACTTAGATGCTTTTGATTTTCAGTATTTCTTCTTGGATCTATTACTTTCCTTCTAGCTAGGAACTCTTCATCCTCTTTAATAAATTGGAGCATAGTAAGCATTCCTCAAGTCCTTCACTCTCACCCAGAAGGGAGATCAGGCTCCATTTATAGCATACATAATTGCTGAGTGCCTTAGGCAGAAGGATAAACATAGCACATGGCCTGCAGGGTGCTAGAATAGTTCCATCAGTGCTGGACTGTTTGGGCATCAGATTGAAGCCGTCTTTGGTGGCTTCCCCTAAATAGTCTTTCTCTAAAACAGTCCAGGAAAACCACCTTTTTGCTATGGGCTGCTGGCTGTTGACGCTGTAGAATGGAAGCAAAGAATCCTGACTTCATCCCCATCTTTCCATTCTCCTCTCCTTCCCCTGTTAGTCTGACTGCAGCCCCTGTAACAGTGATCCACAGGACTTGTGGAAACTCTTTTCTATGGCACTGCCATGCTTCTGTGTCTTTGGGAACAAATACTAGCTAGAACTTTTGTGCTATTCGAGTGACCATGCTTCTAAACATTCAATATGATATGTGAGCCAAGGTTGAAGACTATCTCGTAAATAAGCTCTGAATTGGAAGCCTCAAATGAAGAGAGACAGAGATAGAGAGAACTAAAGAAGCATTTTTACTAAAGAGGATGACCAAATAAATTTTGTTAGAGTTTTCTAATTCAAAAGCCTGCTAAATTCTGAAAATTAGACATAAGCTAGTATATCCGTCACTTATTTTAGGTGTGGTAAATTACAAAGCATATGACCAAACATAATCATGCATCCATCATCCAGTAATTATAGGAGCCCTCTTGTTCGCCTGCTTTTAATGCCCATAGATACTGCTTTTGTTGAGAACATCATTTATCTGTCATACAAACTGTTAAACAGCTTCCTAAGGGTTCTTCTTGCCTCCCTATATTGTATTCAGATGTTTATTTTTTAGGTTTCCAGCTAAAAAGAAACCAGTAAAAAATCTTAAGTGTCCATATCTCCTGGGGAACTCCCTTCTAACATGAGTGTATATTTGATTCACATCTTTAACCTGCTTTCGAAATTTTACTTTATAAAGAATTTAAATTCAGCTCTTAGGCCTGTCAGTGATATACATATGAATTTACTTTGTTATGACCAGTATAAGAAGTCTTGTCATTTCACATCTTCTCCTCTATCCTCCAGGCCATGTTCATGTAAAGACACATATAAACCTTAATAGAATACCATCTGTTATGTGTAATAATTAGTGAAAATAGGAACCAATCAGAGGTTGTCTTGAAAGTCTGTATCTTAAACCTTATTCCACCTACTTTATGGACTTGGGGATATTATTTGATGGCTTTGATTAAGCTTGGCAATGTAGTAAAATTTCTTCTGTCTAGTTTTCTCTCCATTACACTGAAACACAGATTCCCCTTTATATATACAAGAATGCAAGTGCTTTAGAATTATTCATGACTAGAACTCTGTCAGGAGTGACTTTTCTAAGTCCTGAATTAACAATTCTTAAAGGATTTAAAGTATAACTAATTTACCCACCTTATCTGATCCAAAGTATAGGTTTTAAAATTCATTTAGACCTAACAAGGAAGAGTATGTCCAGGCAGTATTTTCCTGTTAAACACATCTTATTTTTAGAGAGGTATAAGAGTAAGCTGGGAGAACAAAGAATCCATATTTTTCCTGTCTGTGTTATATGTGTTTTGGGGATAGAAACATTTAGAACTTCCAATGTAGTAATTTCTGTTGACAAGAAATTCAATTAAGTTGCAGTGGGGGTTGTTTTGCTGATAAAATCCCTGATTTTAGTAGTCCATCTGATATTTTAACGGTCTATAAACTGTTTATCAGCCTTCGTTAGACTCACCAGTAGGGAGAACAAAACAAAACAAAACATATGACACTATCTCAGATGACAGCAGCATCCACAGCTCTGAGAATATTATTTCTGTGGGCTGCATGTTCAGTCTTTATTGTAATTCTCCCTTGCCTACCATCCAATTTCTTTTAGACCCATATGGTGCCAATTTCTTGAAAGCTTATTGTAGTAATGTTAAAAATTTCTATCTAAATAGTAAATTAGCCCCCCAAATCATAAGGAAATAAGTCCGTGTGGGCTCACAAAATTTCCCCTTCAGGCCTTGAGATCCTACTTATCTACTTTTTTGTTCCTTATGAGAAATAAATTGCTTTTAGTGTTACATTTTATAAAGGACTTAAAATGAGTGGGTGTGCCCTAAAATGTTTGACTTTTGTGGCATTTTAAAAAACAATCATGAATTGAAAAATCTCAATATTTGAGTGATGATAAAAATTGCTTTGGGCTGAAATTCTGTATATTGTATCAGAGTCCCCAAGAAAATTTTACACCTAAGTAATAAACCTGGAAAATATGGGTTTATAATGGAAATGTTGACAGACTCTAGCTAGTGCTACTGTAATATCTTGAATCTGATTTAAAGGAAGTTTTCAATAATGTTTTTTCCAAGCCAGTCTTTTGGGGAATGAAAGTTAAAGAAAAAAAAGTTTCTGCTACCACAATGATTGATGGAAATATGAGAAATCTGTGGCTAGATACCTTGGGGCACCCATGAATAAGATCAAAAGCATGGAGAGATTATTGTCCTAAAAGAAGCCCCCTGTTAAAGTCTCACTGCATAGAGACATTTTGATAAAGTGATAGTTTGTAAGTGCCATTTGCATTATACTGGTATCTTTTCAGATAAAGGTAATAATGATATGGACTGTCATTCCACTTAATCAGGTTTAATTTTTAAAAAATATTACAGGACCATAATAACATGAGTAGCTATGACTAACATTGTGATTCTAGAAGAAATTAAGTCATTATATAGATATACATAGTATGTTCTCTCTCCCACAAAATTATGTAAAAAGTTACATGGATTAAATAATTTTATATGTTAAATTTTACAGATTATGACAGGAAATTAGAAATATTGAGTTGGCCAAAAAGTTCTTTTGTGTTTTTCTGTAAGATGCTATGGAAAAGCCTAAATGAACTTCTTGGCCAATCCAATAGTTCCTTCAGTTATCTAATTAAGATGCAGAACTAGTTAGGCAGGAGTACTATCAATTTGAGTTCACTGTCTTGTCCTGTCCCCAGATCATATAACATGATCTGAGGTCACATGAGGAAATGCTTAAATATACTTGTACCAGTATCATCTTCATGCATATTAGTTTTGTGACCTAATATAAGATATATAACTTCTGTGAGTCTCCAGGTTTTCATTTAAAATGGGAATTATATGAGTAATAACAATGTGAGTGATGATAACTAATGTTACTGAGCATGAGGATGTACCACATACTGTGCAAGGTAGTTTATATATATTAAGTCATTTAAACATACAACTGTATCTATCTCATACTTTATTGTAAGAATTATAGGCTGGATAAACAACAAAGTTCTATGGTATAAAACAAGGAACTATGTTCAATATCCTCTGATAAACTGTAAGGGAAAACAATACGAAAAATAACGTGTGTATGTATATATATATATATAAGTGAATCAGTTTGTTGCACAGTAGAAATTAACACAATATTATAAATCAACTACACTTCAATAAGAGCTTCCCTGGTGGCTCAGTTGGTAAAGAATCTGCCTGCAATATGGGAGACCTGGGTTAGATCCCTGAGTTGGGAAGATCCACTGGAGAAGGGAAAGAGTTACCCACTCAAGCATTCTGGCTTGGATAATTCCTTGCCATGGGGTAGCAAAGAGTCAGACATGACTGACTTTCACTTTCACATACTTCAATAAAATAAACTTTAAAAAAGAGATATTTCATGTAAAGTCCTTAGCCCAATATTAAGCCATAGCCTCAGTGCAAGTGTTAGCTGATTTTGCTACAGGATTCATCTTGCTTCATGAACACTTAGGTTAAAGAGACATAAGGATCACTACTTTCCATTATTGTTTCTGCCACGCCTAGCATTGTCGATCTACTTAAAACAAAACCAGGACAAGACAACATGGTCCACAAAAGCTCTGATCAGTACCAATCATGAGTGATTGTATACCAGGGACTGGGAAGAATCTATGAAATTTTTTCAATCTCACCATGAAACATCACCTGTACACTCTTGGTTTAGGGATTGCCAGACAGTTTTTCCAGTCAATAGCAGAAACTGAGTCATTTTAGTATGTGTTCTGACTTGATGTGCTAAAGCTTTAAAGAAATAGCCATCTAAACACCTTCAAGCAAAATATAAACAACTAGACTGAAACTTCTTTTGAAAAAAATATACATATATATTTCACAAACTGAGTACCAGAACACAGATTAAGAACAGTATTGATCTCATTAAAACCATTTGAACCCATATCAGCTATATTTTTGTGGAATTCTTCAATTTTGTATAGAAATTAACTTAAGGGTATTCTTTTATTTAGCACTTATGCATTCTTGTGAAAGTTTTATAAATTCTGTATCAATTTAGCAGAATAACTGGTAATTCTTAGTACATACCAGATAGAAAATGAAAATTCAAGGGACTCATTCATTTTGTCTTAAAATATAATATTTTTAATTTTAAAGCTCATTATAATCTGACATTTAATCTACAAGGGACTTCATAACAAAATCCTTGGTTTAAACCTTATACTACAGTTTCTATTAGAGTAGCCCCATTAGTAAACTGTATTCATGCTAATGTGCTGGCTTGGGGCGATGATCTTCAAAGTCCCTAGTTCTGGTCCTCGCCAGTGAAAGCGCACTAGGAGTGGGTGATGTAGTATCATAATTATACAATCAGCCTTGTCAAGGCATACATAGAGCATTGGGAATAGCAGAATCCTGAAGCTGAAAATGTGGCTAGCTGATAGATGACTGCCATTAAGCTCATCCTTTGTTCATTTTGTGATGGTGTAGATACTGAGTATAGGAAACAGATTCTTAATGAAGGATAAAATCTTTGACCCGTCGCCACTCTTCATGTGCTCATAACCACTCAGCTCCCCTTTCTTTCCATAGCTATACATATATTCTGTTCAACTCTCACCTTAGCCTGATGAAAAATAATCAATATTTCCAACAGGCTCCTTTTCATGAATCAAATTTAGACAATGAAAAATAAAAATTTGTGCAAATACCATTTGGCCTAATATTTCTAATCATGACGATAAATGACTCTCCTCACCTTGCGCTCCTTCCTATATTTAATTAGATAGTGTGAAATTTTGGCTACATAAATTCATCTTACTAATATATTTATATTCAAGATATAGATGAAAGCATGTATGTATATGTGTATATTTATATTTGTAAGCATACATATCATACAAGCTATGTACACTTTATCACATATGGTACTAAATATAATTATTCTAAATTTTTGAACATTTTCCGAATGTAGAAGATTGAGCATAGAGCTTTTACTGCTTTTTCTCACTCACTTTCAGTCTGTCTTCATTATTAACCTAATTTTCCTCCCTTCTGGCTACATGCCCTTCTGGGTTTGATTGTGCTATCTCTCTTCTGCAGCCAGTGACCTGCTAAACTACTTTCCTATGGTAATTAGAAGGCACAGAAGTAGGAGTGTAGATGTTCCCACTAAGTAATTGTAAGAGGATCTAATACTACATTTTGAGTGCTGCATCCCTCTTAGGTCACATAACTGCACAGTTATATAGCTAGAGAGAAACTTGGTTTCTCTTCTTCGTAGTCACTGTTAAGAATATTTTTTGTGCAAATCTAGAGGATATCTATTGAAGTATGAGTTTTCCAAATTACTAATGCTAGAATGAAGGAGTATTGTATATATTTACACATATATATGTATATGTATATCTCACCATGGCTTCTCTGGTGGCTCAATGGTAAAGAAGTCACCTATCAATGCAGGAGATGTGCTTCTACCCCTGGGTCAAGAAGGTCCTCTGCAGAAGGAAATGGCAGTTCACTCCAGTATTCTTACCTGGGAAATTCCACGGACAGAGGAGCCTGGCTGGCTACAGTCCATGGGGTTGGAAATGAGTTGGACATAACTTAGCAACTAGACAACAATAATATATATTCACTGTATTAATAGCTACTATCATGTGGAAAACATAGTAAATTAAAAAAAAATGTTTTAAAAATAAGTCATGAGGGAGGGAAGTCCCAGAGGGAGGGAATATATGTATCCATATGACTGATTCACTTAATTGTACAGCAGAAACTAATACAACATTGTAAAGCAATTACATTTCAATAAAAATGTCATTATTACAAACATAGATCATGGCAAGACTTAAGAACAATTAAAAACAAAGAAGTAGGAGGCTTTAAGGGGATGATAAGAGGTCATGAAATACTTCTATACCTTGATGTGGTGGTAGTTATATAAACCAACACATGAGATAGAATTGCATAGAACTAAACACACACAGTGGAGAAGGCGATGGCACCCCACTCCAGTACTTTTGCCTGGAAAATCCCATGGATGGAGGAGCCTGGTGGGCTGCAGTCCATGGGGTCGCTAAGAGTCAGACACGATTGAGCGACTTCCCTTTCACTTTTCACTTTCATGCATTGGAGAAGGAAATGGCAACCCACTCCAGTGTTCTTGCCTGGAGAATCCCAGGAATGGCAGAGCCTGGTGGGCTGCTGTCTATGGGGTCGCACAGAGTCGGACACGACTGAAGTGACTTAGCAGCAGCAGCAGCAGCATACACACACGGGGGGCTTTCCTGGTGGCGCAGATGGAAAAGAATCTGCCTGCAATTCAGGAGACCCAGCTTTGATCCCTGGGTCGGAAGATCCCCTGGAAAAGGGAATGGCTACCCACTCCATATTTATTACCTGGAGAATTCTACAGACAGAGGTGCCTGGCAGACTAGAGTCCATGGAGTCACAGAGTTGGACATGACTGAGTGACTAACACTTTCATTTCATTTCTATACACACAAACACACAAGAAAATTTATGTAAAATTGTTGAAATCTGAATAAGCTCTATGGGTTGTACCAGTGTCAAATTCCTGGTTGCAATATTGTACTATGATTATGCAAAATGTTATCAGTGGGGAAATTGGTGAGGAACAAATGGAAATACTCTTTCAATTTTTTGTAACTTCTTCTGAATCTAAACTTATTTCAGAATAAGTTTAAAAACTTTCTGGAGAAGAATTTGAGCAGGTGCAGAGAAACTATGTGGATCACAACAAACTGTGGAAAATTCTTCAAAAAATGGGAATACCAGACCACCTGACCTGCCTCCTGAGAAACCTGTCTGAAGGTCAAGAAGTAACAGTAAGAATGGGACATAGAACCACTGAATGCTTCCAAATTGGGAAATGAGTATGTCAAGGACATATATTGTCACTCTGCTTATTTAACTTATATGCAGAGTTCATCATGTGAAATGCCAGGCTGGATGAAGCACATCTAACTGTTATCAAGATTGCTGGGAGAAATATCAGTAACCTCAGATATGCAGATGACACCACCCTTAGAGCAGAAAGCAAGGAGGAACTAAAGAGCCTCTTGATGAAAGTTAAAGAGGAGAGTGAAAAAGCTGGCTTAAAACTCAACATTCAAAAAATGAAGATCATGGCATCAGTCCCATCACTTCATGGCAAATAGATAGGGAAACAATGGAAACAGTGAAGACTATTTTTTTGGGGCTCCAAAATCACTGTAGATGGTGACTGCAGCCATGACATTAAAAGACACTTACTCCTTGGAAGAAAAGCTAAGACAAACATAGATAGCATATTAAAAAGCAGAGACATTACTTTGCCAAAAAAGGCCCACATAGTCAAAGCTATGGTTTTTTCAATAGTCATGTATGTATGTGAGAGCTGGACTATAAAGAAAGCTGAGCATCAAAGAATTGATGCTTTTGAACTGTGATGTTGGAGAAGACTCTTGAGAGTCTCTTGGACTGCAAGGAGATCCAACCAGTCAATCCTAAAGGAAATCAATCCTGAATATTCATTGGAAGGACTGATGCTGAAGCTGAAGCTCCAATACTTTGGCCACCTGATGTGAAGAGCTGACTCACTAGAAAAGACCCTGATGCTGGGAAAGGCTGAAGGCAGAAGGAGAAGGGGTTGACAGAGGACATGATTGTTGGATGGCATCTCAAACTCAATGGACATGAGTTTGAGCAAGCTCTGGGAGATGGTGAAGGACAGGAAAGCCTCATGTGCTGCAGTCCATGGGGTCTTACAGACTTGGACATGACTAAGCAACTGAACAATAACAACAACAAGAGGAAGTAAATCTGTGTTTTGTCTTCAGTCCAATATGGTTTTTCTGTTTCCAGTCAGATTGCTTGGTCTCCTCATCCTTTGCTTCTCCTATGTGCAGCAAAATGCAAGTCCTAACTCTCTGAATTATTGTAAACATCTTGAAATTTGTAGGAAGAATGACACTGCATGCATACATCTGAAAGATCACGAATATATATCACAACTTCCTGACAGCAATATTATAACACCCATCTTCCTCCATATTTTAGAAACAAAAGCCATGGGGAAGCCATAAACTAGACAAACAGGTCTTGCTACTTTGATTCTGCATTTGGGAAAGTCAATGTACTCCTAAAATGTGCTATACTACCCAACTTCATTCACATAATCATGACTAATTGACATAATTGTGAACACTTTACACACAGAAAGTACAGCTTAATCCATTCCGATTGGAAAGATTTCACATTTATGTCAAAAAACAGTACACTACAAGTACTAGTTATACATTTACAGTAAAGAAATTAAGTTCTTTACTTTATGGTTGTGCTGGTAGCTGAATGAAAACTGTTGCCGTTTATAGAATGGGGAATCTTCCTGGCTGAATTAGAATCATTCAGCATGCCAAGCAAAGCCGCAGGCAAAGCAAAGCAAAAGAGAAGCTTGCTATTTTATAGGTTAGACAAGAAACAACCTAAATGACTTCTCTAAGGGAGAGACCTTCATATTTCATGCAAACCCCAGGAAACAATTAAGGCTTCAGTGCAATTCTGGGACCTGTGCTCTAGAAACTGCCTCCATAAACTTCATTTTCATCTGGTACAATCGAGATGCTCTCTTATTCCTTACTACATCTTTTATATCGTCCTCCTTTAAGGCAATGAGAATTTGGCACATAAATAAAAAGCAGGAGGTTGTTTCAGGGAGGAGAGAAATATGATTCAAATTCAGCCAGGTGCTTTTTCACCAATTTGGGAGGCTGCAATGTTATTAGACATCCTAATGTAAAGATGGAGAGGAAAAACTATTGGTAGAAAAGAGAGATTTAAAGAAAAAAAGCCCTTGGAAGGTAAACTGAAAACACAAAAGTACTTGAAAGTAAAAATAAGCTAACTGTCTCTCATTAAATATTCCAGGAAGAGAAAAAGCTCATTAGATCACTTAAAAATTATAACGAGAGGTATATGATCTTTTAGACTCAATCTCTCTAATACTACAGTAGTTATTTCACCTAAATTATGGTTTTTCCAGTTGTCATGTACAGATGTGAGAGTTGGACCATAGGGCACTGAAGAACTGATGTTTTTCAACTGTGGTGCCTGAGAGAATTCTTAAGAGTCCCTTAGGTGCAATGAGATCAAACCAGTCATTCAACCCTGAATATTCATTGGAAGGACTGATGCTGAAGCTGAAGTTCCAGTACTTTGGCCACCTGATGCAAAGAGCTGACTCATTCGAAAAAATCCTGATGCTGTGAAAGATTGAGGCCAGGAAGAAAAGTGGGTGACAGAGGATGAGGTGGCTGGATGGCATCACTGACTCAGTGGACATGAGTTGAGCAAACTCCAGGATACAGTGAAGGACAGGGGAGCCTATTGTACTGCAGTCCATGGGGTCACAAAGAGTCAGACAGGACTTCCTGACTGAACAACATATATGAGCAGTCCACAAATCTTATGGGGTCAGAGTAAAGGATGTAAGCTGTCAGTTGGTCTAGGCAGGAGTGACTGGGTGATAAATGGATTCGGAATGTGTCCTTGTCACTGTGACCTGTGTCTTAAATGAATTCTGTCACCTGTTTAGGTTTCATTTTCCCCATCTTCAATACAGCCACATCAGATGGTCTTAAAGCTGGCCCTTGTGAGGACCTAGGAATCCCTCAGGGCTCCATGAAGCCCCCTCAATACCCCCTATTGCTATAGATATGGCTCAGTTTTATTTGCTTAGATTTTCAAGTAAAATTTCACTGGACAAAACAATTTCATGTTTTATAAATTTTAAATCAGTGAAATAGATAATCTGGAGTGTCTTGCTGTGCCAAAGTTTCAACTAGTTCTGGTGTTAATTGTTTTAGAGATTCACTACCTCCGTAAAGGAACTTTGGGCTGCTCACACTATCTAATGTAAGGAATTATCCTGACCTCAGCTCTTTGCCAATTCATTGCTGGTTTCACATGTTCAACATTACACACAATCCAATTTTCTGATATGAAAATTAGAGGTCATGATGACAGCACATGGAGAAAAGCAGCTTAGGAACCTGTGCAGAAAGCATAAGAGTATAGGAGACTCTAGTTTTATTCTGAAACCTAGAAATATTAAATATTATACATAAGATTACCTTCTCTTATCCTCAGTATAGTGTAAGAACAAATGTTAAATCTTTTATATCTGAGATTTTTAAATTGAGCATTTTTGAAATGACATTATTGTTGTCGTTCAGTTACTAAGTTGTGTCTGACTCTTTGTGACCCCATGGGCTGCAACACGCCAGGCTGGCCTGTCCTTCACTATCTCCTGGAGTTTGCCTAAACTCATATTCATTGAGTCAGGGATGCTATGTGTCTTTCCTTATTTCTTTCATCTCAGATATTATCCAAACATTATAACACTCTTATTCTACACTAAGTAGCAGTTTTAGCACAAGTATTAACTTATTCTCATAACTGCTCTATGGAAAGAGTAATGTTATGATGTTAATTTTCAGGGGGCACAGAGAGAAAGTAAATGACATGTCCAGGGCCACATGGCTAATAAGCTGGAGTTTGGACCCAGTCAGCCTGGTTCTAGAGTCTATATGCTTAACACAAACTAACACCAAACCATACCTTTTAAATCATTAATTTATAGAATCATTTGTGATCAGTATCAATACTGTATGATACCTCACAGAGCAGTTTTGAGCTTGCTTTATCATAATTTTTTATGTAAACCATCAGTTGAAAAAAATCCCGCCAAAGCAGATGGTAAAAATATCTTCCCACTTGATTCTGAAAAATGTGACATAGACCCTGATGATAAGGCAATAAAAAATTTTCCATGAAGACAGTAAAAAGTGTTATTCATGATGGATTCTTCTCTGTTATGGGCGTGATGATGAGACACAACTACAGAAAAATGTCATGCTCCTCAGCCTGTGCGTGCACGCTCAGTTGCTCAGTTGCACCGGCCCTCAAGTTCTGGAGGAGGGCAAGTGACTTTAACCTGCCGTGATGCATGTGTTTGGAAAGGAAAGAGTGCAGAATGGCTTAAAGACTTGGCTCAGGCAGGCATCAGAGTTACCTGATTCAGAATCCAGGTATCTCAGTCTACTGCTGTGTCCTTTAGGACTTAAGTTGTTCCATCTTCCTCATCTATAAACTGGGAGAATAATGGGCCATACCTGCTAGAGTTTCAATAAATATTATATACTACAAAGTATATAAAGCACCCAGTAGATGCCTGTTGCATAACATATGCTTTGTCCACATGAATTTAACCAATACCAGTGCTATTCACCATGAAGTTCCTTCACTCTAAATTCATACACTTTTCAGATTCTGCCAAGTGGTCTTTTAAAAACCACTTGCCCAACTTGTTAGCAACAACTCTGAAAGAAGGAATTCTCACAATTATCTTCTATCCTGGATTCATAAAGCCCCAGGAAGGCATATGGTATTATACAAACATTAAATAATAATATGTTCTGCTCTGCTTACCAAATTAAATCAAGTTCTAAAGGCAGCACATGCAGAGTGAAAATGGCTGCTGATAAGAAGCAATCTGATGTTTATTTATTTTTTATCATAATATTTACTGAAAACTTACTTTAGCATCTCCTAAAAAAAAAAAAAAAACTTTTCTAAATCCTTCTGTGGTTTATAGTAGTAATATTTTCACATAAAGAAACTGAGTCTCAGAACAGTTTAAATTTGTGTTTCTATTACATAAACTGCTATAGAATGACGTACTGATGGAAGAATGCAAGGAAAACTTGAAATGTAGATGAAATTTTAAGAAATACTTTCTTCTTATACATAAAAACATAGATTAGTGATTCTAATATTTATTTACACTCTGTGTGAATTTAATCATGTAACTTAAATTCTCTGTGACTCACTATTTATCGTGAAGTGGACATACTGATGACACTTCCCTCACTGGTTTGAGATTAAAAAATTAATTAATTAATAAAATATATAGAATAGTGGCTTACACAGAGCAACTGTCTGATGTTAATTATAACTATTATTCCTTCTGCTTACAGTTTTCACAGGTATTCTATAACATAAATATAAATTGGCTATTTTACAGCATCATACCTCCCCTCCTACCAACTCTGTCAATAAAAAAGGATACAGCCAACATGAAAGTGGGTATTGGAGTAATTACTATGATGATATCTCATTTTCATAAATTCTCTTTTGGTGAGAATTGAAAGAAAAAAAATGGACTCTTCTGAATTACTGAAATAGCCATCTGCAAAGTACTTGTGTTGACTCAGACCAAATTACTCATATTTTACAGACATTTCTGAAACAATTCTGTTTCAAAGCTTTCAACCTATAGCAAATAAAAGAAGATTGTTTTTAAATACTCCAGGTTTCAGGAGCTGAGCCAGGGACTTTACATGAGCTATTTTATTTAATATCTGCAAATCACTATAGCAATAGAAGTTTATTAGCTTTCTATTGCTATAACTAACTACCACAAATGTAGTGGCTTAAAACAATACAAATATATTTTCTTACAGCTCTGGACTTCAGAGGTCAAAAGTCAGTTTCCAAACTGGAGGGAAATCAAGGTGTGGGCAGGCCTGCCTTCCTTCCAGAGGTCTCAGGGAAGATCTTGGGCTTCCCTTGTGGCTCAGCTGGTAAACAATATGCCTGCAATGCAGGAGACCTGGTTTCGATCCCTGGGTTGGGAAGGTCCCCTGGAGAAGGGAAAGGCTACCCACTCCAGTATTCTGGCCTGAAGAATTCCATGGACTGTATAGTCCATGGGGTCGCAAAGAGTCGGACATGACTGAGTGACTTTCAGTTTCACTTTCACTTACTCCCCTGTCTTTTCTAGCTTCTAGAGGTTGACTGGTAGCTTCAGTTTGTGGGCCCCTTCCTCTATCTTCAAGGCCCATCACTTCTACTCTACTTCCATTTTTATATCTTCTTTCCCTTACTCTGATCCTTAAGCCTCCCACTTATGTGGATAGCCCACTTGGATGATCCAGGATAATCTCATCTCAAAATCTTTAATTTAATCACAGCAACACAATACCCTTTAACATCTAAATTAACATGTCCTCAGAAGCTGGGGATAGGACATAACATATTTGAAGGCAGGGGATTGTTTTTCAGCTTACTACAGGTAGACAGTATTGTCTCATTTTGCAGATGAAGAAAAAAGTAGTAATTGTTAACAGCATTAATACACAGAAAATTCAAAAGGGTTGAATAGTTTATTCAAATTCACGAAACCAAAAAGTGGGCACTGGCACACTAATGTAATGTAAGCATTTTGACTCCAATGTTGTTTCCAGTACACAGTTCTGCCCTCAAATTAGGAATAAAAAGATAAAAGAAGGACTCTCTTCTTAAGGTAGGGTTTGTTGTTGTTTTTCATTTTCTTTATGACTTAAAAATATTTATCAAATAAATACTGAATAGCTACCTATGTAAAACCCAATTTTAGGTGCTGGGAAAAAACAGGAATCAGACCAAGTCAGTAACTATTAGGTAATCTCATATCTTCCCATATGTTTGAATACTTATAATGTGGGTGTGTGTGCTAAATTTCAGTCATGTCCGACTCCTTGGCAATTTATAATCTTAAATCTATATCCATAGACTTGACCAAATTCAACTACCTATTTGATAGCTCCATTTTTATGTTCAATAAACCTTTTCAATTTGCCACATCTGGAACTGAACTGGCTTTCTCTACCTCAGGCAACAGCACTACCATATTTCCCTCCCTCACCACCCAGTAATCAGTAATCAAAATACCTTGCTAAGTCACTTCAGTCATGTCCGACTCTGTGCGACCCCATAGACGGCAGCCCACCAGGCTCCCCCGTCCCTGGGATTCTCCAGGCAAGAACACTGGAGTGGGTTGCCATTTCCTTCTCCAATGCATGAAACTGAAAAGTGAAAGTGAAGTCGCTCAGTTGTGTCTGACTCTTAGTGACCCCATGGACTGCAGCCTACCAGGCTCCTCCATCCATGGGATTTTCCAGGCAAGAGTACCGGAGTGGGGTGCCATTGCCTTCTCCACAAAATATCTTAATTTGTCTCAAAAAAGTATCTTAATTCCATTCACTTCTTATTTTCACCACTCCCAGACTTCTAACTGTTATCTTCATTTCTGTTCTTGCATTGCCTTAATCTAATCTTCATACATAAAAGGGCATGATCTCTTTAGAGAATAAATTAGATTATATCATTTCCAGAGCAAAATACTTCAATATTCACAGCATTTATAATCAAATCCAAATTTTTCATGCTACTCAGTATTACCACATACCTTGTTCTGTTTACATTTGTGTGCCTGTTGTCCTGGCATAACTAGTAATAGAGTCTCCTTTCACTCTTAAAATTGTTCATTTGGAAGACAAATTACATGGTCACCCTATATATATAAAGGGTTCTGTTGTAATTTTCCCTCTGCCTAAGTTTATTCCAATAGCCAGTCTCCCTCAGGACTCAATGGGGTTTGCCCTTAAGTCTCTCCTGTGATTATTTTTCTTCAAAAACTAAATCAAAGTGTTTAATCCAATACCTAGCTGTTTTATTTGTTGAACATCTGTCCTTCCACTAGACATTCCAGTATGCATAATACATGGTACATGGTAGGTGTCCACACATATTTATTAAAAGATTAATGACTAAATATATATGTCATACAGTCAGAGTTATATAAACATGTGGTATAACATTTAAATGGTACAAATGTGCTCAATATACCAATGACCAAACTAATAGAGGAGGAAAAAAAGTTCTGTTTAGAGAGAAAATAAGGTTGACTTCACAAGGGGAGGGAGCCCTTGTTGATGGATATAAAAGATCATGTTTTGTGAATCAAGACGCTCTGAGAAAAGATTTCTAAGCAGAAGGAATGTCATTTACAAAGGCAGAAAGGTTTAAAGCTGTGTGATTATTCAGGGAACTCAAAGTAGTTTCTATTATTAGAGAGTACAGTCTTGCATAAATGATATATTAATGCCATGAATCCCTAAGGACAAAACCTAAATTATGAAGAAGACTGCAGGAAATATAGAAAAGAGTTAAGAAGTTCAAAACTTAGTTTTGTTTTCATTTATACTGCTAGGATGACTTGAGAATTTCTATAGCATATTTAGCTCACCTTATAAATTATAGAAGTTCTTAGATAAGTAAATCAGTTTTTGAAGAGTGATATTTCAAACTTCATTACCATAAAGAATCCTCTCAGTTGTGAGTTTGTCATATAATATTCACAAAATGGTAATACATGGTCCGTAAGGAAACTATATCGAGATTTATGGTACAGAAAACCAAAGTGGGCTTTTCCCTTGATTTTGGGGATTTGCATTTTAAGAGTTATCTTAAATTTCTGCTTTGGATGATGTATTTTTATTCATTCTTAGATTGTAAAAAGAAATAGACTAAAACTACTGGATTAACATTTTGGCATTTATATTATACAAATGCTAAAATGATCAGATCTGTAGAATTTATAGAACATCAGGTAATATTCTGAGGTAAACAAGAGTTGACATAGTGAATTGAAACTCATCCCAGACCTATTTATCTTGAAGAACATTTTCAAGAGATACTATTGGTACAGATAATCTTAAATGGTTTCTTTGAACATGAATATATACACCAAAGCCGCACACTGGCGGGCTGCAGGACATGAAAGCTTTGTGTGACTCCCAGAGTGCTTTAGAAGTTTGAGCCAAGATTTTAATTTAGAGAAATCACATCAAAAAATCCAGAATTCTTGCCCCTTCCTAAATATTTTGAAGATCTGATAACTCTGGTGAGAAAAACTATAGTCCAAAATAGGGGCTATATGAGTGCATGTTTTCTAGTTCATCAACATCCATCTCCCTCCAGCCTCCCAGGTATGAGATCCACACCACACCATATATATATATATGTATATATATATGCCTGAGACCTTGTTCTGGAACGAAAAAGCAACAACAGCAAAACCCACACAAAAAACACCAGAACAACAATAAAAAACAACTATTAAAGACCAATCGCAAATTATCAAAATGTCTAGGAAGATATTTAGAATTTGATCATTTGTAATTCTGAGAATTGAACATGCATGCTATCCTAATAAAATCATCTGCAAATGAAGCAATTCAAACTTTCAACCTTTTCTTCCTTGAATTCATTACTAAACAATACCCAAACACAAAAAAGTCCAGCAAATCCAGTATACCAGTTTTTTCCCTCCTGACCAAGAAGTTATTTGTTCTGGCATCTTGTCAATATAACACAAAGAGTCCATACAATAGCACCAAATTGTATAAATAGACTATGAGTTTGATCTGTAATTTGAATGCAAATATCTCCCTACCTGTATTATAGCAGATGTAATTCATTTAAACAGATTGAAAACACCCAAACTGTAGTAGATTAGGATATATAAAGGCAGAGAAGATGGGCACTTACCTTAGCTATCTGGACACACCAGTTAAGCAACAACTGTGATCCAATGTTATCCTTGTGTTCATGGACATAGTCCAGCAGACAGCCATGGGGCATGAGCTGTGTAACCAGCTGGATGGTTGGGCTCAGACACACACCCAATAATCGAACTAAGTGCGGATGGTCCATACTTGCCATGATTAGGGCTTCCTAAAAGAAAAAAATAAATAACACCATTATTTCAACTCAAAGTTCTTTGCCATGATAGTTACTTGCACTGTACTAATGCTGTTGATAATGATTTTGAAAAGGTACTCTCATAAAATGGAATCAATTAAAAGTGAAAAAAGACATTATTGTAGCCATTATATTTCTAAAGTGATTTAATTCAAGTGAAAATAAGTGGAAGTTAGACTATATATATATACATATATATTAGAATGGTAAATGTTATATAATAACTGCATGCAAATTTAATAGTAGTAGTTTCTCTTCTGTAATGTGAAAAATATTAGATTTTATTTACTGCCAAATGAAGTGGAATCCTAAATTATATTGTGGATTTTTAACCTTTGATCTTTGATTCTAGAGTTCAGTTATCTACACAATACAGTTATTTGCACAAGGTAGCACAAAGTTATGAATTATTGCTGTTTAGTTGTTAAGTCATGTCTGACTATTTTGCAACCCCATGGACCATAGCCCATGGAACTCTGCTGTCCATGGGATTTCCCATACAAGAATGTTGAAGTGGGTTGTCATTTCCTTCTCCTGGGGATCTTCCTGACTCAGGGATGGAACCTGGGTCTTCTGCATTGGCAGGTATTGGCAAAAAGATTTTTTACCACTGAGTCATCTGGTAAGCCCCCACAGTTACAAAAAAAGCCATTCAAAATTAACTCATTCATTACTGATATGGATTCAGACATCATAAAGGTAATTTGTGAATTATTATTTTTTAAAATTATAAATATCAATGTAAACAATTACAAATAATATGCCTTCCTATCTAACAATATGCCTACTATGAATTTATGCAGAAAAATAAACATTTTAATAAGACATTTTACTCCATAACCTTTGATTTTACTCAAATTTATTTCATTTTCAAAATTATACATGATATAAATAGAACCATAAAATTTGGGAGTTAGGTGAGATTGTAAAAACTTGTCTACTCTAATTTTGTTATTTCATGAAGTGAGAAAACAGTTCTAACTTCTTTTTCATAATCATAAAGGCATTTTTGCTTAATGAAGATAAAGGGTCGACACATGATGGATATTTAGCCCATCCTAAAGTTAGCTTTCAGTTAAAAGCTATTTTAAGTGTCTTTTCTCCAATTTGAAACTGATACAACCTTATACATACACACACTCACAGAGTGGTTGATACATATATGGCAATTTATTATCAATCAGTTTACCTATATGCAGGTATAAGAATGTTCATCATACTCTTTTTGAACATTTTTTTGTAGCTTTAAAAATTTTCAAATAACTGAGGATAAAAAGCTATACTGAGCTTCTCTTTAAGACAGCATGGCAGACTGATACACACATTTACTTTTATTTCCTCTTGATCCCACCATTTTAATAATAAATGAATCAATAAAAAGCCAGAAACCAATAATCACAAGAAGAGGCAATGGGGATGGAATACTAACAGTAGAAAGTGGCTTATTAGTAGTAACTGACTTAGCAAACACAGAAAATCTGAAGCCTAACTTAGGAGGTAAGAAACTTGAAAATAAATCCAATTTACGCCAAGGGTGTACACACAACAGGCTCAGTAGTGTTACACCACAAACCACTGTACATAAACGGAGTAGGAGGGACTGACTTTATCAGGATTGTTTCAAAGTCCATCTAGGAAGCACTTAGAATACAGATCTCCTTCATCCTTGTGTGTGTTTGTGTTAGTCGCTTAGTTGTGTCCGACTCTTTGTGACCGCAAAGACGTGGCCTGCCAACTTCCTCTGTCCATGGAATTCTCCAGACAAGAATACTAGAGTGGGTAGCCATTCCCTTTTCCAGGGGATATTCCTAACCCTTCATCCTTAGGAGAAGTTTAATCAAAGGGGTTGTAAACTATGAATATTAGGTAACAGAAAGAGAAGTATTCTGGTAAAAATAAAGAAGTACTCTGGTAATCAATCGTGTAAATTTATATATGATGAAAATCGAGGCCACCCTCTAGTTCCTTCTCCCAAATGGAGCTATGATTTCAAAATAGTGAAAGTTTTGTTTAAACCTCAAATTCTACATCCAGCAAAATTTGAACCAAGTGAGTGAATATATGGACATGTCTGTTCTTAAAAAAGATTATCTCATAGGTTTCCTTTATCTGTTAGACGTGCTCATTTAATAAAAAGTGAAGGGCACTTTAAAAAGTTCACTTAACTGTGAAAACAAGGAAATGACAGGAAAGGGATACTCCAGAATCAAAGCTCTACAGGCACCTGATATAGGAGCCAGTTTAGACTGGAGCAGGATATCTTACTCTAGAAAAGATGTAAGAAGATGGATGAATGGCCAAAGCAACTGAACAGGAACACAACCATGTAGAACCATTTGACTTTTTTTAATATTATCTTAAAGTTATTTGAGAAGATAGCTTGAGATGATTATTATCTCAAAAGCTATTGACTTTCAATCTCCACTACTCTTTAGTAGGGTTGAGTTCAGCAGAGTCTGAAGATTATTCATAATCATGGGTGAGGCTGATGGAGTATATGGATTTTACTGGATCCAGCCAAGGTCTTATGTGAATTATAATGTTTTATTTTTTGAAGAAGGAAGAGTGGGGCACTATGAACTCGTGTGGAGAAAGGAGAGATAGGAGGCCAAACAGAAGAAATAAGTTGGTAAGGGGACTTCAGCGTCACTCAAAGGACTTTATTTTTGAGCCTTTGGGAGTAGAAGCTGAAATTGTTTTTCAGCTGACCTCCAAGCAGATGAGGTCTTCCAATTCCTCCTTCCCCAGCAGCCACAAGGAACCAGACAAGTAAGAGAATGAGAGAGAGCACCACTGGTTTCTCTGCTTTCTTGCTGAGTCCACCACCAACATAACACCTTGAGAACTGGCAGGCCAGGGACAATGGAGAGGCACCACCTCCCACAAGGTCAGTGGTGTCCTCAGGTGATATCAGTCAATGATGCTGAGATAGGACCTCTGGGTGTCTCAGAGAGAAGAGAAGCTCCACCTAGGGACTGAGCTGGTAGGAAAGGACATTGTAGATACCACTTGGTGACTGCAACTGGCAGACTAGTTTGTAAATTCATATGAACATGCAACTCTTCCTAAACTATTTGGGAAGACTTCCACTGAAGTTGGGATTTCTGCACAATCAGCAAAGCCAGAAATTTGAATTATTGCTACAAATATGGCTCTATTTGGATCCATGAAGCAGAAACAGTTTGGTTTTACTTCCTGTATATTTCAGTCAACATTTGAAATAAAGCAAACATTTGAAATAAAGCAAACTGATGCAATTATAAGGAGAGTACAAATAGAAATGTTAGCCAAGTTATATTATGTATTATTTAATCTAGTATTTTATTAAATAGTAATTAATGTTAATATTAAAAGTGTGAACCAGAGGTTCTTTCACTGAATTATGATATGCACACATATAAATATACACATGCTGCTGCTAAGTCACTTCAGTCATCAACAAAAAAGCAAAACATAATTAAATTGTCTAACTCAATCAAGTAACAAATTAGATATTTAATTAGATATTAAATATTAGATATCAGATTTAATTAAACGTATCCTAATTGTATTCCGTTTCTCTTCTGTGACTCATCTTTCAAGTCCTAGCATTTATCACTACAAATGGCCTAGGTTTATCATTTAAAGGGTGGTTTTCCTAGCCCCACTCCCAGATAATCAGGTCTAGAAATGAATCAGGAATCTACATTTGTAGCAAGCTCCTGCAAGTAGTGAAGCTACTGCAGGAAACACAGAACTTTGAGAATCTCTGAAACATCTCCATCTGTTGTATATCTCTATCGTTCATTGCAAAGGAAGTCACATGCAGTCACCATTGTCCGATCCTTATTGTAACTCTAAGAAGCAGTCAAAGGAGGCAGCCATTCTCTGCTGTAACATAAGGAAACCAAGGCTGAACAGAATTACTGCCCTAGGTCACAGGAGTAAGTAGAAGGATCAGAGTTAAGACAGGTTTTCTGATTCTTAGAACAGTGCTATTTCCTAGGACGGTAAAAACACTGAAATTTTAACATTTCAGTTCTATCAGCACTTTGAAATGTAGATGCTTATCGTACTAACAAGAAGACAATGCCAAACACCTGACTTTAGCCATACCTGAAAGAATTGGATCAAATCATACTTCAGTTCCTAAGGAGCAACTCAAACAAAAATTTGCACTTATAGATAAATTGCCATCACTTACAATATACTTTCAGAAAAAGTCAAAATATATTTCTCTGATTTCCTATATTATTTGGTATAGGCCATTTCCTAAGATACAAAACATGGTGAAATTTAAGATACAAGACAGACTTTAAGGTTATTTTGGCCTTTTTCAGGATGAAATATATAAACAATTTTTTTTCTTTTACAACTCAAGGAGTAATATTTCCATTTTAAATATGCATGTAAAAAGTTTACAACAGAAGAGTGTAAAAATGTCGCATGAAAGTTCTCTTTAAAAAAAAAATCTATTAGTAAGTCCTGGCAAAAAAGCTGGGGTTGTATTAAAGAAAATTGCTCATCACACTACAAAGAGTATTTGAAACCAAATTGCAGAGTATTTGCATAATAGTTCTCTTTTTCTGAGAAAGAAAAGATGAACAGGACACTAATTGTAGGTTTTATTTTTTTCATAAAGGAAATAGCAGATGGCTTTTTTGGGGGAAAGGGGAAGAAATAAAGAGAAAAGAATGTGGATTCATTTAGAGTGATGAGGGGGATGGAAAGGGGAAAGAAATCCAATATTTTAATAATGGAGTGTTGGGTTTCAATAAATTACTCTGTTGAAATTAATAATGTCCTCCGCTACCTATCTCTGTGTGGGGCCTCTGGAAGCAATTTTGGAATCTTTGCTGCTGTCATTAGAACATATCACCGAAGGCCACTGGAATAAATACAAGTTGACAGATGTATTAACAATTTTTCCAGAAATGAAATTATTTTCTGTCTCTGTTTCCTGTTGTGCTTTACAAAATTTTTCTTGTAGGTGAATTAAATAGTTTTCTCATTGGACAGAGAGGAAGGATGTAACAGGTGCTACACTGAAAATTCTAAAGGAAGAAGATCTTTCTTTATAATGAAGTCTGGTTGGAATTAAGGACATTTTTTTTAACTATCAAGGGATGACCAGAGAATGGATAAAAAGCTCTGAAGCATGTGTGCCATTATTCTCTAGACTATGGTATCTGTATCTCTATTTCATTCTGAAGGAAAGACATTTCGATGCAATAATGAAAGTGAGCAATACTATTTGTCACATTAAGGCATCATTTTGCTCAGCCTTCAGATGTTTATACCTTGGCACTTAAAATTATTTTCTCACTCATGTTGTTTAGGAGTTTCACAAAAATAAAAAAAATCTGGTCACTGAAAACTTACGAGCTATTCTGTTTATGAAAAATATTTACTTCAGCTAAACTTTCACTGTTTCATTATGTCAATGGACCATTAATTCAATACCCTCCAGCTGAAAATGGGGAGATTTTCACTGCATCAGGGATAAGGAAGATAAAAAAGGGGGATAGAGAAAAAAATAATAAACAATTAGCAGAGACAAATAAAATTGTGCTTAATGTAACAGTCAGCAGATTTCTGAATGTTTAAAACAAATGCCTCTCCTAAAGACAGAGGGGGTGATAGTGATGTAGAGAACAAAGAAGATAATGGTGATGGCAGTGATGAAAAATGAGATAAAATTATCGGTCCATAATAATGTTTTACAAATCAGTTCTGCTGCAGATGGTATCCAGATAATAAAATAAATGAAATCTGCATCTGTTCACTCATGTCTAGAATAAATAATAATTTACTAGTGCAAGTAGGTGAGCAGTAATTAGACTGAATTAATACACCATCAGTTTAAGTGGGTCTACATTGCTCAGTGACATTCTTTTCCAATCCCTGGTATCATTTTTGTGAACATGAAAAATCATACTCGGATCCTTCTAACTTTTGGAGTCAGAAGTTTTCTATCCCTGTCTCCATCATTCATCCATTTGCTGTCTGAATCTTAGATCTAGATACCACTTATCAGTGCTGCACAATTAAGAACTTTATTAATAATTTATACAAGGTAGAATTTTTGAGTATTTTTATTACAGTTATTGGGACCTGCTTTTCCCTCCTATATCTTAAATGTGGAAATTCTATTATGGCAATTCTATCATGGCTTTGTCTCTAGTACCCTATGTTTTCATCTGTAACTTCTTGCATCCTTATATCTTATAACTTTAAGAAATATGACAGAGTTATCAAAACCATATGGAGTCAACTGCACAGTTCTGTGGCTTCTCATGATTTGATATACTTTGCATCTAAAAATAGAAACATTACTATCTAAAAGAGGGCAAGCAAAATTCATCTTGATCATATCCAAAATACCTGTGTAAAGTATCTGTCAAGAATATCCAAGCATGAGAATTATACTGTGCTCATATTCCAATCTGTTTTTTTTTTCAACTCCTGTAATTTCAACAGTCATCTCTGAGTAAAAGCTAGTAGGTCTTTATATATGTGTATCTCCCCTATCATAGTACATATTCCATTTTTATTAGATTTGTTACAGGTCTATCATCTCTAATGATTTATCTGAAAGTAGTAATATGAGCTGATAAAGTTATCAAATTCTCTTACAGTATATGGCTCATACTAAGGTAGCAATGTAGTTTTATTAATAAACAAACAGAATCTGTATTATATGCCACCCTCCCACCCAACCTCATCCCAGGATTTCAAGTGCCTTACTGTCATCCTGATATAGAAAACCTACTGCATCTCTAATTTAACACACAAAGTACATTTCTCCATAAAAGCCTGTCTGCTATTTTTACCAATTTTCTAAGTTTCAGAAATATTTTCTGATTTGGTTTTTAAACCTTGGATTCCGATTTGGTATTATCTTTTCCGAGTTCTTCCATTCCATTCCATATCTATCAGTAATATTGTGCCAAGTCCCATTTACTGTTTATTTCAATGTAGCTCAAATCTATATCCTTCCATGTATTTTTGACCTGACTTCAAGTCAAATTCAGACTCACACTGCTGATGTAAAAGGAATGTTGATTTTTTCATTAACTCCAGTCTGTTTGGGCTATAACTTACAAAAAAAAAAAAAATCCTTAGCAATTTTTTTTCAGAGTGCTACATAGATAGCTTTAACCTTGCATGTACTCAATAAACATTTGAGTTAAATTTGACGTGTTGAAAATTGCACTACATTTTGTAATAAAGACAGTTACATTATTCTCCCAGCTATGATGCCAGTGATCTGTGGAATTAGCCTGCATATTTCTCTTTGCACCTCCAGATTCATTCTCCATCCTTCTGCACTTTGCCTGTGCCCAGAAAAATAGATCGAAATGAATGACAACAGTCTACCTTGTCTCTCTATTGGTTTAATCTGAATTCAGTCAATAATAATAAGCAACAGAGGACTAAAGAAAGAAAGCAGAGAGGTTAGTATTTATCCCTCACCTGCCATTTCCCTGAGCCTTCTACTAAATGTCACAGTGGGAATTCTCTCGCTCCTTCATGCCTAACAGTTCTGTTACTATTCTTGAGAGGCTTCAACAGTCTATGCTAGTGTTCAAGCCTACCCATTCCTTTATAAAAACCCCTTTGCTAAACTCTCTTCCATTATTCCAACTTAATATACCACATGCCTCCTACTGGAGTTCTGATGAGGTAAATTTGGGCAAGTCACTTAACCTAAAACTTATTTGTTAAATGACAGATTAAGTCACTGTTGGGGAAAAAATGGCATGCAGGCTACACCAACCCTCCTTCCCCTTGCTCATGGTAGAGACTGCTAAGTAATCATTGTGGTAGGCTGATAATGAATTACTAAATATGCCCACATCTTAATCCCAGGAAGCTGTTGATATACCCTATTTGGAAAAAAGTCTGTACAGATTATGATTAAATTAGAGATTTTGAGATTACAATCATCAAGAGTTACCCAGGTGGGCTCTAAATGCCATCACAACTATGCTTAAAAGAGAAAGACAGAGGATTAGCTACAGAGGAGTCAGAGGTGAGAGCCAAGGAACAAATGCAGCCATCAGATGCTGGAGGAGGCAAGGAACAACTTTTTCTTTAGAGCTTCTGAAAGGAATCCAGCCCTACCAACACCTTGATTTCAGAGGTCTGGCTTCCAGAAATGTGATACAATATTTCTGTGATGCCAACCCCTTGGAAGAAAAGCTATGACAAACCTAGACAGCATATTAAAAAGCAGAGACATTACTTTGCTGACAAAGGTCCATATAGTCAAAGCTATGGTTTTTCCAATAGTCATGTATGAATGTGAGAGTTGGACCATAAAGAAGGCCGAGCGCTGAAGAATCGATGCTTTTGAACTGTGGTGTTGGAGAAGACTCTTGAGAGTCCCTTGGACTGCAAGGAGATCCAACCAGTTAATCCTAAAGGAAATCAACCCTGAATATTCATTGGAAGGACTGATGCCGAAGCTGAAGCTCCAGTACTTTGGCAACCTGATGTGAAGAGCAGACTCATTGGAAAAGACTGTGATGCTGGGAAAGACAGAAGGCAAGAGGATAAGGGGATGACAGAAGATCAGATGGTTGGATAGCATCCCTGACTCAATGGACATGAGTCTGAGCAAGCTCTGGGAGATGGTGAAGGACAGGGAAGCCTGGAGTGCTGTAGTCCATGGGGTTGCAAAGAGACAGACATGACCGAGTGACTGAACAAGAACGAGTCTGTGGTAGCTTGTTACAGCAGCCATAGGAAACTAATACAATTACTGTATTTCTGTAAGGACTGGATGAGGACTCAAAATCCTGTTCAATTCAAGTCTTTGGCAATGAAAACTTATTTATTGGAAGGTAAATGTGAGATTTAAACATCGTTGCCTTGAATTTATACATATTTTTACAATTAATTCTGCTGTTAAGTCTTTAGCTTGGATATACTATATTAGTCTAATCTAAATGAAGCAGACATGTTTAATTCATTTAGAAATTAACATATACATGTAATAGCCAAATGATATACTATAGGCAAAGGGCTTATCACAGTGCCTAGTTGACTCTTAAAATGTTAGTTATTTTTACATTTGTATTAAACTAATTATATCTGAAGGGAGTGAAATCATTGAGTAATAAAAGCATGGCCTGGAGTCTGGAAAAAAAGCTGCAGCCCCAGCGTGAATGGTCTTTTTTGAAGTCTGGTGGGGCTTTTGGAATAAAAGGCAGATAAATTGACCAAAAAATAATTTTTCCTGTCAACACTTTAGAAGCTATTGTTTTCCCACTTAAGCCCATGGAGAGCTAGAAACATCTCTTCCTACTTTCAACATAAAGTAATCATGAAGTGTTAGGAAATAACCAAAAGTAGTTAGAGTTGCAAGAAAACTTCAAGGGCTATACAAATTTGGTCTATAACAAATAGTAACCACCATTACAGTAATAACAGTAAATAGAAATTGGGGTTAAAGTTGATGATAAAGACTAAGAAGTCCTGGTGAACTTTACAGTCAGAACAGAGACACTTAATTGCTTATTGATTAATCTTAGTAAAGTTACAGAAAGAGAAGTACAAAGGTGTCTGCAATTAACATTTTAGGACTTATATGGAAGAACAAGCTCAGTGAGGTCCAAAATGTATCTTCTGAGAGGACACTACAATCTGCTATAAAGAATGAAAACATCAACTTCCTAGGACTGGAATAAATCATCCAAGGCTATAGATTCTACAACTAGGGAGGAAAGAATAGCTATTAGCTTTCAAATAGTGTCTACTGCTTTTATTTTTCTCTCTAGAAATGAAAATTAATTTCTATAAGGTTATTTGATCTTATCTTTTGGGTAAGTTCTGTATTATTTCCCCTATAGCTTTCTAGTTTTTAGTAAACAGTCTATCTAAAGTCAACCTATTCAATAATTTCATCAGATCATAATAACAACTGCTGCTTGATGTCAAATTGCACCTGGCACAATGCTATTGATTTTCCATGAGGACACATTTAGTTCTCAGAACAATCTTGTCCAACAGGTTGTTCAATTATTCTATAATTGATAAGCAGAGTAGCTTGAAAAGCATAAGCAATTTGACAATCTCCAAAAGTTACTAAGTATTCAAGCTGGGATTTGAATCCAGTTTCCACTATATCCGCAGCCAAGACTCTCTCTACCATGATATCCCCTCAGAGTTGTTAATATCAGTTAGGTATCCACGTAGACTTAGCTGATTCTCTGGTCATTATCTTAGTATTCTAACAGGAACTATCACTGATAAGATCAACCTATTAATGGAATCTTTACGGAGTGACTAGTGCTATTTTTTTATTATAAATAAACTGAAAACAATTTACTCTCAAATACTTAAAATTAGTCCTCCAATAATAAAATGCTGAATAACTTTCCAGAAGGGACTAATTCATGTCTTTATTCTCAATTCTGCACAGAAATCAATTCTAGGATGTTCTATTTAAAAATTTAAAAATTAAATTTGACTTAAAATAGATCAGAATCTAGTAATTTTGGTAACAGCTCCTATTTAATTGTTAGGATCATGATTTTGTATAATCTGGGGAATTAATTGTTTTTCTAGACACTGCACATTCATAAAGGATGACATCTCTTGTGTTTCTAATTTGCAGGAATAATCTTAATTGACACCAATTATATCAAAGGCAAGTTATGACCAACCTAGATTGCATATTGAAAAGCAGAGACATTACTTTGCCAACAAAGGTCCATCTAGTCAAGGCTATGGTTTTTCCAGTGGTCATGTATGGATGTGAGAGTTGGACTGTGAAGAAGGCTGAGTGCCGAAGAATTGATGCTTTTGAA
>NW_011495032.1:33668154-33677566 GCF_000754665.1 Bison bison bison
CCATTCTGGAGATCAGCCCTGGGATTTCTTTGGAAGGAATGATGCTAAAGCTGAAACTCCAGTACTTTGGCCACCTCATGCCAAGAGTTGACTCATTGGAAAGACTCTGATGCTGGGAGGGATTGGGGGCAGGAGGAGAAGGGGACGACAGAGGATGAGACGGCTGGATGGCATCACTGACTCGATGGACGTGAGTTTGAGTGAACTCCAGGAGTTGGTGATGGACAGGGAGGCCTGGCATGCTGCGATTCATGGGGTCGCAAAGGGTTGGACACGACTGAACAGCTGAACTGAACTGAACTGATATTAAAGGCACAGAGGAGCCTGGTGGGCTGCAGTCCATGGGGTCGCTAAGAGTCGGACACGACTGAGAGACTTCACTTCCATTTTTCACTTTTCACTTTCATGCATTGGACAGGGAAATGGCAACCCACTCCAGTGTTCTTGCCTGGAGAATCCCAGGGACGGGGGAGCCTGGTGGGCTGCCGTCTATGGAGTCGCACAGAGTTGGACATAACTGAAGTGATTTAGCAGCAGCAACAACAAACAATCGAATAAAATTAGGAAAACCCTCCCTTAATAACTAATAAAATATCTCAAATATACCACTGGTAAAGCAGGCTGAATTGTGTTCTTTACGATTCATTCAAAATACTGAGTGACTTTAAATCTCCATTTTTCAGTTACAACTCTCATATTCATATAAGATAATTCATAAAGAGAAATCATTTGTACTATCATTTCTTATCTTCTCTACTTTTTATAATGAACTTAATTATTATCATCAGATATATTAAATTTTGAAACCATGATTTATATGCAAGTTCTTATATTAAATATTCATGTCAAGTATTTTAATATTCTACACCAATCCTGATGTCAAGGGCATTCAGTTAGAGGCAATCACTAGTAAAAATCTGCATTAATGTTATTGATGCTTCTATGTTTTTAATATAGTAGCAGTAAATAATATGACCACCTACTGATGCAAAAGGAGTTAAATAAACCCTGAAAGAATATATACGGCGTCATAAAAGACCTCCACTGCTAATGTCTTTGCTTCAGGAGGCTTGAGTCACAGGAATGTGTGATTTTGTGGTTAGACACACACTGTGCAAGAGTGAGAAAGTGGCAGTGGAAAGAAAGGTACCTCATAAAAAATCTCTGCAAGAAGGCATCCAATCCTGACCTGGCATTTGACACCAGCCACTGAAAATTAACCAATATTTTAGAAATAGGTAACTGAGATCTCTATAATGACTGTCCTAGGAAAGGTCAATTCACGGCCATTATATTCATCATCAGAAAACTCAAACAGTAATGCACAGCACTATGATGGTTATTTTGATTAAATATTACTGTCTTAATAATTGTATGGAGTTTTAGGAGTATTCATAGGAAATAGCTAGCCATTCTTTCATTCAAAAACTTATGCTCATTATTGACTAAAGGTTATTATATATGCTTCTCTAGGATACAAAATTTAAAGAGACATATATTCAACTTATAAATAGACAGTGTCCTAGTAGAAGTCTTTAAATTTTAGTAAAAATAGGTTGTGAACTTTAATGACAATTATGATACATATTTATGATCTAAAACTCCTATAATAATCTATTGAAGACAGAGATTATCTTCTAAATGAATTGAGGGAAAAAAATAAAATAAAACCTCTGTTGAGAAGAAAAACCTGAGTGTGGATATTAATATGTGGGAAGAACCTGTTAAAAAAGAATAAATAACATGGGTTGGTGGTGTGACAAAAAATAGGGGTAAGCACTGATTCAGGCAAAACTTCTTTCCAGAGTCTGTTCTGTCTTTTCCTAGTAACATCATCAGAAGCAAGTCAAAACCTCAGGTTCCTTGGCTGTATAAAGCTGAGGATTAAATAATGCTCATCTTGTATAACAGCAGTTTCACATAATATATGGGACAGGGTCTACCACAGAGTCTGGCACCTATCAGTTAGCCAACATAACATTGCTTTCTTCCTAGAATGAAGGAAGTGGGAAAATGTTACATGCATGGGGAATACAAATAGATCAACTTTCAGGGAGCATCTGGCACATGACAAAACACAGTAAAGAATAAGACTGGAAAGGGAGGCTGGTACTAGGGCTTGTAAACTCCTGCTCAAATGACAAGCTGACATTTGGATTTTATTCTCTCAAAAATCCTTGATGAAGAAATTCATGTAATATGGCAGCACTATCCCCAGGAGAAATCATAGGGAAAGTGTCTAAAGGCTGAGAGATGAGGAAGCTGCTATCCACAAATAAGGTAATGAGGTTCTAGCACAGTGCATCCTAAAAAATATCAAATAAATGCCTAGTTTGTCAAACACTTTTTAAAAAAGGGTCTTCAGGTTTTGTCTTTTGTGATTCAGGCTAGGATTTCCCACTTCATGCTTAAAAATCCCAAACTTTCAATAAGTAACAGAGAATATTGAGGAATTTATTCTGTGCATGATAAAAGCCTGATCTTGGAGAAGGAAATGGCGACCCACTCCAGTATTCTTGCCTGGAGAATCCCTTGGGCAGAGGAGCCTGGCTAGCTACAGTCCATGGGGTCACAAGGGTCAGACACGACTTAGTAACTAAACCACCACCACAAGTTAAGATAAAAGAAACAAGAACGAAAAACCAAAAAACCTTTCCCTCTTCTTTCTGGAGAGAGAGACTCTCTTTCAGTTCTCCTTCCTTGAAGTGGGAAAGGATTTGCATCCAATATGAATAGAATTTTGCTTCTCAGCAACTCTCTTTCTTCTTATCATTTCTCCAACTCATATTTTTCTCATAATCTACTTTATCCCATGGCACCATTTTTTCCCACCAGATATCATGATAATATTGTTCAGTCTGGCACATTGCTATGGTCACACATTTTCTCTGCCTGACACAGGCATAACAATTACTCATTGACTTTCTACAAAACAACTCTGAAAAAGACAAAAAATTTACAATATTCAGTTGTCAATGGAATATCTAATAATGTGTCGGTTCTTTATAGATATATATGGGGACAGCTCTTTGAGGTTAGATGCAATGACTTTTGTTTGTAGTCTCTATTATTTGCTGCTATGTTGTTTTCCTATCCCCTATGTAAGTCAAGTGAAGTGAAAGTCTCTCAGTCACGTCTGACTCTTTGCGATCCCATGGACTATACAGTCCAAGGAATTCTCCAAGACAGAATAATGGAGTGGGTAGCCATTTCCTTCTCCAGGAATCTTCCCAACCCAGGGATCGAACCCAGGTATCCCACATTGCAGGCGGATTCTTTACCATCTGAGCCACCATGTAAGCCCATCCATTCCATCTCAGTTGAATCTGATTCTTAGAAGAAGGACTAATGTTATGGTCATCAGAACCTAAACAATGTAGATAATATTTGCACAGGGCTTTCAGAAATTCTGGAATCCATAATAATGAAAAGGATCAACAGAAGAAAAGATTAGTAGAATAGTCACAGAGGTTCTTATATCCCTACATAGGGGATTATATATATATATATATTATATATATTATATACACACATATATTATATATATATAAATGGTATAAGAGGATATAAATGGTATACAAATGGTATGCAAAACCCATTCAAAAATAAATTCATTTTAGGTATTTTAAGTGAAATTGATATAAATTAAAATTCACAGATGTGTTAAAACTTGTAGTGGAACATTGTAACCTGATATTTATTTATTAGATCCCTAGGGGAGCTAATGTGTATATGTATATATATACAGGGATATAACAAACTACAAATATATATAATAAACCACAAATCCCTATGTAGGGATATAACAAACTCTGAGGCTATTCTACTAAACTTTTCTTCTTTTAATCCTTTTCATTATTATATATTTCAGAACTTCTGAAAGCCCTGTGTAAATATTATCTAAATTTTTAAAATTCTAATGACCATAACATTAGTCCTTCTTCTAAGAACCACACTGAACTGAGATGGAATAGTCCTAGAAGACTAAATACGATTTTTGAGAGCTAACAAATCAAAATTTAAAGTCACTAGTCATGATTATGGAAATTTTGGATTATTAGAAAATTTCTCTGTGGCACTTCAACTGTCAAGAAATTTCTTCAGCCTGTTGCATCAGAGGAACCAGAAAATTATTATTTATGGCAATACTTACATAGGTTACTTAGACGAAAAGTAAAGGAATTCATATATTCAGAGTAATTATTCATCAAATCTTCAAATGGTATGCAAAACCCATTCAAAAATAAATTCTTCATTTTTAGGTATTTTAATTAAAATTGATATAAATTAAAATTTACAGATGTTTTAAAATTTGTAGTGGAACATCATAACCTGATATTTATTTCCATTTTTAAAATCATAATTTAGAGAAATCTAGTTTTATAAGGTTCTTCTAAACCAATTTCAGTGATTTTTAAGTATAAACTATGCAATTAAATGCTAAGTGTGATTAAAGACACAACACACTTGAAGATATCTGCAATGTCAGTACAGAGTTATGGTGCTTTTTAGCATTAAAGCTTTTTTTGCACATCTAATATATTTTCTTTGCAAATGTGATGGAAATATTTAATTGCTTCATTTAGTAGTTATCAGATAACTTTAGATGGCTTTGAACATGAATAGATATTAGGGTTATGAGCTATAAGTTATAACAGTATAGTGTACTTCTCAGAAAGTAAAAGTGTTAGTTGCTCAGTGGTGTTGACTTTTTGTGGCCCCATAGACTCTAGCCTGCCAGTCTCCTCTGTCCATGGAATTCTCCAGGCAAGAATACTGGAGTGGGTAGCCATTTACTTCTCCAGGGGATCTTCCTGACCCAGGGATAGTACTTGGGTCTCCTGCATTGCAGGTAGATTCTTTACTGTCTGAGTCACTAATGAAAAACATCTGATCAACAAAGATTTACTTAGCACTTATGACGTATTCAAGTCTTAGTCTAAAAATATGAATGAATTACATAAACAGTTTCATTTCATAAATTTTCATGTTTTCAGTGTTAACTTAGATAAAAATAAACACAAACACACACACACAAAATAACCCACATTGTTATCAGTCCTTACATTGTGACAAGCATTCTATTTTCAGATAGTACCATTGGATGGTGGAATGATGGAGAAGAACAAATTTCAATACTTTTTTCTTAAATTTTAGAACAACTCTGTTAAATAGAAGCCAGAGTCAAACACATCAAAAAATCATGTGTTTATTAAAATATAATTCAGGAATTATTTATATTCCCAAGATTTTGAGAGAAGAGTACAGTAAATTATACTTTGGTGACTATTACACTTTTAATAGGGCTTCCCTGGTGACTCAGATGGTAAAGAATCCACCTGCAATGCGGGAGATCTGGATTCAGTCCCCAGGTTGGGACTAAGCCCTGGAGAAGGGAATGGCTACCTACTTCAGCATTCTTGCCTGCAGAATTCTACGGACAGAGGAACCTGGCAGGCTACAGTCCATGGGGTTGCAAAGAGTCGGACACAACTGAGTGACTTTCACTTTCTTAATAGTTGTATTTTCTAAAATGAAATAAAAATAAACTCTATTCAACAATGTATCCATCGTGAAAAGTTAGAATATAGTGATTATAAGAAATGAATATCTGTAGAAGTGTATTCTCTTCTAATGTTAAAAAATGCAAGAGAAATAAAGCTGAAAACATATTTTTGTAGGTATATGTTAATATAAACAATGTAATTGATGGGCAGAGAGATAAGAGAAGGGTCATAGAGGTAATTTTTTGTCAAATATACTAATTAAACATATTTTCTATTTGTTTCTGAATTCTAAAAATGTTCACTGGAAATCAGAAATTATTCTTTTGATTTTCTCCCTTAGGTTTTCTTTAATAGTGGAAATCAAATAATTTAAAAGGCAATTTGAACTTCTACTTTTCATTTGGCTAGGCATTTTGTTGAGAAGAGTAAAAAATGTATTATGAAAAGAAAGATATTACACTAGATATTTTCCTTTCCTCATTAATTTTAAAGTAATTGCAAGAGCAAAAGCCATGCCTATTGTGCATGTCTAAACAGACTCAAGAAAGATCCAATTACAAACTGATATGTTTTCAACACACAGAGCTTTGCATAGTTTATTCAGGTGTACCTCCAAAAGGAAGTATCTCTTTGATTTTGTTAAATCAACATCAGGTTTCATTTAAGCCAGTAATTTTCAAATCATCTATTGGCATTTGGTGCTTTTTTGTTTATAATTCCTAGGTACACATATAAAATATTTGACGCTAAAGATGAACAATTCATTGGGTACATGATCATTTGTACATTTAAAGGTAAAATGTTCATCAAGGACATTAGAGTGGAGTACCAATATGGTTAATAGAATAATTATACTATAAAGCTAGGACTAATCCTTTTAATATTTATCAATCCAAATGTGTAAGTCTCTGCAGGCAGCACTTCTTTCTAGATCCCTGGAAAGGGTGTGATATATTTTGATGAAAATTATAGATAAAAATGTATTTTGCGCACTAGACTATTTTTCTGTATTACTGAATTTTAAACTTCTCCTCAGTAGTTTGAAATATAAAGATTAAAATTACATAATATATATGAATAAGAAACACAAAAGTATATTTCATGCTTAAGTGTTCATAAAGAAAAATGCAGATATGCATATCCTGATGTTAATATACATAACGATAAATTACATATAAAACATGTATGTATATTTTATATATGTGTGTGATATAACATAAAATTAAATCCACTTATTTCATTCTCTTTCTCCTAACATACATACATAGATCCATTTATGTTTTTTTCCTAACTATTTTGACTGTACTTTAATTATTTGTGGTACTTGGAGCTTTTTTTAACTAAATGAAATTAAATTCTTTCACCATTATATTTCACATTACTATAATGTATCTCCAAAAGTTATAAAGATTTTATAATAAGTCAAGGCTATAAACTTACTTATGAAATAGAAAAAAAATAAGAGGGCTGCCTTAGGTGTGAAAAGACACTCAATTTCATGAAAATGTGTTATTTTAAAGGCTACATGTAAAAACTTTCATAATTAAATAAAATTAATTTATTAACAAACTAAATCAACATTACTTTATTCACAATTGAAAGTAAAAAAAAAAATTGCCTCTGAGTATTTACAATTTAAAAAAATCAGAGTATTTAAATATTTAATCATTTTAATTATTTTAATCATTTTAATCATGTTTAATTATTTAATCATTTTATTAACTTTAATGTGATTTTTAAGATTTTTCAATACAATTTATAATTATTCACAAAGAGCTTGAATAATATAATAACATGAGCAAGTAAACTGAGAAATAAAATATTCAAGAAATAAATTTTCAAGAAAATATTTTCTAAAAATGTGTAGTATGTTAGTACCAAATAAAGCAAAAACAAGTACCTAACTGTCATTATTCAGGCTCAGATTCTATTCTTAAATGCTTAACAAATATAAATATTTGTATCTATAAATATTATTATAGCAAAATAATTCCAAAATAAAGAGAAAATTATTAAAGTCAATTCTCAGCTTCTATGTCAATGAAAAGTTATCCTTGGTGAAATAATTAAAGTTGTGGATTTTCAGTTTACTTGGGTTGGGAATATAATTTTAAGCATCAAATACTTTTCTATAGTATTTTTGTCATAATTAGTCAAAGTTCAAGAAATTTACATCAAAATATGCTTCTAATTTTCTCACCTTGCTTCTTACATCTCTTAACCCCATTAAATGTGATAAAATAAAATTTCATGAGTGAAATTTTGAAAGCAGTAAACCTATGAAAAATTAAAAGGTAGGGAATTCATTCCTAACCAACACACAGCATTCAGTAGACAAAAAGGATATATTAATAAATTAGCATTTAAAAAATAACTGGGTATGTTATATCATAAAGATTTTAAAAGCAAAGAGGAAAAATATTTGCAACACTTATCATAGGAGCTAATCTCTCTAATTATGAAGGGCTTATAGAAATTTAGAAGCAAAAGGCAACCAAATGATTTAAGAAAAAGCAAAAATCATTTATAGAAAGATAACACATTGAAAAGGAAATACAGAATTGTACTCTCTCATTCACAATTAGAGAAATGTAGGTTGAAAGTATTAAAAAATATTAGATACTATCCTAGACAGCATTTTTTCTGGTTATCACCATATTTTATAGTAAGAAATCCTTTACTACTCCCTCCAGAATATTCCTTTTTATTTCTGCTTATATTGGCTCCTAGAGAATCCATATATGAGATCTACTTCTTCCATATACATTCCTCAGATAATACATAATACCTAGAGAATTGTGTTTGACTCTATTTTAGTTTCTTTTTAATTGCTAGTAAAGGATCTCTATTAATTCAAAATCATAGCAAAACTTAAGGATGTACAGATATTTCTCCTGGCTTTAGTTTTTCATCTCTCACATTGAATATACTATCGGTTCAGTTCAGTTCAGTTCAGTTACTCAGTGGTGTCTGACTCTTTGCGACCCTATGAATCTCAGCACGCCATTATACTGATGAAAATCATCAGTTCAAGATTCATCTTTTTATCTATTCAGATGATACTTATAGGGTGCTGTCTGGAGTTGAATTAAGTCTCACCTACCTCAACTCCCCACAAAAAAATATACCGAAGTCCTAAACTTAGTTCTTAGAGTGTGATCTTCTTTTAAAATAGAGTTGTTACAGATATAATTAGTTAAAATGAGGTAATAGTAGAGTAGGGTGGGTCCCTAATCCAACATGACTGCTGTCTTTGTACAAAGACAGCTATATGGAGATCAGAAACACAGGAAGAAAGCCATGTGAAGACAAGGACTAGAGTGATCCATCTACAAGCCAAGGAAGGCCTGGGGCTGTAGAGGCGGGGAGAAGGAAAGATCCACCCCCTAGAGACTTCCAAGGGATTATGGTGATTGCCAATACCTTGATTTTTGGACTTCCAGCTCCAAAAACTGTGAGAAGATAAACTTTTGTTGCTTTATACAAACAAAAAAGCATAGTTCAATATCACCTGCTATTTTTTAATTTGGAAAAACATTCAAAGATTTGATAAAACCCTGTCCTCTATTTATTTTCCATGGGGATGGTCTTGATCCCTGTCTCCTGTACAATGTCACGAACCTCTGTCCATAGTTCATCAGGCACTCTATCTATCAAATCTAGTCCCTTAAATCTATTTCTCACTTCCACTATATAATCATAAGGGATTTGATTCAGGTCATACCTGAATGGTCTAGTGGTTTTCCCTACTTTCTTCAATTTAAGTCTGAATTTGGCAGTAAGGAGTTCATGATCTGAGCCACAGTCAGCTCCCAGTCTTGTTTTTGCTGACTGTCTAGAGCTTTTCCATCTTTGGCTGCAAAGAATATAATCAATCTGATTTCAGTGTTGACCATCTGGTGATG
>NW_011495032.1:33677666-33678165 GCF_000754665.1 Bison bison bison
GAGAAATATCAATAACCTCAGATATGCAGATGACACCACCCTTATGGCAGAAAGTGAAGAGGAACTAAAAAGCCTCTTGATGAAAGTGAAAGAGGAGAGTGAAAAAGTTGGCTTAAAGCTCAACATTCAGAAAACTAAGATCATGGCATCTGGTCCCATCACTTCATGGGAAATAGATGGGGAAACAGTGGAAACAATGTCAGAATTTATTTTCTTGGGCTCCAAAATCACGGCAGATGGTGATTACAGTCATGAAATTAAAAGATGCTTACTCCTTGGAAGAAAAGTTATGACCAACCTAGATAGCATATTCAAAAGCAGAGACATTACTTTGCCAACAAAGGTCCGTCTGGTCAAGGCTATGGTTTTTCCAGTGGCTATGTATGGATGTGAGAGTTGGACTGTGAAGAAAGCTCAGTGCCAAAGAATTGATGCTTTTGAAGTGTGGTGTTGGAGAAGACTCTTGAGAGTCCCTTGGACTGCAAGGAGATCCAACCAG
>NW_011495032.1:33678265-33678655 GCF_000754665.1 Bison bison bison
ATACCTGAATGGTCTAGTGGTTTCCCTACTTTCTTCATTTAAGTCTGAATTTGGCAGTAAGGAGTTCATGATCTGAGCCACAGTCAGCTCCCAGTCTTGTTTTTGCTGACTGTCTAGAGCTTTTCCATCTTTGGCTGCAAAGAATATAATCAATCTGATTTCAGTGTTGACCATCTGGTGATGTCCATGTGTACAGTCTTCTCTTGTGGTGTTGGAAGAGGGTGATTGCTATACCAGTGCGTTCTCATGGGATGTACCAGTGCGTACATCATGAGAAACGCTGGGCTGGAAGAGGCACAAGCTGGAGTCAAGATTGCCAGGAGAAATATCAATAACCTCAGATATGCAGATGACACCACCCTTATGGCAGAAAGTGAAGAGGAACTAAAA
>NW_011495032.1:33678755-33698563 GCF_000754665.1 Bison bison bison
ACAATGTATGGATGTGAGAGTTGGACTGTGAAGAAAGCTCAGTGCCAAAGAATTGATGCTTTTGAAGTGTGGTGTTGGAGAAGACTCTTGAGAGTCCCTTGGACTGCAAGGAGATCCAACCAGCTAAAGGAGATCAGTCCTGGGTGTTCTTTGGAAGGAATGATGCTAAAGCTGAAACTCCAGTACTTTGGCCACCTCATGCGAAGAGTTGACTCATTGGAAAAGACCCTGATGTTGGGAGGGATTGGGGGCAGGAGGAGAAGGGGACGACAGAGGATGAGATGGCTGGATGGCATTACCGAGTCGATGGACATGAGTTTGAGTGAACTCCAGGAGATGGTGATGGACAGGGAGACCTGGCGTGCTGCAGTTCATGAGGTTGCAAAGAGTCGGACGCGACTGAGCGACTGAACTGAACTGAACTGAACTGTCCTCTATTACATAGGCCATGAGACACATAGCATTAGAGCCAAGAAATGTTGGCAAACATTGCCAGTGGTAATGCCAAATGGAACATCCTGAATGGATGATAATTTGATTTCAACCAGAAAATTACAGACGTATTTACCTTTTGAACTGGAAATTGTACTCTTGGAAGTTCATCCTGCAGAGATGCATTACAGATATAACATAGGTTCTTCACTGTGGCATTGTTTGTAAAAACAAAAGTCTGGAAATCACCCTCTAGCAATAAGGAAAAACTAAATAAGCTGTTGTACAGCCTCAGAAAATAATGATCTGAAAATTTTATAAATAAAATGAAAGTTCTATATGTTCTGTGGAAGTGATCTCTTCTTGATTTATTTCTTTAGGTGTACTTTTTAATTAAAATGCAATATCAGATCCAAAAAATTTGTCAGTCTGAAGAAAATTTTCTGGAATCAGTTTGAAAAAAAATATAAGGAAGACAGCAAGTCTAAAAACATAAATCAAGCTAACATTTCTAGGACTTAAAAGTGAATGCCCCCATATTTTCTTAAAAAAACTTAGATCTCATGTGAAAAAAATAGGTAGCCCTTCTGAATGCCTTTTATGACTTAACTATTTGTATATTCTTTCCTATTCATACTGCTTACTTCTACTCAAAAATATGTTCCCTCAGATCCAAATTTTAAGCACCAGGAGCAGCAGTCTAATTAGTTATTAATAGTATAGAATCTATCAATTTGATTTGAAACTATCAACATATATCAAAATGACTAGGCAGATTTTTAATTATGTCAGTCAAAAAGTTTAAAAATCTGTTGTCCAAACTAAATTCCGAATTGATCACTAAGTGAAATACCCATCATAAGCTGATTACTATTGGTTAGTTATGTTCAAAATATCTGTTTTAAATTTAGCCCTATTAAAGTTATCTAAGTTCAATCATCAGGACAGAACATCTGATCAATTTGTTGTGATGACAGTGGTTAGCATTCATTTCTGAATTATCATTGTAAAAACTAATAAATTGGCCAGTAGACATAATTTCAAATTTTTGATTTACAATTATGAGGCATGATAATGCTATTCATTTTTGAATATACATATATATTCTGTTTCTAGAATAGAAATTTCAGTAGAAAAATAGTGTACTCAGAATGAGGAAGAGTTCTTATGCTAAAGATAAATATATTTCCAAGTAATTTATACTAAAAATGTCTATAAGGAGAGGTTACTCATTTAAAGTGAAAACTTTCTGTCTTGTCATGGGGAAGGAGAACAAGCAACTTAAGCACTTCTTGGAACTTTCTCTACAATAATGATAATAATCTTAAATAATCTAATTATTTTCACCAAAGATGATCTTAAAATACTTAGAGTAATTGACTACACTTTCCCTATAAAAATCACTCATGGGGTCTGTTATCATGGTATTAGCAACCAAAATGTTACAACTACAGAATTTTCTAGAGGTTATTCAGTAGATAAACACAGATACTGATTCTTCCTGTACATAATTGCAACCCTTGGGGTATGTGGAGCATTATTATTTAATTATTCAAATAAGTTCCTTGATTTTGATCAGAATTACATGAAAAATCACCATTGAAATTTTCAAAGTATACATTGTGAACCAGTTATCTGCCAAAGGGAGCTGGGGTAGGATAGGGAAGGGAGAATACATTCATTGAACATATAAGGTTCTTTTTAATTTTTTTCCTGGCTTATCTTTCCAGCTTTATCTCTTGTCATTTCACCCAATTAACTATGTTTCTAGACAGATTTTTTGATGCAACTTTAAATATGCCAGGCTTTTGTATTACATCATGTTGATGATATAAGAAGACAAACCTGTTTTACCGAAGGACATGAAAAATGCAATGAGTCACTGTCCCCTAAACCTATCCAAACCAAATCCATATCAAAAGAATGAGTTTGAATCTTATCTTTTACACAACTCTCAAAAGTACTAGTATATACTAAGTCTGTTCTCTGAAGCACAAAATATAGCATTTTACATTATTCTATATTGTTTTTTCCAAAGTATACTAAACTTCCCCCATCACATACAGAGTTAGTTAAGCATGTTGTATCAGTCATGTCTTATGTCATACAAAGATAATTTGACAGTTAACACTCCTTGTTATGTAGTTGTTACCCAGAAACAGGCTAATTTATTGATAGAAGCTGATGTAAAAGGACCACTAACCAGAATCCCCTTCAAGGAAGGACATATTGTCCCCCAGCACCTGAGAGTGCCGCTGGCAGACTGCTGCTGCTGCTGCTAAGTCACTTCAGTCGTGTCCGACTCTGTGAGACCCCAGAGACAGCAGCCCACCAGGCTCCCCCGTCCCCGGGATTCTCCAGGCAAGAACGCTGGAGTGGGTTGCCATTTCCTTCTCCAATGCAGGAAAGTGAAAAGTGAAAGTGAAGTAGCTCAGTCGTGTCCGACTCTTAGCGACCCCATGGACTACAGCCTACCAGGCTATTCCACTTCCGCCAAATCATCTTTCAAAGATTTCCTTAGCTGCACAAAGACATTTCATTTAAATCTACCCCCCTTCCAGGTCTATACACCTCTATCGACTTGCATGCCCACTTGGGGCAACCCTGATGGTTAATTTTAGCTCCGGAACTATTAAAGGAGGCCAAACAAGGCTGTTATCAAGCCTGAATCAGAGCTTCATTTCTATCTCTGTCCAATCCTGCTTTCTCCTCCCCACTCGACCATAGTCATTAATCTCAAGAGTACTTCCTAAGAACATGTTGCACACTAAATTCCATCTCCAAGTATCCTTCCTGGGGATCCGTCCAGTAACATAAAGTATTTGAAGATAAACTAAGCAATGATTTGCTTTCAGCCAAATCTTTTAGACTTTTCAGATATAGCTAAGACATCAGATTTGGAGTGCCCACCAACGTAGCTGAGAAATTTGGTTTGTTCACAAAATATTTACTGTCTCCTACTTTATGCCAGGAACTAGAGCAATGAGATCAAATTGCCAACATCCATTGGATCATAGAAAACTTAAGAGAATTCCAAAACCTGTTTTACAGACTGTTGTTAGATTCAACACGGTAAGATGCACAAAACTCTGGCACTTGTAATAAATACACTGTCATTGTTGAAACACCATTGCCTTAGAACAGCCTCTTGGGCAGTCTGAGTATAGACATTAACCACTTAAATTTGCCTTAGGGTTGTAATACTAGTAAAATAAAACTGGGATTTAAGAAAAGACACTCAGCCAGAGATTTTTGACTATGAATCTGCACTTCAGAGGGATTACAAATCCCCAGATATTGAATAAAAATCATGATTGAATATACATGTATGTGCACTTTTTCTGAGCAAAGAGTCTATAGCTTTCATCAGTTTTTTCAAAGGAATCTCTGAACTGAAAAAATGATAAGAACTCCTGAAGACTTTTTATTTCTGGCTACAAAGAAAATATTAAAAAAAAAAAAAAGATGAGCCATGCTAATTTCAGTTACATTCATCCCCGTGCTAAGGAAATAGTCTTTGAGTGACCAGGTACATAAAAATGTGATTCCTCATTCTTCATTTTTTTTCAAAGTTAGGTAAATTTATTGTGTTAACATGCAGATTCCTTCTTCCAAGTGTCATATAGTTGTAAAATCTCTTCTTCCACCTTATTAATTGTTATAAATCTATAATATATGAAAACAATGAGCATAATAAATATTTTTTGAGATCATAACACTAACATTGGCAGTACCACTGCCAGCCAGGCCTCCAACCTTAGACAGTTTATATTGGGTGTATTATTTCCCATAAAACTTCTCCTATACACTTAAATCAAAAAAATAACTCTGAGCTAACTATTTCCAATATTAAAAAATTTTAAACTATGAAGAAAGTCATAGACAGGTAGACACTACCATTTCTCAAAATAGATGCTTCTGGCTCTTCTTCTTTCCATGTGTAGAAGACAAAGTCATAAGCTCTAGCAGCAGGAGGTAAAGAATCCTCCTGCGATACAAGAGTTGCAGGTTTGATCCCTGGGTCAGGAAGATCCCCTGAAGGAGGAAATGGCAACCCATTCCAGTATTCTTGCTTGAAAAATCCCATGGACAGAAGAGTCTGGTGGGCTATAGTACTAAGTGTTGCAATGAGTTGGACATGAATGAGCTACTAAACAAATATAATTCTCAATAAGCAATCACTGATTTCCAAAAGTCATCTAATGTTGTTCCTTATGAGTGAAGATTTCTCCAAAAGAATGAGCTTAAGTTAAAGGGTACATATTTTTTGGTTTTGCTTTAATAAAACTATTGCTGAAAAACAATGCTACAGGGAGCTCTTCTAGGATTTCTGAATTCCTTACAGAACTTCCAATTTATTATGACAGATTAAGTACATGCATTTTCTTTGCTCCGTTCCAAGATTTCACTAAAATTATGAGTAAAAACATTAAAAAGATAAAAATCAAAAGACCAAGAAATGGGAGAGGGAATAACAAGGTAAAAAAAAAAATGAAAGAATTTCATGGAAATGGAGGTAATAAAGTTAAGAAAGCAAAATGGCAAGTGCCTCCAAAGGGAGATGCCAAGAATACAATAGCCAATTCATCCAGTAAAAATTAGGGATGATATTAAAACTTGAGATATTTAGTGCTACAGATAGTGAAGGTGAATAATGGAACACAGAAATAATATTTAAAATTTGTATACAGAACAATCAAACACTCTGGTCTTCTTATTTGGAGACCATTCTGGCAAGAAACTAGAAGTTTTTAAATGGAGAAACTGAACCAAAACACATTGCCTTTAAGTATACCAGGCACAGTGGAAATTGGAGGACAGGAGCCTCGCTAACAAAAGGTCTATCTTTTTCTCGTTTGCATGTTTGTTTTACATCTACATAGCGAACAAAACTACGTGTAATCGTCTCCAAGGATGTACAGCCAGGTGTATAATTTTGCCAGAAACCACTGATAGAGTCTCTCTGCAAAGATAAATGGCCCCATAGTGGGTAATTCAAACAAACAGTCATATCCCCACTCACAGGAGAGCTCACATCGCCAGATGCTACAGAGTGAATATCTGTGTCCTTCAATATTCCTATGCAAGGTCTTAGGAGGTGGGGCTTTTGGTAGGTGATTATGTCCTGAGGGCAGTGCTCTCATGAATGAGATTAGTGTCTTTGTGAAAGAGACCTTGGAGAGCTCCCTCATCCTTCCTGCCATATGAAGACACAAGAAGAGAATAACTGTTTATAAATCAGAAAGCAGGCTTTCATCAAATACCAAATCTCTCTGTGCCCTGATCTTGCACTTTTCAGCCTGAGGAAAAAAAAAATTCTGTTGCTTATAAGACTCGTAGTCTATGGTATTCTGTTATACCAGAAAACAAAGAAACCAAAAAGAGAACTTTCAGGAGGAGACAATTAAGGGAAAAGGAAAAATATTTAAAAATTAATATCCTGACACATGAGAATATATTTTGTATTCATCAACAAATAACAGTTCTTATTTCCTTTTTTAAATGATAGGAAAAAGCAAACAATCATAAAAAAGCTCTTGGAAATTAAAAGTATAATATATGATATTCTTTAAAATAAAACAAATAATTAGAAGGTAAAGTCAGGAAATTTTTCAGAAAATAAAAAATATATATAAACTTGGAAAATTTGAGCAGAAAGATTTGAAAATTAGCAGCTGATTGACCAATAAGAATCCCAGAAGAAAGAGGGGATAAAGATATCAAAATAATAATATTATCAAAGACGCCATGGGGAAAAATGACAAACTGATAGATACAAGTTTCTAGATTCAAAGGGTCTTTCAAGAGCTCAGTACAATGAATTAAAAAAATAAAAGTCTCAAGGTTCATCACTTGAAAATTCTGAGAACAGCACAGCTATATTCCTACTGTTAGTGTTCCGTCAGATTGCCATTATTGTTCAAGTGGCTTTATTTAGTTTAGTTTTTGGATTGAACTATATTACAAAGGGGCTTCCCTGGTGGCTCAGACAGTAAAAGAATCTGCCCACAATTCAGGCAACCTGGGTTCGATCCCTGGGTTGGGAAGATTCACTGAGAAGAGAATGGCTACCCACTCCAGTATTCTTGCCTGGAGAATTCCATACACATAGGAGCCTGGTCAGCTCTGTGCATGGGGTCACAAAGAGTCAGACAAGACCAAGCAATTATAACTTTCACTTTCTTTAACTATTACAGAATATCGCACTTATAAAGAAATAGTTTCTACTTTCTCCAACTATCTATCCATTAGTTTATATTAATAACATTTTTATGATGTCTCCTTGACAAACTGTAGATCAAGCTTCACAGTCTAATACATAGGTCATTTGATGTTGTGATGGCAAATTAAAAATGCCAGTTATCTGGGATGAAATGGAATTACATTATTATTCTATGTAAAGTGTTATATAGTAATCAACACCCTGAGAAACAAAAATATGATTTGAGAGTCAGCTTATATAAATATAGTGGGTCATGTATTTCTTCAAAACAATTGAGCTTCTACCTATTTTTGTTTGTTTGTTTCATGTTTCTTTTTTGTTTCATATGAGACTGATTTTGTTCTTACTAACAGGTAAATTTTATCTTGAAATTACACCATTGCTGCTAAGTCACTTCAGTCGTGTCTGACTCTGTGCGACCCCAGAGACAGCAGCCCACCAGGCTCCCCCGTCCCTGGGATTCTCCAGGCAGGAACACTGGAGTGGGTTGCCATTTCCCTCTCCAATGCATGACAGTGAAAAGTGAAAGTGAAGTCGCTCAGTTGTGTCCGACCCTCAGCGATCCCATGAACTGCAGCCTACCAGGCTCCTGCGTCCAAGGGATTTTCCAGGCAAAAGTACTGGAGTGGGGTGCCATTGCCTTCTCCAATTATGCCATTATTCCCTATCAAATACCAAATGTTTCCTAAGTTTAGGCCCTTGAGAAGAGAAATCCAAATGATAAACATCACTTAGTAATCCACCAAGGGGGCTTCCCAGGTGGCTCAGTGGTAAAGAATCCACCTGTCAATAGAGGGTATGCAGGAGGTGTGGGTTTGATCCCTGGGTCAGGAAGATCCCTTGGAGTAGGAAATGGCAACCTGCTCCAGTATTCTTGCCTGGAAAATTCCATGCATGGGGGACCATGGTGGGTATAGTCCACAGGCACAAAGAGTTGGATATGACTGAACAACTGAGCCTGTACACAATCCACCTTCGTCCCCGAATACTTTACGGTCTAATGCTGATTTGTAAGTCAAATAGTTTAGGTGTATGCCAGTGTTCACATTCAGCCTTATCAATCTTGTGACACAAAGAGACCTTGTAACGTAATATCTCATCGCCAAAAGGACAGTTAGATAACACAGGATCATGCTTCAAAAATGGCTTAGTTGGCAAATACATATTTTAAACAGACTGCGTGTTTCACTAAAATATCAGAACTGTCTTTCATCAAGTCTTGATTAGCTGACTGTTAACCTTGAACCAACAGTGACATGCTTGGAATGCATTTCATTTAAGGTGATGAAAATAACATCTTGTTATTACTAACAGGCTCCTGAAAACCTTCATTTACTATCCAGGTAATAGCAATGTGGCATATACATTACACTTCAGAAATTGAAACATTACTGTATCTATTTGAATTGCTAATGGGAAAAAGAGACAAGCTAAGAAAATCCTTAAATAATAGGAAGTCCTTAAATACAGCCTTTCATTTTCTTATTGTGAAAAGTTGGCATTAATTATGCAAATCTCTGTGCTAAAGTATGCTTTAAAGTTTGATGCTCTTTGTTGCTTTATTACCATGATGAATGAAAAAATAACTTATTCAACACACCTGGATCACAGTTATCAGATTTTACATTGTTGTTGTTCAGCCACTAAGTCGTGTCTGACTCTTTGTGATCCCATGGACTGCAGCACTCCAGGCCTCCCTGTCCTTCATTATCTCCTGGAGTTTGCTCAAACTTCACTTAGCAGTGTCTGACTCTTTGCGACCCCATGGATATATAGTCCATGGAATTCTCCAGGCCAGAATACTGGAGTGGGTAGCCTTTCCCTTCTCCAGGGGATCTTCCCAACCCAGAGATCGAACCCAGGTCTCCCACATTGTAGGCAGATTCTTTACCAGCTGAACCACAAGGGAAGCCCAAGAATACTGGAATGGGTAACCTATCCCTTCTCCAGGGGATCTTCCCAACCCAGGAATTGAGCCCGTGTCTCCTGCATTGCAGGCAGATTCTTTACCAGTTGAGCTACAAGGGATGCCTCATGTCCTTTGAGGGATGGCAAACCACTCCAGTATTCTTGCTTCCAGAATACCATGAACAGTGTGAAAAAGCCAAAAGATGACACCAGAATATGAGCCCCCCCAGGTTGGTAGGTGTCCAATATGCTACTGAGGAAAAATGGAGGAATATCTCCAGAAAGAATGAAGAGGCTGAGCCAAAGCAGAAACAATGCTCAGTTGTGGATATCTCTGGTGGTGAAAATAAAGTCCGATGTTGTAAAGATTTTACATAAATGGTTTCTTTTCTGTTTCTCTGACATTGTTTTAAAAAGTTCAAGCTAATCAGAGTCTCCTAAAAGGGATACAATATTTCGTGATTAAAAATGGGCAGTGTTGCATAAGCCTTGTAGTAAAATAAATATGAAGTTTACTGGAGGGACAGTCTGCACTTCATCTTTATTCATACTAGAACATGGTACACTGTTAAACCTACAGATAAATGACTTTGGAAGGATACCTTGAGATTGTGGTTAATCTACGACTTAATAGCAATCTCAGATAGACCCTCTGAAATTGTGAAATATCAAAATACTCACTCACTACCCAGCTCACTGCAATATCTGCCCTGAAGTTCTAATCTGTAAGTTTCAGTTCAGTTCAGTTTAGTCGTTCAGTCATGTCTGACTCTTTGCGACCCCATGAACCACAGCACGCCAGGCCTCCCTGTCTATCACCAACTCCCGGAGTCCCCCAAACCCATGTCCATCGAGTCAATGATGCCATCCAAACATCTCATCCTCTGTCATCCCCTTCTCCTCCTGCCCTCAATCTTTCCCAGCATTAGGGTCTTTTCCAATGAGTCAGCTCTTCGCATCAGGTGGCCAAAGTATCAGAGTTTCAGCCTCAACATCAGTCCTCCCAATGAACACCGAGGACTGATCTCCTTTAGGATGGACTGGTTGGATCTCCGTGCAGTCCAAGGGACTCTCAAGAGTCTTCTCCAACACCACAGTTCAAAAGCATCAATTCTTCTGTGCTCAGCTTTCTTCATAGTCCAACTCTCACATCCATACATGACCACTGGAAAAACCATTTAAATTGGATATATTTAAATGTAGATGGTGGTGGATAATTTCCTCTGGACAACAGATGAAACATTAAATAAAGGGATGCTAATTGGTTAATAACAATCCTGTTTGCTTAGCAGCAGCAGTGCAAAGACTTTGTGCTTTATTAGGAAAGTGTTTACTCATTTTCAGTGAGAAAACTCTGCCAACACAATTCAGTTCAGTTGTTTAGTCACATCCGAATCTTTGTGATCGCCCATAGACTGCAGCATACCAGGCTTCCCTGTCCATCACTACTCCTAGAGCTTGCTCAAACTCATGTCCATCGAGTCGGTGATGCCACCAAACCATCTCCTCCTCTGTCGTCCTTTTCTCCTCCTGCCTTCAATATTCCCTAGCATCAGAGTATTTTCCAATGAGTCAGTTTTTTGCATCAGGTGGCCAAAGTATTGGAGTTTCAGCTTCAGCTCAGTCCTTCCAAGGAATATTCAGGACTGAGTTCCTTTAGGCATCAATTCTTTGGTGCTCAGCTTTCTTTACAGTCCAACTCTCACATCCATGCATAACTACTGGCAAAACCATAGCTTTGACTGGATGGACCTTTGTTGGCAAAGTAATGCCTCTGCTGTCTAGGTTGGTCATAGCTTTTCTTCCTAGGAGCAAGCGTCTTTTAATTTCATGGCTGAAGTCACCATTGGCAGTGATTTTGGAACCCAAAACAATAGTCTTACTGTTTCCATAGTTTTCCTATCTATTTGCTGTGAAGTGATGGGACCAGATGCCATGATCTTTGTTTTTTGAAGCACAATTATATTCATTTTGTTTTATGCCAGCACAATTATATTCATACTATTTATAAACATCTTAATATCCAGTTGTAAAAAATAATGTTATTTCTTGAACAGTTACAAATATCTGGAGATGTAGATAAATACAAATTTACTGTACAATAAAAAAGATTACTAAAGATATATGTAGATATTATAGAGAATATAACTTGAGGAGAAAAAAAAATGTTTTGAAATAGCAATAGTATTGTTTTCTATAGGTGGTTATGTTCAATGACAATTAGACTATCAAGCAGAAGAGTTGGTTTGTTTTTAATGAACCTGTTGATATAACTCATAGCTATCAAAAATATAAGGGCTTTCCATGTGGCTCAGAGGTAAAGGATCCACCTACCAACACAGGAGAGACAGGTTTGAATCCTGCATTAAGAGGATCCCCTAGAAGAGGAAATGGCAACCCACACTGATATTCTTGGCTTGAAAAATCGCATGGACAGAGGACCCTGATGGGCCACAGTTCATGGGGTCACAAAGAGTCAGACACAACTGAGAAACTGAGTGTGCGTGCATCAAAAATATAAAAATAAATTTAAAATGTAGTCATGAACATTATTTGGGAGTTTACTGTGTTACAATAGGAAAAAAAATATTCTTTTCAAAATATGCTCATATATATAACTAAATAAAATTTTATGGCATTATTTTGGGTAAACATTTATAGCCAGACATTCTTAATAAATTAAACCCCACAAGCAATAACACCATTAAGGAGGAAACTAAAAAAAAATCTTGTTTTTAAGTAAAATAGAAATTTAATATTTATAAATACTTTTAAAATAAACATATTTGAAATGAGAAATTTCAGGGAATAAGAAAACATGCAAATATATCTGAAAACTATATTAAACTTTAATATCATATTATGAGGGAGTTAGTATTTAAATGTTATAAGAAAATATTTGTTTATTCATTTATCCCCTCCTTACTTAAAGCAGAGTCCTAAAACAAAAACAAAAACCATACACACTCAAGATGGTTAAAAGAAAAATGATATATATAGATGGCATACATATGTCAAGATAAATATATAATATATACAAATAGAGAAAACAATTTAAAACAAGTTAGCTTATTTCAGAAAATGTTTGCATTTTAGACAAATGCAAACAATAAACTGTAATGCCAAATAACTTTGGTATTCCTGAACTGGTGAAAAGTTTAAAAGATCTCTGAACACACTATTATTGAAAATATTTTCTTTTACTAATCATCTATAAATATTTTTTTGTTCTAACCTGATGAAACATTCTGTTTTATTAATTTACTGTACTACTAGACAAATCTTATTAAGGTTTAGGTGTTATACCTCAGTACATGTATTATAAACTTAATAGAAAATAAGAGAATAGAGAGTAATGTAGGTTAAAATTACTTTTTTTATAATAATCAATGCTATATGAAAAATAGAAAATATTTTATTTTGAAGTTCTCATTGAAAAAGAAGAAAATACCTTTTTGTTAGTGGGAGTACAGTAAAATTCTCATTAAATGAATGAGTGTTCCATTTTGAAATTATTGAATTTTTCATTTTAAAGCAAGTTGGCTTATTACTTTATTCACAAGAGGAAAAACCTTTTCTGATTTTATAGTGAAAGCCCTTGCATTTGCAACCTTCCCAAAAAGCTTACACATGTTGCCTATGGTTAATTTACCACATGCTTGCTAGAGCTGACAATATTTAATTTACTGGTCAGGTTCACCTATTATTTCTATGCATTAAACCAAAACACATTCCTAATTCACTAAAATTTCTTTGTGGGAATACAAGGAAATTATAGTGAATAAGGTTGAGGTCAAGTGGACCCTTAGATCTTAATTATAAATTATCCAAAAGAAAAAAATAACTGTCTCCCTTGGCAATTTTCTTACCAAGAAACAAATGAAAAAGGGGAATTTATCTCCAATCATAAATCCCCAACGTTTCATTTTTATTTTCCCCAAGTTCACGTTCTTACCTAGCTAAGCAGCATTTCCTGCTATTATTAGCTGCTGGCCCATTATCAGCTGACCAGTATCTGTCAAACTCCTTTCTTCAACGAGCTTAGGGATTTCTGAGGAACTCCACATATGCAGACTTCTGCTTACAGCGTCTAATTATTTTCTAACAGATAATGGAACATTTAAGTTCAGAGAGGTTAGATTAAAATTGTAAGAAGATCAAAACCCTAGATAAAACTGCAGTGGCAAAGATCACTATAGAAAACCCTAAGCTTTTTAGCTTTGTGTAATGAAGAACCCTTGCTGATTGCTTATTTTCTGTGACAAACTGGCCTCATAATTTTACTACCTCAGAGGTATTCATTCTTATTTGTATTCACACTGTGCCAAGCTATATGCAAACTATCAACGATGAGGACCAAAAACATGACTTCTTAGGAGCTGTGCCAGCATTTAGAAATGTTCAATATATTGAACATATATTGATATCTTTTCCCTTACTGGAAAATAAGAGAGCTATGTATGTAGTAAGTATAGTACAATTTATTGTTATACTTGTTTTATCAAGAGGTATTGATCCTATGGTAATCATTTTATGCAAAGTGATCATGATGAGATTAAAATGTTTAGGCAATACAATGAATCTGAATTAAGCTTTCATTTCTTGAACCAAATCACTGCTGTATGAATAAATACTTTGGCCACCTGATGCAAAGAGCTGACTCATTAGAAAAGACCCTGATGCGGGGAAAGATTGAAGGCAGGAGGAGAAGGCAGAGAATGAGATGGTTGGATGGCATTACCAATTCTATGAACATCAGTTTGAGCAAACTGAGAGAGACAATGAAGGACAGGGAATCCTAGAATGCTACAGTCCATGCGGTAGCAAACAGTCAGACACGACTGGGCGACTGAACCACAACAAAGTAGAAAAATAAAATTGCTTTATGCCACATGATATACATCAGGATCTTCTTCAGATAGATTGTCCTTTCCTCCTATAGAAACCATATTTTGTAACTTTAAATCTATTGTACAAACATTAAGTATTAACAAAACTATCTATGTCAAGGTTTGATATATCTCAAATTATTTGCTGATTTTCCGGAAATTCTATTTCCTAGTCTATGCTCACCCTGTGGGCAAAAGCTTTCTGCTGCTGCTGCTGCTAAGTCGCTTCAGTCGTGTCTGACTCTGTGCGTCCCCGTAGACAGCAGCACACCAGGCTCCCCCATCCCTGGGATTCTCCAGGCAAGAACACTGGAGTGGGTAGCCATTTCTTGCTCCAATGCATGGAAGTGAAAAGTGAAAGCAAAGTCGCTCAGTTGTGTCCAACCCTCAGCAATCCCATGGACTGCAGCCTACCAGGCTCCTCTGTCCATGGATTTTCCAGGCAAGAGTACTGGAGTTGGGGTGCCATTGCCTTCTCCCAAAAGCTTTCTACCTGAATTTTATGAGCAATTTTCACATTGTAAATAGCTCTTCTGACTGATACAGTCAAAATGAGTGGGGATTTTTCCTAAGCTATCATAATTAGCAAACACGGCTTGTATTGATGTCAAAAACTACAGGTGATCAGGGTCATTCTCTCCCATCTCTATGGTAACACAGCAATACATCCTCTAATCATATACGAAATTCCCCAAACTGCAGAGTCTAGAGAGCTGGAAAATACTACGATATGAAAAGCAATACCTTTGACAAACTACTGATTTCCATTCCCCAAATTTAAATATTGGCACAGTAGACTATGTCCCCTTGAGAAATGTCTTTTCATTCACATAAATTCAAGAAACCCTCTGAAGAAACAGAAGCAGGCAGGAGCTTATTAAGTTACACACTGAGACTTACAAAGAACAACTTGTTTTGGATTTAGGTGGTTTCTTTTAGGTGCTTCAGGAGAGAAATTAAGTCTGTTAGAATATAAAACTCATCAAGTACTTTGCTTATTTTCAAACTTTTTAGTTCTCCTAAGACATTTAAACTCAAGTTTTAGGATATCTACTAAATTCAGATAACTGTTACTGGCCATGATTTATAATGACCACAGTCAATTACTTTTACTTATTCATTTTTACCAAAATCCATCACAAAATCAAACATTTTTCTTTCTATATAGGACCCCATCCTTGCATCCTTACCTCTATTGGAATAAATAAATACAGTCAAGAGATAAGGGGGAACTCTAATAGCATCTAATAAAAAAAGCAAACTCTATTCAAAATCACTCTACAAGATTTCAAAATAAGATTGTGTGTGTTTGTGTGTGCTCAGCTGTGTTTGACTCTGTGACCACATGTACTGTAGCCCGCTGGGCTCCTCTGCCCGTGGGATTTTCAGGCATGAAGCCTGGAGTGGGTTGCCATTTCCTACTTACTCCAGGGGATCTTCCCTACCCAGGGTTTGAACCCAAGTCTCTTGTGTCTCCTGCATTGGCAGATGGATTGTTTACCAATAGTGCCACCTGGGGAGCCCATAATAAGCTTGAAAAGAAGTTAAAAATGAAACCTAATAGTACCATCTACAACAGGGAGGCCTGGCGTGCTGCGATTCATGGGGTCGCAAAGAGTCGGACACGACTGAGCGACTGATCTGCTCTGATAGAAACATCCAGAGGGAAGCATTCATGAGGGGAAGCATTCATAGGGGAGGTTACTGGCCTCCTCTATGCAAAGAAAGTCTGCAAGGGATTTTCCTTCTCAAAGGGCTTTCAGATGGTACATTGAGTCCTACTGACAGAATCAATATAAGGCCCTATTACCCAGTGATATGTTGATGTTGTTGATTCAAGACATCTAATAAACTGATTTTGTAGAAATAAATCAGAGCTAAAAAATATAAATACCTAAAAAAAAGTATCCAAGTAAAATAAGGAAAACACAGAAAAAGACTGTTGGAGGGAAATAGTACAGAAGTCAGTTAGTCTAGAAGATAGGAGGAGGAAGGAGGAAAAATAACTGTCTTTAAAAAAATAGAAAAAAATATTTAATTGATTAACCAAATATTTATTGTTCTGTATGTGCTTGTATTGTGTTTGCCACTAGAGATACAAGTATGGTATCAAAAGACAGTCCCCGTCACCAAAGGTCCTACAATCCAGTGATGAGAGTGGTATTTTACAATAATAACTGGGACAAATAGATATATAATAATCACAATGTTGCTTCTGTTGTTTAGTCCCTAAGTCATGTCAACTCTTTTTTGACCCCATGGACTGTAGTAGCCCACCAGGTTCCTCTGTCCATGGAATTTCCCAAGCAAGAATGCTAGAGTGGGTTGCTATTTCCTTTTCCAGGGGATCTTTCTGACCCAGTGATTAAACCCACATCTCCTGCATTGGCAGGCAGATTTTTTTACCACTAAATGTGTTTATGACATAGAATCAAAGCATTTGTTCTTGAATTTGTAGTAGTAGTTAGAGGGGCTGTGACATTTAAAAATAAATTCCAAATTTCTTATGGATCCTATAAAGTAAATGGGTAAGATTATTATTATTAAATGGGTAAGATTAAAAACAGAAGAGATGAAGAAAAGAAAATGAAAAGATACAATCTGAGTTAGTTAAACTAGAGATACTACTGAGGTTTAGGAGCAGTTATAAAAAGGATGGAGATGAACTCAGGTTCATAAAACAAACTAGAGATGGAATTTGAGAAATCTAGTGAGATGATCTATAAAATATGCATATTAAAAGAGGTCTAGAACACATCACTGAGAAATTTTAGTATTTTTGTGACTGTTTAATGCCAGCTTGGTTTTGGGAAGCAAGAAAGTTGAAAATCTGTGTTAAGGATGTGATTATAAAATGGTCCATGAATTCAAGATGGCCGTGGACGGATGCAAGACGGTGGCTGAGGGATGGTGAGAAATAATGACTAGTCAGTAAACGTGAGATATCAGAAAGTGATGAATGCTTCCTAAGTAGGCACTACAGGAAAAGGACTAGAGGGCCAGCAGCATGTGCTTAGAGAACTGAGTGTTTGATATAGTGATTTGAGATGTGATGTCATTTCAGGTCAAGTTCTCTACAACTAGCAGGATGCAAACAAGGGCCGACAAAATAAACCCTAAGAGAAGTGATTTAAACAGATGCGGAAACAGTGGAAACAGTGTCAGACTTTATTTTTCTGGGCTCCAAAATCACTGCAGATGGTGACTGCAGCCATGAAATTAAAAGACGCTTACTCCTTGGAAGAAAAGTTATGACCAACCTAGATAGCATATTCAAAAGCAGAGACATTACTTTGCCAACAAACGTCCGTCTAGTCAAGGCTATGGTTTTTCCAGTGGTCATGTATGGATGTGAGAGTTGGACTGTGAAGAAGGCTGAGCGCCGAAGAATTGATGCTTTTGAACTGTGGTGTTGGAGAAGACTCTTGAGAGTCCCTTGGACTGCAAGGAGATCCAACCAGTCCATTCTACAGGAGATCAGCCCTGGTATTTCTTTGGAAGGAATGATGCTGAAGCTGAAACTCCAGTACTTTGGCCACCTCATGCGAAGAGTTGACTCATTGGAAAAGACTGTGATGCTGGGAGGGATTGGGGGCAAGAGGAGAAGGGGACAACAGAGGATGAGATGGCTGGATGGCATCACTGACTCGATGGACGTGAGTCTGGGTGAACTCCGGGAGTTGGTGATGGACAAGGAGGCCTGGCGTGCTGCGATTCATGGGGTTGCAAAGAGCTGGACACGACTGAGCGACTGAACTGAACTGTAGTGATTTACTCTAGTTACTGGCACAATTTTTTCTTTTCAGTAGAATTTTGGAAGACTAAATTCTGTTTCTAATGGAGTTATGGAATCTCTTTCTTAAGAGACTGTTTTACTTTTAGAAGAGAAGTAACTATCCAAATCATTTCTTAAATACTTTAGTAATAATTTTTCTTAAGGATTGAATAGACCAGTTTTTCAAAATCATGCCAGGGGTATAGAATCCTGTGACATCTAAGCAGTGGGCCTTTTAAAAAAAAAGGAAATTTATATTTTTCACATCTGAAATGAATGGTGTTCATATATGCAAATAAGTAAAGTCTATAAGGCCAAGAGGTATAATTTAATTAAATTATATGCATTTCAAAATCCACTATTAATATAATACAGGATCTAGCTAAGAGTTACTGTCAACTATGTGAAGCCATATTTATGAAAATACTATAATGTGAAAATAACATTATAGAACAAAATATCTTTGCAAAATATTTTATAAATCTGCTACAATCTAGGAGAAAATGGAAACCTTATCAAAAAATTCTGTTTCCTCATCCCACTAATACGACATTGGCTAGAGATGAAGGATGGGCTTCTCTTGTGGCTCATCTGGTAAAGAATCTGCTTGCAATGCGGGAGACCTGGGTTTGATCCCTGGATTGGGAAAATCCCTTAGAAGGACTGACGCTGAAGCTGGAACTCCAATACTTTGGCTACCTGATGTGAAGAACTGACTCATTTGAAATGACCTTGATGCTAGGAAAGAATGAAGGTGGGAGGAGAAGGGGACAACAGAGGATGAGATGGTGGGATGGCATCACAGACTCGATCTTGGAGTTTGAATAAACTCCAGGAGTTGGTGATGGACAGGGAGGCCTGGAGTGTTGCAGTCCATGGGGTCACAAAGAGTCAGACATGACTGAGCGACTGAACTGAGAGTTGAAGGACAGGGAAGCCTGGCATGCTGCAGTCCATGGGGTCCCAAAGGGTCGGACACAACTTAGTGATTGAACAAAAACAAGAGTTGAAACAACTCCCACTAATACTGAGTATCCTAAAGATGATACAAAGGAGAGTAACACAGAAACACAATTCTCACAGACACATCTTGAGAAAATAATAAAATGACTGATGTATAAGATAAATAAATGTTCCAATTGTATATGGAGAAGAAAACTAGTTATTTTCCTTTTAACAAGAAAATAACCATTTACACAATAAGTTGACTCTTCTAAAACATATCTCATTGCAGTACCTTTTCATGAATTATACGGGTGATTTGGCAGGGAAGCTGAAACTGAAGCCAAGAAGATTCCAGTGAACCCTAACCTGAAGTATTATTGATCAGTCACTGGAACTTAGGATAGTTACAGCATTTATTTTATCCAAAGATTAGTTTTTTCTAAGAAAATAAATGAATTAAGCAAAACATTTAAAAACATACACACGTCCTAGATAAATAAAATAATATCAAATGATAGTGGGCTTAAATATCAGGGGAGACAAACAAAAAGAAGAACAGAGTGGTGGAAGCTCAGATAAACTCAAGAGACTGTCTGACTTGACCAGACCATGGTCTTCAATTCCAGGGATCCTGCTCATTAGAATCATTTGAAAAGTATACGTTATGCATCATTTAATGCATTTTTTTTTAAAAGAGAGACAAACAAAACAAAAAATATCTGTGCTATCCCCAATGAACTGGTGCTGTTTAAAACAAGAACTAGGAGAGTGTATTAATGGAGGCATTCTTCTTAAGAAGGTGGACCTTTAGAGTCATTTTCTTAATGTTCAATATGATCTTCTTTTATGGGAATGAAGAATGTACTGGCCATTCACTAGAAGTATGTTATTACCATCATTACGAATCCATTAGACATACTCAGGTGAGCTGACTAACAACCTTGTGACCAAATCCTCCTCTTGCTTTTAGTGTATTATTTAATAGAATACAAATTGCTTCTTACTTATTTTTGCCTATGGTAAAAATTCTAAGGAAATATAAAAGGCCTTTCCTTTGCCCTTGGATATCAACAGAAGTAGTAGTTGCAATGAATTTTGAGTGTTAAGTTGCCGCATGTGTGTCATTTATCATAACAAGTAAGGCACAGCTATATCTGATAAACCTAGTAGCAGTAATTATTGAATCTAGAATATTCTACCCTAAGTGTAAAGTAGCAGGGAAGGAGGACATCACAAAAGTCTTGTTGCGGTTGTTTAGTAGTTTAGTTACTAAGTTGTGTCTGACTCTCTGCAGCCCCATGGACTGTAGCCTGCCACCAGGGTCCTCTGTCCATGGAATTTTCCAAGCAAGAATACTAGAGTGGGTTTCTATTCCCTTCTCCAAGTGATCTTCGCCACCCAGGGATCTAAGCCGTGTCGTCCACATTGGCAGGCAGATTCTTTAGACCACTGAGCCACCAGAGAAGCCCAGCAAAAAGGTCTAATGCTTAATGTTAGGTAGGTAGAATAGAAAAAAGGAGTCTGGGAGGCCAAACACAGCAGAAGCCCAACTCGGTGAAAGCTCTGGTGGTGGAAATGGAATGCAAAGAAGACCCAGCACAGGGGAAGTGACAAGAAGCCCAGGGTGCTGGAAATC
>NW_011495032.1:33698762-33719532 GCF_000754665.1 Bison bison bison
TGGGTGCAAATGAGGTACTCTGGCAGGGGCTGCTCCTCAGTGTGTCCCAAAAGCTCCACTATCTGCTGGGCCCCAGTAGCTGTTGCCCAAGCGGGAGTGGGGTTCATCTGTCCTTAATCTTCTTTATGCCAAGGATCAGACCAATGAAAACTGTGAGCACAGGTCAGGTAGTTAGTAGATTTTCTGGCAGATTATGAAGGGGATTTCTCAGCACATTTTTCCCACTGCTTTTACCTCCCGTCCATCCTTCAGCTCTTCTCTCCTGGGACTTGAGCCCAGCCAAAACCCATGCTGCCTGGCTTCAGGACCTAATAAAGCATGTCTCATTCCAAAAAATCAGTGAGAGACACAGCAATAGGTAAGAGGTGCATTTGTTCAGATTCAGAGAGAAGCGTACTCCACAGGGTGTGGGCCATCACAGAGGACAGTGCAGTGGCCATGGATGTGCTGTGGCTAGTTCCCCACCCCAACCCCAACTGGGTGATTTCATATGCTAACGAGTGGGAGGATCATTCCAATTGCGGAATGTTGGACATTCCCCAATTATTTTGACAGTTTGTCCTCATTTTGACAGTGCCTTGAAACTGTCCTGGCACCTCTGGTGTGTCGCTTAGTTTGCAGATTGAGAATCAATGGGTTTAATTGAATTTGACTTGTCATCTTGGACCCATTTGATTTTAATTGGTTTCTGTTATGCACTTGGGTTATGTCATTCTTTTAAGCCCTGCCCCCTTCCCTCCAGTTTCATGCTCTTTTCCTGAGCCCGGGAAAATTTCCGGGCCCACAATGTTGCTTCTACAATCTTCTGGAGGGACAACTAGAAATCAGCTGTCCTAAGGGGAAAATACTGTATAATATCCAATCTCTCTAGATATCCAGGCCTTCATCTTCCATGTTTCCAACAACATGTGCAACAACAGCATCTCTCAGTGAACCCAGTAAGCCAGGTGACAGGCACACAATGCCTGCTAGAAGTCCACCTCCTGGCATCCCTTCAAGGGCAGTGGGGCATCCAGGGATGATGTTTGCCACTTTGGGAGTTAGCCCTGCAGGCCATTTGGCCCAAACCCTTGCCACCCTTCTAAAGCTACAAACATACCCCTGGATCAAATCTCCACTCCACTTTAATGGAACATCTGGTCTCTCAATTTGTTCTTAAGCCACTTACTAACTCCTACAACCAGGATCCTGCCCCCTTGTAGGCAACATTGCTCCAGCCTACTTATTATTAAAATACTCTTAATGCCCCTTACAGGACCAGATAACCCACTGCTTTGTCATTACTTCTGCTATTACCTGAGTTAGATCTATGACAATGAAATGTTTACCACTGGATACACTCTAAACTGCTCTTATGGAGGACTAGGAGAGGAAATCAATGACTTACATTCCCTCAGAGCAGTAACAAGATAAGGCTTAGGGCTGATTCACCGGGTTCCCAGTCTCAGGGCACAGGCTTGGATAGCTTTACATCACGATATCTATTCCCATCCGTGGTGGACAAATCAGCAATAAGTTAAGATTACAATCCCTTAATTCTACCCAGCACTGGTCATGCTGGAGACCTTGGGGACACCCAACTCCAGTCCAGGGGTCCCAGAAAGCCGACCTGCCTCTACCTGCCCAGGGATCTGGTCCTTGGAAGGATGTCATTCTTCAGCTTGCTCAGGGGTCTGCCAGTCCAGGGTTCCCAGGAGGTCGACATACCTCAACCTGCCCAGGGACCCAATTCTTGGGAGGCCAACATGCCTTGACCTGCTCAGGGATTCAATCTCCAGGAGGCTCTCATGCGTCAACTTGCCTGGGGATCTGCATCCTGACCCAGGGACAGCTGGCTCTCAGGTTGCAACAGTACTGGGTAGGATAAGCTTCAGAAAGACTCACCCCTAAGGAAGTCTACCCATGGAAATAGAAGGAAGCCTATTAGTCATGGAACTATGCCCGATCTCAGCAATAATTCAGGAGTCCAATGAGAATCCTGTTGCCTTTCTGGAAAGTCTAAAAGAGGCCCTCCAAAAGTTTACCAATCTGGACTTAGACTCTTTTGAGGGACAGGTGATTTTAAAGGACAAATTCCTGTCCCAGTGTGCATCAGACATCAGGATAAAGTTACAGCCCCAGAAGCAGGACCCTGCTGCCTCTTTAGATGAGATGGTCCAGACAGCCACCAATACCTTCTTTAACAGAGAACAGGGGAGGGAGGCCAAGGCCCAGGAAAGGGATAGAAGGAAAGAGATAAGCCATGCCCTCCAGGGAAGTGAAGTGAAGTCGCTCAGTCATGTCCGACTCTTTGCGACCCCATAGACTGTAGCCTATCAGGCTCCTCCGTCCATGGGATTTTCCAGGCAAGAGTGCTGGAGTGGATTGCCATTTCCTTCTCCAGGGGATCTTCCCAACCCAGGAATTGAACCTGGGTCTCCTGTATTGCAGGCAGACGTTTTACCATCTGAGCCACCAGGGAAGCCCCTCCAGGGAAGCCTTATGCAAACCCTGAGTATTTGAAGGAAAAGGTACAGGGCAAATGCCTAATCTGTAGACAGGCGGGACATTGGGCCAAAGAGTGTCCAAACCCTGAGAAGTCTCCTAAAATGGTTTGCTACAAATGCCATCAATTGGGACATTGGGTGGCACTCTGCCCTCAGGACCCACGAGCGCCAAGCATTCCCTCAGGATGGTTCATCAGTACTGAAGCAGCCCACTCCAGCCAGCCTGCCTGCCACAGATAGCCATCACAGGACTGGAGCCAAGGGTGCAACTTGGTAGATCCAAGAATTTCTTGGTTGACACAGGGGCTACCTACTTTGTCCTGACCTCTTCCTCCGGAGTCTTCTCCTTCCAAACCTGTACCATGTTGGGTGCTAAAGGAAAAACAATTACTAAAAGATTCACCCAAGCACTTAGTTGCTGGGATGGACAAATATTTTCCCACCAGTTTATGGTAGTCTCTGAATGTCCTACTCCCTTATTGGGAAAAGATATACTCACTAAACTGGGGACCACCCTTGTGATGGGAAGCTTTTTCAGCCCCTAGAGCTCTACAGCTTCTGTTACTACTTAGGAACCCATTACACTCTGTCCAATAGGGAGGACCAAAAGCTATGGGAGGACAAAATTAACCCCCAGGTGTGGGCCCAGGGGACTCCTAGATGAGCCCACCCTGCTGAACAGGTCATCATTGTCCTCTGAGATCCCACTCGGTTTCCAAACTGGAAATGATATCCCCTCAGAAGAGAAGCTCAGGAAAGACTACAGCCTCTAATAAATAAATTCCATGCCTGTGGGCTAACGGTCCCCACAAATTCACCGTGTAACACCCCAATCCTCCCTATAAAGAAAAAGCATGGGACCTGGTGAATGGTTCAAGACCTTCAGATCGTAAATGAAGCTATAGCCCTTCTCCATCCCACAATATTCAATCTCTATGTAATTTTGGGAGAAATCCTGCACAGTGCCAAGTGGTTTACAGTCTTGGATCTCAAAGATGGATTCTTTTGCATATCGTTGGCTAAAGAATCCCAACAACTTTTTGCCTTTGAATAGGAGGCTTCAGGAGAAAAACACCAACAGATGACTTGGACAGTATTACCTCAGGGGTTCAGAGATACCCCCAACCTGTTTAAGAAGGCTCTTAGCCAGGATCTCCTAGATCTGGACCTGGGACCTAATAGGAAAATATTAAAATATGTAGATGACCTACAAATCTGCTCTCCAGATGAGAAAAATGCCCAACAATATGCAATTCAGGTTCTAAACATTTTGGCAGAGAGGGGATATAAAGTCTCCTGTGCTAAGGCACAGATGGTGGAGACAAAAGTCACTTATCTGGGAGTTCAGATTATATATGGGTCCAGGAGGCTGTCCTCTGATCGAATACAAGGAATTCTCCAGTTTTGTGAGCTTTCCTGGGGCTAACTGGGCATATTAGAATCTGGATATCCAACTATGTTCTAATTGCCCAGCCCTTATATGAAAGCTTGAAGGGATGGGATGATTCAATCCCACTGATGTGGGGAACTCCTCAAAAGAAGGCAGAGACTACACTAAAACAAGCCTTAACTCAAGCACCTGCCTTGAGGTGGCCAGACCCAGAAAAAGCATTCCAACTTTATGTCCATGAAAAAGAAGGAATAGCTTTGGGATTGTTAACAAGGTTGGGACCTGAGCCCAGCCTGTAGCTTACTTATCCAAGAACTTGACCCAACCACCCAAGGCTGGCCTCCCTGCCTTTGAAATCTTGCAACTGTTGTAATCCTGATAGAAGATGCTTTAAAACTCTCTTTTGGGGACGAACTATTTTTACCAGCCACCAAGTGAAACAACTCCTAAATGGGAGAGGCCATTTATGGGTGTCTGATCAAAAAATCCTCAGATATCAAGCAGTGCTGATGGAAAATCCAGGCCTGACTATATCCCCTTGTGAGATTCTTAAATCAGCTGCTCTCCTGACTACCCCTGAGGGCTCTCTCCCCTGTCACTCTTGCCTATAACCTTGGACAACTGGACAAAATCCTGAGAGAGATTGTCAGAAGATCCTCTGACCAATCCTGAGGAAATCTAGTACACTGATGGAATAAGCTTTGTATTGGATGTAAAAAGACGAGCTGGATATGCAGTAGTCTACAATTTTGAGACCATAGAGGCTAAACCTTTGCCACCAGATACTTCAGTCCAATTAGCTGAGCTCATAGCCCTGAATCGAGCTTTAGAGCTGGGAAAAGGAAAAAGAGTGGCCGTTTACACTGACTACAAATATGCCTTTCTGGTGCTACATGCACATGCTGCTATTTGGAAAAAAAAGAGGCCACTTGACCACCCGAGGGTCACCATTCAAATATGGTGATCAAATCTTTAGGCTCTTGGAGGCAGTTCATCTGCCTGCTGAGGTTTCAGTATCCCACTATAAAGGACACCAAAAAGGGAGCACCGAAGTGGCACGAGGGAACCAAGTAGCTGATCAGGCAGCTAAGAGAGCAGCATTACAGAATAATGACCTAACAGGAATCTTAGTTCCACAGACTAGTTTGCCAGAAACTCCTTCACATCTTGAAGGTGAGACCCTTAAAACTAAGAGTGATGGCTTTCAAGATCATATGGGGTGGTTCCAAAAGGAGGGACTCCTTTTTCTCCCATTGGGAACCTCCAGTGAAAGTTGGTTAATTCCTTACATGCCACCACTCATCTGGGGAAAAGGCCCTCCAAAGATTACTAGAAAAGTCCTTCAGAGGAACAAGCCTCCAAATGACTATGAGGCAAGTGGTCTCCTCTTGTCCCACTTGCCAATTAAACACCCCGCAAAGAGCTTGAGGACCCCAGCTGGCCCAGCCCATCCAATGACATGGGACCTACCCAGGAGAAACTGGCAGATAGACTTCACCCAGATGCCAGTTTCTCAAGGGTATAAATACCTATTAGTCATGATAGATACATTCACAGGATGGATTGAAGCTTTCCCACATGGAGTGAGAAGGCTGAGGAGGTAGTAAAAAAAAACTGCTCCATGAAATCATTCCAAGATTTGGTCTACCCAGATCATTACAAAGTGACAATGGGACATTATTTACTTCTAAGGTCACCCAAGGGGTCATTAAAGCATTGGGCATTACTTATTATCTCCATCATGCCTGGAGGCCTCAGTCTTCAGGAAAAGTAGAAAGAGTCAACCAATTCTTAAAATAAGCAATAAAAAAGATAACCCGGGAGACCTCCCTGGGATGGAAGGAGGCTTTGGCAATAGCTCTCCTCTGCACCCACATTGCCCCTAAGGAACAGGTTGGTCTTAGTCCTTATGAGATGCTATAGGGAGACCTCTTGTTTATGTCAACAACCTCTTCCTAGACCCAGAGGCTCAGACTCTCTGGTCTTATACCATGGCCATTGGGCAATTCCAACAGGATGTATGCTTGTGGGGTGTCAACCAGGATCAAAAGATTCTAAAGAGTCACCACTATATGCTCCAGGGGCCCAAGTCCTAATTAACATCTGGAAAGATGGGTCCCCAAGGCTCAACTCCAGCCCACATGGAAGGCCCCTACCCTGTAATACTTTTTACTCCCACAGCAGTCAAGATACCAGGACATGACTTCTGTATTCACTATTCCTGAGTCAAGCCATGGAAGAAAACAGAAAAGGACACTCAATACAGCTGTGAGCCCCTAGGAGATCTCATATACCTATTCAGAACTACAAATGAGTGCCATTCTAATGAATACCCCCAAAATTAAGTTTCTGGGGATAAGATTTCTCAGCTCTAAAGAGTCAACACAGCTTGGCAGGGGTTGTACTCCAAAACAGACAGAAGATAGATCTCCTGATCCCTGAAAAAGGAGGAACTTGAGCCATCTTGAATGAGATGTGTTGTTTCTGGGTAAATACCTCCAACATGAGTTTGAGTGAACTCTGGGAGTTGGTGATGGACAGGGAGGCCTGGTGTGCTACAATTCATGGGGTCGCAAAGAGTTGAACACGACTGAGCAACTGAACTGAACTGAACTGAAGTTAAAGAAAGTCTCATGTCCTCAAGAAAAACATTCAGACCCTACAGGATCTCAAAGAACAAGCTGGGGAGTTCATGGGGTAGCTGCATTCTCTTTGGGGGATCTTTCTCGTGGTGAGGGGAAATTTGGAGTTGGCTAATGCTCCTACTAATCCTTGTTATCACAAGGATGTTATCAGCATCATATTGATGCTGCTTATGAGTGCTCCATGTATTATCAACTGTCTAACCCATTTTGTCTCTGCCCAGGTCAACAAGCTACAATATGCAGCACCAGTTCAACAAGGATGTATATAAAACTATAGCCAACCAGGGAAAATATCACTCACCCTTAGACGGACACCGCTATAAGGACTCTGAGGCTTGAGACTAGCAAGAGGGGGAGGCCCCATGCCCCTCACCAACCCAGTTCAGCAGAAAGTAGCCAGAGAAACCTTGATGCCCCTATTCCCAAAGAACTGGGCCTCCTACCTCTTAAGGGGAGCAGGTTAGGTAGTTATAATAGGAAAAAGGAGTCCAGAAGGTCAGAGGCTAAAAGACAAAGAAGGGAAAAGCCTGTGAAAATAGAACAAAGGAAGGTCCAAGGACCTCAGGTAAAACAAACAGCCCTCTTGGCTAGCCCAATTTACATAGGGCAGGCTCAGGGATGAGGAGACAAATGTATAAAAGGGGAAGACTAGAAGATTTGAGGCCTCTCTTCTCTTCTCTTGACTTTTGGGTCCACCTGTCCTACTCCTCAAGGGTGTACTATCCTTTGTTTTTCCTAATAAAACTGAGATGTAACACTGATTCATCCTTCGCTTCAAATTTTTGCTGTGGTGAGACAGAACTGAGGAAATTACAAACTCCCCCGACACTTCATATTCATAAATGTACACAGTTTCTTTACAAAAGAAACTTTATTTTCCTCCTATAAAATGATATAAAGCGTAGGCACACATGCACACACTCACACACATATACCAATACATATCTACAGAACCAGTTTTCAAAAGAGATATGTAGCATGGACGCATTTACTCTTGTTTGAAAGTTATCCTTGGAATGTTCTCCCATAGGGCTGTACTGACTTTCTCCTGCCTTCCTTTGCCCAGTGGCTTTCTGTTGCTACTGAAGCTTGTTTTGCCACATTCAGCAGGTAGGGCATGCAGGAGAATAAATGAATAAATGTGTTTCTCTTCCAGTATCCCTCAATCAAAGACTGACAGCTGGAGTCCTTCCATCACCTCCCTTGAACTTTAAGGAGAGTAACTCTGAGGCATATGTCCTACACGAGCTGCCAGAATCTCTCCAATGGAAAGAAACTCCAGTCACTCATGATGGCAGTTGGTTTTACTGATTCCCCTTTCTCATTTCCATTTCTCCTTACTGATGAGTCCCTCACCTCCAAAATAAACTACTTTCACTCAAATCCTTGTCTCACGGTCAGCTTCTGCTTCTGGAACAACTTAAACTAAGACATATGCCAAAAATGACTTTTAACTTAAAAAGTGTGGGAATATTTGCAATTTCAGCTCAATTCTTAGGTCCAAATTACAAACAGTTTTGCTAACAAAGACCTTTTTATTGATATGTTATTTAAGCACTTATAATGCTCTACACACATGACAGATGAGCTAAAAACTTAGGTACGAAGAGTAGCTATGTGTTTGAATTAAAGTTATACCAGTCTACTTAAAATGCTTAATTCACCGTTAATTTTGCCAGTTCAGCTGTGTTTTAATCATAAGTTGAGAAAATGCTTGCTATCTATTGAAACTCTGCCAATAGCAGTCCATCAATCTGTTAATCTTCTAGCAACTATTCAGCAGGTAGGAAAAGTACAGTCAAAATATTTTCCCTCATTTCTTTTTTTTTTTTTTTCACTTTTAATAAGATCAGACTATTTAGAGTCTGTTGGTCACCAGATCCATCAACTATCTAGAAAAATGATTCCTTTCATGGCTCAATCAGAGCCTCATCTAAATTTCAGCAGAAATCTATGACTTCAAGCTGCCATCCCTACTTCTGTTTCCATGGGAATAGACTTCAGATGAGGGAAAAGAAAAAATGAATGGGGTTAGGAGCTTTCAAATAATCATTCAAAATCATGATGAGGTTTTCAGAGCTTCTTTCCTAGGTGATTATTCTGTAGCCTCTTAACCCCTTTTTGCCAGTCTGTTTCCATGGAAATATGACAAAAATGGCTATCCAATTCTCCAGCAGAGATTATTAGCATTCTTGTGAATTTCAGCTTTGGCTGCAGTCTAGACTGAGTAAGATCTTTCTATACCAGTTTTACATATTAACCTACACTGTGTCTACACATTGTCATTTTTACTTTGAAAGTTCCTTTCACAAATTTATACTGTGACATTGCTGAAAAAGTCTTCAGTTTTACATATTAATATATGAATCAACTGCAGAGAGTGTCAGAATTTTTAGAGTGCAGAAGGAAGAATATTTAGTTACTGGATTCAACAGATGTTAGATAGGTGTTGGTAGATATGCAACAAAGATCATTTTTAAAATATTTAGCAATCGGTAAGACACAGCGCTGAAACTAAGCAGGACCCTGTGGGGCTCCTGGGCCTGGGAGCCTTTTTGCTCAGCCTCCACAACCTTGCCTGAGTTCTAAAAGAGAGGTTCAAACAGTTGCTAATCAGAGAAGGGAGGAGATGCAGAGACAAGGGAGGAACAGCCTAGAAAAAATAGTGTAGCCTTGGGGCAGGGCCCTGTTTCCTCTCAAGAGATATACATAACAATATCTTTGAGCTCTTTACAGAACTAACTTCAGTCACTCAGTCCGTCTGATTCTTTGCAACCCCACGGACTGCAGCACACAATGCTTCCCTGTCCATCACCAACTCCTAGAGCTTGTTCAAACTCACGTCCATCGAGTCAGTGATGCCATCCAACTATCTCATCCTCTGTCATCCCCTTCTCCTCCTGCATTCAATATTTCCCAACATCAGGGACTTTTCCAATGAGTCAGTTTTTCGCATCAGGTGACCAAAGTACTGGAGCTTCAGCTTCAGCATCAGTCCTTCCAATGAATATTCAGGACTGATTTCCTTTAGAATGGACTGGTTGCATCTCTTTGCAGTTCAAGGGACTCTCAACAGTTTTCTCCAACACCATAGTTCAAAAAAGAACTAAAACCTCCAACAAATGGAAGAGTAGCATTCTTCATTCCAGATAAAAGGAACTCAAAACTTTCAAGAGAGCAACTGAGGCCCTATTAAAGGAATGCAGCCCCAGCATACACCCTAATTTTATCAGCAACTCCACCCTTAAACCACTGCTATAAAACTCCTCACTAAACCATCCAGGGTTGGGACAACCAATTTCAAGAGTGAAAACCTGCTTTGTTCCCCTCTGCCTTGCAAAGCAATAAGCTATTCTTTTCTACTTCACCCAAGCTCTGTCTTGGAGATTCGATTTTGCACTGGTACAGGCAAGCAGGGGCTTTCTCAGGTGGTCCTAGTGGAAAAGAACCCACCTGCCAATACATGAGACTCAGGTTCAATCCCTGAGTCTGGACTATCTCCTGGAGAAAGCAATAGCAACCCATTCCAGTAATCTTACCTGGGAAACACCATGGATAGAGAAGCCTGATGGGCTATAGTCCATGGAGTCATAAAAGAGTCGGACACAACTTAAGGACTAAGGTACAATAACACTTTGAGCTTTTGGCAATCAACAATAATAAATAGAGCTTTTGGCATCAGCATCAATCAATCAGAGCAACTGGTTGGTTTCACTAAAATTATCAGCCCTATTATACGAAAACCAATAACTTATTAAAAGTAGACCTATATAAGATGGTCATAGCATTATACCCAAATTATCCAGCACCACGAAATGAGCTCCTATAAAACTTAACAAAAGAGCTTACAAGAGAGAAGGATAGAAATGCACAGCAATTCATCTTTTTAAAAATCAGAGTGCATATACTTTTATATAAAGGTCATTTGAAAATCAAAATCATTCTTATTACTGAAGACATTATGCTAAAGTTAGAGAAAGGATCATATGGGTCTTTGATAGTACCCCTGGCAAGATACCTTGTGTTGAATGTAAAAAAATAACAGCATGCTACATATCAAGTCTCATCTGTCGTATCTTCTGAAATTTGCTGAACAGTTCAATCTAGAATTTTTGCTAGGGGAAATCAAAGTTCTGATTGACCTTATAAAGTACACTTACTTTTCAGAACTCTCTTACTATTCTATGAAAAAAGTGAAAGTCAGACTGGGGCCTGCCAGGCTCCTCTGTCCATGGGGATTCTCATGGAAAGAATACTGGAGTGGGTAGCTGTTCCCTTCTCCAGGGGATCTTCCCAACTGAGGAATCGAACCTAAGCCTCTTTCATTACAGGCGGATTCTTTACTGTCTGAGCCACCAGGGAAGCCCAAGAGTACTAGAGTGGGTAGACTATCTCTTCTCCAGCAGATCTTTCTGACCCAGGAATGGAACCAGGGATCTCCCACATTGCAGACAGATTCTTTACCAGCTGAGCTACCAGTGAGCTATTCTATAGTTGGAGCATTTTACCTATGAGGTCTTGTCTTCAGAGTTTGAATTGAAAAAACTAAGTTTCAATGAGCAATTATCTGAGTTACTAGGTTCCTAATTTAAATTTAATGGCAACTATCGAAACTAATCTTGATTGATGTTTTCAACTAAACAGATGATAACAACAATAAAACAAAACAGTCTGGTTAATTTTTCAAATCATCATCACTACTCTCAAATGCAGTTTGGCACAGTGCTTAAACACACGGCCCTTGAGAGCAGGATTTGGTCTGCAGGCCAAACCTGGCCTTCAGCTTGCTCGTGTAAATAAAGTTTTACTGGAACACAGTCATACTCATTCCTGCACTATTTTTTTTAATTGTCTATGGCTGATAATTTACCAAAAGGAGAGAGCTGAGTAGTTGCCACAAAGATCACATTGCAGGAATAAGCTGTAATATTTATTCTCTGGTCTTTTAAGCAAAAGTTTTTTGATCCTTGTTCAAGTCTTTAGTTATAACATTATGCCATTACAAGAGAAGACAGTTTGAAGTTAGAGTCTTTTTTTTTTTAATTTTAAAAGTAGTCAATAATGGATAAAAATGTGATCGCCTGGTGTCTGTACTTACATCCATAAATTCCACATTGGCTTTGGGACCAGTTGTTTCATTAAGAATCTTAATAGCCACAGGAATCTTCACTGTTTCTCCTTCAGGGACCCAAATACCCTTTGTGGGGAAAAAAATTTCACATTAAATCTATATTAACACAGATACAACATTTAGATCAGACACAAAATTTGATTTAACCAGTTATGTGCTTTCATTACCAGAAAATGAATCAAATATGTATTCTGCTTTCAAGGTGTTTACACTATTATAAAATTCATTTGTATACACAAAAAAAGCTTTAAACAGTTAAAAAAAAAAGAAAGGAAAAATCATTGAAATATATATAAAACAATATTTGACTTGGATGATATCATCAATTTCTTATGACTTTGAGAAGGCTGTTCTGATTTTTGAACTTCAATTGTCTTATTTGCAATTTAGAAGACTGGGCTATGTAATGTTAGTGATTCTTCTCAGCTTTAATATTATCTAATTATTCTGCAACTAAAAATACAATAAGATAAAAAAGCACATTCTCATGCATCAAAATTCAGATTGATTTAAGAACTAATGTTCTAAGGTGACTTTTTAAGAATTAGTTTTAAAAGGCAAGTACTAAGGAGTATTGAACACATATTAATTTGTCTATATTCTTTAATACTATGTATGTACCAAGGCTTTTTATTATTTCTAAAGTAATATAAAATATTTACATTAGTCATTGCGAGTTTTCTTTTCCTATAGAAATACAATATGAACAACATCTATGTATTGTGGGAAAGTATAAAATAGGTAGAGTTTGATTAAAGTATAATGTTATCTTAAATAACAGCATTTCTGGGTAAATAATTCCACCATTTAACTGAGGACAATGATCCTGATAACATAGGAATGCATGAAATATACAAGAACATTTTTTAAGTGTATCCTTCCAAAGGCATACAGAAACAGATATGAGTCTACATGTAAAAAAATATCTCAAATTTTAATTTATTAGCCTTGACATTAAAAACATCTTCTAAGGACAGTTTTAACATTAAAATGAAAGGAAGCGAACAGTTCCACTTCTTGATTTTCTTAATATCATTTGCTTGTAATTATAAAGATTTTTGAAACTTTTTCACGTAGTACTTCTATGCTAAAATGTATATATGTTACCCAAAGTGGTAATAACATAAGAGAGGATAGAAACATAGGAATTATTAAAAAGTCAAAATAATAAAGAAAAAAAAGACTTAAACCTTTAGAAGTGAATTTAATAGTGAATAGGGAAATCCATCTGTCAAATGCAAAATAATAGGCCAAGCTTCCTATGGTACAATTAAAAAAAAAATTATTAATGTAGAAATAGAGGGGAAAAGCCCAAGGCTTGATTTCTTATTGATGGTACTAAAGTGGAGAACAGGCTTACCATTACTCAATAAAGTAACCTGAGAAGCGGTTACCTTATAAAGATACATAATCAATATGAAAATATATCTAAAGTATACTTTCAAAATAAGAAAATAAATTCACTATAAATTAATTTTCACTGCTTTCAAAATAAGTATAGCCATATAGTCATTATTTCCTAGGCCCCATGGGATCAAAATTCAACTATGTTGATACCTATGATATTGGTTCAAATAGTTTATGTTTAAGCACAGCATTACTCCAAGCAGATGGAAAAATTAACTGGTAATTGGCTAGGCAAATTTGCATTTCTGTGGTCAAGAATAATTCTTTATAGTTTAAGATAGCATGTCCTCGTAAGAACTAATAATTTTAATTAATACTTAAGGTCAACCATACACACTATAGGAATAAAATTTAAACATACTTATGGAACTTTCAAAAAGCTTTTAATAGAAGTAATTTCAATAAGTGTACACCACTCTTGGACAATGGGAAAATAAGTGTTGCTAATAAAACATTATTAATAAGGCTTTATTATTAAATGTCAAAATAATTAATATTTTTCCCTGCTGAGGTTACTAGACAACATTTGGTCTTGAGTTATACAGTATTCATGATTTACAATAAAATTCAATTTCCAGACCATATCATCTTTAAAAACATAAGGGTGATTATATGCCAGGTACATTTCAACATTGAGTTACTTTTAAAATGGAAGTCCATATTTTTCTAACGTGATATAATTAAGAGAAACAGATAAGATAGTTTGTGTCTCTGAACATACAAAGATTTTGAAGACCAGAAAGTACCAAGTCAGCTAATAATTTTAAATTTAACTGAACAAAATACACAGAACAGGAGATTTAGAAACATTTGCATTTGACCATAGAAATAAAATTTTATTTTAAAGAGATGAGATTATTTTTGGTAAACTCAGGAGAGAAAATTAAGGTTTATATTCCAATCATTAATAACTTCCAGTAAATAATTCTGCTTTTAATATAAAAAAAAACATTTTAAGATACAAAATTCTTAAGATCTGACATATTTTAGCTGATATATTCTTTAAAATGTAAGCTTGCATATCGCTTTAAGAAATTTGTCAAAGCAAATTTTGGTAATTGAAGTAATGGACATTACAAAAAGGATTTAGTATTATCCCAACAGAGTCTCTTATTCTTGTTATTTACAATTAAAAATAAATTTCACCACAATTAACCTTGAGCTTGGCCTTTGAATTGGTTTTGTAATTAAGTTAAATAAGTAAACATACAAATGCCTTCATTTGAACTCTCCCTTTCCAGAAATATCTCTCTTATTTAAAACCCATGATGTTACCGTCTCCTTCTATCTAACCTGAACTTTACAAAGTCACTTTTTTAGTTTGCATGTAATGGTGAAGACATTAAAACTGGAAATTATCTGTTAAATTATAAATGTTATAAGGTAGGCAAAAAAGTGCTTTAGAAACTAGTTTTACTAACACATCAGTGTATTTCTGTGTGTTCTGAAGAGATGGGCTAGTAGGGTCCTGATGGATAGGTCTTTGGATTGTTGATTTAAAAAAATGCACGTGAGAAGTGCAACGAAATTTTATTTGGGGCAAAATGAGGACTGAAGCCCAGGATACAGCACCTCAAATAGCTCTAACAAACTGCTCCAAAGAAGGGGAAGGTCAGTATTTATGTGATTTTGGTGGAGAGAGAGTACATGCAATTGAGCACGTTTCCAGAAGATATCTGCTAGTCTCATGAAGCCTTTTGCTAGTCATGAGTAAGTCATCACTCTGAAGCATTTTAGTACTTTTCTACGTACGAGGAGATGTAAGAATTGGGTTCATAAAATCGGCTCCTGAAAATACCTACCTGAAGACCTGTTCTGCCAATTTTTCCCTGAGCACAGAATGCCTCATTTCTGTTCTCCACCCTAAACTCCTTTCAGGGGATGCTGAAAATCAGCAGCACATGATTTAATGTTTGTAGAGGTAAATATCAAGTGTCCATGGCAAGTGCCAATTTGTAGTTGACAGGATCAAAGAACAGAAGAGAAGAGCAAAGAAAGAAGAGCACATTGCCTAAGTCTGTCTAGGATATCTCCCTGTGTAGGGGCAAAGGTAAATGGGTTGGATCTGGGTATTCCGAAATAAGGACAAATTTGCCAAAGGCAGATGATATCAAAAGGAGCTCAGAAGAGACTGAGAGGGCTTTGCATCAGTATTTCCTGCTTTTTCATGACTGTCTCAAAACCAGCTTGGTCAATAAAAATTAATGAATTCATTTGTGTAGCAACTTCTCAATACTATAAAGATTCTTCTCACAGAATATTAAAAAGGAAATTAGGTTGGCTAGAACAATAACTCTGGCTATTATTTAAAACAAGTATGAAACAAAACTGAAACTAACTGATGGTATGCGTTATTTTTTACTTACTTTATAAACAGTTCCAAAAGCACCTGAGCCAAGTACTTTCACTCTTTTGAGCTCAGTTTCTTTCAAAATACGAAGTTGAGCTTGATTGGGTGCTGTGCCACTGGGAGTTAAGGGTTCTACCAGCTACAAAGCAAAAGAAAAACAAAAAATACAGGTTATACAACTTTAAATCCAATAATCAGTGTTCCTCTCTCTTTCTGTCTGGTTTGCTTTCTCACACATAAAAAACACACACAAACCTATTTTATATCAACAAACCATATGTATATAAAATGTATCGCTCAGCATTCCTCTAACCCTACTCTTTCTCTTTTGATGATCTTCACCTGGGTGAACACAAGTAACAAGTATGTACCTTGAGGTCTACTAGTCTAAGGGATGTTTTTTTCCCCATTTTTTATAGAGATCTAGAGACTAATATGGAGAAGGCGATGGCACCCCACTCCAGTATTCTTGCCTGGAAAATCCCATGGACGGAGGAGCCTGGTGGGCTGCAGTCCATGGGGTCTCGAAGAGTCGGACACGACTGAGCGACTTCACTTTCACTTTTCACTTTCCTGCATTGGAGAAGGAAATGGCAACCCACTCCAGTGTTCTTGCCTGGAGAATCCCAGGGACGGGGAGCCTGGTGGGCTGCCGTCTATGGGGTCGCACACAGTTGGACACAACTGAAGCGACTTAGCAGCAGCAGCAGCAGCAGCAGAGACTAATAAAGGGCTTTTAATTCTACTTCATGTTCCTTCTTCTGGACAACTTCAGCTAAGGTTCAGAGATTTTACTTATTCAACTGTACTCTATCAAAGTTTTGTTTTGTTTTTTTCACTTCAGGAAATTTAATACAAAAATAAAAAAATTTTTAATTAAAAAAAGCTACCTTTTCTTTTTTTTTTTAAGCATATACTATCTTTACCAAGGAAGTCAGGGCAGATACATAAAAAAAGAAAAAACAAGCTAGCACAATGTCAATAAACAAACACAGTGTTTCTAAATTTTTCATGTACGTGTAAATTACTGGAGGGTTTTGTTAAAATGCAGATTTTGGTTCAGTAGGTATGGATTTGGGGCTGAAATCTTCATTTTTATAGAACTCTAGAAGATGCCTCTTTATGATGTTGCTCCTTGAACACATTTTAAGCAACAAGGCCCTAGAATACCTTCCAGGTAAAAAATTGTAAAACTCTATGAATTGATTCTAGATCATAAATGAATGCTACGGAATGAAGAGGAATAAAATAACAAAGGGAGAATGAGGTTTGCTTTTTTGGCTTCCTCAAAGGAGGTAGACTTTAAAACTAGTCTTGAGATAATAAACATGGATGGACATGGGGGAGGACACTGTCACTAGGGACAGGTTAGACACAGCCTCAAGAAGGAAGACGGCACGGAAGAGACTAACGCACAGAGAGGGACAGGTCTGAAAGCTGAGATTACGGTGGGCGATGCCAGATCCGGAAGGGGGCTGGTTATGGCCCAAAGGGGTAAGATTAGGCTGATGATTTTAGATGTCATGGTTTAGATGCCATTCCCAGAGAGAATGGGTAAGCAGGAGAAATGTATGTAAATGTGTGCCAATTTCTTATGTGAAGAACAACAACAGTAACAAAAATGTAGACAAAAGAGAGACTCCAGATACTAAATAGTCTATACTGAATGTTAAAATTTTAGAAATTTATCTATGCTTGAGGGAAAAAGCAAGTGAGACAAATAAGAGCTTCTTCTTTTTTTTAAAGTTAATAAAGGAACTAAACTTTACAAATAGCTTGTTCTTTCTCAGCATGAGGAAATACTTAAGGGCTACTCCTACTCACATTGTCTTGAAAACCACCACACTATTTCAAAATGTCTGTTTACAAGGCTAACTGCAGTGTGGTCCTCCAACTTGGTTATTATTATAATGTTCCTGTGAACATCACAGTCTACTTAATTAGCTGAACAGGATCATGAATATAAGTAACAGTTAGGAATAGTTAGCAAGAATTTGGGAAAAATGATAAAAAAAATCAATAAAATTAGGCTTTTTTTTTAATAGTTTGACAATGCACTGCTATTTCATTTTCAAATTTAAATTGTAATAATGCATATAACTGCATGCAAGTCACATAAATCTCAGAAAGAACCACACAAGTCTTTATTAAACCTGAACACAAAATCTCCTGCAGAGGATCCTCTTTATTTGAATCCTGCTGTGCAGAATTTGTTTGGTAGATTTTGATATATATACTTTGTGTGTAATAAGAAACTTTTATAAATTATTTCTTAAATCACATGTAAAAGTCATACAGAAATCATATGTAAATTTGGGAACTGGATTTTTTTTTGCACTTTGGGTTAGATACACTTAACATATATATGTGTGTGTGTGTGTGTGTGAACTCCATATATAGACATGGGCCTCCCAGGTTGCCCTAGTGGTAAAGAACCTGTCTGCCATTACAGAAGACATAAGAGATGTGGGTTTGATTCCTTGGGTTGGGAAGAGCTCCAGGAGGAGGGCATGGCAACCCATTCCAGTGTTCCTGCCTAGAGTCCCATGGACAGAGAAGCCTGGCAGGCTACAATCCATAGGGTCGCAAGGAGTCTGACACAACTGAAGCGACTTATCACATAGCATATATAGACCTATACTATGCAGTACTTTCATATTTTGAAAATGTCATAATTCTACCTGATACGTTTAGTCCTCTGCAATTTTCTTAAGTATCATTCAATTTTTTTTTTTACAAACACATTTTTCCCCAGGAATTTGAGCATTATATTATTAAAAGAAGCATAGTTTTATTTTGTGATGCAGTATGATAAAGTTTAAATCTGTGGGTTTTTACACCATTGCTGCCACTCATAAGCTTAGAATGCAACTTACCCTTCCTGGCCCTTCATTTCACATCTGTAAAGTTGGTGTAGCAATAATTACCTTAGAAGATTGTTAAAGGATAAAACAGTATATAGCATAGATGAAAAATTTTGGAACGTTATCTGCCATAATATAGGCAACAAATCTGTCACTTTAAGAGATAGGATTGTCTTTCATTAATATATTTTTAAATTACAACATCTACAAAACCATTAAGCTTATCTGCATTTCAATAAATGTATGTTAAACAAAAGATTTCTTACTTTTATGTATGCAACAGAAAAATAGACACTGTGGGGGAAAATGATTTGGGGAAAGTGTATCAGTTTTAAAAACCTTCCAACAGCACATCAGATTTTAACGACTTTCACCTCTGAGGCAAGATTTCTTGCTTCAGTAATTGAAAATTTAAGTTGATCCTCTTAAGAATTCCTCTTCTGTTTAGATGGTAGAAAATCATAGTTATTTACTTTTACTGAGAGAAATATGGGAATTCAACAATAATCTAATTTTGCCCTAAGTGATAACTTTCTATTTTAAAAAAAATAGAATATACTTACAAAACCAATTAGTGTGCATTTATTTAGTAATGAAATGCCAATTTGATGGGCATTCTTAGAAAGCACCGTATTAATAAAACAAGACAAACAACTCTTTCATAGCAATGAGCCTTTCCTACACAAGGTTAAGAGACAGAATTTGTCTTCTATTTATTCAAGAATCTAAATATCCACTGCTATACCAAACCTTCCATTCTTCTTCAACTCTAGTTTATTTACTTCACTTTTCAAGATTCTCTCAGTGACTGTTCCAAACCGGCCATATGAGAGAATTCTGCCTGCCAAACTTATTCATGTTCACATGTACAAAGCTGAAAGTGGTCAGTTGGGTCTACTGCATCATCCAGCTTAAGTAGAAATTGTTACTATGTTCACTCTGTGTCTATAACTGACTACTTAATGCTTGAATGAGTCTATTGACAAGACAGCCCATTCTAATCTCAGATAACTTCCATCATTAGAAAGTATTTCCTTACATGTAGCTCTATAGTAGCTTTCTGAAACTGTCACATATTTCTTCTATCTAGATTCAACTTCTAGGGGGAAAGAGCTAAAATTTAATTCATTATCAGTGTGAGAAACTTATGAATGAACAAATATTCCCATTCCTGTCAGTGTTAAGAGGAAGTCAGACTGTTACACTGACAGAAAGCAATCTCAGAGAAGGCTGTCTCAGTACAGATTTGCTCTCAATTGTTCAGACAGGCATGGGTATGTGTATCAGGAGACAGAGGTAGGATTTAAGTTGAGAAAGCTATGGTAACACACATTCTTCTGCAATTGCTTTCCCTCTGATAGCCTGTATGCTGAAAATGATCATCTTGCATGCCAGAAAACTCAGTGTGGCAATGTAAAAGAAATTATAATATTTATGGATAATTTACATATTCACAATAAGTAACATGCACAATATTAAATGCATAGTGTGGGAAGGTCTAAGCTTTATCCTGAAGCTCGTCTTTTCACTGATGTTATGAGATTGGTGGCTACCCACTGAATGACCCTTAATTAAAGCATAAATTGTTTGCCGATCTGGCTTTATTTTAGCCAAAATAATCCTATCTCTTGCTAACATTTTTCTCATTCTGTTACGAAGATATCTTCTTACTCAGATATTTTCTAGATCTCCTACTTTGATATCCTAGAGTTTATTAATGGACCCCTGGCCCCCAAAGAAACAGATCTGTCTTTTCCCAATATGATAATTTCCTTGACTCTTGCTATTTGCCCTCTTTAAGTCATGAGCCTGCCTTGACTACATTTATTATACACTCTGATTTTTCATCAACTGTGTATAATAGAAAGTAGAAAATATTAGTCGCTCAGTTGTGTCCGACTCCTTGTGACCCCATCATCTGTCCATGGAATTCTCCAGGCAAGAATACTGGAATGGGTTGCCATTCCCTTCTCCAGGGGATCTTCCAGACCTAAGAACTGAACCCGGGTCTCCTGCATTGCAGGCAGATTCTTTATACTCTAAGCTACCAAAGCATACTATAAAAACGTAAATCCTCAGCAGAAAACCAAATAGAATTTTCACTTGGATTAACAACTGAGTATCATAAAAACCTTCTAACTCTAATGAAAGTCCTTAAACACATGAACAGAAGAAATGAACATCTCACCTCTGTTTCCAGGAATCTTCTTAAGGCCCTTTTCTTTTTGATGCTCTTCCTTCGAGCATAAACTGCAAATGTTAGGCCCACAATGACCAGGATGAAGAGCCCACCAATGACTCCAGCTGCAATTAGAGGAGTCCTGCCAACCAGAATGGAAAAGAGAATAATAAAAGTAAGAGAGAAAAGACAGAAAAAGAGGAAAGGATGGTTGTTTACCCACATATCACAAGTCTAATCAGTTAGAAGAAACACAAACAAAAACGCATTACCTTTTCTCATGGTAAAAACTACACTTTTTTTTTTTTTTGCTTTTTT
>NW_011495032.1:33719632-33735312 GCF_000754665.1 Bison bison bison
ATGGTAAAAACTGCACTTTTTTTTTTTTTTTTGCTTTGTTTTTTAATAGTAAACCATGCACAGACAACTAATCATTGGAGATGAGCAGCCACAACATGCCATTTGATGAAACATGTAAAATTTGATAACAAAATGAAGAATATATGCCAAATTTTTGATACAGGATCACTTTAAATTGTTTTAATTTTACTTTTATCTATAAAGAAGAAAAATGCATTTAAATAGTATGATTGTGATATATGCTATTATTTTCAACATTTTCTCTAAAGCAGGCTTTCTCAACAGTGGCACTATTGACATGCAGGGCTGGATACTTGTCCATTCTGGGGACCGTCTTACACATTTTAGGATGTTTAGCAGCAATCTCATCCTCCATCCACTAGATGCCAGCAACATTCACCCTCTCTCCCCAGTCATGACGTTGTCTCCAGACATTGCCAAATGTGTGTCAAAATCACTGCCAATTGAGAACCACTGTTTTAAACCAAGAACGAGTGGTTTGAGGACATATGAACCCCATGCCTCTGGCATACAAAGATACCAACAGAGAGATGCATTGACAAAGTGCTATTTCAAACTCTGTCAAGGGCAATTCTGTTGGGAAAAGGGGCAAGAGAAAGATGAAGAATTGGGTCAGACAGGTTTACAGAGTTATGATGACTGGAGTAAGCATTATTATCAAAAGCATGACTAAGCATCATATACCCATGAAAGAAGTCTATATATTAAGTATTTTTTTTTATTGTTTCAACTTTCCATTAATGTCTTTTTTTTTTTAATTTTATTTTTAAACTTTACATAATTGTATTAGTTTTGCCAAATATCAAAATGAATCCGCCACAGGTATACATGTGTTCCCCATCCTGAACCCTCCTCCCTCCTCCCTCCCCATACCATCCCTCTGGGTCGTCCCAGTGCACTAGCCCCAAGCATCCAGTATCGTGCATCGAACCTGGACTGGCAACTCGTTTCTTACATGATATACATGTTTCAATGCCATTCTCCCAAATATTAAGCATTGAATAAAAATACATAAATAGCATTAAAATAGGAAGATATTGACCAGAGATTTTTATTCTTAAAATGTTTCTCTAATATATTGCTTACTAAGACATGCTTTTGAAACTGATCACTTTTTGTTTTCTAATATTAAATTTTTTGCTTACTTGAAAAGTAATGTTTATGGTCTTAACTTCTTGTCCTAGAATAGATTAGTATCTATGAGCTTCCTGTGGTCAGTCTTGAAATACATTAATTTCATATGCCATATGAAACAGTTTAGAGCAAAACACATATTGACTATGAAGTCATGATAGATATCAAAACTAAAAAAGACTTCCCTGAATGCTCATGTTCTCTGTGGTAAAGTGTTTTATGTTTTATATTACTATTTGTAGAAGAACCTACTTTATACAGCTACACTCTTAGAAAAACAAAAACATTACTTGTTCCTGTAAGATAAAGTTTTGCTCAAAGATCAGAAATAATGAAAGTGGATGATCCAAAGTAAAATATTTAAATTTTAAAGAGCTGTTGGAAAAAAAAAATTCTGTCTAACTTCTTCTATAAATGAAGTCATGTCTTTTAAACATTATAACTGTTATATTATTGTCATATAAAACTGCAAAGAAACCTTAAAAAGTGGTTCATCCTAAAGGTTGTTGCCTGGCAGTTGAAAGTCCTTCAGCACATTGAAATGTTGCTATAATTCAACCAGATTTTCCTAAATGGAATTTTCTAAAGATATAAAAATCTGTGCTGAGAAAATTACACTACAGTATGGAAACAAACTCATCATTATAATGCCTTTTGGTATGTGTAAGATCACATTTTTGGTATTCCAGTTAAATATGCATTTCAGAAAACATTTTAAGTCTTCAACTCAAGGCATATTTTTCAGCTCAAGTGCCTAATACATCTCTGAAAAGTCACTACTATAAAAAGAGTTACATTTTTGTTTCCTTAGCCCAATGTTTTATTGTAAAGGATTTATGCATGATTGAGAATAGTTCCCAGCATTTTCTTAGCTGTAGGTTTGAACTAAACTCTAATCTTCCTCTACTTATCCATTTTGCAAAAGAATAAATGGTATGTATTTATGAAAGCATTTGTCACTATAAATTAAAAGAAAATTCTCTATTTTTTGTTTGTCTTTCATTTTAAGAGTGATCATTTCCAATAGAACAAGATTCCTGACTCTATTTTTTTTCATCTAATTCAAATGAATATCAGTTATCATATCATTTCTATTTAGTCCTGGCAATGAAAATAAAACATTTAAAAATTCAACAGACAGTAATTTCTATGACTTTCTAGTTAGCTTTTACTTTTGTTATCTTCCTTCAGCAGTTCCTTGGTTGATTTGCATTCCTCGAGTTGTTTTCCTCTTTTACTACTTTGCAGGAATGGGAGTGTTACAAACAATCCAAAGAAGCAAAGAACTAGAGTTTCTGCACCTAAAATTCATACATAAATTCTTGTTGGATGTTTAAAGAGGCCTACTTCTTCTTAGTTCAGCATAAGTTACTCTTGGAAAAGAAAAAAAAAATTAACTACAAGGAAGCAATTAAGTTGAAAAGCAACAATGTTCTATAAGAAAACTTGCTTGTATTTTTAATAAGTGAATATCATGATAAAAGGTACTGATTTTGATTAAGAAGATTAAATATTCATAAAAAAATTGACGTGAAATGTAACCCTGGCCTGGACTCTAGTTTTGACAAGTTAGGTATACAGAAATTTTTTCGATAACTTGAGAAATTAGAATATGGATTTGATAGTAGATGAAATAGACTATACTGGCGTGTAAAGATGTAGACCAGAGATCAAAAAGACTGAGTTAAAACACAGTAGGCACTAAATCAGAAAAAAAATTCTTACACACATATACATGTTGCTGCTGCTAAGTTGCTTCAGTCTCGTCCGACTCTATGCGACCCCATAGATGGCCACCCACCAGGCTCCCCTGTCCCTGGGATTCTCCAGGCAAGAACATATATGTGTGCAAAAAAAAAAAAAGATCTGGAAAAATGTACAATAAGACATTAAATGGTTTTTGTTTCTGAATTATATGACTCTAACACTCTTACTTTTGTTGTTTTTACTATTGAACAGTTTTCTAATATTCTCCATTATGTCTTCCCTTAGAAATATAGGTTAATGAAACTTAAGAAAAATACAGGAAAAATAAATCTTTGTCTAAAAGCTTAGTTTTACAATAACAGCCTTATTTTCTTTCTTTTTTCCTTTTTGAATGTTTACTTTGCATTTTTTCAATTAAGATTTCATTTCGCTATTCCCTGTCCACTTTTATGATCTAAGTACTTCTGAAGGTATGTTCTATTCATTATAGCTTAATGTGTCTGAGACATTTAATTGCCACTATGTTTCTTACAATTAACATTATGTTTTATAAGATCCATCTAATTTGAAAAGTTATACCACTTCACATTTCGTACTCCCCCGCAATTTTGATGATTCGCTGAAACTCCAGTACTTTGGCCACCTCATGGGAAGAGTTGACTCATTGGAAAAGACTCTGATGCTGGGAGGTATTGGGGGCAAGAGGAGAAGGGGACGACAGAGGATGAGATGGCTGGATGGCATCACCAACTCGATGGATGTGAGTCTCAGTGAACTCCAGGAGTTGGTGATGGACAGGGAGGCCTGGCGTGCTGCGATTCATGGGGTCGCAAAGAGTCCGACGCGACTGAGCGACTGATCTGATCTGATCTGAGACATTTGTAGGTGTAGGATCAATGCCCTTTTTTTTTTTTTTACCCCCTGAAAGTTAATGCTTCACTCTTTATAAGAATCCTTTGGATAAAAGGGATATAGTTACTTAAGTTGCAGTTTTAAATTGTTGTGTATCTCTCTTAGGTCTAGTGCTGACTACTGCCAACTCAGCTATATTCCCTGAAGGAGAGTGTGTTCCTCTTACATATGGGTCAGAGTAACCTCTTAGAGGCTAAGATGTGACATTAATGAAATCATAAGGGTCAAAACCAAGAGACCTAGAATACTCTGTAATCCCTCATCTGTAATAGGAGTATTGCTTGTTCTCTGTCTTTTGCCTGTCCATTAAAAACCTTTGGGATACCCTGAAGTATACAAGATAGGGCATGTCAAGTGACAAGTGCAAGCTTTTTCTAAAGGAATGCTATCAGATGATATTTTATCTTATTCTGTGATTTTAAAATAGTATAATGGAACTAGTATCTCCCATCTACTCATAGAAACTAATATAATAAGGATTCTGAGTCACAAATGAACATGACTAATTTATTTAAAAGCATATAACTTGGATTTCACAGTTTCTTTTAGAAGTTCAGAGACAACACTATAAATTACTCTATAATCTTGAATGCAATTATCTATTTAAAAATTGTATATTGAAGAGTAGTGTCTCCCCAGACTATGCTATTCATATAATAAGATGTATTCTTATTAGTCATTAGTATATTTGAACTATGTTATTCCTCACTGGAGAATATAAAATGTGAGTGAATCACGGAACTTGATTTTATAAACATCCAAATACTTTCTTTCACTGATCTGTTTCCTTTCAGATAACAAATCAGAAACAAAATAAAGTCAATATAATTTACGATTAAAATTCAAATGGCTTTAAAACTATTTGATTACACCCATTTTGTTTCACTTAATGTCAAGGGCAGACTATTCTACAAAATATGTGCAGTGGTATTTTCTTTAAAATTGTAAACTTAGTAAGACTGGTACTTTAATATACTCACTCTGCTGTGCTGTGCTAAGTCACTTCAGTGGTGTCCCTATGGACTGTGGCCTGCTAGGCTCCTCTGTCCATGGGATTCTCCAGGCATGAATACTGAAGTGGTTGTCATTTCTTACTCCAGAGGATCTTCCCAACCCAGGGATCAAACCTGTGTCTCTTAAGTCTCCTGCCTTGGCAGGCAGCTCCTTTCCCACTAGTGAAAAGAATTCTAAATCTATAAGATTTTTTTTGTGTTAATTTCACCAAATAAAAGTATTTTAAATTTATAATATAGGCATATTTTTCTTTATTTCTTAAGTATAGAATAATTTTCAATTACAGATAAAGGAATCAATCAGATATTCTATTAATATAACACACTGATGATGTAGTTTACAACTCACGGTATTGACTTTATATCAAAGAACTCCACTTTTAGAAGCTCTAAATTAAACAATTTGAAGTCAGATCCTCAGAATTGTTTGGATCAGACTTAGGGCCATAGGGCTTCCCTGGTGTCCCAGTGGCTAAGATCCCACACCCCCAGTACAGCGGGCCTGGGTAATCCCAGGTCAGGGAACTGGATTCCACATGCTGCAGTGAAGAGTTTGCATGCCAAACTAAAGATCCCCAAATACCACAGCTCAGCCCCAGTACAGCCAAATAAATAAACATTTTTTTTTTTTTTTAAAGCTTAGGGCTGCTTTATTTTCTGTCCATGATGGGTACTAAAGGTGTTAAACTGATTTTTTTTTTTAATTTACACAGAATTATAAACAAGCAAGTCCAACAGGCTAATTAGATCATTTTAACCATTTTTGAAAAACAAAGTTTAAATGAAAGTGTAAAATAATGTCTCTAGCATTATTACTTTATGTTTACCTTTCAAATCTTCACAATTTTTCCTTATAGTATTACATCATGCTGGAAAAATGTTTCCACCTCAGACTAATTTGAGTTTTATTAGGTTGGTGAAAAGTAATTGTGGTTTCGGGCTGTGAATTTTAAATTATAACTAGGCTCAAACACATCTTTATTAATCAAAATAGGAACTATTACAATCAACACATTTTTGACAACAAAAAATAAGTTTGTTTATTCCTGTAGTGTAAAAAATCTGTGCTTCAGGATTCGACAAACTCTTGGAAAGCATTTTCTGACTCCTGCCAGTTGTCTAAGCGTTTTCCCGCAAAACACTGTGGCAATGCTTGAAGAAGTAGTTGTCGGTTGGCGAGAGGTCAGATGAATATGGGGAATGAGGCAAAATTTTGGAGCCCAATTCTTTCAACTTTTGAAATGTTGGTTGTGTGACATGCAGTCGGGTGGTGTTGTGGAGAATAATTGTGCCCTTTCTGTCGACCAACGCCAGCTTCAAGTGTTGCAGTTTTCAGTGTATCCCATTGACTTACTGATTTACTGACTGTACCCCTCAGATATGATGATTTTGCTGGGATTCAGAAAGCTGCAGTGGATCAGATGGGGACCACCAAACAGTGACCATGACTTTTTTTGTGTGTGTGCAAGTTTGGCTTTGGGAAGTCTTTGGAGCTTCTTCTTGGTCTAACCACTGAGCTGGTCACCACCGGCTGTCAAACAAAATCCACTTTTCATCACATGTCACAGTCTGATCAAGAAATGGTCTGTTGCTGTTGCATAGCATAAAAGAACATGACACTTCAAAATGATTTTTTTTTGATTTGCGGTCGGCTCATGAGGCACTCACTTATTGCGCTTTTTCACCTTTCCAATTTGCTTCAAATGCTGAACTATCATAGAATGGTCGACATTCTTTAGCAACATCTCCTAGTTGTAAGAGGATCAGCTTCCATGATCGTCTCAATTGGTCATTGTCAAATTTCAATGGTCAGCCACTGCACTTCTCATCTTCAAAGCACTCATCTCCTTCAGAAAATTTGTTGAACCACCATTGCACTGTACGTTCACTAGCAGTTCCTGGGCCAAATGAGTTGTTGATGTTGCAAGTTGTCCCTGCTGTTTTACAACCCATTTTGAACTCAAATAAGACACTCATTCTATCTTGCCTTTTGTCTAACATCATTTCCCTAGTCTAAAATAAATATAAACAGCTAGTAATCAGTAATTAACAAAAAACATAAAGTCAGAAATGCTCATTAAGATGGTATATAATAAAACAACATATTAAATATTTAAGAATGTATTCCAATATCAAACAGCAAAGTTCAACAATGCAAAACCACAATTACTTTCTCACCAACCTAATAATTATATGTCTGCCTCCACTAGTTGGAATAGCAGTACCACCGTCAAATAACTCAGTTTAAATAGACATAAGCACATTCTTCACCAAAGGTAATGAGAAATAAACACAGCAGGAGCTACCTGGTCTTTCTTAGATGCCTGAGATCTGACATATTTGCCTCTGAAAGTGAAAGCGAAGTTGTTCAGTCATATCCGGTTCTTTGCGACCCCATAGACCCTTACCAGGCTCCTCTATCCATGGGATTCTCCAGGCTATAGTACTGGAGTGGATTGCCATTTCCTTCTCCAGGGGATCTTCCCAACCCAGGGCTCAAACCTGGGTCTCCTGCATTGTAGACAGACACCTTACTGTCTGAGCCACCAGGGATCCTGTTTAATACTATCATGAAATCAAATACTCTTGAAACAGTGCTCAGTTGTGTCGGACTCTTTGTGACCCCATGGACTGTAGCCTTCCAGTTCTTCTGTCCATGGGATTTTTTAGGCAAGAATATTGGAGTGGGGTGCCATTTTCTACTCCAGGGGATCTTCCCAACCGAGAGATCAAACCCACGACTCATGAGTCTCCTGCATTGGCAGGTGGATTCTTTACCACTAGTACCAGCAAACACCTTAGCACTGGCAAAATATACGCCTTACTTAGGCCAAGACAGTCTCAGTTTGTACCACTGTTAAGTACCAATAGAACCTCCTTCACTCTCAAAAGTACACTTTTGTGAACAGTAAATTAAATGTTTGTCCTTTGATAAATACTTAGCACAGTTTAGAGAATCTAGGACACTTCCATATAACTCTTTACATAAAAAAGTGAAGTCGCTCAGTCGTGTCCAACTCTTTGCAACCCCATGGACTGTAGTCTGTAGACTGTAACCAGGCTCCTCCATCCATGGGATTTTCCAGGCAAGAATACTGGAGTGGGTTGCCATTTCCTTCTCCAAGAGATCTTCCCAACCCAGGGATTGAACCTGGGTCTCCAGTATTGTAGGCAGATGCTTTACTGTCTGAGCCACCAGGGAAGTTCCCTAATTCTTTACATATATATGTATAAATAAATGAACACATACACATTCATACAAGAGCATCTAAGTATTACCAAGTTTCACTTCCTGGGAAGGTAAGTTAGTTACTGCCTGTAATAAACCATAAGACTCCCATGGACAGAGGAGTCTGGCGGGCTACAGTCCATGGTGTTGCAAAGAGTCAGACACACTAAGTGACCAAACAACAACAACAACAAACCTACATATAACAAAAATGGATGTTTCATACATTAGAGTCAGAAGTGATGACTCTGTGTAAGCTTATATTTTGTCTTAAAAATATGATTATATGACATTGGTTAACATCCTGTATCTTATCTTTCCTCCAAAAATGTTATAGTAACCATCAGACAAAAAGCATGAATCTATCATGGACCACAGGTTAAATGTATCCACAGTAATAGACTATATTTCCTAATTTGCTCTTTAAATGTAGTTGATCAAAAACATCTTGACTCTTTACTGAAAGAAAATTCTTAGAATCAGTTGCCAACTGAGATAAATAATACCACTTCACAAATAGGACCATTTCAATATTATATTAATTATGTATGTAAGCAGTTTAAACACAGGAAAGTGAAAGTCACTCAGTTATGTCCGATTCTTTGTGACCCCATGGACTGTATAGTCCATGGAATTCTCTAGGCCAGAATACTGGAGTGAGTAGCCTTTTCCTCCTCCAAGGGATCTTCCCAACCCAGGGATGGAATCCAGGTCTCCCACATTGCAGGCAGATTCTTTACCAGCTGAGCCACAAGGGAAATACAAACACAGGAAAAGTTCTGTCCAAATAAGAGGAACACAAGATTTGACTGCCATTAGGTGCTCATTGGTTTTATGACACGTGTAATGTCATTAACAATTATTTCCTTTTTCAAAAGGAAATAATCTAATAGAAATGAAAACATCAAAGATTCTATCTTGATATAGAACTGTCCCCTTTTATAGAGATATACCAGGGATTTGTTTGGTCTTAAATACTGCACTTATGTTCAAATAATTTAAATAGATTGACTATAAGACTTTTCGTTCTAATAATAGTTGTATAATTTTAATTAAAATTTTCTTTTTACATACATTGCATACTTTCACAATAACTATGCAATATAGATAGATCTTATAACCCCCATATTAAAAATAAGAAATAGACTCAAAAAAGGTAAGATACTTAGATAAGGTCAAACATAAATAGTAATGCTAACATTTTACATCTTGTAATCTCAAGTTCATCAATTTTTCAGCTATATTAAGTTGTTTTTCTAAAGATGTTTCATTAAAATTACTTTAGAGAAGAGAAATAGAATTAATCAGATTTTTCTTCAATACTTATATTTGATAATAGAGAATATAAAATGCACATAAATTTATTTAGGAGTTCTAATAAACTCTGATTTTATATTTAGTTTTTATTTAATTTTACATTTGATTTTATTTTATCTTAATGGTATAATTCTCATCACACCGGCACTTTCTTTGCATTGCTATGTCCATTATGATTCATGTCTATTAAGTCATTTATGTGCTTATTGACAATTATAAGTGCTTTAGTTCTTCATTTAGCTTCATTTTATTTTCTCAGTGAGAGAACAGTTAACAAGATTTTGAGGGGATTAAAAAACTTCAATTTCCTAAAGGAAAAGCAAAGACAAGCAGAATCTATCACTCTGGTGATAGTTCTTACTGCACTGTTCATCTGTTCAGTCTTCCCCAAAGTGGTTCAGATTTGAAACCAGAGATCTTGAAACACTAGAAAATATTGAAATTCCCCAGAAGACAGTTTAAGGGTTACTGCCTAGGGCAAGGAGAGCCATATTAATGTTGTTTTTTTTTTTTTCTTTTTCCCCTCCTGTAAACTGTACTTATCTGACCCGTAATTCTACTTGCTCTATAAATATAAAACATCTTTTGTTTTTTGAGCAAAGGAAAGTGATGTGGATAAAATTCTGAGGCATTCATCAGTTGATAGTTATAGCTTTTATTTGATGAGACCTAGAGTATTACAGTATACTATCTAGGGTATTACAGTATCCTTTGATTAAGATTTGAGATTTCTCTATTATATCTTAAATGTGACCAGAAATGTAAGTGCTAAAGCAGATGAAGCAAAATATTCTGTCCCTCTTCCTAAGAAAATGAATGTTTCTTGACTTTTCATGTGTTTAAATAAATGTTTTTCCCAATAAGTTTTCAATATGCTATTACATATTATTCAAAACACAGCATTACAAGGTATTTCAGAAAAGATTTTACCATTAAACAAATATGTAAATATCACTTGGATTATGTCTAGGATTAGAACTGAAAAAAAATTCTGATAGTTTTACAGTGATTCCTTCCTCCAATTTACAAGTAATATTTATATCTATCTATGAGTTTTTGTTGCAATTTTAGGAAAGCATACAAACCTGAACATTTGATTTTTGAGGCAATTATTCTCATGATTAAACACACAATCCTAAGAGTACAAATAACCCACCTATGAATTTTACACCTTTGAATTGTTTTCAGCTTTGCTGAAATATAATTGAAAAATATCTATGAATTGTTACAAATAAAATACTGAAAGAGAATTAGATAAGAAAGAACTTTTAGCAGATTTGTGTAAGAGCTCAGGTAGATTTTCTGTCTTTAGAGTTGTGTGTATGTATTGTGTGGTTTATACTTATTATACAATACAATGTTCATATTAGTAGAACACTTTAAACATCATCTGTATAGGTAGAATATATACATATGTTTAATGAAATGAACATAATTTTTTAAATATTTAATTGCAAAATACAAAATCCACTAAACACTGCTCTATCCCATTACCTATTCATCACATAGACACGGTAATCTGAAGCAATATGCCAAAGTATTAAAAAATTGAAGATAAAAATCTTAAAATTTCGGTTGTCACCTACCAAAATGATTCAATATGATAAGGAATTAGTCCCACAGTAGAGAAGAAAATATTACATAAATGCTTCTCTGTGAAGTAAAGTGTTGTTCAGTCTCCAAGTCTTGTCTGAATCTTTGTGACTCCATGGATTGCAGCACACCAGGCCTCCTACGTACTTCCTAAAGTACTTCCTCCTAAAGTACTTCCTACTTTACCTCCACAGAACTAAAGTAGGAGAGAAGTAAATCATTATAGGCACGATCCTTTATTCTCACATATTAACATTTTTCTTAACCTCAAAATCTCCATTCATTCTCATCACTGTAATTTCATACACCTATGCTACTAATGGGCATAAGTAGCTCAGTTACCTGTAGCTACCTGTAGCTCAGCTGATAAAGAATCCGCCTGCAATTCAGGAGATCCCTGTTGGATTCCAGGGTCATGAAATTCCCCTGGAGAAGGGATAGGCTACCCACTCCAGTATTCTTGCCTGGAAAATTCCCATGGACACAGGAGCCTGGAGGGCTATAGTCCAAGGGGTTGCAAAAAGTTGGACACGACTGAGCAACTAAGCACAGCACAGCACATGCTGCTAACAGAGATCACAGACTACAGAAAATTGCATTTATCTTTATCAAAACATCACACATTTGTGTTAAGTTTATTGGGGACAGTTATATAATACAGATTTAAACAGCCCCATTTTAAGATAATTTACAAGCTAATTTAACTAAAACTTTGATTTTTTTTTTTTCATTTTACATACAATTGTGTATATAAAAGAATCCCATGGATAGAGGAGCCTGGTGGGCTGCAGTTCATGGGGTTGCAAAGAGTCAGACACGACTGAGCGACTTCACTTTCACTTTTCTTTCATTTATATAAAACATCTTTGATTTTTAGTATGTTTATAAAGCACCCCAATACTTGCCTTAGACTAAAAACAATTTTATTTATGAAATACTTACACAAAGGGAGTAAGAAAATGTCGTTGAAAAAAAAATCACTCTTTTCATTTAGATGATGTATTTTCTACTTATTTTGCCCTTCTGGCAAACTTTTGTCCCACTGAGGGGACTTGCACATGTTAATGAGAAGCTAGATGAAATGACAAGGGAGGAGACTTAAAGAGCAGCTACAGCTATGGGGGAAATGCCAGGATTTTGGACATCCATGTGGGATCACTAAACACTTTTTCCAGGATTGAAAAACAAAGCTACATTTGGCATGTGTTTTATATGTGTTGTGCATAGTAACTCAGTCATGTCTGACTCTTTGTGACTCTTTGGTTTGTAGCCTGCCAGGCTACTCTGTCCATGGAATTTTTCAGGCAAGAATACTGGAGCAGGTTGTCATTTCCTCCTCCAGGGGAACCTGCATCTCCAGTGTCTCCTGCATGGAGGTGGATTCTTTGCCTGCTGATGTGTTTTATATGTGTTATGTCAAATAATTATTCTAACATATTGATTATTTATGTATGATGAATCTGAGGGAGGTTATAAAACTTGCAGCAGGTCTTAAGCATTCTACGTGGTTAGTCATTTTGAATTTTGTCTTGTTTTACTCTAAAACCTTGTCTGTTTTCATTAAAATATGATTACAAGAGTATATTAGAAAGATTATTCTTCTAATACACTAGATAGATAAGCCAGGAAAAGAAGACTAAACTATTCCAATAGTTCTTATTGGTGGCAGCGAGGGACAGAGTAGGGAAGTATAGAGGATGAAGTAGAAAAGTATTTACTACAGAAGAAATATACATCAAGTGCATAAACCTGATGGTGAAGAGAGACAGAGGAGGAGCCAAAGATGACAAGAATCCGGTGCTTGGGTGAGTGGAAGGTTGATGATTCCCATTATGGGTGTGAGAAACAAAGAGAAAAAACATTTGGATGGAGAAGTGTTGATTCCTTTGTTTCTATGGATTTGAGGTGCCGAACAATATAAATGTATACTGTTATCATTTCAATATGCCTTCAGATTTCTGTGTCTACCTATTCCTCCTCTAATATCAACACTTATACCTGTGCTGATTTTATTAATAGCTTCACATTTTTTAATTAAAGAGAACCACAGATAACATAATGCAATTTTATTTAAGCATTTCCAATACTTTGTTTTTTCTCTAGGAATGCTAAAAATGAAAAAGGAAGAAAAAGGTTCAAGGGCTTTTGGCATCACCAACTCAATATACATGAGTTTGGGTAAACTCCAGGAGTTGGTGATGGACAGGGAAGCCTGGCATCCTGCAGTCCATGGGGTCGCAAGGAGTTGGACACGACTGAGTGACTGAACTGAACTGAACTAAAGGGCTTTTGTTTTCATTTCTGTTTTCTTTTCTCCTCCTTTTCCTTTTGTTTCCCTGATAAACTTATTTTGGAGCTTTGTTTCTCCAAAGTTTGGTAAAGTTTGCTGTATCAATCTATTTTTGTTGTGATCATTTGAAAGCATTCATTTTTAATGTAACACACATCTAAAATAGCTAATACATTTAAAAATGTTATTTGTACTATTATACCGGAGCTGTTCTTCCCACTGGGTAAGACAAGCTGAAACTAAGCACCTTTGGAAGTCTATACAGATCTTTGTTAATTCTGAGTCCTAATGATACTCCTTTTTAGAGAATTGAACGTTTGGTATTAAAGAAAGTTCTGTAATTGAAAAAGGTGAAAAGTGAAAGTGAGAGTGAAAGTGAAGTCGCTCAGTCGTGTCTGACTCTTTGCCACACCGTGGACTGTAGCCTACCAGGCTTCTCCGTCCATGGGATTCTCCAGGCAAGAATACCGGAGTCGGTTACCATTTCCTTCTCCAGGGGATCTTCCCAACCCAGGGATCAAACCTGGGTCTCCTGCATTGGAGGCAGACGCTTTAAACTCAGCCACCAGGGAAGCCCTTCTGGAATATGCCACTTCATATTTTTTATTTTATGAGTTTGTAATTTTCACTGGAACAACCTTATGTTTTTAGATATAAAGTACTAAGTGCTAATAAATGGCCTCAATTTTATCGCCATCTCTGTGACCCAATTCATTCCATTTGGCTATCATAAGAATATCTCCCCTTAGCACTATGTATCTCTTTTATACACTCTCAAACTAAACTTATTTAGGTGTTTATAATTATTTTCTTGTGCTCTCTTAATTACTGAACTAATTCCCATTACATTTTAGGTTTTCCACTAAATCAGTACTTGTCAAAGTCACCAACATTTTCCTTATTGTCAAATTAAATAAAATTATACTTAGGCATAATATCCCTTTGAGGGCAAATACTCTTTTATTTCTAATCTATAACATTTAGTTCTAATATATCCCATGCTATCTACTGAATTCTAGTTTAATTTAGCTCATCTAGGAGTACTAGAATAGAGATGCCATGTTAAAGTTTACACGAGCAATGTGTAAATTTCAACTTTAGGGATGTGTACATATTCAGAGCTTATGTACTGAGGTAAAATAACAAATTTTCTATTTTTAAAAGTACAGATATATGTCCTTTAAGTACTGGAATTATGTTACAGGTGTCCTTATATTTTTGGGAGGTTAGTTTGTCTCATGAAAACAAGAATTAAATGAACATTACATGAATAAATAACTGAATTAAAAAACTATAAATATTTAGATTTTTTTCATCTTAAATCAATCCTTAAAATCACATAAATATTTCAACAATTTTAGAACTTTCTAAATATTTTAAAACTTAACAGAAGTGTAATTCTAAAATACTTCTAGTGAAAAGATAATGGGAAAAGTTATTTATTTCATTTTTCTTGAACTGAAGCTATACATGTTTAATATTTGCTTATTACTGAATATAAGGTAATAAGCATAATATTTTCTCCTAAAAGCTGTGAAAAGAATCCTTGGATCAGTTGTTATTTTTGTTTTCTTGTAGGAGTTTGGTTTATCTCTCACCCTCACCACATGCCTACATACCTGCGAGCTAAGTCGCTTCCTTCATGTCTGACTTTTTGCAACTCCATGGACTGTAGCCCATCAGGACTGTAGCCCAGAAGGCTCCTCTGTCCAAGGGACTCTCCAGGTAAGAATATTGGAGGGGGTTGTCATTTCCTTCTCCAGAGTATCTTCTTGCTTCCTGACCCAGGGATCAAACCCACATCTCTTAAGTCTCCTGCATTGACAGCTGGGTTCTTTATTACTAGTGCCACCTGGAAGCCCCCTCACTCCCACCATACTGTGTCAAATTGATTAACCCAACTGTCATTCCTAATCCCCTGTTTCCTAATAGCTTCTAATTCAGGGATTTTTTTAAAATTTCAACAATTTCCCCAGTCTGTCTATATCTTGATGTGAATAAAAAAATAAAAAATTTCTGGCCAATGAGAGAAAAGCAAATGTTGGGAATTTATGTAAAAGAAATGTAAAAGAATTCTGGGAAAAAATAAAAGTACAACTGATGAAATCTGTCCCTCCTTCTCTGTCCTCAGATGTAATGCTAGAGCTGCAGCAGCCATCTTGCTCCCAAAACAGAAAGATAAGAAAATGACATGGATTCTGACCATGATGTTACTGCTCCATGGAACCAAAGGCAATAGCTCAGTTCAGTTCAGTTCAGTTGCTCAGTCGTGTCCAACTCTTTGCAACCTCATGAATCGCAGCACACCAGGCCTCCCTGTCCATCACCAACTCCTGGAGTTCACTCAAACTCACGTCCATCGAGTCAGTGATGCCATCCAGCCATCTCATCCTCTGTCGTCCCCTTCTTCTCCTGCCCCCAATCCCTCCCAGCATCAGAGTCTTTTCCAATGAGTCAACTCTTC
>NW_011495032.1:33735412-33738255 GCF_000754665.1 Bison bison bison
CCTTCCAAAGAACACCCAGGGCTGATCTCCTTTAGAATGAACTGGTTGGATCTCCTTGCAGTCCAAGGGACTCTCAAGAGTCTTCTCCAACACCACAGTTCAAAAGCATCAATTCTTCGGTGCTCAGCCTTCTTCACAGTCCAACTCTCACATCCATACATGACCACTGGAAAAATCATAGCCTTGACTAGACGGACCTTTGTTGGCAACGTAATGTCTCTGCTTTTGAATATGCTATCTAGGTTGGTCATAACTTTTCTTCCAAGGAGTAAGCGTCTTTTAATTTCATGGCTGCAGTCACCATCTGCGGTGATTTTGTAGCCCCCACACTTCTAGACTTCTCTGTATTTTAAAGAATAACACATAAACCTATTGAAGCCACTGACATCAGGCTTAATTTCATTCGTCACCCAAGTAAAATCCTAAGTGTAAAAGGAACGATGTCCAGATTTTCCAAGTTTTCCTTCTTTACTTGTGTGGAACTATCAAATACTTTATCTCCAGATAATCACATTTTTAAAAACAAATGACACAGATAACTCTTCCCTTTTAGGTAACAGTTAATAACCCTGGTGCTTTTATTGAAAGTGAAAGCGAAGTCGCTCAGTCATGTCTGACTCTTTGCGACCCCATGAACTGCATCCCACTAGGCTCCTCTATCCATGGGATTCTCCAGGCAAGAATACTGGAGTGGGTTGCCATTTCCTTCTCCAGGGGATCTTTCTGACCCAGGGATCGAACCCAGGTCTCCCACAGATGCTTTACCGTCTGAGCCACTCAGCTTAAATATCAGTCTCTTGGTCATTCAACAGGCTTTACCTGCATCAGCCTTGACTGAATACTTTTATTGTGGGTTGGGTGGGGAGATGCCCTACACATTTATAAGTAATGCTAAGTAGAATCTTGCAAAACTTCAAGAGTGTAGTTTCTGAATTGTGGGATTTACGTATGAGGTACTGGACAGATTGTTCATTGCTATCCATTTTCAAATAGACAAATTTCAAAAGTACTAAAATGTTTTAATAATTTATGAACTTCAAATACTGTACTAGAAGATCAATAAGTAGAACATGAAGAAAGCAGATTTCTTCATTAACATTTAACTTGAAAAAACTACAGATATTCAGTTTTTTCTAAATCCTGGGCCCATAGTATCTTGGAAGTAACCCAAAGATTAAAAAATGATAGGGTGAAGCTGTTTCTCCTTTAGAATACTCTACAGAAAAGTCAGAGAAAAGACAAACAAACCCTCCTTATAAAGATTTTTTGGTCATTGCACCACACTTTAATCAATGTTTTTAGCATAGAAAGGATTTTTTTTTTTTTTTAATGTTCTAAGGGGAGGTTTATTGTGACCAAAATCACAATTACACACTTTGGAGAATCTAATAACAATGTTTAACAATATACCTACTTTTTTAATGTATATAAATGCCCAATTCCTAAATAAAACACATTTCTAATTATGGGGAAACCCATTTTTTTTTCCTGAAGCAATTGCTTACAAGATGTTATGAGGCCACAGATATTCTGAATAGAGATTTAGAGCCACCAGATAAAACATAAACAAAGAAAAAAAATTGAACCTAAGTCAATTCAAGCAATATTGAAATAATAGCAAGACGACTTTATACTTTGCCTGAAACCATTTCATTTACATGCAAAAGAAACCAATATTATTAAAGAAAAAAATCCATATCTACATTAACCAGATTCTCTTCTCAGAAAGAATATTACTTTTTCAATCTGTCCCTTGTCTATTATTTTTCTATTATTGAAATTATGTATACTATTAACATTAGGCCATATTTGATACTATATGATGTACTGTCTGGGAATCCAGGAAAGATAATTTAACATGTTGTAAATGATTATTAAAGAAATAATCCAAAAGAAGTATGAAGTAGACCTATTAATTTTTTATTTTAAATTTCTCAACTGATGCAAAATTTCTTCTTCTCAGTCTTTTAACTTTTCAGTTTACATAACATTATTTTTCCATGTGAGATATTACCTGGTCATATGGGTCATCTTGCCAGTTGAGTTCATGTAAAGTTTCAGTTTTTCATCAGGCAAATAGAAGAACAAGAGATGGCAGTTAATAGGCCTTAACTTCACTCCATGGCAGTGAGTTGGCAAACACCATCATCTCTTTCGTCACCACTGATATATTATTAGTACTTTAGTTTTTTTGGCAAAATAGTCAAAAACAAACAAACCAAAATTTAATTTACAATCTAATTTAAAGAATTAAAATATGGAAGGCTGTTCATATGTACTACTGAGTAAAGTATGTTGCTGAATAATGTGTAATGTTCCCATATCTGTAAGTAAACAAAACTTTTATTATTGTATTAATATATATGATTAGTATATGGGTAAAAATCACTGCAGGTGGTGACTGCAGCCATGAAATTAAAAGACACTTACTCCTTGGAGGAAAGTTACGACCAACCTAGATAGCATATCCAAAAGCAGAGACATTACTTTGCTAACAAAGGTCCATCTAGTCAAGGCTATGGTTTTTCCAGTGGTCATGTATGGATATGAGAATTGAACTGTGAAGAAAGCTGAGCACCCAAGAATTGATGCTTTTGAACTGTAGTGTTGGAGAAAACTCTTGAGAGTCCCTTGGACTGCAAGGAGATCCAACCAGTCCATTCTAAAGGAGATCAGTCCTGGGTGTTCTTTGGAAGGACTAATGCTAAAGCCGAAACTCCAATACTTTGGCCACCTCATGCAAAGAGTTGACTCCTTGGAAAAGACTGTGATGCTGGGAGGGATTGGGGGCAGGAGGAGAAGGGGATGACAGAGGATGAGATGGCTGGATGGCATCACTGACT
>NW_011495032.1:33738355-33743624 GCF_000754665.1 Bison bison bison
ACTCGATGGACGTGAGTCTGAGTGAACTCCGGGAGTTGGTGATGGACAGGGAGGCCTGGCATGCTGCGATTCATGGGATTGCAAAGAGTCGGACACAACTGAGCGACTGAATTGAACTGAACTGAAATGTTTAGAAGGATAAACACACATGTGTACACACATACCTCTATATTTAATATACTGAGGATGTTTTACTTTTATAATTTTAAATATCATTTTAAAATATATTTGAAGATAAAAATTAACCTTTAAAAGAACAGGAAGAAGAAAGAAAAATATCTAAATCTCAGCTATTGAGCTTTAACCATCAGGATGTTGGATATCTACCTTTACTGGCTTTAGATTTAAGAGAGGCACATGACACAAATTCCCAAGATAAGAACCATGGTTTGAGGATAAATTTAGTCTCATCAATGCAGTCAGGCTCAAATATATTTATCAGGGATTGTTCCTCACAACATAATTCCTTACATAAGATCATTTCAGGAAAATTAAATAGAAAAAAATCCTGGTTTCTTGATATACAAATGTTCCCTGCCTACACAAATGCACACAAAAAATTGCTGATGTTTTTGGTAATGGTATCATTTGAAGTAACTGTTATATATCAGCATTTTGCAATTATCACTACAGGTATTGAAATCTGTTAATTTCTTAGAACACACACAGGATGCTGTTAGACGCTGATTAAGTATTTAACAGTCTTCTAATTTAATGAGTACAGAGTCATTGATAGCAAACCACAACCTGTTATTTTTCATACAAAAATACAAAAAAGATGACCTTCACTTGGATACACATAGAGTATCACATTGCAAATTATTGATGATTTGTGAATTAGCATCAGAATATTTTAAAAGCAAAAGTTAGCACAATTTATATTTGAGTTTAAAAATTTCAGACCTCATTACCCTCTTCACAAATCCACATATATTAAAACCTACTGTTCCTCTCTCTTGGTAAGATGGCTTCATCTACAACTTCAGAGGAAATATAGAACATTAAACAGAAACTTCCTCAGCCTTTATTTATTCATCTATCTGCATCTTTCTGTATCCTCTGTTTCTCTCTCCTGATAAGACGTTATCAGGCATCTTTTTGTCTTCAAGTCTAATCCTTTCACATTTCCTCTATCCCTAAATTCTTCTAGATTTTTCAGTAAATCCTATAATTGGTCATCTCTGTATCCTGTGTCTCTAGTCTGTCACTCTATAAAGTCTTCCAAACAGATTGAAATTTCATCCATCTTCAAAATATCCTTCTCTTGATAGTATTCCCTCTCCAACTGTTTCTTTTTATTCATGTGTAAATCTCTCAAAATACATCAACAGTAGTTCTCTGTATTTCAAATATCCTATTCACTTTTACTCCACTTGTAATATGGAAAGAATTCCATAGGTGTATATTAATTTTCCCACTTAACATCACTTGGTTCTACCAAAATCATCCCAAATTCAATGCATCCAAAAATACATTCATGAGTTTATTACTCTCACACTACGCCACATGTAAGTCATTGTTACCAATATCCATTCAACTTTGCAAGTCAGGATCCTAGGAATAACCATAAAGAGTTTCTTCTCTTAATTATTTAAGACTTCAAGTGTGCATGCTCAGTTGCTAAGTTGTGTCTCACTCTTTGCAATCCCATGAACGGTAGCCCCATCTCCTCTTTCCATAGGACATCCTGGGCAAGAATACTGTCATTTCCTTCTCCATGGAGTCTTCTCAACTCAGGAATCAAATCTGTGTCTCCTGCATTGGCAGGGGTATTCTTTACTACTGACCCACAAGGGAAGACCTCCTAATTACTTCATATTTAGTTAATTACAAAACCCAGTAACCAATTTTAAATTCTAAATATTTGTTGAATATTCTCATTTCTCTCCATCTTCCTCCAACTCCCTGGTTTCCCAATTTCTTGCTTATTTGTGTCCCAAAGCCTCAATCACCCACTCCCATTTGGTAGTTGTATTTATGGTTCCACCACCATAATCTTTATTTCAAGTATACTATTTCAGGCTAGCAGCTTCTTTTTTAGTTCACCTAGGCTAGTATCTCTACTTCAAATATTTGACAATATTGGGGAAGTTCAGGCCATTGACCTGAATGTGTTTTCAATGTCCATTCAGCCCAACTTATATGCCAACTTGTTTTATTACTCAACAATTTTTATGACCTTTGTTATTATCATTTATTTTTCATATAGCCTTAATTCATTGGTCTCTACTTCCTGGCTTTAGTAGATACTTGGCAAAACTCCAGTCCTCAGTTCAGTTCAGTTCACTTGCTCAGTCATGTCTGACTCTTTGCGACTCCACGAACGGCAGCTCGCCAGGCCTCCTTGTTTATCACCAACTTCCGGAGTCCACCCAAACTCATGTCCACTGAGTCGGTGATGCCATCCAACCATCTCATCCTCTGTCATTCCCTTCTCCTCCTGCCCTCAAAATTTCCCAGCATCAGGGTCTTTTCCAATGAGTCAGCTCTTTGCATCAGGTGGCCAAAGTATTGGAGTTTCAACTTCAACATCAGTCCTATCAATGAACATCAATCCTGGGTAAACATCAATTTTTAAGTACCCATGCCTACATTATCTAAACAATCATAACACAGCTGAATAAAACATGCAAAGAGATCATTTTAATTTATACTATACATCTAGTATGATCTCCTTCTACATCTGATGAACTCAAATCTTCCCTTTTTTAAAAATTCTAATATTATCTCCCCTGTTGTTGTTCAGTCACTCAGTCATGTCTAACTCTTTGCAACCAAATGGACTGCAGCACACCAGGCTTCCTTGTCCTTCACCATCTCCCAGAGGTTGTTCAAATTCATGTCCATTGAGTCGGTGATACCATCCAACCATCTCATTCTCTGTTGTCCCTCTCTCCTCATGCCTTCTATCTTTCCCAGCACTGGGGCCTTTTCTATTGAGTCAGCTTTTTGCATCAGGTATTGGAGCTTCAGCTTCAGCATCAGTCCTTCCAATGAACATTCAGGATTGATTTCCTTTAGGATTGACTAGTTCCTTTAGGATTGACATGTTTCTGACAAAACATGATCCACTGGAGAAGGGAATGGCAAACCAGTTTAGCATTTTTGTCTTGAGAACCCCATGAACAGTATTGTCTATCCCACTCCAATTTAAAATGATACCTCGTCTTATATTTTATTTAAAAAGATTATAGTTGTGAATTATCCCATCTTCTTACCAGCAAATCCACCGTCTACCTGCATATATGCCTATAAGCTCTACATTTCTTCCAGTTACAATGTATGCATAGTCTCTGTTCCTTTCTATGGCTAACTTCTCTACTTGCGTGCTGAATTCCTTCTGTTTGTTGTTCAGTCGCTTGGTTGGGGCCAACTATTTGTGACCCCATGAACTGCAGTGTGCCAGGTTAAAAACTAAAGGAAAATTTGCCTGTAGTTGTTCAGTATCTCCTGAAATACACATTTTTCCTTTATTTTTTTTGCATCATTCCCATCAGCTTATACATGTTATAATATTTCCTAATTTAACAAAAATAAATACACAGTAAATCTTTATTCTTGAATTCATATTATCTGTTTGCAGCAAACACATTTGGAAAGGTTTCTCTGTACAAGTTGTCTTTATTTCTGTCTTCTCACATCTTTTTCTTAACCCATTTCAAGTCTTAACCCATTTTGTTGCTACTATAACAATGGAAACTGCTCTTATTTTTTCAAGTTTCACCATAATTAGGCTTCCCTGGCGGCTCAAGTGGTAAAGAATCTGTCTGTAATGCAGGAGAACTGGGTTCAGTTTCTGGGTTGGGAAGATCTCCTGGAGAATGGAATGGCTACCCACTCCAGTATTCTTGCCTGGAAAATTCCATGGGCAGAGAAGCCTAAGCAGGCTACAGTCCATGAGGTTGCAAAGAGTCAAATGACTGAGAGACTTTTACTTTCACTTTCCTTCTTGTCAGATAAGACGGTCAATTCTTCTCTATTAGCATTAATCTTAGTCAATCCCTTTCACCTAAGAACCTTTTTCACTTGGCCTCCAGAATTCATTTTTTTCTGTTTTTTTCTCCTACCCTCAATTTCTCTGTCTTAATCTCCTTTGTTATATTATATCCTTTCCCTCTCTTCTGTCTCTTAAATCAGGTGTCTCCAACCTTCAGCATCTAATGCCTGATGATCTGAGATGAAGCTGATGTAATAATAGTAGAAATAAAGTGCACAATATAGGTGTTTGAATCATTCCCAAATCATCCCCCACCCCACTCCCTCTGTGAAGAATTGTCTTCCACGAAACCAGTCCTTAGAAAATGATGGACTATCCTAAAGCTCATTACTAATTTACATTTCCATACGCATTTATGCTTGTTGAATTTCATGCAACGTTACGGATTTATATACAACTGATAATTCAGACCCCTCTCTTGGCTCCAAAGTGTTATAACTATCTGTCCATGCAAAATCTTCACTCAGATATCAAGCCTATCATGTCCCCAACAAAATTTTTTATTTTCCTTATAAAATTTCTTCTATTTCTTTTTGTGTCTTCATCTCAGTTTTCTTCATTTCTGTACTTTAAAATATTTAATTTTATTGGAGTATAGTTGCTTTACAATGTTGTGTTATATATGCTTTATAGTAAATAATCAGCTATATTTATACACATATTGATATTTTTTTAGATTTTCTTCATACTTATCCATACTTAGATTTCCTTCTCATTTAGGTCACCACAGAGTAGTGAGTAGAGCTCCCTGTGCAATACGGTAAGTTCTCATTAGTTATCAATTTTCTACATCAGATCAGATCAGATCAGTAGTAAGTCGTGTCTGACTCTTTGCAACCCCATGAATCGCAGCACACCAGGCCTCCCTGTCCATCACCATCTCCTGGAGTTCACTCAGACTCACGTCCATCGAGTCAGTGATGCCATCCAGCCATCTCATCCTCTGTCGTCCCCTTCTCCTCCTGCCCCCAATCCCTCCCAGCATCAGAGTCTTTTCCAATGAGTCAATTCTTGGCATGAGGTGGCCAAAGTACTGGAGTTTCAGCTTTAGCATCATTCCTTCCAAAGAAATCCCAGGGCTGATCTCCTTTAGAATGGACTGGTTGGATCTCCTTGCAGTCCAAGGGACTCTCAAGAGTCTTCTCCAACACCACAGTTCAAAAGCATCAATTCTTCAGTGCTCAGCCTTCTTCACAGTCCAACTCTCATATCCATACACGACCACTGGAAAAACCATAGCCTTGATTAGACGAACCTTTGTTGGCAAAGTAA
>NW_011495032.1:33743724-33766447 GCF_000754665.1 Bison bison bison
TTGAATATGCTATCTAGGTTGGTCATAACTTTCCTTACAAGGAGTAAGCATCTTTTAATTTCATGGCTGCAGTCACCATCTGTAGTGATTTTGGAGCCCAGAAAAACAAAGTCTGACACTGTTTCCACTGTTTCCCCATCTATTTCCCATGAAGTGATGGGGCCAGATGCCATGATCTTTGTTTTCTGAATGTTGAGCTTTAAGCCAACTTTTTCACTCTTCACTTTCACCTTCATCAAGAGGCTTTAGAGTTCCTCTTCACTTTCTGCCATAAGGGTGGTGTCATCTGCATATCTGAGGTTATTGATATTTAACCCGGAAATCTTGATTCCAGCTTGTGTTTCTTCCAGTCCAGCGTTTCTTATGATGTACTCTGCATATAAACAGGGTGACATTATACAGCCTTGACATACTCCTTTTCCTATTTGGAACCAGTCTGTTGTTCCATGTCCAATTCTAACTGTTGCTTCCTGACCTCCATGCAAATTTCTCAAGAGGCAGGTCAGGTGGTCTGGTTTTTCTATCTCTTTCAGAATTTTCCAAAGTTTATTGTGGTCCACACAGTCAGAGGCTTTGGCATAGTCAATACAGCAGAAATAGATGCTTTTCTGGAACTCTCTTGCTTTTTCCATGATCCAGCGGATGTTGGCAATTTGATCTCTGGTTCCTCTATCTTTTCTAAAACCAGTTTGAACATCAGGAAGTTCACGGTTCACATATTACTGAAGCCTGGCTTGGAGAATTTTAAGCATTACTTTACTAGCATGTGAGATGAGTGCAATTGTGTAGTAGTTTGAGCATTCTTTGGCATTGCCTTTCTTTGGGATTAGAATGAAAACTGACCTTTTCCAGTCCTGTGGCCACTGCTGAGTTTTCCATATTTGCTGGCATATTGAGTGCAGCACTTTCACAGCATCATCTTTCAGGATTTGGAATAGCTCAACTGGAATTCCATCACCTCCACTAGCTTTGTTCGTAGTGATGCTTTCCAAGGCCCACTTGACTTCACGTTCCAGGATGTCTGGCTCTAGGTGAGTGATCATACCATCATGATTATCTGGGTCATGAAGATCTTTTTGGTACAGTTCTTCTGTGTATTCTTGCCATCTCTTCTTAATATCTTCTGCTTCTGTTAGGTCCATACCATTTCTGTCCTTTATCGAGCCCATCTTTGCATGAAATGTTCCTTTGGTATCTCTGTTTTTCTTGACGAGATCTCTAGTCTTTCCCATTCTGTTATTTTCCTCTATTTCTTTGCATTTATCACTAAAGAAGGCTTTCTTATCTCTTCTTGCTATTCTTTGGAACTCTGCATTCAAATGTTTATGTCTTTCCTTTTCTCCTTTGCTTTTTGCTTCTCTTCTTTTGACAGCTATTTGTAAGGCCTCCCCCGACAGCCATTTTGCTTTTTTGCATTTCTTTTCCATGGGGATGGTCTTGATCCCTGTCTCCTGTACAATGTCACGAACCTCATTCCATAGCTCATCAGGCACTCTATGTATCAGATCTAGGCCCTTAAATCTATTTCTCACTTCCACTGTATAATCATAAGGGATTTGATTTAGGTCATACCTGAATAGTCTAGTGGTTTTCCCTACTTTCTTCAATTTAAGTCTGAAGCTGAAGTTGAATGGTTCTGTGAAGACTTACAAGACCTTTTAGAACTAACACCCAAAAAAGATGTCCTTTTCATTATACGGGATTGGAATGCAAAAGTAGGAAGTCAAGAAACACCTGAAGTAACAGGCAAATTTGGCCTTGGAATACGGAATGAAGCAGGACAAAGACTAATACAGTTTTGCCAAGAAAATGCACTGGTCATAACAAACACACTCTTCCAACAAGACAACGCTATACATGGACATCACCAGATGGTCAACACCGAAATCAGATTGATTATATTCTTTGCAGCTAAAGATGGAGAAGCTCTATACAGTCAGCAAATTTTATACATAGTAGTGTATATATATATTAATCCTAGTCTCCCAAGTCATCCCATCCCACCACCCTCTTCCCCGAATTGGTATCCATAAGTTTGTTCTCTATATCTGTGTCTCTATTTCTGTTTTGCAATTAAGTTCATCTGTCACCCAGTTAAGTCAGATAAAACACCCAGATGTCATCTGCAATATTTTTCTATTTTACTATCACAACACCATCCAATCCATTTACAATTTTCCTCACAGTAAATAAAAATGCAAATAAATAATTAGAAAATGATATTGAATATTTTGTCTCTTTTATTACACCATAAATTTTATATTAGGGATTGTGTGAATTTTTTGTTCATTCTCTCCTCAGTGGTGACATGTAGTAAATATAACAAATATTTCCTGGCAGGTTATTGTTAAGCAGCATACATAGATTAGTGAAGTTTTTCTTGTTTTAGCATTTCAAAAAAAAAACAAAATATGGTACGTTTGATTGTATCAACAGTGGGAAGACTTTTTCTTACCAGAAAGTGCTTTTCACCTTATGAAACACAATCAAGTAACTCATAATCTAGGGATTCATCCTCTACCTTCTGTCCTCACTACAACGTTCAATCAATCTTACATAACCCACAAATCTTACAGGACAAACAAACCAGAGAGGAAAATCTAAAGAAAAAACCCTGCCAAATCCCAGCACTATATTGTCTGATATTTTATTTCTGAGTGTCCATAAAGCTTCGATTCTTAATTCCACATTTGATAAGTTAGTCTGGGGGTGGCCGCATTAATTTCAAATTAGTGTCTGGTCTGATGGAAGCAATTCTCATATGGAACCACAGCCCTTTTACCAAATCCATCCAGAATTTATAAATAACTGCCACCTTAGAAAATATTTAAGAGATCACCTATGTTCATTCATAAATGTCTTTGCTTTGTCACTAATGTATTAACATATAGAAAGTAAAAATATATTTATATTATAATGTTACATTCTACAAGAGTATATGTTTGGAACATGGGAAGTATTGCTCTATTCTGATCTAGCAATACCAGGTGTATTATTAGAATCAAATATGCTGTGTGAGGACAAGCATTATAAAATGCTATACATCAGAAGAAAGCTAAATAGGGAAAAGCCAGGACTAAAGGAAAGATAATGGGTGAAATTGTTTTATTAGGCTATAAAATATTAAATCATCCTCACCAAAGGGATTGCTCTTAACTGTTCTTCCACTTGGGAACCAATCTAGTAGAAAGAAGAAACTGTGGTTTTTGCAATCAATCAGACACAATTGAGGTCAAATCTTTGCTCTTTGACTTATCAGTTAAGTGATTTTTTGTAAATTGCTTAATTACTCTGAACCAGTTTCATTTGTTAAATGATAATGATGCTAACTATTTTATATCATGAAAGTTAAATGTGACAATGTGGTACACCTGATAGACATATATTAGGGTTTTTGTGGTTTTTTTTTTTAAGAATGGCAAAAATCAAGCTTTAAATCTGAGAAGATTTTGGAAAAAGCAACACTATTCTAAGAAAGAAATATGAAGTGGCGTTTTGATTTTTCCATTGCTTCTTTCTTTTTGGTGCACAGTACAATGGTGGCATTTCCCCTGGGGTTTGAACTTGGGATTTGAACTCTAGAATTTGCGATACAGAAGTACAAGAAACAATTTTAGAAATAATTTTGGTTTTTTTCATTTAAAAAAGAAAGAGTTTTTTCCCCTTCAATATGTAAACTTTTTTATAGTAAGAGGTTTTGCTATTGCTGTTTTATTTTTAAATCTACTAAAAGTACCTATAATTATTCCATAAATGACTCAAACATATGGAATCATTTACTCTGGGCAGAGGAACAGAATGCTATAAAAATCACAATGGCTACAAGCATTCAGAGTTTATTAGAGGTGGGTTTCCCTTTCCGGATTATTCTTTCATTGGTTATGAGTTACTATGAAATTACTAAAATGAAATTATATTATTTTTGTTTGAGGGGGGATGGTAGCAAATAATAAAATAACTGTGAGGAATTTCACTGGCAAATCAAAGTGCTCTCTGTTAATTAGCTCCTGCCTACATACATAGTTTAAAAATAATTGTATGTTTATGAAAGAATGATTAGTTAGGGAATGTGCTGAGGTAATAAGAAAAAATCATGAAGAGAGCAATTTAAGCTAATATCCACATATCATTTTATATAACCACATCACAGAAGGGGGTCCCAGTTAATTAGATTCCTTTAGTTAAGTAGGAAATATTAAAAAAGGAAAAGATTCTTAGGGTTCAATCCAATGTATGTCTGTTATCTGGGGAAATACCTTGGACTCTTTTCTGAATGTATTTATATCTTAGTATGTGTGTAAGGCATAAAAATAGAGACTTTGACCTACACTTAAGAAATGTTTCTGCTTAAATATTGCTCATTTATGACATATAAAAATGGAAACAATATTTTAACAGAAATGTTGGCTACAAAATATAATTTTAAGAGAGTCTTAAACTACCACACTTTTGCACTCATCTCACATGCTAGTAAAGTAATGCTCAAAATTCTCCAAGCCAGGCTTCAGCTGTATGTGAACCGGGAACTTCCAGATGTTCAAGCTGGTTTTAGAAAAGGCAGAGGAACCAGAGATTAAACTGCCAACATCTGCTGGATCATGGAAAAATCAAGAGAGTTCCAGAAAAACATCTATTTCTGCTTTATTGACTATGCCAAAGACTTTGACTGTGTGGATCACAAGAAACTGGAAAATTCTGAAAGAGATAGGCACACCAGACCACCTGATCTGCCTCTTGAGAAACCTATATGCAGGTCAGGAAGCAACAGTTAGAACTGGACATGGAACAACACGGCTTCCAAATAGGACAAGGAGTATGTCAAGGCTCTATATTGTCACCCTGCTTATTTAACTTATATGCAGAGTACATCATGAGAAATGCTGGCCTGGAACAAGCACAAGCTGGTATCAAGATTGCCAGGAGAAATATCACTAACCTCAGATATGCAGATGACACCATCCTTATGAAAGAAAGTGAAGAAGAACTAAAGAGCCTCTTGATGAAAGTGAAAGAGAGAGTGAAAAGTTGGCGTAAAGCTCAACATTCAGAAAACTAAGTATCATGGCATCTGGTCCCATCACTTCATGGCAAATAGACGGGCAAACAGTAGAAACAGTGTCAGACTTTATTTTTGGGGGCTCCAAAATCACTGCAGATGGTGACTGCAGCCATGAAATTAAAAGATGCTTACTCCTTGGAAGGAAAGTTATGACCAACCTAGACAGCATACTAAAAAGCAAAGACATTACTTTGCTGACAAATGTCCATCTAGTCAAGGCTATGGTTTTTCCAGTGGTCGTGTATGGATGTGAGAGTTGGACTGTGAAGAAAGGTGAGTGCTGAAGAATTGATGCTTTTGAAGTGTGGTGTTGGAGAAGACTCTTGAGAGTCCCTTGGACTGCAAGGAGATCCAACCAGTCCCTTCTAAAGGAAATAGGTCCTGGGTGTTCTTTGGAAGGACTGATGCTAAAGCTGAAACTCCAATACTTTGGCCACCTGAGGTGAAGAGTTGACTCATTGGAAAAGACTGTGATGCTGGAAGGGATTGGGGGCAGGAGGAGCAGACTCTGTCCGCAATGCAGGAGACCCAGGTTTGATCCCTGGGTTGGGAAGATACTCTGGAGATGGGAAAGGATACCCACTTTTATGTTCTTGCCTGGAGAATCCCATGGACAGAGGAGCCTCATGGGCTACGGTCCATGGGGTTGCAAAGTTGGATACAAATGAGCGAATAAGACTGTCACTTATTGCGCAAAATATTCATAGGAAAAAGACCTACTACCTCTCCATCTAGATATCACATTTTAGAATCAAAATCTGTGAACTCCAAAGTGAGGAGGCAATAAAAAATTTAGCTTTTATATGTGAAATTTTATTTCATTATTTTAAATATATATCATAAACTCTATTTATATAATTGCATAGATGAATTTGTGATATAAGGTTTTTGTTGATAAGAGTATTCCAAGTTTTATGATGACAGCTCTAGAGCAGTCCTGTCCATGAAATATCTAATTCAAGCAAATGATTATTTATAATATTCTTATAGACATATTTTTAAAAGAGGCAATTAATTATAATAAAATTCCATTTAACCCGATATATCCAAAATGACTCATTGGAAAAGACTCTGATGCTGGGTGAGATTGGGGGCAGGAGAAAAGGGGACAACAGAGGATGACATGGCTGGATGGCATCACTGACTCGATGGACGTGAGTTTGAGTGAACTCCAGGAGATGGTGATGGACAGGGAGGCCTGGCGTGCTGCGATTCATGGGGTTGCAAAGAGTCGGACATGACTGAGCCACTGAACTGACTAGCATTTGAATCAATATGGCAAAATTTTAATGAGATAGTTTATGTTCCCTTCTACATATGGTGTCTTTAAAATCCAGTGTACATTTTACAGTTACAGTACATATCAATTTGTTTAACGATGTTCAAAGTTAGTGATCACATGTGGCTTGTGGTTACCATATTGAATAGAATAGGTTTAGAGCACTCTTGGAGAAGGCAATGACAACCCATTCCAGTACTCTTGCCTGGAAAATCCCATGGACGGAGGAGCCTGGTGGGCTGCAGTCCATTGGGTCGCTAAGAGTCAGACAGGACTGAGCGACTTCACTTTCACTTTTCACTTTTATGCATTGGAGAAGGAAATGGCAACCCACTCCAGTGTTTTTGCCTGGAGAATCCCAGGGACGGGGAGGCTGGTGGGCTGCCATCTATGGCGTAGCACAGAGTTGGACACAAGTGAAGCGACTTAGCAGCAGTAGCATCAGCAGAGCACTCTTAGAGAAGACTCACCTTTCTGATAAATAAAAAGAAATGCCATAAATTTGGTGTTAACATTGGGGCAGTTTGATCCTGATTATTCTGTGAATTACTGGTCACAAATGGAGTACTGAACACCTACAGCCAGTGTGTATATTGACCCCTTACCTTATAGAAAATAAATGTACAAAAGAACCCTGATTTTACTTCTAGGATAATAATTTAAGTGTTTTTTTTCGCTCTTTTTCAGACAAACAAAGAATATATTATTTGAAGTTAGTGAGACCAATTTCTCTTGGACTTAAAGGTGTTCTTATATGGCAAAGTTATCTGGGATGAAGGAAACAGAATTCCTTCCAGAACAGGAAGAAATAAGAAAAAAATCATTGGAAGTAATATAGTAGGCCAGGTAGGCAGAATTCAAAGATGGCTCCCAGGATTTCAGCCTCTAGTGTATAAACATACATTTACCCAGATATTCAATCAAATACTATTCTAGGTGAATTGTAAAAGAATTTTGCAGTGCAATTAAGGTCCCAAATCACTTGACCTTGAGACAGAGAGACAATCAGGTAGGCCTGATCTAATCTCAGGTGACTTTGAATGAGTCTAGAGGTCACAGAGATAAAGACTAAAAGATTCAATAATGAGAAAACTGGCACACAGTCACCATCTTTAAAGATGGAACAGGCTACGTGACATGCTACATGCCCATAGCAAAGAGCAAGCAATGGAAGACAGCCACAGTGCTACAGCTGCAAATACTTGGATTCTGCCAATCACCTGACTAAACTTGGGAGAGGACTCCCAGCTCTGGTTTAGAACACAGTCCAGACAGCACCTTGATTTCAGCCTGGTGACATCCTAAGGAGAGAACCTAGCCATGCCTGTGCTACCTATAGAACTGTTCTTTTATTTTTGTTTCTGTTTTTAAGCTGCTATGTTTATGGTAATTGTTTACATGGTAATAGAAAGCATATAGTAGTTGAACAATTCATTCACCCTCCCTAATCACAAAGCTGTTTGTTTTTTTTAAACTGTATCATTTAGTTATCAAGTATACAATCCAGATCTATGATATTTTGAATTTCAAAATAGGTTTTGAGGGAAAACCATGATACCATTGGGGCTTCCCTGGTGGCTCAGAGGGTAAAGCCTCTGCCTGCAATGCAGGAGACCCAGGTTTGATCACTGGGTTGGGAAGATCCTCTGGAGAAGGAAATGGCAACCCACTCCAGTATTCTTGCCCGGAAAATCTCATGGATGGAGCCTGGTAGGCTACAGTCCATGGGGTCGCAAAGAGTTGGACACGACTGAGTGACTTCACTTCACTTTTCACTTTCATGCATTGGAGAAGGAAATGGCAACCTACTCCAGTGTTCTTGCCTGGAGAATCCCAGGGACGGCGGAGCCTGTTGGGCTGCTGTCTATGGGGTCGCACAGAGTCGGACACGACTGAAGCGACTTAGCAGCAACAGCAGCAACTATATCGTAAAGTAAAAGTGTGACACAGGCATGAAACTTTTCACATGTCTGCCTATATGAGATTTAGGGAGTTAAACTAAGTTCAGTTACCTTATTTCATATTGTGAAGCATCTAGAATAATTGAGTTGAAACAAATAGCCATATAAAAATGTTTGAACATACATCTATTAGCTGTTATAATTTCTGTCAGTTATAAATTCAATAAAAAATTAGTGAAGTTTGAATTGCTAACTAAAAAAAAAAAATGCTTTGCCAACAGAGTCTTTCCTTGTTGAGATGAACAAATTTAGGCTCCAGGAGAGTAAGAAGCTAAGATTTTTTAAAAGCTCTGGATATATATTTGACTAAGAAACTGAAATAGAATAGAATAGAATACATTGTTCCAGCAGAATCTATACAAAAACAGCATATATACAAGCTAAAATAAATAGCATCAAGAATATTAAAAATAAAACTTTTCTAAATGCATTTCTTCATAAGATTCTTGATGGAATAGGAAGAACATTAAAGCTAAATGCTATTTTTAAGGAATTTATTTCAAATAAGGAAAGTATGGAGAAGTTTCAAAATATCAAGCATTATTTTCATTGTATGTAGCATATTCTAGGAGACTACAAGTAAAAAAATAAATTCTATTCTATCCTATCCAATCTTCCTGGAAGAAATTCCAGCAGCAGCCTACAAGGTAAATGGAGTGTGGAAAACCAATTCGTAAATTGCAGGGTTGGGAAAGAATAACACTGCTTAGAAAATGAAAGTCGATCAAAATTGGAAACATTTCACCTGTTTTCATTTAAATCTTCAATCTCTTTTCCTGCTGGTTTAGGAAACAGAATAGAGGATAATGGGGCAGTAGGGAGTATGAACTTTAAATATCTTGAAATGACCACATTGACATGCTCAATGTAATTTTCTGTGACTAAAAGAAAACTAGGTTTTGGATAATCTCCCACTTAAAATATTATGTATGAAACTTAAAACAAGTATTTTCTATCATGTTTTTGTCCTCCTATTATATAAAATTTACTTTAATCAATTAAGATAGAAGCTTAAACTGTGCTGGAATTTAAAAATGAGAAATGACCTGAAATATAATATTGCTAAACTAGTTCCCTGCTTTCAATTAAACATATATCCACCCCATATCTGAGAAGTAAGCATTTACTGCAATACTAAGGACCTGAAAGGAGATACTTGTTCTTTCTCATCCAACACATGTCAAAACACTCCACACTCATAAATATTTTCTGAAATGTCCAAGCTAAATCTTTTATACAAATTCCAACTGCCTTATAAACAGCATCTGATAAGTCAGTCAACAAGTCAATACAACTGAAGAACAGAGTCAACATAATGTAAAAGTCAACATAAGAATAGAATAACTTAAACTGCCTTAAATTTATGTTAAAAACAGATATTAATTACAGATATCTCAGAGAAGGCAATGGCACCCCACTTCAGTACTCTTGCCTGGAAAATCCCATGGATGGAGGAGCCTGGTAGGCTGCAGTCCATGGGGTCGCTGAGGGTCAGACATGACTGAGCGACTTCACTTTCACTTTTCACTTTCATGCATTGGAGAAGGAAATGGCAACCCACTCCAGTGTTCTTGCCTGGAGAATCCCAGGGACGGGGGAGCCTGTTGGGCTGCTGTCTCTGGGGTCACACAGAGTCGGACACGACTGAAACGACTTAGCAGCAGCAGCAGCAAAGATATCTAAAAGGAACAATTAGCTATCTACTATCAATTATTTGAAATCATTATACTAAGAAATGTAATACAAAATTTAGGTGCTTAGAACCTGAGAAATTTGGATGTGTTAATTCCATACCATTGAATTACTGGATTAGTGACCTGCTATAAAATACTAATAGAGCACAACCTCATGAAATTTTTAAAAAGATTATTTTACTAATATTTCAACTAGATTCATAACTACCATCAGTGCACACATACTAAACAGTGGTTCCTTTTCATTATTTCAGTTAATCTTCACACCAATTTTATGAGATATAAGAACTTCCACTTTAAAAATTGCCATTATTGTCCTCATTTTGCAGATAAAAAATATTGTCGAGTCAATACTTGACCCCAGGTTTTTATATTCAAGAATCTCTGCTCTTCACCTGTATCAAGGTCTACAGGTGATTTTTCGTCAGAATGATGGGCTGAACTCTACAATCTATATCCAGTCCTGTGTAGTGCTGAGTCACTTCAGTTGTGTTTGAGTCTTTGTGATCCCATGCACTGTAGCCCGCCAGGCTCCTCTGTCCATGGGGATTCTCCAGGCTGTCATGCCCTCCTCCAGGGGATCTTCCCAACCCAGGGATCAAACCCAGGTCTCCTGCATTGCAGGCAGTTTCTTTACCATCTGAGCCACCAGGAAAACCCACACTTATTTATGGGAAAGCTAATATGAATTTGACCTGTTAACCTAAGCCTAAAAGGAATGGCCTGGAAATCTATGTAAACAACAGGAATGAAAATTTCCAAACCACTTTTATTTAAATGTTGGAAATATTAATTTGTAAGACACACTATGATTTTGAGTGATAAACCTCAATTACTATCACTGAAAACCTAAGTCATCTATCACTATGGTTTTAACACTTTCTCTGCCTCTCCATATGTCTATGCCTCTGACCTATTGTCATTGGTACCAGTGGCCCTCGTTAAGATAGCGATTTTCAAGATGATGAAAGAAATGTCCTCCCTTCCTTTAAAGGGCCTATCAAAGGGGCAGAGGGACATATCAAAGCTCCCTGAGTTACTCAGAGACTTGCTACCCTTTGGAGAGGTATGCTCCTCCATCCCTACCATTTAAAATATTTTCTATCTAGAGAAATGATAAGTAATATGTACTGAGTGATTTTGCTAAACCAAGCACTATCTTATTGACTCACTCAATCCTCCAAGCCAACTTACGAATGATATTAATAGTCCTATTGTATAATGAAGAAAGCGAAGCTCAGATAATTTAAGGAACTTACCTACAGTCACACATCTAAAAAATAGTAGAAAATCTGATTCCAAAGACAGAACATTTAACCACCATACTATATTGCCTCTTGTTAACTGGTTGCAATGATTATAAAAAATCATTAAAAACAAATGCGTATACATGCTTCAAAGTGATAGTACAGTGACTCAACAAAGTCTCAAGGAGGAAAAATATATATATAGGAGTAAACAGATATTTGTGTATAAAACTGCAGTTTGGGCCTTAGGTTCTCTTTCCCTCCTTGTCTCTCTCTGTTTCTCTCTCATTTATTATTTTTTTTCATAATTTGACATTGCTCTAAACACTTGTATTAATAGATCTTGATTGTGCCCAAATGCCAAAGTGCCACTGTTGTATAAATCACTTAATTACCACATTCTTCTTTTTAGAATTTGATTTCTGTATTTATTTTATTAAAAAATAATTTACTAATAAGAAATACGTTTGACTGTTTTAAACACATTTAAAGGCAAAATATCATATAAATAAAAACTACAACTAAATTAAATGACATAGATGAATCTCGTTTATATAATATTTTGCAAAAGAAGTCAGATGTAAAGAGTACATAGTGCATGATTCAATGTATATAAAGTACAAAAACAGGCAAATTGACCTGCATTGTTAGCTCAAGGGAAACGGGCCTCAAGAAGTGTTTCTGGTTCTGATACTATTCTGTTTCTTGATCTGGCTGATGATTACACGAATGCTTCATTTGGAAAAATTTATTGAGCTTTACATTTATGTTGTGCATATTTTTACAATACATATGTTACACTTCAGTCAAAAGTTTACATTAAAAAGCAGTGCTTTATCCAAAATGGTTACTTTGCTAATTGTAATTTAGCACTATTTTCTCTTCCAAAAGATACAATTAATTTGTTTCATAAAGAAAGCTAACAGTATTTCCATACCACATTGTACAGTTGCTATTTTCCTAAACACGACATGTTTTAAAGTCAAATTTATTGAGGTATAATTTATGTACAGTAAAATTCATTCTTCTTAATGTAAAGTATGGCCATTTTTGACAAGTCCATACGTTCATGCAGCCATCATCACTATTAAGATACAGAATAGTTCCATCATCTCTTTAAATTGCCTCACAACTTTTTGTAATAGATCTCATCTCCCTCTGCTGCCACCCCAGTTCCTGGCAACTCTGATCAGTTTCATTCTCCATCGTTCTGCCTTTTCCAAAACATCATATAAATGGAATCCTATAGTATGTACTCTTTAAAACCTAGCTTCTTTCAGTTAGCATACTGCTTTTGAGATCCATCCATGTTTTGTGTATATTAGCAGTTTGTTCCTTCTATTACTGAGTGATTTTACAAGGTATGGATATACCACAATTCAAAGACATCTGAATAATTTCCAGGTCCTGGTGATTTTGAATAAAGCCATTACAAGCATTTGTATATAGGTTTTTGTATAAACATAATACTTTGTTTTTTAACTTGTATTATACTAAATATTTTCTATACAGTCTTTAGTTTATAGTAATCCTGATACCTAGGGAATATACCAATCAGTTCAAAATAAAGTCAGAAATTAAATCAAGTAAGAAACACCTCAGAAAACAGATCGACTTTTGCAAATTACCCTCTTAAAGATATTTCTTTCTGCAATCATCTACATAATTAAGAACATAAAGATTCTATTAAAGTTCTAGGTTAATATTTAAAATCATGTTTAAATTATACAAAATTAAAGAAATCAATGATATTACTAATTTGGATTCCAAAATCTTAATGAATAAAGGAAGAAGAGGTAAGAAATATGGCTTGAAATGTAAAGAGTTATATACCTCTCTCATTACTCCCTGATGTAACATATTATAAACTTTACCCAACTGGTTAGTAGTTTCTTTGTTTCTTTTTTTTTTTTTATCCATGATAATTGGGAAAGGATTTGAATGACAAAATGGAAACATGGTAGATGTTACCTAGCATGTTGTGGTAAAGTGGAATGGCCCGTCCAAAGGTAGTAAATGCAGTCATGACTAGTGGGGCCGCTACACCTGCAGGCAATTACAGAACAGAAAACATCATTCTCCATTCACAGTGGCATGCACACACATGCACCCGTGCTCACACGGAGCCTCGGAGGAAGAACATGGGAAGCAAGCACACCAAGTACCTATCCATCAGGCCGATGCAGTCTTCTATACTTGAGCCTATGCACCTGCAGAAGGTCCAAATTGTAAAAATACAAGGAAAGAAAAATTAGTCATTTTTCAAAAGAATCAGGAAGACCAATACCAATTGTGTCAAACCCTAATTATAGTTATTAGACAACTTTGGAACATCATGAATTTAAAGCTGGTGAGAAGATGATTACTTGATGGATGCCCAGAAGTGCAAATACCACATAAATGGAATGCAGAGAAACAAGTCCATGTAAAGAAAAGTGTAATCTGTTTCTGTGGATAACTTCCAAACACATACTGTTCATTTCTAACACTTTAAATTCATTAGCATCATTCATGATTATATGTCTTGATGAAGAATTTAATATCTCAATGGCTATAATTGGTCTCATGTATACAGCTGCTTCTAAAATGTTCTAAGGTTAAGTGAAAAACAAAATAAATGAAAAAGGAAACATGAGCTATTCAATGTAATAGAATAACCTGATGCTTTATACTCATTAAAAATTGATTTTAGCAGAAAATGAGTTAACAACCTTTAATGCTATTCTCATGGTTACTTTACATAATCACATTACTCCATCCCTTGGTTGTGACTGTCTTTAAAACATACTTATCTATAAACATGAATTCATTTAAAAAGCAGATTAACTTGTTTCACCATACTGCAGTTTATCTTGAACTTGTTTTTAAAAGAGCAGTGCCATAACAGGCAAATAAAAACAGTTTAATAAACTGCAATAATAATTAACGCAAACAATAACAAATAAATACACCACAAGGAAATGAATAAATTGAGACTCAGGTAACTACAGAATCCACTGAGGTTAATATTTAAGTCAAATAATGTAAGTACACAAAATTCTGATTCTGAAATACCATAGAAATATTATTCCTTCCATCTTCCAGTGCATTTGAATTGTATTTCTTTCCCTTTTCTCTCATTATAGACATACAGCTCTAGTGCATTATCAAGGTTCCTTGTACAGCTATGATTGATTGAACTAATTCTGCTAGCAATATTTTTTTTTTCCAAATCCTCACTTCTAAAACTGAAAAAGAAGCTGAAATTAAAATCATTATATAGTGAATTAATAAAGTTCTCATGTATAAGGCCAGACTGTCCATTATATCTATAGAAAATTATAGAACAGTAGTAAACAAATATAACTCTGTATGACAATAATTAAGTCACTATTTTCCTACTTAATCAATATCAGTTATCATAATCTTACTAGGTGAAAAATTATTTTTCTTTTGAAAATTGGCTTTGAGTGGCCCAGAAAAAATTTAATGTACAGAAATACAAGAAAAAGGTGTTTCAACAAAAGCAAATAAAATATACACTGAAAAAATCTTTTAAAAAACCAAATAAATTAAAATTAAAATACAGAGCACATAGCATTGGATTGGTTCCATAATCCATAATGAGAACCATTTCTAAAAATAAAAATTTAATTGCTATAAAAGATTCCAAATTGTATTAGACGGCTTTCTTTTATTCTAAGGGAGTCATTTTTTTTCTAGTTTCCTATTATATCTCCTTCAAAATGTTTTTTTTAATACGATATTGCCATTTTTGTAAAATCAATCATCTACTTCTTATGACTAAGTGATAATCTGAAAGCTATGGTTAGTTTGCAAACTGTGTCTTTCTAATCATCTTTGAAAGATAAAAATATGTGAAAGCAACATTTAACTTGAGGGGAAAGTGTGAGAAATGAAAGATTTTCATTCATTTAAATGAATGAAACAAAACAAAACCCTTTGTCACATGTCTTCTAAGTGTTCCTACTATTCCAGGAGCTTGGGGGAGAAAAAGATGAATTGGACATTTTTCCTATTCTTAATGATCTTACAATTTAATGAAAGAGACAGATGCATAAACATATGTGTATTGTATAAAATGATAAATGTAATAAGGGACATAAAAGAGTGGCTTAGGAGATGTGGAGGAGGGATAGGCAGCTTCAGAAGATCATGGTAACCTTCATGGAGAAATTAAGAGGCTGAAGTTCAGGGTCCTGAGCCCTGGATTGGAGTGACAATAACTCCTAAGGTGTAAGAAAGAGCAGCAGCAAAAACATAGATCTGAGGAAAGGTAGGTTGTGTATGCACAGATACAAATAAATCTGAACAGTTAGAGAACAAAATATGACACAACAGGCAGAAGGAAAAAAAGAAGCTAGATCATTTAATAGAAACCAGAACTTGAATACCATCTGCTTAAAAATAAACTTAGCGGGACACCACTGCAGGGTTTTAAGGAAGTTGGGAACTTGCTGGATATGTTATAACATTGATCTCTTTGCCCTGTAAAGACTAGTCAGCTAGAAGCCCTCAGATAGATTTCTTTGGCCCTGAGGCTGTTTTAGTCTAGGTAAGAGAGAGATGATGATGCTAAATGGGGAGAATGGTAACTAGGATAAGAGACAATGGGACACATTTAAGAAAGGTATGGGGAGGTTAAAAAAAAAGTAGTTGATGGCTGGTTTGATGATGGAAGTGGATAGAGCCCAGGAGTTAAAGATGACTCATATTTCAAACTTGGAGAACAGTGGTACCATTGGTGGGAGAATGCCGGACAGAAGGCGACACCTTTTGTGCGTGTCTTTTCACGCAGGAGAGGGTGATAATTTCAGTTCATGGTTACCTAGAGTTTAGTGTGGTTGTCCTACATCCAGGTAGAAATGTTCCTCAGCAGCTGGAGAGATGAGCAGTGGGGAGGAGTTTCGGAGGAGAAGGGGGAAGCTGGAGGCACAAGTACAATGATCCAGCTTTGAAACAGCATACAGAAGAAGGCTGAAATCATGTAAAATAGATGTGATGGCTGGAGAAGCATCTTTAAAGTGAGGAGAACAAAGAGTGAGACTGAAACCCAAAGAACTCCAAAAATTCGTAAATGATATCAGATGAGCTCATACGCCAGAAACAGGAAAATATGATTGAGTAAAATTAATTAACTGCCGTGTCGTGGCAATCCAAGTCATGAAAAAACTTCAGGAATTGGATGATCATCATTTTCAGTACAAGACAGGTCTAGAAAGAGAACTGCTAAAAGTATGTTAGTTGACATTGTCAGGGTCACTAGAATTTAGGTGGTTATGACAAGCAAATTGGAAATATGAGAATAGAAGCAAAGGAAAAGGGAGGAGCTCTGGAGGGGGCAGGATGTGAGGTCAAGAAAGTTTATCTAGGAAATTTTGTAGGATATTTGAAATTTCAAGGTATACATAAGTTGAGGATAAAAGAAAAATGGAAAAGGAAGAAGAATAAGAGTATGACTGAAGTGGCCATATTTTTAAACTCAATACAAGTTGCTGTGTATTTAATACATATATTCTATGTCAACTCTATATAAGCAACAAGTTTGCATAGCAATTCATATTGATTCAGGAAAATAAAAAAATAATGGAAACATCAAACTTTTGAAGTCAAAATCCCAAATAAGAGACTGAATAAGAATATGGAATAATACCATTCTCTACATAATCAGTATCCTAAAATAGATACTTTTCAGAAAATTCAGAAAGAGAAACTATGTTATTAAAAACACTGAAATTTGAAATATTGAACTGTGTTTAACATATGCTTGTACTTACTGATTTATAAACACCTTGATGTACCCATAGAAGTAACATAGTTGAGATACTTTGATAAAATGTTTTCTAAATTTTAAAATTAAAATGAAAGGGTATTTTAAAATGTTATTACAAAAGTATTGACAATAATCCCACAAGCAGCCCTACTTGTTTTCTCCATTAATGAAAATTCTTTCACTATATACATTTAAAATATAACAAGAAGTAATAAGAAAAATATTAATGCATATAGAAAATTATATATGAAACCATGATTCTAATATTACTAAAAACCTTAAATGGAATTTTTAAAAGATGCCCTATAAAAATAAATATCCTAGTTCATGTCTCAAAACAAAATTAAATTGACATTCTTCATGAATGTAAGTGATAGTAAAGAAACTAATCTTTGCCCTATAAATTTAGGTTACAAATCCTCTTTTAAAATTTCTATCTTGCTAATTTTACATATGCATATCATTTCTATGTTTTAAATTCCTGTTAATCGCTTCAAAATATAGAGAGGGATCACTAATGGAGGAGAGATACAAATTGCAAGAATAAAAATTCACTGGACTGTGACTTCCTAGTGGTCAGGAGCTGTGTCTTATTTATTTCTGAACTTAGCTATAACTGGATCTGATACACAGTAGGTGTTCAGTATAGCAAAGTTGAAGAATGAATGAAATGGGAAATGTTGCTTAAATAAAAGTCCTCTAGTCAAGGCAAGAAGAGACAATGTTATAACCTTTTTCTCTAGGAATATTAGTGAGACTCCCCTGATAATAGCTAAATGGATCACAAATTTTTAAAATATCTAAAGAACTTATTAGAGTTAATACATTTAATGTATTATACCTTTAGAGTAGTAAAAGTGCTTTTAAGGTATTACATAGATAATTTTATTTTCAGGCAATCATTAAACAATATTCAGAATTAGAATTTTCCTTCTGAAAAATGTGATTTGAAAGACTATTTTCATTAACTTGGTTTCTGCATTATCTAGCTGACATAATATTGGCATATATTAACAAAAGAAGCTGTTTCCCAAAGTAGAGGCGGCCTGGTTAAGTTCACACTTACTGATGGCTTAGTTATTATGTGTGTTTAGAATAAAAATAGTCACTCATCCCATCATCCCTACTGCCCCTGTGATCTAAGAAAAGATTCTATCACTACATGATCAATTTGAAAAAGTGGGACTGAGTGCACAGAGCACCTCACTGCTTCTTTAAAAGTATCTCAAAGTACAGAGCACCACAGTAGTGAACAGAGGAAGGAAGATTTAGGCACTTAAAAATTCCAAATTCCTAGTCCGTTCTGGGGCTGAGACCATAGAACTATCATGCAGATGAGTGAACCCAGACAATACAGAGGGTGTTAGAAAAAGGATGGCAGGAAGCTAAATGTAAACAAAGATAAGTATCTGTCAGGACTAAGTCAGTGATAGAATTCATTTACTTTAGAAGATATCAGGGAATACACTATTCAAATTCCATCTCCCCATCATTCTGCAGGAGTGAATTTAAAGCCATCTTTACTAGAGTTCTCAAATGATCTGGTCAGATTTCTTTCCTATTCCACCTTCATCCTCCCTTTTGGTTGACATCCAATGTTTGTAACTGTGGTAAACTGATCTCTTTGTTGTCCCTCCTACTTTCCCACCACTATATATCTTTTCCTTTATTGTGTAATCATGATTTAAAAGGACTAGGAGAAAGACATACCAGCCAGGCATCCAGACTCTGTATGGCTCTGAGATCTCACTTTCATTTCCCTAATGGCTTTGTTGTAATTAGATTTGCAAAAACAGCAAAAGGTCTCATTTTGAATGGCAACAGCTGTTGACATCAACATTATATTGAATAATTTACTGGTTTAATTTTAGCTGCAAAACAATAAAACCCTCTTGTGGATGATTACTTTAGCAGGCAAAGTTTTCCCTCTCTGTTGCTGATTCTCCTGCTCCAACAGTACCAGTTTCTTCATGAAATATCCTTAACCTGAGAGGGCCAAAAACTCTCCAGGGGAGCAGCTTATTTTTTCTAGTTTCCTTGAAGCAAAGTGTCTTTGTGACTATTTCAGTATCCTCAAACTATGTGTTTATGTGTAAACCAGTGAGGTGGCATTAGCTCTTCCAAGCTGAATTTGAATGGCAGAATATTACTTTACCTTTTGAGAATACGCCACTTCACAGAGTGACTTAAGCTGATTTCTTGACCTGCAGGGAATTGAAGCAGCATCTGCAAATTGATGTCCTCTTGGCAGAAAATGATGTGGTTTACTTTACTTCTTCAGTATTCCCTATTAGCCAGCCTTTAATCTGGCAGAAAATCTCTTTACGGAATCTCATACTTTCCTGCCAAATCTAAAGCACCCAAGATGATTCTCCACAAGTGTGCGTGTGCTTGTACGTGTGTGTGTGCATGTGTGCAATGGTGAAGAGGATTTTTGGACAGAAGGAGGATAGAGCATGTGAACCTGCTCTCAATTCTAAATTTATTCACCTTCTAGAGGAAAAAAAGAAAAGGAAAAGTCCTTATTAAAATAGGTTTGCTGTCTTTTAAAGAAATAGTTGTTGAGATTCGTTAGATGCAGTGACACTATTTCTTTTATAGTTCAGTGCTTTTCTTCTTTCTGTAATGTCTTTGTTATTCAACTGTTATCAATATCAAAGGTATTCTAATTATTATTCATTTTAACAATGCATCCTTTGAAAAGTTAAAAAAAATGTGTACCCATCTTTGAATTGTCCTACATCGGTTACATTAGGTAATATGCTAACCTATGATAGAATTACTTTCACAAAATGTACTTGCATTTTTATTAATATGCGTATCACTAAATTCCTTTTTTTATCATCACTGCTTTTGCTTATATTTTGTTGAAGGAGTAATACAAGGCAGCATTTATCAAAGAGAGATCCTTACTTTAAGTTGACTGTAACAACAAAGAAACATAAAGTCTCTGTGAAAGACTTTTATCAAGTGGAATCTCAAAAGTATAATTGCTTGTTTTTTCTTATATCTTTAGTTTCCAGCAAAATTTGGAAGAATTTCTACACTGCACACAATGTATATGTGATACCAGCTTCATGAAGGTGTCGATAGAAGTTATTAAAAAATGTTAAATAGAAACATTTTAGTGGGTATAAATTCAATTCCATAAAGCATTCTCGCAGAAATGATTTCTCTTAAAATCAACATATATAAAGATCAATAGAATTTTACATGAGAGTATCACATATTTACTAGACTGCCTTAGGGATAAACATGTATGTGTGTACCTTTTGATTAGCAACATGCACTTGATTGAGTTTTTGGCCAGTAAAGTTGCTTACCCTTGGGTGCAGTTTGGATGGCACGGGTGGCACTCTCGATCTTGATCAGCATACTTGAAAATGAAACTGTTTGCCCCCTGTAAGCCATCTGGACATTTTTCCACACAGTTCGGGCCATCCTTGAAATGGGAGCACTTTGTACAGTTGTCAGGTCCCTAAAAAGTGTGAGGGGAAAAAAAACAAAATAAAGAAAGAAAAATGGGTGCCTTTTCTTCTGGAATGTATTCATCTAGTTTAGCTACTGAGACCTCAGTGGATGGCGAAATGTCCTCTAGGAAGAGCATTTTCAGAAGTACAAAAGGGGATGCTGCTAGTATAGATTTTCAATCCGCAAAACTGTCCAGTGATTTTCTAGAAGGACATCAATATTTTCTTTCTGTCATTTATTCCCAGTGAGATTACACTGCAACAGTATTTGGTAACAACACATTTTTCCTAGAAATATTTAATCACAGTCACTAGGAATATGTCAATATGATCATGAATTAATGAAGATGAGGAAATGATAGGCATTAGGCTTAACACTGAATTTCATATACAAGTGAGATGTAAACTCTCCTTTGGTAGTACCATGAGTATGTGAACAATGAATTTAAAATTTTCTGTGGTTGAATTATCAGGAATTAGGCATTTTAGGTAAATCAAAGTTAATTTCTAAATTACTCTCCATCTCAAATCAGCCTATAACGCTAAAATTATATCATCTCTATGAATAGAGATTTTAGAAAATCACAGTATAATACTAAGCATAATAAAAGCACGACCTAATGAGCAAATGTCAAAAACTCCAATAATAAACTGGATACAAAAGAATATTATATGGAGAGACTAAAAACTGGTGATATAACTATGAGCATAATCTATATTATACTAAGTCACTTTATATATTTATGTTTACAATTTCTAATATCTAATACATACAATTATAATAAGCAATAACAGGAAAATATATTTAAATGTCATAATAAAAGTAAAAATATTAAATTCCTATCAAACATCTACAAATTTTTCCAAAGGAATTGATATGGATTTGGTGTTGGGACAGTAAGCATGCAAGAAATGATAAATAATGCTTTCACAAATCAAATTGAGAACACCGTGGTGAAAAATGCTATTGTCTTAAAATATTCTCATATACTTACACATTTGACTGTTTTGAATAATTGTATAATAAGTAGGAATGATATTATCTACTTAAAATTTGTTTTAGTCTCCTTTTGAATACCATATTTTCTCAGGATTCCTCTTCTTTTTGCTCCTTGGAACTTCTTACCTCCACTCCTGTCCTCACAAGTTTGTTTATAGCCATAAGGCTCAACATTTATGACAGTTCACATAGAACATAATTTAGATAAATAAGATATACTTAGTATAGAGAGGGATGTTTAATATTATTAGGTTTACAATTATAAATGATGTGAATGTGACAGACAAGACCAAGGAGACATCATACAGGTCTATTTATTAGGCAGGGAGTTGGGGATCAGTCTATTCATGGGAGTGTATTACATCTGGCCAGACATTACAAGTGGTGATATAAGGCATCAGGAAATCAAGAAACATAATACTTTAATCTTGTTCTTGAAGTCTGTGAGTCTGTTTCTGTTTTGTAAATTCATTTATATCATTTCTTTTTAGACTCCACATGTAAATGATATCATACGATATTTCTCCTTTGCAGTCTGACTTACTTCACTCAGTATGATACTCTAAGTCCATCCATGTTGCTGCAAATGGCATTCTTTGATTCTTTTTTATGGCTGAGTAATATGGTTGCCAGGCGAAGGCTGGGAGGAAGGGATAGTCAGGGAGTTTGGGATGGACATGTATGAATCGCTATATGTTAAATGGATAACAAACAAGGACCTACTGTATAGCACATGGAACTCTGTTCAATATTATGTGGCAGCCTGGATGGGAGAGGTGTTGGGGGAGAATGGACACGTGTATATGTTTGACTGAGGTTCATGACATTGTACAGGAAACAGGGATCAAGACCATCCCCATGGAAAAGAAATGCAAAAAAGCAAAATGGCTGTCTGGGGAGACATTACAAATAGCTGTGAAAAGAAGAGAAGCGAAAAGCAAAGGAGAAAAGGAAAGATATAAGCATCTGAATGCAGAGTTCCAAAGAATAGCAAGAAGAGATAAGAAAGCCTTCCTCAGCGATCAATGCAAAGAAATAGAGGAAAACAACAGAATGGGAAAGACTAGAGATCTCTTCAAAAAATTAGAAATACCAAGGAAAGATTTCGAGCGATGCAAAGATGGGCTCGATAAAGGACAGTAATGGTATGGACCTAATAGAAGCAGAAGATATTAAGAAGAGGTGGCAAGAATACAGAAAAGAACTATACAAAAAAGATCTTCATGACCCAGATAATCAC
>NW_011495032.1:33766547-33767090 GCF_000754665.1 Bison bison bison
TTAACTTCTATACAGAGTACATCATGAGAAACGCTGGGCTGGAAGAAGCACAAGCTGGAATCAAGATTGTCAGGAGAAATATCAATAACCTCAGATATGGAGATGATACTATCCTTTTGGCAGAAAGTGAAGAGGAACTAAAAAGCCTCTTGGTGAAGGTGAAATAGGAGAGTGGAAAAGTTGGCTTAAAGCCCAACATTCAGAAAACGAAGATCATGGCATCTGGTCCCTTCACTTCATGGGAAATAAATGGGAAAACAGTGTCAGACTTTATTTTTTTGGGCTCCAAAATCACTGCAGATGGTGATTGCAGCCATGAAATTAAAAGACACTTACTCCTTGGAAGGAAAGTTATGATCAACCTAGATAGCATATTCAAAAGCAAAGACATTATTTTGCCAACAAAGGTCCGTCTAGTCAAGGCTATGGTTTTTCCAGTAGTCATGTATGGATGTGAAAGTTGGACTGTGAAGAAATCTGAGCACCGAAGAATTGATGCTTTTGAACTGTGGTGTTGGAGAAGACTTGAGAGTCCCTTGGACC
>NW_011495032.1:33767190-33767794 GCF_000754665.1 Bison bison bison
ATGCAAAGATGGGCTCGATAAAGGACAGTAATGGTATGGACCTAATAGAAGCAGAAGATATTAAGAAGAGGTGGCAAGAATACAGAAAAGAACTATACAAAAAAGATCTTCATGACCCAGATAATCACGATGGTATGATCACTCACCTAAAGCCAGACATTCTAGAATGTGAAGTCAAGTGGGCCTTAGAAAGCATCACTATGAACGAAGCTAGTGGAGGTGATGGAATTCCAGTTGAGCTATTTCAAATCCTGAAAGATGATGCTGTGAAAGTGCTGCACTCAATATGCTAGCAAATTTGGAAAACTCAGCAGTGGCCACAGGACTGGAAAAGGTCAGTTTGCATTCCAATCCCAAAGAAAGGCAATGCCAAAGAATGCTCAAACTACTGCACAATTGCACGCATCTCACACGCTACTAAAGTAATGCTCAAAATTCTCCAAGTCAGGCTTCAGCAATACGTTAACCATGAACTTCCAGAAGTTCAAGCTGGTTTTAGAAAAGGCAGAGGAACCAGAGATCAAATTGCCAACATTTGCTGGATCATCGAAAAAGCAAGAGAGTTCCAGAAAAACATCTATTTCTGCTTTATTGACTATGCCAA
>NW_011495032.1:33767894-33768079 GCF_000754665.1 Bison bison bison
CAGTGGTGATTGCAGCCATGAAATTAAAAGACACTTACTCCTTGGAAGGAAAGTTATGATCAACCTAGATAGCATATTCAAAAGCAAAGACATTATTTTGCCAACAAAGGTCCGTCTAGTCAAGGCTATGGTTTTTCCAGTAGTCATGTATGGATGTGAAAGTTGGACTGTGAAGAAATCTGAGC
>NW_011495032.1:33768179-33788299 GCF_000754665.1 Bison bison bison
AAGAAATCTGAGCACCGAAGAATTGATGCTTTTGAACTGTGGTGTTGGAGAAGACTTGAGAGTCCCTTGGACTGCAAAGAGATCCAACCAGTCCATCCTAAAGGAGATCAGCCCTGGGTGTTCTTTGGAAGGAATGATGCCAAAGCTGAAACTCCAGTACTTTGGCCACCTCATGCAAAGAGCTGACTCATGGGAAAAGACTCTGATGCTGGGAGGGATTTGGGGCACAAGGAGAAGGGGACGACAGAGGATGAGATAGCTGGATGGCATCACTGACTCGATGGACGTGAGTTTGAGTGAACTCCGGGAGTTGGTGATGGACAGGGAGGCTTGGCGTGCTGCAATTCATGGCGTCGCATAGAGTCGCATATGACTGAGCGACTGAACTGAACTGATATGTTTGACTGAATCCCTTTGCTGCCACCTGAAACTGTCACAACATCGTTTATTAATTGGCTATATCCCAATACAAAATAAAATTTTTAAAGCATATACAAAAATAAAATTTAAAAAAGAAATATAATATTTTAAAATTTAAAGATAAAGGCAGCTAATGAAGAATAGCAGTGCAAAGAAAAAGAGGGTAATCTGAAAGAAATTCCTGGAAATATACTGGTGAGGTTCAATCAAGTACCGTTTTGACTATTTTGAAGTGAGAATCTATCAATCTATCTACCTAAGATCTAACTAGATAAACAGATATAGATATATAATCATTTTTCTTAATTTCCTATATGTATTTTATATGTGTACCTGTATGTACACATATATGTACATATATTTAATATTTATATACATATATTTTTTTCTATGAAATAGAATTATGTTCAACCTGAAGAGTTTGCTACTGGCAACTTATTTCCTACCAAAAGAATACTTCACATGCTTCCAATTTTAACACCTGCTCATGGGTACTTAGGCACGTAATGCTGTCTATTATACAAAATCATTTACTCTGCCAGTAGGCTCAGTGGCATGACATTGTATAAGACAAGTGACAAGCTGATGTCGTCTTTCAGAACACAAGAATAAAATTTACTAGGAGTAAATTAGGCAGTCATAAAATTAGGAATTATTTTTCTATAAAATTCTTCTAATGTAAAATAATGTCTAGGTAAAATCAACAGATGTAAAAAATACACAAAATTAAAATTAAATTCACATTTAATCTTTAGGCATACTTTAATAGAATATATTTTTTAACTTCCTCATATTTAGAGCATCTCTTAGCCTTTTGACTATATTACCATGATATGAAATCAAATGTCCAGAGCTGACACAACAAAAATATAGTCTGACAAATCTCAAGAGGAATGAAATGTACTGATTCTTCATCTCATTTCCATAATAAAGAGATTTAAAGAAATACATGTGTGTCTAATGGGTACTCTTCTATCATTATTTTCCCAAAACTTTTAAGATTCTAGGTCCAGTAAATGAACTAATAAATGCAATAATAGCAAACAAAGGTGAAGGCAATATTCTTTCTTATCTCTGATTTTAAGCTATCCTTGAACTCAATAATCTAGACAGAAAACTAAAGGATAGTCTAAATCCTGACAGAAATATTTCATTTTTTTTCTCAGTGACAATTGACATTTTTCTTTGGTAGTTACTGTAAAAGACAAAGCCATGGTTCACCAGTATCTAATTCTCTGAACTTTCAGCTTCATAGAATATAGAAATTGCCTACCACTAGACGGGAGGTGTGTCTTACTATGGATAATGAAATTAAGCAGAAGCAATTTAAGAAACTGCTGGTGCTAAACTCTCCGGCCTCTTTCCCTGCTGCTGATGTGGGGGTCTTATGTACATGTGAAGAGTGAAAGTGTTAGTCATTCATTCAGTGTGTCTGACTCTGAGATCCCAGGACTGTAGTCCACCAAGATCCTCTCCCCATAGAATTCTCCAGGCAAGAATACTGGAGTGAGTCAGTTCAGTTCAGTTGCTCAGTCGTGTTTGACTCTTTGCGACTCCATGGACAGCAGCACAACAGGCCTCCCTGTCCATCACCAACTCCTGAAGCCTACTCAAACTCATGTCCATCGTCTCGGTGATACCATTCAACCATCTCATTCTCTGTCATCCCCTTCTCCTCCCGCCCTCAATCTTTCCCAGCATCAGGGTCTTTTCAAATGAGTTGCTTCTTCGCATCAGGTGGCCAAAGTGTTGGAATTTCAGCTTCAGCATCAGTCCTTCCAATGAATATTCAGAGTGGACTGGTTGGATCTCCTTGCAGTCCAAGGGACTCTCAAGAGTCTTCTCCAACACCACAGTTCAAAAGCATCAGTTCTTCGGTGCTCAGCTTTCTTTATTAATCCCATTCTCACATCCGTACATGACTACTGGAAAAGCCATAGCTTTGACTAGACAGACCTTTGTTGGTAAAGTAATGTCTCTGTTTTTTAATATGCTGTCTAGGTTGGTCATAGCTTTTCTTCCAAGGAGCAAGCGTCTTTTAATGTCCTGGCTGCAGTCACCATCTGCAGCGATTTTGGAGCCCCCCAAAATAAAGTCTGTCACTGTTTCCATTGTTTTCCCATCTATTTGCCATAAAATGATGGGACTGGATGCCATGATCTTCTTAACTGTCCTCTTTCATCAAAAGGCTCTCCAGTTCTTCTTTGCTTTCTTCCATAAGGGTGGTGACATACTGTAGTGAGTAGCCATTTCCTTCTCCAGGGAATGTTCCTGATCCTGAGGGAACATTCCTGAGGGATTGAAATCAAGTCTCCTGCATTGCAGACAGATTCCTTACCATCTGAGCCACCAGAGGTGCCATAAATTCAAAACTTCTTGGAATGCCAGACCATCACAGAGTGAGGATGAGGGAAGGGTCTGAGAAAGCTTCCCAGAATTTCAGTGCACTTCACATGAAATATATTTAAATATTTTTCTGTAGTCTACTGCAATATGGTGGTTATTTATTACGGCAACACAAGCTTTATTAACCTGACTTTAATAGCTACTTCAGCTTTTATCAGGTCCCATCTCCTAGGCTTTATCTTCTCTTGCTGCCTCTCTGGCTTGTATTTTGGTCTCCTTTGACTTTATCTGATGTCCCTTTTCTTCTTGCATTCCCTGTCTTATCTTTCTTGATAGGACTATATAGGAATAGTGACAGTGTGTCAGAAAAGACAAAATTGTTTTAAAAAAGAGGAAGAAATAGAATAAAGAATAAAATAAATAAAACCAAGGGCAGACAGACAAGGATATAAAACCAGAGGCTTGCTTTATTTCAGATCTATCCCTCTCAAGATTACCCTAAATATCTGTCACATTTAAATAAGATAATATCATCCATTTTACATCCATTTGTGATGTATATTCCCAGAAAGCACTTTATTCTTATTACATTATAGACACTGTTGTCTAGAGAAAAAAAAAGTGAAATGAAAAGAGTGTGGAATTTGGTGTCATAATTTCTATAGTTGAATTCCAGCTCCACATCTTACTAACTTGCTGAGTTTTAGAATAACTTTCTAGTCATTACAGTGGGTTCAATTTCTTTATATTTTAAGTGGATAACATAATAGTATGTTTCAGGTATAATAGTGTTTGACAAATATAAATATTTATCAATTATTATCATTAGGGAAACACTGACAGATCAGGAAAATGAGATTTCAACAGAATAAATCATGAGACCAGGTGTGGGAATTCCAATTAGCTTTATGACTTCTTCTATGTCATCATAATGTCAGTCTCATGAAGAATTTTCCTGAACCTCTTGGATATCCTAAGCGATATATACCAGTTACATGACACATAAAACCACCACTGTCTCTAGTTTTGATAAAGAATATGTAGACCCAGAAACAGGCATACACCTTATACAATGTTGCTTGAGCTCAATTCTGGAAGTTTTTCAGATAGAGTAACCTAAAAGACACTATGCTCTTGTTTAGCATTTCAAGGCTTACTGATCAAGTGATCAAGCAGGTTTTCTTGATTTCATGCCCTGATCTTCTATAGTTGAGTGATTCAACTTTAACGAGCTTTTTGTACTTTTGACTTTTTGCCTTCTCTAATCTCTAGAACTATTCATTCACAATTTTAGCAATGAAGAGTGATTTTAAGCATTTGACCCACCAATGCCATCCTTACAGAATCAAAATATGTTCATTAAAAATCTGTCTTTTCATTTTTTCTTGATTATCAAATAATTTTGAAAATTGCAAGAATATTCACTTTCAGGGCTTTTTGATGTGTATTCTTATAAACTATCTCAATTCCTTTGAGGAATAGACTGCAAAAACAAAGACATCAATAAGCTAGTTACTTCTTAGCATACTTATATACCACAGGAGGCAGCATAAGGAATGCAACAAGCACGGGACTGATTTTGCAGTTTGCCTTCTTCAGAGAAGACGGCCAAATTCTTGGTTATTGTAACCGTATGCTTTTAAACTCTCTTTCTCTGAAAGATACTTTTTCCTTTTTTTTCATTCTCAGACATATGGTTCCTAGATACGATAGTTTTTAGACAAATTTTACAGAGACAGGTCAACTTACTTTAACAACCCAGTATGGAATTTTACTTTCCTGTTTCTCAACATTCTTTACAGAATCCACATTTCTCATGCTGCAGATTAATTGTATTTTCCATTACTACCCTTAGCAGAAAAAGAAAATAGCCACATATGCCCTTAGCATACTTAGTTGGCCATCATTACATACTAAATTGTCTTTTAGACTTTGGTTCTTTATGTCAAATCATATCACTTCTTTTTCTCAGAGGTTTGTTTTTCCAAACTTAATCATACTCATGGTAGTCCTTTGAACTGTCCAAGTATCCCACATACTTCTTTAGATGTTCCACAACGGCTCACTGGGGCCTAATGGAAGTTTGGAGGGCTCAATGATAATTTTTTTCTAAGCTAATTAAGTGCTGAATAAGCACTCTGGTAGAAAAAATTAATGCTATTTAAATTTCAAATGAATTCTTATGGAGCAGTGTGGACCTCTTGGCAACACTCAAATGTTGGTCCTCAAATTTTCTACTGATAGATGATTCAACAGACAAATAAACTGAAAATTTGTCTAAAGAAGGATGAATATGACACTTTGGAATGAAAAACTCATACTGACCTCATTATTAAGAAAAAGTCTCATTTTAAGAATGATGGGAACCAAAGGAAGGTCTAAAAAATAATTATCACTTTTCTCCATAAAACTAACTTTAAACTACATAAATGTCAGCATGTTCATGAGGACTTTGCTAATCCTATAGCCCCTTCTTTGATCAACATGGTTAAATTTTTTCTCTCTGCCACAGTATTTTATTACATAGTTTTAGATTTTAATTACGAAAGCTTGCCTTCCCCATTTTTTCAATTTTTCCTCCTAATGCTATCAAAGTTAAATGATTAAACACAGATATGAATATGTTACAGTTTACCTCAAACAAAACATGAACTTTCGTATTTACAAATCTTTACATGATTCCTCAGTCTAGATTCTTCTTAAAGGCATAGCTCAGACACCCCTTTTCTTTGGCTTTCTTTGGTGCCCCAGTTTTCAACTCAAAGGTTTGGTTTCTCCCTCATATGTGTTCCTATAACAGTTTATACATATTTATGTTTTATCAATTATTTTGCCTCCACTTAGTTATTTGTGTATCTCTCTTTTCACCATGATGCAATCTTTAAGGACAACACCATATTTTCTTTTAAAATAATTATGTTGGAAATAAATATTTAAGAAACTGAAGTTTTAAGTCTTTTAAGCTGTAAACCTCTTGAGGGGAAATTATTGATTGTGATTCCCCATAGCATTCTATAAATACCTATTTAATGGGTGGATAAACGACACAGCAATGACTCAACAGATATTCATACATGAAACCAAATAAGCCAACACAAGCACAGATGTCTTCAGGCTTACCGGTCCATGGCATGTGAGGATGCCATCTTCCATCTTCTCACACTGGGGGTCACACTCGACACAGATGGAGCCATTCTCAAACTCCCGAAATTCACTGTGAAAACACCAGCAGCATGAGGCAGTGTAAGCAAACAAGCTGTCAACTTAACAAATGAAGTAACATCTGCTAAAAGTCCTATTGGCAGAGTAAATTCTAGAGTTTGTTTCTCTATGTGCCAGGAGCATCAGAATCATTTCCCTGTACATTAACGAGTAAGTTCTCCATTAGGAGAAAAGATAAACTGCAGCCAGATGGCTCCTCTTGCCCTCCATTGGGTTCAACGACAGACTCATTCAGGAAACCTCTCTTGTGAGAGATATTCCAGCAGTCTCAAAAAAAAAAAAGAAAAAGAAAAAAGGAAAAGAACAAGAAAAAAAAAAGTATTACTCTTTTGATGACATAGCAGAACCATTTCTGCTATTTTAAGTAAGGCTGTGCCTATTTGTCCCTATATAAAATTTTACTCTTGGCTGAAGTCTTATTTTTTAAACTTTGAAAGAACTATTGTATTTTTCTTGTTGCTAAGTAACATGAATGTTCCCTATCCTTGTCCTTCAAATCCCAAGACTCTTCAATTTATTTTTAGTGAAACTTCAAAAATGCTTTGATTTCTTTTCTTCTTTCAAAATATCTGCCTTGGAGAATTACAGAAAATATCTTTTCATGGTAGATTTTATTTTTTTAGATTATTGATCTAATATCACAACATTCTTTTCAGTTTAGACTTTTTTTGAAGTAATTCTATATGATATAAAATTAATAAAAAATAGTTTAATGATAACATCCTAAAACTTTTTAATTAAAATCTAGGATGACGGTCATCGCTTCCCCTAACCTTACATTTTGTGGCTATTTGAATATTAAATGTTACCAACATATAAGTTTTCTAATCAATATCTACTCTAGAATTTTCATTTCAGTAATTGCATATCCATTATGTATGACTTCCCAGGTGGCGCTTATGGTAAAAACCTGTCTGCCAATGCAGGAGACAAGAGATGCAGATTCAATCCCTTGGCCAGGAAGATTCCTGAAGAAGGAGATGACAACCAATTCTAGTATTCTTGCCTGGAGAATTCTATGAACAGAGGAGCCTGGTGGGCTACAGTCCATCGGGTCGTACAAGTTGGACATGACTTAAGTGACTTAGCACAGCACACAACACTGTATAATATGCATACAACCACACTGTTTCCACTAATGTATGAGAGGATGAGGTGTTGGGTATAAACAACTTAGAATGTCAGCTATGAATAATTAACAAAATTTGACTAAATATTTATAGTTACTTTATTATTTTGTGCCTTTGTATCATGAGCGACCATTCCAAACTGATAGCATTGACAATATGGCAATTGGTCATTAACTAGGTAATAAATTCAAATATATTTTTCCTTAGTATCCATTCTTTTTTTCATAGCAGAATATCTCATTTGGTGATAATAAAGCCTTAACAAATGATTGAAATCCACAGGATGGGCTATATTTTCTGTTGGTTATATTAAGATTACATCTACTTCAAGGTAAAATAATGGTTTGGTTTTCAAACTAAATAGCATAAATCTATGATGAGTTATGTGTGGATGTACATATTTACTTACACAGATTTTGCACTCAAATTGAAGTGTTAGTTTGTTATGGATTAACTTTTTACAAAATTTCTAGAGTTTAAACTGTCAAATACATATTTTTTTTTTATTTTGCATGTTTTATCAACATGAGTGATATAAATATTCAACAGAGGAAAACTTCAGAATATAAGGGTTAAAATGATGTGGTGCTGGTGGAGGTGGGGAATGGAATTCAATTGTAAAGAGAATCAAAAGCATCATGTGTAAATGAGATTATATGATTGTTACAGCAAAGTCTGCAATCATCAGCAAAGCACCATTTCTGAAAACAGCTTCTTGGGTGATGAAAGAATTAGGATACTAAATGAAGACAACCATTTTTATGTTTCTAAGACACAGGCCATCCTTGTCTTTTCTCTGGAGCTCCCTTCTCCATATACAGAGTTGAGGAATAAAATGAGGAATAAAAAGAGTCCTAGAGATAACCTAGGAAATGGAGAAGGAAATGGCAACCCACTCCAGTGTTCTTCCCTAGAGAATCCCAGGGATGGCGGAGCCCGGTGGGCTGCCATCTATGGGGTCGCAGAGTCGGACATGACTGAAGTGACTTAGCAGCAGCAGTAGCAGAGATAACCTAGAGGCTTTTTTTTTATAGACTAGACTTCTACCTGTAGAACCTCTGTCTCTCTTTCTTTCTGTTTTCAAAACAGATTCTCCTTGCAATTTCTTTATTGTCACTGTCTCCATTATTGCATTTTTTTCTTTGCTGTCTCACAGGGATTCTGCTATAACTTTGCCAGAGATCCCTTTTCACTTGAGTCTGATCTAACAAGTCACATTCCAAGAAGCATGGGCATTGGTTCCTGAACTTTGTGTTTTTGCTTCTATGCATTTCTCACAGTTTTGTGTGTGTGCTACTTTAACCAATCCTGTGATCAAGAGCAAAAGCTTTGGAATTGGTTGGTGTTCTCAGCACCAAGATTAATATTTCTGTCTTAAATCTCCTAACTTCTCTAGACTTTATTTCCTAAATATCCTTTTTACTCTTAAAAAGGAAAAAGTGTTTCAATGAGAAATGTAAAAGATGACTACAAAGAGCTAAGACTGATACCCTTCCTGTTGTTTCTCTGTTCTCCACATTTCAGAAGCATTTAGCCATGTTGCCAGTTAAGAAAACACATTTAAGATTGCCTGGCAATTAGTTTTCTTGCTCATTTTGAATACTTGTGTATTGTAGTTTGTTGTTGTTATTTAGTCACTAAGTATGTCTGACTCCTATTGTGTCTGACTCCTTGCAACGCTATAGCCCACCAGGCTCCTCTGTCCATGGATTTCCTAGGCAACTATACTGGAATGGATTGCCATTTCCTTCTCCAGAGGATCTTCCCCTCCCAGGGGTTGAACCCAAATCTTCTGCACTGGCAGGCGGATGCTTTACCACTGAGTCACCAGCGAAGTCCATATTGAAGTTACGAATTCCCAAAATATAATGACTTGTATGATATGGATTTGAGTGCTAACAGCCAGGATTACCTGACTTAGAGTTTCCCCCTAAAAAAAAAAAATCCTCTTTTTAGAATTTCTTCTTTTATGATAGTCAAGCTATTTGTGTATGTAAATAGGTTCCTTGATTTTGTATTTCATATTTGTATTTATTTTCAGCAATGTATACCTGACTATTCTACCTAACCATTTAATCAGCTCAGACTTATAGACACTAAATGGAAACAAAGATAACTATTTTAGGGGTAGGAATTCTAACAAGACTTTATTATACTTTTTTCTCTTTTTGGAATCACAATTATTTTAAGACATCAATACTAGTCCCATTTTCCATATTAAAAAAAAAAGTTTAGGATAATTAGTTATTTATCCAAGGATGGACATTTCAAATAGGAAGTGATTAAGTTAGGATTTAAGCTCATTTTTCATCAAAGGCTGTCATGTCTGCCAGGCAAAGTTGGAAGAAATTTACCAGTATCACAGATTGGAGTTGGCAAAATCTATCATTGGGTAGGCAAGAATTATATCAGATATTTATAACATAGTTTCACTTAGTATATTTTAAACCAATCCTTGTGTATTATTTCCTAGGGTTCCATCACTGTGGCAAAAAACATTAAGGACTTTATATTTCTATAATACATTTGATTTAATGATTTGGAAAATGTGGTTTCCCTGGTGGTTCAGATGGTAAAGAATCTGCCTGCCACTGCAGTAGACCTTGGTTTGATCCCTGTGTCAGGAAGATCCCCTGGAGAAGGAAATGGCAATCCACTCCAGTATTCTTGCCTGGAGAATTCCATGGACAGAGGAGCCTGGCAGGGTTCTGTCCATGCAACTGCACAGTTGGACACAGCTGAGTGACTAACACACACACAAAAAAGTCAGATAATCAGTACTGTTTATTGTGCATTTAGGGAACCAGTATTTTTCCTTTGCTTAGCTTTCATTGTCTCATAAAAATGAGACAGAGAGTAGTATAGATAATCTATTCATCCACATTATCAATTTCATATTTCTGACAAGTTCAAAATTGAAATATTTAAGGAAAATACAATGGCTTCTGGAAAGAAACAGGATGAAAATCAGATGTCCTGATTTCCAGTGTTGGTTTGGTACTTCAACTACGTTTTGACATTGGTCAACATTTAATTCTACAACTTCTCACTATTTGATAAAATGATTTCTAGAATCTATTCCCTCCTTAGAACTGCACATACATATTCAATAAACTTTTATTGTAACAGTCTCTTAATCTAATTAAAGTCTATTAGTTCCATTTTAATGGCATCAATTGCTATACACACAGAGAAGCATATTTTATCTGAAGTATTTTATGTACAGAAAATATCTTTCTTTCATAATAATATGAACAAGCATGAATACAATTCAATTCAATGAGGCAAGTAGCAAGTAATTTGCTATTCATTATCAACTTTATGAGTTGACTGTGCTCTACAAAGTTTCAAGTTGAATTTTCCTGATAAAACTATTAAATCCTTTATTTGGATGCTGTCTTTATTAAGATATAATTCATATATCATACAGTTCTTCTATTGAAAGTGCACAATTCAATGCTATTTTAATTATCCACAGAATTGTACAACCATCATCACCATCTCAAACTGTTAAATAACTTTTTTAAAGTGGTTTTACATTTAAACGTCTAATTTTAGTATTTTTTCCTAAATTCATGGAGGGAATTGGTCTTAGTCATCTTTCAAAAAAGAGACATATCACTATTATTGAGATCCTTAGGTTTTTATCCTTCTAATGTAAAATGCAAAAATACAATGTTATCTGGGATTATGAAAACGGTTGTTAAAATAGGGACAATTTATAAGACAGAAGAAAGAACTTCAAAACTACAGTTTTACAAACCCTTGAAAACCTGTTCAGTGAGCAATACAGGGAAATTTGACTCAGGGACAGTACTAAAATTTTTATTTTAGTACTAATGAAGGACAACTGTGATGCATGAAATGGTATGTTAGGTTAAAGTGATTTTATGAGTATATGAAATGCCACACAACGAGGTATATACTAGGTTTTATTGTTGTCAATTTGATTGTTGCAGTATTGTAGATGGAATTTAAAATACTTGATTTAAAATACAGCTTAGGTTATCTTTAGAAAGTGACAAAGCACTTTCAGAAAACCTTTTCAACTAGAAAATACAAAGGTAATTTCTCTATAGGGCTCTGTGCTTGTCTGAAACATAGAAATGTGTGTAATTCCTAATACACAATCAAATAGCCTCACAACCTAAATGGAAAAAAAAAAAATCAAAAGTTCTGCAGTCATTCCAGATGAAAATTAATAGGAAAACAAGAGAAAAAAATTGTTGACACATATGAGAGGAAATATTACTTATCACAATGTCCTTCATAAAGAAAATAGAAACATTTTTCAATTTGGAGAGGTATAAATTTCTATAATCTATTATGAATTATTCATATTTATATACTTTTAAAAATATATGCACAATAGTCAATATGTCAATATGTATTTTGACCTGTTTACTCAAATAAAATTATTCCTTCTTAAAACAATTCTTTTTTATGTTTTTTTCTTTATGTCACACAAACTCTCCTTAAAAATCTTGACCAGCACACATATTCTGAAATTTTACCACTCTATGATCATTTTAATATCTGAACCAATCAATACCTCAAAGCTTATAAGATAAAGATGACATAAGATGCCTTACCCGTCATAGAGGTTACATGACTCTATGCAGGTCCTTCCCCTGCTGAAGCGACGGCATGACAAGCACTGGTCTGGCCCAGGTCCCCAGCACCCATCATTTGAACAGAGATGGTTGCACACCATTCCTTCAGCAGCTGAAAAACACACCAGAATCAAGGGGAAATAAAACAGAAGGCTGTGTCCAAACTAACCATGTTAATATGAAACTTCCTAGGTAAAGCTATTTCTAAAGGAGTCGTTGTAAAAGAGATCTGTGGCAGATGTCTGTCTGCCTATCCGTCACTATGGCTCACTCTACCCTCCATATTTCCCTAGTGCAGAGCCCCAATCACTGTATGTAGATAGCACCACTGTATTTTTCATAATGGTGAACAAATGCCTCTTACCTCTATCAAAATTCTAGGGAGGGAGAGTGACAGAAATTAACATTCCAGTTAAGGTAAGGAACAGAACATATCTTTCTAAAGCCAACCCTTTGCTCCACTGATACAACAAACATTTTGGCTTCAATTTCATATGAGAAATTCATGCAGAAATAGAACAAGCAATACTTATTATAAAACAACAATATTAAAAGGGGGAAAAAAGAGAAATAATTTTGCATTAGTTTGTATTAACTAGAAATTTATGTAAATAGAAATATGCAGTATGTTATCTTTTTTAGGTAATTTCTTTAACTCAGAATAATTACTTTGAGATTTATCCATGTTGCTACATGTATCAATATTTATTCATTTTTATTACTCAGTATATCCCATTGTATGCATATAGCACATTTTTAAACCATTCACGTAATGCTGGATATTTAGATTGTTTCCCATTTAGGGCTATTAAAAATTTAGCTACTATGAACATCCATGTGCACATTTGTTTGCACATACACTTTCATTTTATTTATTTATTTATTCATTTTCGGAATGAAATGGGTGGATAATATGGTAGGCAGAGGGTTAATTTTTTTAAAGAAACTATCAGATTGTTTTTCAAAATATTGTACCATTTTACATTCCCCATAGCAATAAATTCAACTTGTGAACTGAAGTTTCCTCACATCTTTACCAATACTTGGTATAGCTAGCCTGCTTAATTTTAGCCTTCCTAATATTATGTAGTGGAATCTCATATGGATTTGATTCACATTTTCTAGGTGATTAGAGATATTGAACATCTTTTAATGTGCTTATTTGCTGTCTTGTCTGATGAAGTGGCACTGAATTTTCTGCTCATTTTGTATTGGACTGATGGTTTTCTTACTATTGAGCATCTAGAGTTCTTTATAGATTCTGCAAATGTTTTCTCCCTGTCTTAGTCTTTTTATTTACTTATCACTCTTTTGAAAAGTACATATTTTAAAATATTGGTGAAGTGCAACTTATCAATTTTATCTTTTATAAATTATACTTTGGGCATTATATCTAAAATTTTTGTCTAAACCAAAGTAACAAACATTTTGTTCAAATTTTCCTTTTAGAAGTGTGATGGGTTTTTGCCCATATAGCCCATTTATAGTTAGTTTGCATATAATACTGATTAGTCAGGATTCTGAAGAGAAACAGAATAAATAGGTATATTCATATCTGTATCTACATATTTCTATATACTAAGAAATTGTTTCACACAGTTATAGAGGCTGCGAAGTCTGTCTGCTGTTTACAAGTTGAAGTGAAGTGAACTGAAGTTGCTCAGTCGTGTCCGACTCTTTGCGACCCCATGGACTGTAGTCTACCAGGCTCCTCTGTCCATGGGATTTTCCAGGCAATAGTACTGGAGTGGGTTGCCATTTCCTTCTCCAGGGGATCTTCCTGACCCAGGGATCGAAGTCGGGTCTCCTGCATCGTAGACAGACGCTTTACCGTCTGGGCCACTGGGGAAGTCCCTTACAAGTTGAAGACCCAGTCAATTCAGTTCAGTCACTCAGTCGTGTCTGACTGTTTGAGATCCCATGGACTGTAGCACGCCAGGCTTTCCTGTCCATCACCAACTCCCAGAGCTTGCTCAAACTCATGTCCATCGAGTTGGTGATGCTATTGAACCATCTCATCTTCTGCCATCCCCTTCTCCTCCTGCCTTCAATCTTTCCCAGCATCAGGGTCTTTCCCAGTGAGTCAGTTCTTCGCATCAGATGGCCAAAACATTGGAGTTTCAGCTTCAAAATCAGTCCTACAAATCAACACTAAGGACTGATTTTTAGGATGGACTGGTTGGATCTCCTTGCAGTCCAAGGGACTCTCAAGAGTCTTCTCCAACACCACAGTTCATCAATTCTTCAGCACTCAGCTTTCCTTATGGTCCAACTCTCACATCCATACATGACCACTGGAAAGACCACACCTTTGATTAGATGGACCTTTGTCGGCAAAGTAATGTCTCTGCTTTTTAATATGCTGTCCAAGTTGGTCATAGCTTTTCTTTCAAAGAGCAAGTGTCTTTTAATTTCATGGCTGCAGTCACCATCTGCAGTGATTTTGGAGCCCAAGAAAATAAAGTCTGTCACTGTTTCCATTGTTTCTCCATCTTTTTGCCATAAGGTGATGGGACCACATGCTGTGATCTTAGTTTTTGAATGTTGAGTTTTAAGCCAGTTTTTTTACTCTCCTCTTTCACTCTTATCAAGAGGCTCTGAAGACCCTGAAAAGCCTACAATACAGTTTTAGTCTGAGTTTGAGAACCAGAAGCACAGATATTTCAAGTCCCAGTCTAAGGGAAGAAGACTAATGCACCAGTTCAGGAGTTAGGCAGAGAGACTAAGTATGTCCTTTTTAGTCTTCAATGAATTACAATATACCTATCCACTTCATTTCACTCAGTCCATCAATTCAAATATTAATCTCATCCAGAAACACCCTTCCAAACTCATCCACAAATAATAATGTTTAACTAAATACTTGGGGAAACCGTGACTCAGTCAAGTTGACACATAAAATTCATGAACACAGATACTATCTTTTTCTTTTTTTTGGCATGTAGATATTCAATTTTTCCAGTACCATTTGTTGAAAATACAATCCCTTTTCCAGTAAATTATCTTTGCATATTTGTTTAAAATCAGTTGTCCTCATACTTGTAGGTCTATTCATATTTCTTGACTTTTCTATTGATCTATCTCTCAGGGTGTATTTTCTCACCTTTAATATATATGTGTCTTTATGATTGAAGTCTATGTACTGTAGGCAGCATACAGTTGGGTATTGCCTTTTTAATCTGATCTGACAACCTCTGCCTTTAATTAGGGTTGTTGTTGTTGTTCAGTTGCTAAGTTGTGTCCAACTCTTTGAAACTCCATGAACTACAGCACATCAGGTTTCCCTGTCCTTCATTAACTCCTGGAATCCACTCAAACTCATGTCTGTTGAGTCAGTGATGCCATCCAGCAATTTCACCCTCTCTTGTCCTCTCCTCTTCTCACCCTCAATCTTCCCAGCATCAGAATCTTTTCCATGAGTCAGCTCTTGGGGTATGTAACCAATAATCTTTACTATGATCATTGTAGTTAAAAATCATCGATTTTACTATTTATCCAAACTATTCTCTTCCCATTTTTTCCCTTTTTCATGACATATTTTGGAAAATCAAATCTTTATTCTTTCATTTTATCTCTTTTGCTTTTTGGCTTCTGAGCTACATAAATTTTTAATTTGCTATTTTAGTGATATAGTTTGTGGTTGCAGTAAACATTAAAATAATTTAAAAAGATAATCTGAAGAAACAGTGACTATACACAGGGTTTTCTTAAAACTTAAAGGAATGCTAATCTCATAATATTAACTATTTTAGCTAACTTATAAAGTTTGTGGACTTCGCTTAACTGATTCCATGTCTTAAATTAAGATAGCATATGTTGTAATTATTATTCTCACTTTTGGGGGAAACTATTCAAAAATTGAATGATTTGATATTTTACTCAGGAATGGCTGACAGTTTAGCTGTTATACCGATTTTAACAAATAGCAAGAGGTCTCTCCTTCTGATTCATTCATAATGCAGAGAAAGAGGGCTCTTTCACTATATAAAATAAATGTCTGTAGAAAGGAAATCTTAACATAAGTCTCATATCACTGATTCCTAGATGTACAAGTGCCGGGAGCAGGCATATTGCATATTGAGTGCATACTGCATATTGAGTGCAGCACTTTCCACAGCATCATCTTTCAGGATCTGGAATAGCTCAACTGGAATTCTATCATTGCCGGTACCAGCGTGAGGAACTCCGCCCATGACAAAGGTCATGAGGAAGGAGGCGGGATCGAGCTTCAGGAGTCCCCCTGGAAATTCTCGAGCATGTACCCCCAAAACCAGAGTCTGCCTACTTTCTGCTTTGTGCTTTCACCTACACCTCTGACTTTACGGGGGGCTGTCCCCCACTACCTCTCTCTGAAAAAAGAGTTAGCTTACAGCTCCAGTTAATAATTCCTGGGTGTGACAGTGTTTAACCTACAAACTCCTTTGGAAATCCTCTAGCCTGCCTGAATAGGTTTTTCCGGCCACATGTGATTGTTCAGAGCCTCCCAACTGTGAGAGGCAGGAGATGTTCTAAACTGTCTAAACACAGATTCTTTTGAGCAGTTAAAAGATTGATTAGAAATTGTATTGGTGAAGGGATTTTCACTTGTTGGGCCAATGTTTGCTGCTAAGTTTCCATAGCCCTTACCTACTGTGTCCCTGGCAGTGTATTGATTAATATAATTGGTGTAAGTAGTAGCTTTAATGTTTGTAACCTGGGACCCTTGAGTTAATTCTTTTTCTTGTTATAGCCCACCACACCTTTGCTCTGTAGGAATGCAACTTTATCTAATGCTTTTGGAGGGTGGCTCCTGACCAATCACCTTTAGAGAAAAATAAGTTTTCTGAAGAAAAGGTCTTAAAATGTTAACAGGCCTCTGGGCCAGAAGATGATGCAAATCACCTAAGCTTTTGCATATGATAAGTTTGCAGGAAGAAAGCCTGGCTTGCTGCCTGACTCTACCCCTTCCCCCATTATCCTCTATGCATAACTTAAGGTATAAAAACTACTTTGGAAAATAAAGTACGGGCCTTGTTCACCGAAACTTGGTCTCACCATGTCGTTCTTTCTCTTACCTTCTGGCTGAATTATTCAGCCTCTTTTCTACACTGAATTTCCTCACTGAGCTATCCTTATTTCAGCCTCTTTTCTCCACTGAATTTCCTCACTGAGCTATCCTCATTCTATTAGTCTTTATATCCTTAATTAATGTTTAATTAAGCAATTGTTTCCTGATCTTCGCCTACGCCGTCTCTCCTTCGAATACCCTGGATCAGCCGGGGCTGGTCCCCGGCATACAAGTAACTTCCCATTAATTTATAAAGATGTAAGGAATAAGAAATAGAGTTCAATCAAGCTGACTGAATATAAATGTGTAAAATCAAATTTTATATAACAGATGAAGATTAGAAAGGAGTAAAAGATCAGAGATACTAAAATATTACAAACTAATGCCCATTTTATAAGCATTGAGACATTTTAAGGTTACTGATAGAGTGTTTCATATTCTGACACATATATACATTTATATACAAATTTTGTATGCACTTGCTTATGGTATAAACATAATTATCAGAAGAAACCTTAAGAAAAAAAACAATAGCTATATTACAAAAGCAACTTGTAAAGATAAGCAGATTATATTCAAAATCATACTGTGGAGTATCACGAATCTCTCCCTTTCCTATCCTTGTAGAAAATATAATCAATGCCTCATCTTCTTCGTATATCAACTTCTGTCCAAGGCCTTAAATATGCTTTCAGTTTTTTCCTTTAGGACGTTGATAAAACCATCAGTACACCTTTGTACTGCCCATTTCATGATAGTCCATCAATTCCTTGATTTATTTATTTCACCTATTCACATTAATTTTGGGGGGCTTGAAAAAATTACTCTCATTCTTGTCCCTTCTCCTTTGATTTTCTGTTCTCTCCTTTGACATTAGTTAAAGAAGAGAGTGTTAGCGTCACTCAAACTCCTACCTTTTTTTCTTTACCTGCTACTTTTCTTAGTCTGTATTTAGATGCTCAATTTCAGAGCAGCTTTGAATCTGGGAAACAGTATCTATTGGAGGAAAGCAATATAAGCAGGAAATCATAATAATTACTTTCTCCTCACTCTTTCCAAAAGTCACTCTGCTGAGTGAAACCTTGGGAAATATCTCCACAAAGCACAGAATAAAAGACCAAGGAAACTACTTTGAAATTCTTAAGAGAAAAGAAGATTTCAATCAGTACCAAGAATTCAACAGCCCTCTGACCCTCCAGGGTGATAGTCCCACAGGAAGGAGTAAAAGGCCTATTCGGTGGCTTACCTTGAAACACCATCAAGAACTCTAAAGAAACCTTAGCAATGTAGCCATTAGGCAACCTTTAACTTCTGTTTTTTTGGAAATTGCAAAAATTTTTTTTATTTATATCATCTGATTTGTATCTGTCTATTAAAATTTTGGAGAGATAATAATGTGCTTATTATTTTGACCTTTACAGAGAATATTGAACTTGCTTTCATTAAAATAGAGGCAAGCTCAAGTAATGGATCTTGCTATGTGTTTCATGTGTGAAAGTAAATGAACTAGCTCAAAACACTGAAATGAAGTACCTGTCTGCAAGCACAAAGGCAGAAATAGCATCTTCTTTTTCATTGTACAAGACCACCTACATATGCTGTTTGCACTACCTACCATATGTAGAGGCATGGGTTTGACTTGGAATATTTTTGGGAAGATACCATTAATCTTTTTTTATGAAAGCTGAAAAAGATGACTTAGTTGTCATAGTTCAGTTTTTTCTGATTGGATCAACATAGACCAAATCCTTACTCTATGACTAGCCATGCAGCCTTGGGCAATTATTTACATATTACTTATCTGTAAGTAAATAATAACATCTATCTCTCCAGGTAATGATGAAATTTAGACATCATATTACTAATATATACTATATAATATAGTATATAATGCAGTTTTTTATTTATCTATGCCCTCAGTAAATGTACTTAAGAGAAATGTGGAAATAAACGAGTATACTCATGTGTTTACTTTTAGAAGTATTTGTTGAGAAACTTCTTAGTTTATGCTGGACACTGCTAAGAAATTGGGATATGAAGGACATATGAAATAGCATACATATTGTGTTATTAGTGCTTACAGCCTGGTTATGAAGACAGCACTAGATAAATAATTCTTTATATATATATAAATAATCTCTATCTATCTATCTGTCTATATATATATATATATTGAACTTGCACATTGAGTGGAAAAGGAATATCTGATGAGCCACTGAGGTGAACAATGGCCAGAATATGTAGGAACCACTGGCCATTTAAAGGCTTTTCTGCTTTGGCCAAAGATCTGTAGGAAATTAATGAAAGGATTTAAGTAAAGAAATTATGAGGCCTCCCTGGTGGCACAGACGGTAAAGAATCTGCTTGCAAAGTAGGAGACAAGGGTTTTACCCCTGGGTCAGAAAGATCCCATGGAGAAAGGAATGGATACCTTTCAGTATTCATGCCTGGAGCATTCCATGGACAGAGGAACCTGATGGGCTACATACAGTCCATTGGGTCCAAAGAGTTGGACATGATTGAGCAACTAACACTTTCTATAAAATATCACTTCAAATGCTTTGAAGGAACTGACTTAAAAACATATTTGAACAGTTGGTGGGAGAGAGAAAATAGTTGAACTGTCCAGAGATAGGCATATTTGACCCAAGCAGGGTCAGTCAGGGTTCTTTCCACAACACAGATGCTGGGAGAGAAAGTAGGGCTATTTTACCCATACTCATAACCCTGGAGAATGCTCTGGGCAGGGATAAACATTTTTAGTGACTTCTGAATTTTTCTTTTTTAATGGAGGATGATGAGTTACAATGTCTGTTAGTTTCTGCTGTACAACAATGTGAATCAGCTAAAAGTATACATACACTTCCTCTTTCTTGAGCCAAGACCCATCCCAACCCTCTAGGTCATCACAGAGCACTGAGCTGAGCTCCCTGTGTTATACAGCAGTTTCCCACTAGCTATCTATTGTACACATGGTTCAGTTCAGTCGTTCAGTCGTGTCCGACTCTTTGTGACCCTATGAACTGCAGCACGCCTATCCAGGCTTCCCTATCCATCACAAACTGCTGGAGTCTACCCAAACCCATGTCCATTGAGTTGGTGATGTCATCCAACCATATCATCCTCTGTCATCCCCTTCTCTTCCTGTCCTCAATCTTTTCCAGCATCAGGGTCTTTTCAAATGAGTCAGCTCTCCACATCAGGTGGCCAAAGTATTGGAGTTGCAGCTTCAAAATCAGTCCTACCAATGAACACCCAGGACAGATCTCTTTTAGGATGGACTGATTGGATCTCCTTGCAGTCCAAGGGACTCCCAAGAGTCTTCTCCAACACCACAGTTCA
>NW_011495032.1:33788399-33792012 GCF_000754665.1 Bison bison bison
TTGTTGACAAAGTAATGTCTCTGCTTTTGAATATGCTGTCTAGGTTGGTCATAATTTTCCTTCCAAGGAGTAAGCGTCTTTTAATTTCATGACTACAGTCAATGCAACTAATGAAGAAAGAGAGCTGACCTATGAAGAAAGCAGAATCAGGCAAAGTTGAAGAATTGTGTCATGGTAATGTTTAACCCATAGAGCCATCTGTGCCTGAAGGAATATCCCCCTTGCATTTCCCAGTTCTGTGAGCTGATAAAGTCTGCTTTCTTTTCTTTTAATTATGTTTATTTTTGTTATATAAAAAGACTTAAAAGTTTGCACAATTATGGTCATGTTTTATTTTTTACAAATTTACTGAGATAAAGTTTTTAGTCTTCTAATAAGGTGTACAGTGTGATTTGATACACACGTAAGTGTTGATCACAATAAGTTAATATAGTACATCCTTCACATAATTACTATTTTGTTGTTGTGGTGGTAGAAACATAAAATCTCTACTCTCATTGCAACTTTCAAATATAAAACAGAGTTTTGTTAACTATAGTTGCTATGCTGTACCTTAGATCCAGTAGTCATGTATGGATGTGAGAGGTGGACTATAAAGAAAGCTGAGCACCGAAGAACTGATGCTTTTGAACTGTGGTATTGGAGAAGACTCTTCAGAGTCCCTTGGATAGCAAGGAGATCCAACCAGCCCATCCTAAAGGAAATCAGTCCTAAATATTCATTGGAAAGACTGATACTGAAGCTGAAGCTCCAATACTTTGGCCACCTGATGTGAAGAAGTGACTCATTTGAAAAAATCCTGATGCTGGGAAAGATTGAAGGTGGGAGGAGAAGGGAACGACAGAAAATGAAATGGCTGGATGGCATCACCAACTTAATGTACATGAGTTAAGATAAACTCCGGGAGTTAAATCCATGGGGTCACAAAGAGTTGGACACGACTGAGCAACTGAACTGAACCTTAGATCTCCAGAACTTATAACTTAAAGTTTGTATACTTTGACCAGTATCTTACTATTTCCCCTACTCCTCAGATTCTGGCAACTATCATTCTACTCTCTGTTTCTGTGAGTTTAATGGTTTTAGATTCTGCATGAAAGTGCTATCATACAATATTTGTCATTCTCTGTCTAACTTAATCCACTTAATATTGATGTCTTGAAGGTTCTTCTTTTTTATGGCTGAATATGCCATTGTGTGTATATATCAATCTATATACATGCAACATATGCTTTATACAGTCAACTGTTGACAGACACATTGTTTCCATATCTTGGCTATTGTGAAGAGTGCTGCAATGAACATGAGGATGCAGAGAAGTGAAATTGCTAGATATAGTAATTTTATTTTTAATTTTTTTGAGGAATTTCTGTACCACTTTCCATCATGACTGCCTCAATTACATTCACTTCAACAGTGTATTAGAGGTCCCTTTTCTCTACACCCTCACCAGCACTTGTTATCTCTTTGCTTTTTGATAATAACAATTCTAACAGATAGAAATTGATGTCTCATTGTGGTTTCAACTTGCATTAACATTTCCCTACCCCCAGGTGGCGCTAGTGGTAAAGAATCTGCCAGCCAATGCAGGAGAAGTAAGAGACATGGATTCTATCCCTGAGTCAGGAATATCCCCTAGAGAAGGAAATGACAAGCCACTCCAGTATTCTTGTCTGGAGAATCCCATGGACAGAGGAGCCTGGCAGGTTACAGTCCATAGGGTCAAAAAAAGTCAGACACAACTGAAGTGACTTAGCACACACATTGCTTACTGACATTGAGTACTGAGCACCTTTTCATGACTTGTTGCTATTTGCGTGTCTTCTTTAGAGAAACATCTGTTCACATTCTCTGCACATTTTTACACCAGATTGTTATTCAGTTTTTGAGTTCCTTATATACTTTTATTAAGGCCTTATCAGATACATGACTTGCAAATATTTTCTCCAATTAGATAGTTTGGCTTTACATTTTGTTGATTGCTTTTGTTGTTCTTTTGGCTATGCATAAACTTTTTAGTTTGATGTAGTCCCACTTATTTTTGCTTTTGTTGATTCTGCTTTCAGTGTAATATCCATAAAGTCATTACCAAAACCAATGTCAAGGAACCTACAATCTTCAATGTTTCTTCTAAGAATATTGTGGTTTGGGGCTTATGTTTAAGACCTTAATCCTTTTTGAGTTCATTTTTGTGAGTAGTATAGGATAGGAGTGCAATTTCTTTCTTTTGCATGTGAATATCATTATTTTTCCATCTTAATTTACTGACCAATTATGCTTTTTTTATTGAATATTCTTGTCTTCCTTATTAAATATTAGTTAAACTTACATGTGGTTTTATTTCTGGACTCTTGATTCTGCTCCACTGGTCTATATGTCTGTTTTCATGCCAGTAGCATAGTTAAAATTGCTATGGCTTCTAAACAAATGTTTCATTATCTATTTATCAAAAAGTATGTATTTTATATATGTCTATTGTTTTATATTCTAATGATGATAAAAATACTATTATAATTAGAAAAATAAAATTATTTCCATTTTGAAAGGTAATTACTGAATATGGCTTCCCTCTTTATGTTGAGTTTCAGTGCATTCATGCAAATAATTTTAAAATGGAGATGTATCACTTCAAATGTAACTAGATTATGAAAGTTTGGTTAATATTTATCTCTTCATTTTTTATATTCTGGTGTTAAAATGTTTATGCTTAACTATTTACAGAAACCTCAAATACTATTATAAACTTAGTCTAAATCTCCTTCCAACTAGCACTGTTTTGTCCCAAAACCATAAAAATAAAGGAGGCAAAAAACGTTCCAGCTTTTCATACCCTGGAGTTTCTCTCAATCTCTTCAAACCATAAAGTCTACTTAGAAATTTTTGCCTTAAAAGATTAAGACTGCTCAAGTTATACACTATACAGATTAGGTGAAGTTTTTCTTTTATTGTCATTACTGTTTTAAGTCATGTTGAACTAAAAAATAACTTTAAAATCAAGGCTGTTTTTTTTTTTTTCAAGCTACCAAGCTGATATATAGATTTAGATGGAGAGTATTTTATGGTGACTGTAGATATGTGCATTTATCTGTGTGCATGCATGTGTATGTGTTCTAGGGTAGTGTACATGTATATGTGCTGTGTGAGTATACAAATACATACCTTACGCTGTATGTCTGTGTATACAAGTCTTGTAATGAATATGTATATGTGCTTGTGTGTATCTCGTGTGTGGTATACTAAGAAAGAATGTCTAAAAATGCAGTATCTACAATTTAAAATGAAACAATATTTAAGTTTACCCACTTGCAGATACTTAAGGCTCAATATTCAGAAAACTAAGATCATGGCATCTGGTCCCATCACTTCATGGGAAATAGATGGGGAAACAGTGGAAACAGTGTCAGACTTTATTTTTTGGGGCTCCAAAATCACTGCAGATGGTGATTGCAGCCATGAAATTAAAAGACACTTACTCCTTGGAAGGAAAGTTATGACCAAACTAGATAGCATATTGAAAAGCAGAGACATTACTTTGCCAACAAAGGTCCGTCTAGTCAAGGCTATGGTTTTTCCAGTGGTCATTTATGGATATGAGAGTTGGACTGTGAAGAAA
>NW_011495032.1:33792112-33806659 GCF_000754665.1 Bison bison bison
ACAGCTCCAGTACTTTGGCCACCTGATGCGAAGAGCTGACTCATTGGAAAAGACCCTGATGCTGGGAGGGATCGGGGGCAGGAGGAGAAGGGGACGACAAAGGATGAGATGGCTGGATGGCATCACCGACTCTATGGACATGAGTTTGGGTAAACTCCGGGAGTTGGTGATGGACAGGGAGGCCTGGTGTGCTGCAATTCATGGGGTAGCAAAGAGTCGGACACGACTGAGCGACTAAACTGAACTGAACTTGCAGATAATACTGTGGGTAATAAAATGGTCTCAATCGCATGTGGGCAGTCATTGCAGGCTCAGTGTAAACACCAGCAACACCTCTGAGATCAATTTTATAGGATAATTACATTTCTAAGAATGCTGGATCCACTGTACTATGAGACCGAAGCCTAAATTTTGATAAATGGATTCATGCAAACATTTTTCACTCTAAGATGTTAAAAATGAAAAACAAAATGCTTAATTTTATTCTACAGCAACACACAGCTGCTTTCTTCAAACTGTTTAATTTCTTCCTCAAACTGTTAAGTCAACTGTAACTCTACAGAACAATAAAATATGTTCATGGTTTTAAAAGTGGCTAAATGTCCAAGAGATATAATGCTGAAAGCTGAAGAACATGTTAAATTTTAGGTTATTATTATTAATCTTCTTTTGGTTATAAATTTTAGAAGTCTTAAAGAAATAAGGAATAATTGCATAAATTTTTCCTATCTTTTTTTCTTTATAGCTAGTTTCTTTCTACATTTTATTTTCCCATTTGTTTTTTATTCAGGTTTACAAAATGTAAAAGAAAGGACTTGAGAAATGACTAAATGAGTCAAAGAAGAATAATGTTTTTCTCTTATTCTTTTATTTTTTTCTTCAGGTTTTATTTTCATGGTTAAATCTTATTTTTGAAAGCTAGTAATACTATTGTTTTATTTTGATTTTTTTTTTAATTTCAAACAGTGTACTAAATTTTTTTTCAAAAGCAAAAATTTCAAACAGTGTACAAAGAATTTCAAAGTGAGAGAAAATAAGAGTATAATTCTGACTTAGAGAAATATTTAAGTTAGTGTTGAAAAATATCCTATTTTATTTCCACGGATAATCTACTCTGGGGCATGTACAAAAACACATATAGTAATGTGGGATAAAAACCTTAGGTATTACAGAAAAAAACAGCAAGCTTTCTGTCAGGAATCAGAAATATATAAAACCAAGGAAACAATCTAGGCTCAATAAAAGGATAAATCTCATTCAATGTGGGTATGCATATTTTGATATATAATAAGATTTTATATTTCTTGATTCTATTAGGAACAGAAGAATATATAAGAACTTAAGTTCACTCAAAATAAGAATTACATGTTGAAATCATGTTGAAGTAGACCTATTTTCTCTGGAAAATGTATTTAAGGATCGAAGAGAACTAAAGTGTGAATTCCTCACAAATTATGTTATATTTTATAAAAATTGCTAACTGGCTTAAACCCTTTCTGGGACAAGGTGGGATACAGATATATAATTAATTGACCACATAACCTGGTAAATTTAAGTCATGTTAACTTCTTAAGAGTTTACATTTTTTAAATGTGTCCTGTACTATTTATTAGGATGCTTAATGAACTTAATCATTTTGTATGTATATCCTTGTGATTGTTCTGATGTTGAGATCAAAGAAGCAAGAAGACTTCCTAACAGAAAAATAAGAAATGAAACTTTTAAAAAGGACTGATCTATCATGACCACAATAAAACATGCATTTGTTAACAGATCATTTGAATTCTAAGTATTTTTATTTTATATTTATCGTAAGTAAATCAGTACTATATTCATAGTATGTCACCTATAGGATGTAGAGGAAAGTATTACTCAGAAGAAAAACAGGGAAGAATTAAGTATTAATCATTAGAATATCAAAGTATAAGATGGGAATGGCTTAATTGTTACGGGGAGGGAGGAAGAAGGAGGGTTCAGGATAGGGAACATGTGTATACCTGTGGCGGATTCATGTTGATATATAGCAAAACCAATACAATATTGTAAAGTTAAAAAATAAAATAAAATAAAAAAATAAAAAACAAAAGCAACAAAAATGTACTCATGAAAACACTATTTGCTTCTGTGTGAAAAAGAAATGATGAAAGAAATAATATGCAGTAAAATAAATGAAAAAAGAAAACTCCATGACTATAAAAACAAATTTATGAAATGAACTTACTTCTTGAATGGCAAACTTTTAGAAGAGCATTTTTACACATTTCAAAAGAAAATGTCCTTTTTTCCCCCACCACCTCTAAATGGCAAATATTTTGCTTTTCTATGTCACCAAATTCACTGAAACAAAGAATACACAGAAAATTTGAGTGGATTTCCACAAATTGATTGAAATGAGGAAGTACCTGGGACGCCTATTAAATATTTAGATTCCCAGGTTCTACTTACACCTGTTGAATCTAAATCTCTATAGGAGGTTCTTAAGATCAGGCAAGATTTGAGAACATGAAATACATAATGAAAACATGGAATATGTTATAAAAGTCACCCATCTGATTGTTTTATACCAACCTTTTTTAAGTGTTGAGAAAAAAAGGACAATCCTGACCTATCAGTTTTAATTGTTTTACACAATGTAGAATATAACAAAAATGTTTAAAGTGTCTAGGTTTTATTGTCTGGGTACTTACTACAGTTTTCAGCTTTCCTGTTGTCCCGAATCACTATCCTTTGGTTGGCTGTGCTGAACAGTGTTGTCCAGTTGATGGTGTGATAATAGCACAGATTGCTGTTGTCGGTGATGTAGATGTTCCCCGCACTGATTTCTTTCAAGGATTGGAATTGCAGAGACGTGATGCCCTGTTGCTTGAGGATAAGCAAGGAAAGGCCACTAAAGAGAGGGAGGGGAAAAAATGAAACAGTAGTAATTGTTTTCTGGCCATGACATGCATTATTCAAGTAAAATACGGTTGTCATATCTTATTCCAAGAAGAATATTAATAGAGCATAAAAAAGATTAAATAAATAAACCTGTAATCCGAACATTATTTCTTTACAACGCTGTTCACTGACACTTTCAAAAGTAATCATTTGACTCCCCTCTCAAAAAAGCCCATCTTTTAGAAATATGAATATCAGTGATATCTCTATTTCTGTCTACATATGTACCACTGACATATCTACTCACTGCCTTTCACAATCTTAAATTCATCAAGAATGAAATCCTGGATTAAGACTAAATAATTAAATACATGTTGATAGGGTGATTGTTCATCTATCCAAAATAAGATATTAATTCTGCTCTATTAAATAAATTTAGACACACTTTCAAAGGGTACATATCACAGGAAATGACTATGGATATTTAGCTTTATTTATACCTTAGCAACCAAAATATAATTATAATAGTTGAAAAATATATACAGAGAGATGTCAAAAATTAAAAAGAATAAAATTAAACTAAAACTTAAAAAAAAATACTCAGAAGGCTTGGATATATGAGAAAGCATTTCTAAAAGTTAAGTAACAACTACACTGTGGAAACAAATTATCATTTCAAGGATGCTGTTTTCATTTCAACATGGTCAACTTTGTAATTAAATTCTTTCTTCATTCTCTAAAGAATAACTGTTTCCCAAATCTCAATCAACTTACGAACATTATTTTCTATTTTAGAGATCAAATCTGTCCTGTTTTGCTTCCTTATAAATCTAAGTTTGCTTTACTTTTAATACTCAGATTTTTTGCATGTATTATATATATATATAAATGCAAGATGAACTATAACACACATTTATACAATGTGTGTGTGTAGCGAATTGGGATGTAATTCTCCCTCTCAATTCTTTCTTCCCATCATGACCACCCCTAATTGTTGATTACAATTATGCTCATGATGAGCATAACAATGCTTTGATTGAGATTTATAATACTTTATTCAATGGATAGTAAAAATTGGTTCCACATAGCACTATCCTTTTTTATTACATTTACATTTTAGAACCTCTTATAGATATATGTATTTAATTTAATGGACTTTCTGTGAACTATAATTACAGAGTATTTGATGACAGTATTGATTTTTGACATCTTTCAGATTTAAGTAGAAAAATTAAGTCTAAGTCACCTTACATATACACCTACCTATAGAGTACTCTTCCGCCAATGGTTACCAAGTTTGAAAAAACACTGAAGTCGGTCATGTTTGGAGGCCATGACTGTATGTTCAAGAAACCTACAAAACATAGGTGTAACAAAAATTCAGAATGTCATTGTCTTAGTACCAGTGTTTAATACTAATTATTCTGGAGATATGATGAAAATGGAAGGCAAGAAAAGGACAAAAAATATTCCCATTTTTGAACCATTCTATCTTACGTTTTTTCTTCCAAGATTCAATGTCTTACCCAAAGTTTCTGGACTGCAATCCTCAATAGATAATGAATGTCAAAATAATGAACACGAAGAATGAGTGTTTTTCAGACACACAGAATCATATCACTGTATAGTATAAAGATTTAAATGATTCTTAATTAGATTCATTCTTCTAAAAGCAAAGATATTTAGTTTAACTAGATACATAGACGGAGAAGGCAATGGCACCCCACTCCAGGACCCTTGTCTGGAAAATCCCATGGACAGAGGAACCTGGTGGGCTGCAGTCCATGGGGTCGATAAGAGTCGGACATGACTGAACGAGTTCACTTTCCCTTTTCACTTTCATGCATAGGAAAAGGAAATGGCAGTCCACTCCAGTGTTCTTGCCTGGAGAATCCCAGGGATGGGGCAGCCTGGTGGGCTGCCGTCCATGGGGTCACACAGAGTCGGACACGACTGAAGTGACTTAGCAGCAGATATATAGAAAAATATTGCTTCAATTTTCCTAAAATCTTTTGCCATCTTCTCTGTACATTTACAACATCAGCTGTCTGTCTTGAATCCTGACATTTATGTTTATACCTAACCTTCCTCAATTGATTTTACATTCTTTGATAGCAAGCTCATTCCTAATCATGTCTATAGTCCCCATATCATCCACTCTGACAGTGCTGAAAAATCAGGTCCTCAATAAACATGTGCTAAATGAATCCTACATGTTACTCATTTACAACAGTAGTTGTGAAAACTAAATAGGAAAAAAAAAAACAAACATGGGTTCAAAGACCCACTGACATTTTCAAAACCAGTAACATCAAAATTTCAAGGGTATTTTATTTTTCTAGTTATACAGTTTTCAAAATGTGCACAAATGCTAAGGAATTAAGACACTCATCATTTTAAATAATATTTTTTTAAAAAACTAGAATTTGCTTTGAAAATTCCAATACTATGTAATATTTTCAACAAAACACTAAAATTCCCATAGTTCATATCACAACAAACTCATACAAATATTACCTGTTATCTCTCGGACTGTCCGAAAGACATTCAGTTTCTCTGGGTCTATGGCTTCAATTGCATTGTAAGGGTCCCTAGAAAATCAAGAAAATAATGAAGCCAAATTTAAAATTAGATAAAGGAGTGAAAAATATGACAGCAATTATTCCATTAAAATTGAGCTTTAATTAGCAATAAGAAGGTTGTTGTTTAGTACCTAAACTGTGTCCAACTCTTTTGTGACACCAGGGACTTAGCCCACCATGCTCTTCTGTCCATGGGATTTCCCAGACAAGAATACTGTAGTGGGTTGCCATTTCTTTCTCCAGGGAAACTTCTTGACCCAGGGATTGAACCCCCTTTTCCTGCATTGGCAGGTGGATTCTATTCCACTGAGCGACCAGCAAAGTCCAATAGGAAGTTTAGCAATGTTTTATCCAGACTTTTCTATGCAAGATGTGGAAGGGGATCAAAATGCACTTTGAGGACATTTTTATGACACAATATAAATCTTTGATTGAAGGCTATTCTAGATCCAGTGGAATGGTTAAATTTGACTCTCCTGAAGAAATCTCCACATATAGCAATTTCATTTATTAACTGTTTTATTTTGCCTTTAAAAGTCTATTTTCAACTGGGAAAATATACTCTGCAAATAAATTATGTTATGGTGAGAATAACTAACTTTTGGGCTTCTCAAAGCATACTAAACTGCTAACAGAACTTGTAATTTCATAAGAAGGATAAAAACAAATACAGAATGTAAACATGTTTTTCTGTATCTTCACATTGATTATGAGTGCAATCTTGCTCCTATCTGATTTATTTATGTTTACGTTCATAAGACAGGAGCTATTAGCTTTCATCTATATGAATTATACTAACATTTGAAAATAAAATTTATCATAAATTTAATAATACTCAAAAGGTGTTGTGCATTTTGAGGATTTTTAAAAATACCATCTCTTAATGCATATATATATTTTTAAATAAATGTTATTGATACATAATTGCCTTGTCTTTCCAAAATAAAAATAAAATACCTTTAATATTAAATAGTTGATGGATTTCTTTTAGAAGTTTTTGTCTTAAGAAAATATTTTTCATTTAAACATGTTGACCATGCATACTTAAATATTAAGCCAAATATAAATATAACATTCAACATTTCTCAGTAATTCAAGCACTAACTTCATATTTTGTTAAGTAACATATAGTAAATTTTTTAGGTTTTATTACTTTAAAAGGTGTTCTGTACTATTCTGGTCAAGTAAAAACCTCATACTAACACATACTCTTCAGAGAAAAATTAAATTCCATATATTGGTCATTTCTTCAAGAAAGATCAAACTTTTAAAATTAACTAACTAGGCTTTTTAGAAATTTGTATCCATCTTTAGCAATCAGCTGAATTTTATCCTTGCTGTGGATATCTGTTGTTTTAGCAGTATCTGAGAACTCTCTTTTTCATGTGGGAATATAACCTAGGAAACATGATCCATTGGAGGCTATCAGTCGAGGTGTTCTGCAATCCTTGACAAATGCATAGGCCTGTCTTTCAAGAATTTGAGTCTGAATCCACTGGTTTTTATTTATCCAGTCATTAGAGCCTTTGGAAATTCAGTATTAGTTCAGCAACCTTGATCTCTGAAACTGCCTTGTACTGACTCTCTTAGCTTGGGTCATAAATCTGTTCATTTATACTGTGAACAATCCCGTATCTTTTCAAAGAAAAAAAAAAAAAAGCTTTGCTTGATGAAATTATTACTTCCAAGTAAAAAAATCAAGAAGTGTAATCTATATACTGTACTATTAGTTTAACACAGCATATTATAAAAGGCTTGGAAACATTATAAATGAGTTTCTCTGTAATTCACACATAAACAATTAAGATTTTCCTTAAAGAGGCACGAATACATTTCGAAGCTTAAAGTTTAATTCAAATATTCTGGCAAATTTGCTCTATTTGAAACTGAAGATATATGGAATGAACATGTATGCTTCTGGTGAATATGGGGCACAAAATTATTGTGTGGGAAAACTCTGGTTGCTGTAATTTTCTAATATGCAAAGATTTCCATAGGCAGGGGAAATGCCAGCTCTGCAGTAGTAGAATGAGCTTTCTACATTTGTTCTTTGATGTAAAGCAATATATAGAAGAGCTCTAGTAATACAATCAAATATTCTCGCTTTACTGAGAAACACTCAAAGTGCAGGGCACACATGCAGTAGTGGGGTCAGTCCAAACTTTTACTGAGAACACTTACAGGTTGCCAGGATTGAAACAAATTCTAGACTGTTCACATGAAACCCAATGGACCACAGAAATTTTATATACTTACTTTAGAGATTCAGGACTCTCATAAAATAAGTTGACAGAATCCCACTTACTGCCTTCAAAGTAACCTTAGGGAGTTCCATCAAGTCACTTGAAATCCATAGTATTTTAAAATTGAGAACTTTCCTAGCTAAATATAGGGTCATGAAAACGAACACTATGTCCACTCTGTGAGTATGTTTGGTGACCCAATAAAGCTCAGAATAAAGGGAGAGAAACATATTTTCACAGTTCCATTGAAATCACATTATTTTCTCCACCAAACTCATAAGCTGTTTCCCATTATCTATCATCATTACAGTCTTTCATCTAAGCACTTTCTTATTAGTGTCAGATTGTGACACAGCATGGGTATGCTTATTTGGTGAGCATTTTATTGCTCTCAGCATACGCACATGAGCATTGTTAGACATGCCAAAACATGAAAGGAGATCCTATGATAACCCTGAACACTGAATTTTGCCTGCAGTTTCCATTCTAAATAAGAAAATAATAGTGTCTACTTTATTTCTAGCAAGGGTGGTATTGTGCTATAAAGTGAATATTTCCTTGAACTGTTTCATGCATTAACATTTTAATGACAGCTTCACAGTAAATTTATTTTTAGCAGAAATTTGATTTTGAAATGTATAATCTCATTTAATTATGAGTTTTTCCTTTCCATTAGTTTAAAGAAATACTCTAGCTATTTTAATCAAATGATTCAACCTATCAAAATCTAGTTAGTTAGAAGACTGAGGATAATAAGAATTAAGTGGAATAAACCATTTTGTTAATTTACTAAAAGCTTTCTGTTTATCTCATATTATTCACCTCCAAAATCTCTCTGTCTATACATACACACATTACATACATGAATACACATGTGCCTATATGTAACTATCTGAGATCCACTCAATTAACTTTATGTTAATTCCTTCCTAAAATGAAAGAGTAAGGCTTCAGAATATGCTTCATGTTGACATGAGGCTAGAAACGAGGAATACATCATCTTTCATATATATATTTGTCCTGGAAATACCTTATATATTATGCTCGAGACACAATAATATTAATTATAATGTTACATTTAATTGCCATAATTAAAGACAAATCATAATCTTCTGAGGTAGGAAGTATGATTTGTCATAAAGTAAATATTGGCATAAAGATAAATTTGACTTTATTCAGTTTCCAATAGTCTATGAAATAATATCTGTTACACTATATGCTGTGCTATAAACCAAATACTAGATATAGTCACTGAGATTTGCTTTTGAACTGCCTTTTTCTCTAAATGTTTTAAATTTTCTTTAATTCTGGTCGGGGGGCTTTAGGTTTTTGTTTTGTTTTGTTTTATTTTTGTTACTTTTCATTGTCTTTCTCTTCTTTCCCTCCTTTTCCCATCTTTTCTTTCTTTTTTATACCATTTATTAAGATTTACTCTATTCTACATATTGGACTAAACACTTAAAGATATATACATACATTTGCTTTGAATGCCCACAATACCCAGAGGAGGGAGTTATTTATTTTTAATCCAGTTCTCAACTCCATATGGGAGGACTCTGAGTGTTTGACATGGAAACCGCACAGCTCAACGCCGACTGTCCATGGTAGAGACTCAAACCAAACTCCAGTCTGGTCTGGATCAAGTTAATCAAGTAGAATATTTGACTCTTATTTTTAAGAGAAACTTGGCTTACCTTTCTATTTCTAATTCATGTGAGTTGATTTTTGTAATTTTTCACTTTGTGTTCTCCTTGAAAGTCTGGATTAGTCTGATGTTTTATAATAATTCTGCTCATATTTGTGAATGTATGGTCATCTGGGACATCCGTCAAGAGGTTTCAGTTATGATTGAGATTGAGGGACACTACAGGATTTAGAAATAATCCCAAGCCAAGTTAAATGCCTTTCAAAGCAAAGGATTGCTTTATGTCCTGAAGCACCTTAAAATGCTCCACCCAGTCGAGAAGCCCATGTGCACAAACTTCCTAGTGTATCCTATTTTGTGTATAATTCTGTAGTAATGTTGCCTCTATTCATACTACGATATTCCAGTGTTCATCTGTTTCTTTGCATTTTATTTCCCCATACTTCATGCACAGAGTGACTTCTAATCTTCCCTCCTATAAATCCAAACGTTTATGACAAAAAGTAGCTGATCATTTTCCTATCAATACATATTTTATTAAACATTACTTTTCAAAATTCTTCTCTAAATCATAATTATAATGACTTTATAAAACTATGTTTCTAGGTAGAGTACATAATCTATGACTTTTATTTAAAAATTGAGAATGAATTTAAATTGAAAATTTAAATTAATATTTTAAAATGAATTAAATTTTATTTCAAAATCTAATATAAAAATGATGGATGTTGGGCCTGATTGTAATAAAAATCACTTGTCTAAAGCAATTCATGAGACTATGTTTTTAAATCTTTCCCCACGCAGATGGACTTGAGGTCCATTCATTTATTATTAATATATCCATGTGGAAGCAGTCAATGTGAATTGATGGCCTGTGTCTTCTTATTTCTCCAAAGACACTGTTAACATAATATGATCTTTCATGCACAGTGATATTTGGTTTTACAAAATACCTAAATTGTGGATATTTGTTTTACTAAATGATATGCATATGTTAAATTATATAGATGAACTTAAATATTGGCCCAGGCCTCTTACCCAATGGAGACAAGAAGGCAAATACAACAAGTAAATGGATATAGAGGGCCAGTGGGAACTATGGTGAATTCAATTGAATGTGTCCCATCTCAAATGACTAGTACCACCCAGCTCCAACAGATTGTTGCCACGCAAGAATAATCATGTGCATATTTTTTAAAGAGATTTTAAATCTGGACCATATTTAAAAAACAAAAAGAAGCCAAACAACAACAACAGCAACAAGAAACACGTCTTGGTATTTCTGGCATACATCTATGCTAAAAGTTACATTTCAAAGTAAAGAAATGCTTTATGTACTAAGACCTAAAGTAATTTATTTGAATAGAAAGGAACGTTCGTTTTATTTATCTTGCTGTTCCTATTTGACATATTTATTCATAATGTGTTAAATTGTTATGTTTAGAGTAGGTCTTGAATTGAAATATGTGAGTGATATTCTTTTTCTGTAGCCTGCAGCACTAATATTTAGGGATTAGGTAGTGATATAGACAAATAGATAAAATATAACATAAAAATATTGACATTTTCATCGCAATTGAAAGAATACAAATTTGGTCATTTTTCCCATTAAAACCATCAGGTGGTTCTAGAATGAAGAAGCCTAGAAAATGTTACAGTTTTTATTGCTAAAATGAAATCCATTTAATAGATTTCTCACAATAGTACTAAATTCCCAACTCTAAAACCTAAAAAGATACAACAGGGCAAAGAAAATACCTGAAAGCTCAGAATTACAACTTACTGACTTTTCTATGTAATACATTAAATAAAATTTATTTATGTCATCTTGAACTAATTGGGTTAGGGATTTGAATGAAATTTCCCACTTTATCCACTGATAGTGTTTCCCTAAATACATCTACAAATGTGTCAAACTCACTAAAATGTATGGATTTGAAGAGAGTATTCTATAAATACATCTTAGCTTATATATAAATTGTTATTTTCAAATCCAGGCAGTCACCAAATTTATAATCTGGATTGCTCTTGCAAAATTTGGCTTACAATTACCACTGGTGAAATCTGACATTGACTTTGCTGGAAAAACACATTAATATATAATGGAACCCTGTGTCAAAATGAATCAGACTGACAAAACTAAAGAATCTCTTAAACTCTGTCTATATTTTACAATAAAATTTTCAATAAAAATGTAATACTGACCCATGAATACCAGTGACAAGGAAGATCAAATTCCCATTGATTTTGGTGCAGTTTATGAATTTGTCAATGTTACTAGAATCCACGGTCTGAGCCGACATCAACGATCCTGTGCCAATGCCATCACAAGCTGTAGAAACAAGATCAGGGAGTTGAGAAAAATTTTCTTTAGTCAATAAAATGCATTTTTATCATAGAATGACAGTATCACTACCTTTTGGGCAAATGTCAGTGCAAGGTTTACACATTTTAATCCCATTTTCTTCTACTTCCATCTTGGAACTAGGACAAGCACGCACACAGGAACTGGAATCAACTACAAAGTTATCTGATAAAAAAAGAAAAAGGTAAATTTAGCGATAATGTTGATGTTCAGCAATAGAATTTAAAACAAAATATTTTAGGGTTTGAACATTATTACCCTTTGAAAATGATAGTATGTATGTTTCTTTCCCTAAAACAACTCCTTGTCTAAACATATCAACCTGAAATAGCATCTATGAGTATCTACATTCCAATCCAAGGGCAGTGTGTGTTAACAACATTTGGTACTTGCTTGGCTACTGCTCCACATCCTGAATTGCCCCCCAAGATTAGTGAATTTCTTTTATAGTCTTAGGAAACTGCATGACATTTAGTTTGTGTTTTTCAATAGTTCCACTTCATTTCATGCCATGATACAAGTTGGAAATCTAAAAATACTTCAAGTTACATGAAGTACAAATGAAGCTGAAGTTAAACTGCCTTGGATGAAGGGAGTGTACTTTATATCACAAGAGGAAATGTTTAAAATATGTTCATCTTTCAATGGAGAGCTGTAGAAATTGTCCCATAGCTTCATATAAAGAAAAAAGATGAAATTTGGAAGGGCAGTACTTTAGGAAAGTGAAAGCGTTAGTTGCTCAGTTATGTTCAGCTCTTTGTGACCCCATGATTTTAGGAAAGGTTACTAAATAAACCAAGAACGTCTAATTATTTGCCATGGTGAAATGTTTAGAAGTCCGGTGATCTGGGATATGCCAAACATTCCCTTCAAAAAATAAGGACAAATTATTGCATCCATTTCTACAATAAACGGAAAACACAATATCTGCCAGGCTACTTTTGGGTTTTGAAGGCAGCATTCTTCCATGTTTGGAAATACTATTTCTGGCAGTATTTAGTAGTCTAGAAGGCTTCTGACTTTGAAGGGACCCAGAGCAGGAAAGGCATATAGTGCAAATCTAGGCTGGAGGGCAAGCAATCCTGCTACTTGGATCACAAAACCCATACATACTTCTATAATATTAGAATATTATAGAATATTCTAATATATTAATATTCTAACATACTTATTCTATAATATTAGAAGTTTGTATGGTGGGAAAATATGCTATGTGGAGTTATGGCAAGTTTCAAATGGAAAATCACATCAGAGACCTCTAGGAATTATACCCCATTTAATAAATAACTCCTGACATGCTTGTGGGTCGTGGTAGAGATGGTCTACCTAACCATGGGTAATTGATTGATCATGTAGTCCAAATTGCCCATCACAAACAAAGTTTTGTCAAAAACCATGACATCATAATTTTGAGTAGGGCCAACGGCAATCCATTGTAAGATGGAAGCAGTGAATTTGGAATTGATATGAGCTGGGGCACTCACATAGTAAACTGCATAAGCAGGTGTTCCAAATCCCTACATTATCCACTGACCACTGTGCTGGCACCTTTCACTAAGTTCATATCTATGGCTACATGGGGAACCAAGAGAGGGCAAGTAGGACAAGAGGTCAGAGGGGTACAAAAACTAATCTTGGGATGTAGGTGCAGGCAACTGAAAATGCATGGTACCTTCCCTGCAGCCTCAGTCAGGAGTGGACTGGAAAGAGTGGCAAGTAAAAATCCTACCAATGGGCATAGTTCTGGGTAGTGCAAAGGATCCTTTACTTTGTATGGAATAAATACGAGTTTAGAATAAATATGACCCAGGTCTGATTCCTGGGTCCAGAAGATCCCCTGAAGAAGGGAATAGCTAGTATTCTTGCCTGGAGAATTCCACAGACAGAGGAGCCAGCTGGGCTACAGTCCATGGGGTTGCAAGAGTCAGAAACAACTAAGCTACTAACATAACAGCAACAACGTGAGCAGTGGCTTGTTCTGAGAGAAGAAATGCTAGAAGATCTGGAACTGGAATTGAAAGCAGTCTGGGGTAGAGGGATATATTTGAATCCATGGGAGTGGGTATAAAGTGTGATGATCTTTGTATTTTAAGTTAATATCCACTAGAGAGCATCTGTCACAGAAGAGACACCTTGCTAAGACTGTATCACAGCCTGAGCTCACTTCTTTTCCTTCTCTCATGGGTCCTGATCCTGAGAACACTCTTTAACAACCAAAATCTCTGTAGCACGGGAACCCAAACTGTAATAGAAGTAACCATCCTTTCTGCAAGGTCTTCAGGAATACTTCTTATTTAAAAAGTCCACATTTTTGTAGCAGCTTATGTCAAATGAAATAAATAAAAAAGATTATAAGTATCTTCATAAAAGTTCAGGTTTTGAAGTCAAATAAGTTTCAAAAAATATTTACTGTTTAGGTTTTGAATTTCAAAATTCTGGATTAGGAATTGTAGACCAGTATTTAGAAGCTAAACATCTTGGTTTCCCAAGATAGCTACAGTTTAGCATAGGCAAGGTCCCTCAAAGATTTGAATTTTACATAGATAAATAATGAAGTGCTTTAAATTAGTGTGTAATTGGATAGACCTAAACTAATACATAAAAGAAAGTTTATGAGTTACTATAATTACAGTAACTAGGCATGTCATTTCAAAAAACAGTCCTTAGATTTTGACCTCTTGTTGTAATCTAGGAGTTGAGAGACTTCAGAGCCACTATGAAGGATATAGTCTAAGGAGGAGGAGGACATTTGTCTAAGAAAAGGAAAAAAATTTGTCATCTAGCCTCATTCTATGATAGATACTCTTACGCCCTGTAGTTTGCAAGAGAGTAGAT
>NW_011495032.1:33806759-33845949 GCF_000754665.1 Bison bison bison
AAAAAAATTTGTCATCTAGCCTCATTCTATGATAGATACTCTTACGCCCTGTAGTTTGCAAGAGAGTAGATGGTAAATATAGGGTAACTTTTAGATGAGAAATTATCAGATTAAAATCATGAGTTTGGTTATAAAATTATCTACATACAAATGCATATATATGTTTATGCATATAATGCATATTTATTCTTTTAATCAATATAAAATAATAATAATGGCTGGAATGATCATTGCTTTCAAAGACTTGTTTTTATATACTATTCCTATGAAACTTATTCCCTATCACTTTGATCTTTATATTATTTCTGGGAAAGAGAGAGGGTACATTTGATTTTCCACGTTTTAAAGAGGAGAAAAAAGGAAGTTAAGTGGTAGTGGTGGTTTAGTCGCTAAGATGTGTCCAACTCTCGCGACCCCATGGACTGTATAGCCTGCCAGGCTTCGCTGTCCATGGGATTCCAGGCAAGAACAATGGAGTGGGTTGCCATCTCCTTCTCCAGAGGATCTTCCCGACCCAGGGATCAAACCTGGGTCTCCTGCATCGCAGGCAGATTCTTTACTGACTGAGTTACAAATGAAACCTAGAAAATTAAGTAGTTTATTAAAAATCACACAGTGAATAAGTGGCGAAAGCTATAATCAAAGCCATTCTAATCTCACGTCTCTTACACTTCCTATTCCATCCTATGCACAAATCAAAAAATAAATATCTATGTGATGTAGAATGTAAAGTCTTTTAATTTACATGGACAAATGAGGTTTTTTTTTTTTCAGCCATTAAAAAAGTAAAACATCAAAGAAACGTCTCAGTGGTCTCTCCAAGCAAAGAAATTAACTTAAACAAACAAGCTGGTCATTCTGAATCCCCAGGATGAGTTTTCAATTTGGTAAAGATTCCTTAACATGCCCTTTATATCCTTGGTTATTGTTTTAAAATTATATCTGATGTCAAAACTATTTTATATATTCTATTACAAATAAATAATAAGATCACTTTAGGTGAAAATTCATTATTATTATAAGAAGACCTTGTTCATTACAAAGCTGCTACTTAATCATTTTTCTGAGGACAGCATCATGTGCAAAAATATTGACATACAGTGAAAATAATGAGTTTAGAAGTCGATGAATTGACAATGTACTCTAACCTCAAACATGTTACTCATTTGCTGAGATTATGAACCAATCACTTCAATTTTTTGAATTTTAATTCCTTTATATATGAAATAATAATAATATCCATACCAAAGTAATTCATGATATGTCACAAGTTTCAAATTATGATAAGTTTCCATGAAATTACTTTGCTTTAAAACGAGTTAATTAATTTGGCTAGTCTTATTTTGTTACTTACGTGGGCACTTCTTGACACAAAAGGCTCCATAGGTGTATTTTGCATTGAAGTTATGCTCCAGTTGAAAGGTAGTGGGATTGTAGACAAATGTTTGTGGACACTGAGTAACACATGCTCCACTGTCATTGAAATTCATGCATGCCTGCAACACAGCAAAAATTAATTTCCTTTTTGAAACAACCTTCATAATATTGTTAAAGGGACACTGTTACAACAGTTGTGTGATAAGGTGTATTAATTGCTTGGCAAATATCAATTTCATAAAAACTGGAAACTATGACAATTTTTTATTCATCAGGATTTATTTTTTAAGTTAATGTTTGTTTTGTATTTCTTAATTTTAAAAAACTTTTTCCAGCTCACCAAACATACCTTCTGGTGTCTCTCCATAAATTTCTAAACTGGCAATTGATTTAAATTATTAAAGTTAGATTATAGTGAAAATTTATTATTCAAAGGGTTTATGCTGAGTTTTAGAGTCTGGCAGTGAAAACTAAATATCCAATTGTATAGGCTAGAGTTTTCTTAAAGCTGGTATTTGACGAATTCGGTGACTCAAGTAACCTTGTGAATCTGTTCATCACCATTGTATAGTGAGATAACTTTGTGATGGTCATTCAGACTGGACTTCGAAGTCTCTGTCAGGTGACTAGCCAAATGTAAATGTAGTGGGATGTGATGCCAAAATGTAAAGAAGTAGCTATATTTAGTCCATAATTGAATAATATGATACCTTTTTCCTATATGGTCATACCTTTTCCTAAAAGTCAAGTTCAAATAAATTTGTTTCTGCTGATTTATATATTTTTCCTGAGACTTCTATTTGTTAATATGTTCAAATGCATTTGAAAACAATTAAAAACAATTGCACCACCCAGAAGTTAGGTATTTGATATAAAAAAATAGATAAAAAGTACATATATAAGTATATAAAACATGTGTTTAGCAAAAGAGGAGATGGACTAATTCTCGTAATTAAACAATTTAAACCTGCATAGGAATACTTTAGGCTTTGGAAGGCAAGCTAATGTGAACTCAAGCTATATTTTACATATCATCATAAATTAGATGTATGGTTATTAATAAGCACTAATTTATTCTGTTTCCTCAAAACATTTTCTTAATCAATTGTTGTTTTAGCAAGCACTTTATCACAAACATGACAATTCCCTGATGATAGTCTACGAGATGCATAATCAGAACGAGACTCACTGATGATATATTATTCACTAAGATGACACTTTCCAGGAAGAATCTATTAAAAACCAATCTAGAAAACTCAGTAAGCTTTAATTTATGGCTATAAAACTTCATGTGTCCTCATAATTGCTTTACTAATATATTTTATACAGTGTTTCGCACAGATTACTTGGCAACAAAGGGACATAAGCCAGAGAGATCAAACAAGTTTACCTTCCAGACAGTATACAAAACAATAACTTACACCAAGTCCTTGGTCTGGCATTCTTGAACATTCTCTACTAAATGCCAAAGTGGAATCAGTGGACCATTCCATAAAAATAATGAAATGAGAATTCTGAAGCTCACTCAGCACTTTGCTTATCGTGATAAGGGAACCATGAAAAAAAATTCAGTGAAAAACTTCTAAGTGAAAGTTAAGAGCTATTGTTCATTTTTATTGTTAGTACTATTTTGGAATTGCTAACACAACCCCTGTTCAGTATCTTTCAGATCAAGCTTATATCTCATGTCTGGTGAGAGGTAAGGGAAAGAGTCTCAGTTCAAGGTCTGCTGAGCATCTTCTGTACATTTTTAATATTTCCCTCTCCTTCCTTTTTCCTCCCTACTCATTTCTATAATACATACTTTGTTTCACTATAAAATTAGGACAGACAAATTAAGTTTTTGTGACATTAAGAGAAGTAATAAATTACTGTGTTTCTATATCATGAGAGGTATAATCCATGGTTTGCTTGAGCAGAATTAAGTGCCAATTTGAAAAAAAAAATATCCTCAGTTCTAAATGCATCAGTGTTTTCTATGGATATTTGATGTGGAGGAACAAAATATATTCCTGTGTACATTTTAGCAACAAAAATTGTTTATTATTTTATGATTTTTGGCTTAAAATGAAACTAATACTCTGTGTGCATGAAACTGCATTAACTGTAACTCACAGAATGGCCTGTATGTATTCAATGGAATAGAAAGAACTTTATCAGGGATATCAAAAAGTAATTAAAAAGTGGCCCCGACAAGCTGTAAATATTAATTCTGAGGATGTAAAAGTGTCCTCTTCTAAAATAAAAATCACACAGATTAGCATATAAATTGCTTTAAGCATGCATTTATAAATCTTATAAATTTTGAATAATATTAGCTTGTAAACAATATAGACTATAAGACAGTTTAATTCATAAATTTATCTGCTTTAATCTTGAATTTATATTTGAGAGATAAAATATGAGTGCCCCCACTCAGAAGACTCAACTCAGTGAGGCAACAACATACACAGTAAATTTTGGAAGGATACTGTTATCTTTTTTAAAGATATTCAATATGTTCTCCTTTACGTTGTCCAACTAAGTCTCACTTGTAAAATAAATTATATCAGAAAGGCATAATACATTTATTCTAGGACAGAACAATCCTAGTTAATCAATAGCCACCCAGTAAGAGAATGACTTTCAGGAAATCACAGCATCTTTCTTAACCCTAAAATAGTAACATCTGATCTTATCTTGTGTGCATGCCAAGTCGCTTCAGTCATATCTGACTCTTTGTGATTGTAGCCTTCCAGGTTCCTCTGTCCATGGGGATTCTCCAGGCAAGAATACTGGAGAGAGCTGCCATGCCCTCCTCCAGGAGATCTTCCCCACCCAGGGACTGAACCTGCATCTCACATCTCCTGCATTGGCAAGTGGGTTCTTTACCACAAGCGATGGTAAAGATTTGATGTATGTGAGTCAGACTAGGAGGAAAGGGAGGATCAGAAAGTGAAAGGGAGAGCTGCCAGACTCACAAAGCAGTCGGTGTCCTTCGGTCCCGAACAGCCCCCAGCACATTCTCGGTGACAGCAATCACTCACATAGGGTCCATAGCATCTGCCATCACACTGTTCCGCACACACGGTCCTTGTCACTGCAGAAGACAGAGATAGTGCCTCATCAAAGTCAGCTGCCAGGTGATTTGGAGTAGCTGAGAAAAGCTGAGCCCTGGAGTAAGTAACAATTTGCTCAACCATCACTGACTCAGCTCAGCAAACATTTACTGCTTGAAGTTGGCAATTGGTCAAAATTACTATACAAAATCCTTCAAAATTAATACATGAATTTGTTTTTAGATTCATTCTTTTTCAAGCAAAGACAGTGCTTTACAAAAATCACACAATTAGGAAGAAAGAATCAAATTTAGAAAAACTGAATGAGAGGCATTCTGGCAGGTTGCTAAAAATGGAGTCGGCAGCAAAGTCTATTTACAATGTGCACCGTGAGGGCCTACAGGCAGAAAGTGTCCCCAGAAAGGGGTGCCTGATTTTTGCTAGCCAATGCAAAGAATGAAAACATAAACTCTTACATGATTCACATTATACCTTATATTATTCCTATCAGATAGACAGATGATGGGTGATAAATGGATAGGTAACAGACAAATAGGTAGGCAGGTAGATAGATAAACAGACAGACAAAGATAGGTAGATAATGCCTCTGTAGTAGCACAAACATTTATATTCCTGAGATTTAAGTGAAATTTCTACCAAAATTTCTCAAAAAGAGGGACTTAACAAGGAGTAGAGCAACATCCTCGAAGAAATAGGAAGGAGGGCGGAAGACATATTCATAGTAAACACAACAAAAACTTCCGTTAGTTTTTCTTATAACATTCTTCAGTCTTAGTTGACAGCATCATGCTGTCAAGGTTTACTTTAGTAAATCAAGCTATATACACTGGACAACAAAATCATAGCATTAAGGGACACATTTCTGCTTATCATACTTATTCCAAAGAGATATTTTAAAAGTATATAGAGAAATGAATTATACAACATATGCATAACACATCATTTCTTGGTTCTGTATTTCTTCAGCCTTGTTTCTTCCCACCTCTTTGAGTTCTTCAAAGTTTCCTTCACTGTTAGTACAGCAAGACACAATTCCTTAAACTTTAGTGTTCCTCAGAGCTGGTCTTCATATGGATTAAGAGCTCATATACTTGGATATAATCATTCATCCTCTATTTCGTATACTATCTCTAGGTAGACGACATTAGATTCAGATCTGAAATCTCTATCAAGATGCAACATGCATTTCTCATTGTCTGGAAAATTCCCTTTTTATATGTACACAATGGAATGCATTTTTTCCCCACCTCTACCATAGAGTGTCTCTCTCTTATTTGTTCCCTTATCTCAATTACTGATAACATCATCCATCCAACACTTCAACTAAAATTTTGGACATGTATTCTAGTTCTCCTTTTCCTCTACCCTCACTTTTCACACCTAATAAAATTCCCAAGTACTACCAATAGATGTTCTTCTTTTCTTCCTGCTGTCTATGCCAACTTCATTCTGAGATTTATCTCTAAATATAGCATAGCCTTCTAAAAGGTCTCTCAGGTCACAAATAACCCTGTATGCCATAATTAAAGTAATGACTTGAAAATATAAGCTGTTGCATATAAATCAGTGTCAGTCCTTTCTCTGTATGAGCCTTACTTTCCAACTCTGCAATAGAGCTGTAAACCCTTACGCTATGCTATGCTAAGTTACTTCAGTCGTGTCCGACTCTGTGTGACACCATAGACGGCAGCCACCAGGCTCCCCCGTCCCTGGGATTCTCCAGGCAAGAACACTGGAGTGGGTTGCCATTTCCTTCTCCAATGCATGAAAGTGAAAAGGGAAAGCGAAGTTGCTCAGTCGTGTCCGACTCTTAGCGACCCCATGGACTGCAGCCTACCAGGCTCCTCCATCCATGGGATTTTCCAGGCAAGAGTATTGGAGTGGGGTGCCATTGCCTTCTCCGTGTAAACCCTTAGCAAGGGATAAAAGTCCTCCATCAATTGACCACCATTTCTATTTCTACTGGCATCTCTCACTACTCTCAATCTGCTCTTCACATCCAGACACACAGAAATACCACTTGTGATCCTCAATTTCTTTCATGATATGCATTTGTGATTTTTACTGCCTTGTCACAGTATATTCCTTCATGACAAAAAATAAAATAAACTGTCTTCTCTGTCTAGCAAATACTCATCCATAAGATCAACTGAATGTTCTGTTTTTGTTCTGAAACCTTTTCAGACACAGCTCCATGTTGAGTTAATCTGAGGTACATGCTTCTGAACGACCAAGCAGGTGAAGTTAATACATGAATCTACGAGCTCTGAGGGTCTGCTGCTGCTACTAAGTCACTTCAGTCATGTCCGACTCTGTGTGACCCCATAGACGGCAGCCCACCAGGCTCCCCCGTCCCTGGGATTCTCCAGGCAAGAACACTGGAGTGGGCTGCCATCTGAGGATCTAGGATCATTCAAACTCAAATTCAAATTTTGTTCTTATGATATGACATATTATCTAACCACTCTGTACTTCACTTCACCATTTTTAATATGGGATTAGTATGAATTCCTATGTAATGGACTTGAAGACACAAATAGAGATATAGGTATAGTGCCTAATATGACTCCTATTAATGGTGCTCAGCAACCATTAGATAATATTATTATACTTATTGTAACATATTGTATTTATTTTTTCCATGTCTGCTCCCCCAGTAAAGTAATACAGCATTTTATTGAAGTATATCATCTTATTCATGTTTACATCCCTGGTATTGTTTGGCAGTTAATAGACACTAAATAAGTATTCCCTCCAAGTAACAAATGTCATATAATGCCAACTCAGAAATATCTGTTTATTGAGTACATAATGCACTTACTAGAGGAAAAGGAAATATATTGACAGTTAAATGGGTAGGGCACTAAAAATGTAAACAGACAAATATTAAAATCCTAAGAAACAGAGTATATCAAAATGAAAATACCTTACAATTATTGTTTGTATCTATTATTAGATCCTTATATTCTACCATTGATTATTTCATGATTCCATAGATTCACTTGGGTCTTTTTCAATTGAACATGATGATGATATTCATAAACTATATAATTTTTATATTTTTCCATTTGACATTATTACATTCATCCCTATGTAGTCAACAAATAACAAATAAAGTTTAAACTAAAACAGTACTTGAACTCATCCTCTCTCTTGTTTTTATTTTGTAAAAATTGTCATATGATATTTCATGTAAGTTTAAAGGTTTTGAAATAGAACAAAATTTCAGATCTCATATATGAGAGCATATTTGATATTTGCAATTTAGGTAATTACTTTGAAGTAAGTAATTTCTTCTGTAAATATTCTAGTATAAAATACTACAAAATAAGTCAATTTGACCTGCCCCTAAACATTCAAGTCTTTGCTCTAATCTCACCTTCTCAATGAAGTCTATCCTTAGTTAATACATAATTTAAATCCTTTCCAAACCACTGATGCCTTATGGACTTTCCTCCTTCTCTCTCTTCCTGTCCTCTTCCCTCCTTCCCCTTCTTCCCCCTTGTATCTCTGTTATAGCATCTATCACCATCTAATATATTTTACAACTCATTTATTACACTTCCTTTGTTTTATGGTATATTCCAGTGTTAGAACTGTACCTGGCATCCATGTAAATTTTATTTGTATTTATAAACACATTATACGTCAACATACATATGTTGTTGTTCACTCACTCAGTCATGTACGACTCTGCAACCCCATAGACTGCAGCGTGCCAGGCTTCCCTGTCCTTCACTATCTCCTGGAGTTTGCTCAAAGTCATGTCCATTGAGTCGGTGATGCCATTCAACCATCTCATTCTCTATTGTCCCCTCTTCCTCCTGCCTTCAATCTTTCCCAGCATCTGGATCTTTACTAATGAGTTGGCTCTTTGCATTAGGTGGCCAAAGTATTGGAGCTTCAGTTTTAGCATCAGTCCTTCCAATGAATAATCAGGTTCCTTTAGGATTGACTGGTTTAATCTCCTTGCAGTCCACAGGATTTGGCTCAGATGGTCAAGAATCTGCTTGAAGTACAGGAGACCTGGGTTCAATCCCTAGTTTGGGAAGATAGCCTGGAGAAGGGAATGGCAACCCACTCCAGTATTCCTGCCTATAGAATTCTGGGGACAGAGGAGCCTGGTGGGCTGCAGTCCTTGGGGTCACAAAGAGTCAGACACAACTGAGCAACTAACAGAACACAATGAGTTTACATACATATTACATATACATTATATATATGAAATATATTCAATGAATTTTATCTTACTCATTAATGTTAATATTCATACATTGTGCTTAATCTTCCTATATTTAACCAATTGTTACATTTATTTAGATGTCCTAATTAGTAATTAATATCATATAAAGGAAATACTTTAATAGACATTTTTGGAAAGAACAAATTCAAATATAATTTCTTTCTTTCAGATTCAACAAGGCTCTTTCAATGTATTATTGTGTTAGTCGCTCAGTTGTGTCCAACTCTTTGTGACCCCATGGACTGCAGCCTGCCAGGCTCGCCTGTCCATGGAATTCTCCAGATAATACTGGAGTGGGTTGACATTCCCTTCTCGAGGGGATCTTCCCAACCTAGGGATCAAACCCAGGTCTCCTGAACTGGAGGAGGGTTCTTTACCATCTGAGTCACATCCCTTGGACTTCAATGTATTAAGAGTTGCTAACTGAAATGGCAGACTCATGCTAAGTGATCATACTACAAGACATGAAATCAGTGTTATCACAGGACAGTCTACTAATTTGCTTTTGGTTGACAGGCATTGCTTAGCTGGAAAATAACATGATGTGAAACGGCAATCATATTCTATAAATCATACTGTATTTTAATACTAGACATATATGTCTAGGTGTTAATTTCCATTTTTTACTCTATGGTTCTTTAAGCTAACTATACAAAATATTTCCATTTCTCTTCATTTATATACTTTGGTCTTTCCTACTAAATTAGGAAATTAATGTAGATAACATTTAAACAAATAACCATAATTGTATTTTAATACATTATTTAATAAATGTTCATGTTGATACTTTATCTAATTATTATACTATTTAAATATAAAAATAATACATTAGAAAAAGAATGAACACAGTGCAACCTTGATTGTTGCTGTTGTTCAGTAGCTAAGTCATGTCTGACTGTTTGGAACCCCATAGATTGCAGCACGCCAGGCTCTTCTGTCCTCCACTATCTCCCAGAATTTGCTCAAATTCATATTCATAGAGTGGGTGGGTGACTCTATGTAATCATCTCATCCTCTGCAGCCTCTTCTCTTTTGTCTTCAGTCTTTCCCTTCAGCGGGGTCTTTTCCAATGAGTTGGCTCTTCACATCAGGTGAACAAAGTACTACAGCTTCAGCTTCAGCATCAGTACTTCAAATGAACATTAGGGATGATTTCCTTTAGAATGGACTGATTTGATGTCCTTTCAGTCCACAGGAGTCTCAAGAGTCTTTTCCAGCACCATAACTCCAAAGAATCAATTCTTTGGTGCTCAGCGTTGTTTATGGTAGAACTCTCATATCCATACATAACTACTGCAAAAACCAGTTTTGAATGTATGGCCCTTTGTCAGCAAAGTGATGTCTCTGTTCTTAAATATGCTGCCTAGATTTGTCATAACTTTCCTTCCAGCGAGCAAGTGTCTTTTAATTTCATGGCTGCCGTCACCATCTGCAGTGATTTTGGAGCCCAAGAAAATAAAATCTGTCACTGCTCCTACTTTTTCCCCCTCCTGTTTGCCACGAAGTGATGGCACAGATGCCATGATCTTAGTTTTTTTAACATTGAGTTTCAAGCCAGTTTTTTCCACTCTCCTCTTTCACTTTCATCAAGAGGGCTCTTTAGTTCCTCTTGCTTTCTGCCATGAGGGTGGTGTCATCTGCGTGTCTGAGGTTATTGATATTTCTCCCAGCAATTTCGATACCAGTTTGTGCTTCATCCAGTCTGGCATTTCTCATGATGTATTCTGCATACAAGTTAAATAAGCAGGGTGACAATATACAGGCTTGACGTACTTCTTTTCCGACTTAGAACCAGTCTGTTGTTCCACGTCCTGTTCTAACTGTTGTTTCTTGACCTGCATACATGTTTCTCAGGAAATAGGTAAGGTGGTCTGGTATTCCCGTCTCTTTAAGAATTTTCCACAGTTTGCTGTGACCCACACAGTCAAAGGCTTTAGCGTAGTCAATGAAGCAGTGTTTTTCTGGACCTACCTTGCTTTCTACATGATCCACTAGATGTTGTCAATTTGACCTCTGGTTCTTCTACCTCTTTGAAACCCAGCTTGCACATCCAGAAGTTCTCAGTTCACATACTGCTGAAGCCTAGCTTGAAGGATTTTGGGTGTAACCTTGCTAGCAGGTGAGATGAGTGCAATTATACCGTACTTTGAACATTCTTTGTTATTGTCCCTCTTTGGGATTGCATGAAAACTGACCTTTTCCAGTCCTGTGGCCACTGCTGTACAACCTTACGTTCAGTAATAATTACTATAATGTGGAACTGTTAAAACATGCATTTAAATTAGTCAATCATATGTATGGTCAACTTTAAATTTTTCAAAATAGCAATTTCTCCCATAGAGTGGCCTCCTATCTCATATTTTCTCAGGGTATTTTGATCTTAGAGATGCCATTCCATTTCAGGAACATGCAAAGAAACATTCTTTTAAGTCATTATTTTTTTAAAAATTTGACTTAAATATTAAAAGTTAATTCTGAGGTTTGACTAGAAACAGTCTATAATTGATATTTTAAAGGTAAGATGCATTTAACACTAAAAAAAAGAATTAACTGCTGTCAGTTTTCACATGCCTGGAGTTCAGTAAGCTGAAATGTATTTAAAAAGCTTTGCTTGACAGATATAATAAACAAAAGAAGACAGCAATAAGCTTAATCTATAACAATGCTGAGACACTATTAAGAAACATTTCTTCACATTGTTATGAGTTTTGCTTTCAGAAAGAAAACTTCCCCTTTGTACAATCTATTTAATGGCACTTGCTGATTAATAAGCATTACTTAATATGAATTAAACACATCAAACTATACTCATATTTCATTGTGATTGAAACACAAAACAAAAAACAGAACCTGAAATCAATGAGATAATTCACTTAGCCTCCATGGTAACATTAACTTATAATTGCTTTGGTTATATTAATTTCCATCCTAGCTTGACTATTATTTCATTAGCCTTTTCCCCCTGTATTTAGTATCTTTTCTAAACTGCTTCATTGGGTGCATTACAATGTTTGGGTTGAATTTTAACTAGTTTATTCTTCCGTGGTACATCAGTATCTGTGATTAGTTAATATAAAAGATAAAGCCTGTGAAATTAAAATGCTTATTAGGGTCAGTAAAATTGAAACTGGGAATAGGGATCAATTCAAAATATCCATGAGAATCAAATGGGTAAAGTTTAAGAGCCAAGCATCTTGTAGTAGCAAGGGGACACTACTGAGAGAGTATCTGTCATTTCAAAAAAATAAATAAACTATTTATAAGTAGCTTTATTACATGAGTGTTTCAGTAATAAAAATGAGGACTTAATTACTGCTTTAAATATAATAATAACCATACTTAAAGTTATTCCCTTAGAACAAATTAATCTTATTTGAAGAAATTTGGCAATTTATTAATCAAATATTTACTTCTTATGAGTTACTAAAAGGATAATGAGCATTCGTAAGTGGTGCAATCAGAGCACTGATGTCACAGTAACAAAGTAAAATGATCTCAAGTGTTTATACCTTTCCCTTTTCTCCTTCTCCTCTGTCCTTTCCTCCTTCATCATCTCCTCCATTGTCTCACCTTGATTGCCTTCTGCTTCCCTTCATTTCCTCTATCAAGTGACTCTGAAGAAGGCTTTAATTGAAAAGGGTCTTTCAAGCTTTAATATGGGAATTCTTGCATCAGTGAAGATTTTCATCTAGTCGACAATCAGTGGGGCCCAAGACTGTCCATTCTAATAAGATCTCAGGTTATGTCACAGTTTAATAGTCCACAGACCTCACTGGAGTAGCAGGATACAGAGTACTTTTAAAAACGCCTGAGAATCACTTAATTCCTATTATATCAACATTACCCACTATGTTCTAGGATTTGATACTTTTAATGAGCTTCCCAGGGGATTTCAAATGTGTAGTCTAAAGATGAAAACCATTATACTATCCAGTGAAAATGGGACAACTCTAGGTCACTTCCACCATTTGACTGATTGACTGACTGATTATTTTTTGTCTGAAATTTAATCACACTGACCTTCCCTTTGATCTCCTATCAGTGTTGTTAAGCCCTCTACCCCTAATTGGGAGATTAAGCAAACATAATTGACGTGCAAACTGGTAGGAAGATTTGGGGAGAAAAAGACCTAAATGGGGAAAAGAAATATTGTGTGCCTAATTCTGAAGGCAAAGTATTCAGATAAATAAGAGACAGAAAACTCTTCCTTTCTCCCAACCAGCAGCTGTCTACATGACAAGTTTCCTGGGCTGCCCCCGATTACATTGCTAAGCACATTTTAAAGTAAGCTTATTTTAATTTCACTTTATTCCAGTTAGCACTCAATGATCTTCACCTCTATGCTGCCTAGATTATTTCTGTTTATTGATCAAATTTCGACAAACTGTGTCCATGAAACACACTGTGTCCATTAAATAAATGTTGAATAATTTTAGTGCTAGGCTGGTTTTGGTTACAAACTTGGAAGTTTGAATAAGAAAAATGCTCAGGTTAATGCAGAGGTGATTTAGGTTGAACGTGAAGAAGAATTTATTGACTATTAGAGTGATAAAAACACTGTAAGGAGACTCTGAATGGGCTTCCTGAGTCTTTGTCAGTATTTAAGGGAAATCTCTTTTGAATGCTTCAGACCTCCACTTAATTAAAGACAGCAGACTTGATGAAATGCTCTCTAGAGGTACCTTTTAGTTGGATTGTAATCCAATATTTATTGTATTGGAATTCAATATTTATTCCTATGAATGGTGAAATTGTGCCCCCGCCACCAAGCTGAACACTCTGGGTTGTGTAACATGCTTCTCAGTTCAGTTCAGTTGTGACCCTATGACAGCAATACGCAAGGCCTCCCTGTCCATCAACAACTCCGAATTTAGTCAAACTCATGTCATTTGAGTCCGTGATGCCATCCAATCATCTCATCCTCTGTCATCCCCTTATCCTCCTGCCTTCAATCTTTCTCAGCATAATGGTCTTTTCAAATGAGTCAGTTCTTTACATCAGGTGGCCAAAGTAAAAAGCTTCAATTATCAGACTAGACTTTAAATGAAACAAATAAAGCTCAAAGACCATCCAAGAATACACATTACTTCTGGAGCATGATGAAATGTGTAGAAAATCTAGTTTAATGAAACTAACACCAAACTAAACACCACTATTAATTTTCCAATGGGAGAATAATTAGACACATCAGTGTGACCAATGCCAGGTAGACTGTAAGAATCACATAAAGGCATTTAAAGTAAAAATGTCTGGTCCTCTTTCTACTTTCTGATTCAATAAGGTTAGGAAAGGGGCCAGGAAATTCATTTTTTACATAAATTGGGATTCCCAAGGTTTTCAGCAGTTCCCTTTATCATAAACCAACATTTCCAAACTTCTGGAAATACTCTTAAAATACCCTCTTACTATTATTATTACTTTCCAGGAAGGGTAAAGTATTTATTTGTATGGGAAGGCAGAGATGGAGACAGGTCTTAAACTGGACGGCTGCTTCCTATCTCACACTAGATCATAGAATAATTGAAAATAATTGCTGTCACACAGGGTCAGGCCTCAGGACACATAAAGATTATATCCTAACCTGAACAGGGAAGGAATTTTGAATTTTAATTATTTGTTACTTATTTTAACCAATAGCCTAAGCCTATATTCATTGAAAAAGGCTCTTGGAGAAGGTGACTAATTTTTAAAAATAATTGAACCTAGCAAAGTAGAATTATAAAAACATATATGGGTTTTCTAAACTGCCACAATAATATCCATTTTGCACATCAGAAAAAAATGCAACATATTTTATTCCTAATTAGAAGGCAATGGCACCCCACTCCAGTACTCTTGCCTGGAAAATCCCATGGATGGAGGAGCCTGGTAGGCTGCAGTCCATGGGGTTGCTAAGAGTCAGACACAACTGAGTGACTTCACTTTCACTTGTCACTTTCATGCACTGGAGAAGGAAATGGCAACCCACTCCAGTGTTCTTGGCTGGAGAATTCCAGGGACAGGGGAGCCTAGTGGGCTGCCGTCTATGGGGTTGCACAGAATGGGACATGACTGAAGTGACTTAGCAGCAGCAGCAGTCTGATTTTAACCTCTTCAAAGGAACTGACTGACCATACCATTAGGTATACATGCCTACAGGTATTGTAATAGTTTAATTCTATATGCCATAGCTGCTACACTTCATGTGCCAGTACCTGCCAACCCATTACTGACATTTAGAGTCAGTTAGTAAAATATGCCTCGATTTGGCAGCTTCTAATCAAATTTGACCCTTGTCCCAAATATATCCCTGGTGACCTATGGGCTATGACAAGATAATGTTGTTAGTTAGGAATATTGTCAAATAGGAAGGGAATCTTGTCTAATCCATTCTTCATCACCAGCTGCTTTATTCATTTATTTAATGAAGTTTTATTCAATATATTTTTAAAATACATGCTTAAGTGATTCATTAAGGGACCTTAGAGTTGATTTTAAACTACACTCTCAGCCACTAGGGAAATTCTCCCTTATTAATAGGCTGTTGACATCAGCAAAGTTTACGAGTCAGGATTCAAACATAGAAAAACAGTATTGCCTATTATATGAACTATAAAAAGTATTCTTGAGAGGGAGTATGAGTTTTTGTATAGTATTTCCAGGAAAAAAATACATATATTTATAAATACACATAAAATGTATGTATTTCAAGATAACAAGTGAAGTGCATGAGTCAGGATAATAAAAACATAAATAGTATTTAAAATATATATTTTTATAAAAATATAAATTATTTTTTTAAAAAAGAAAGATGTTATAACCACAAACATTAAAAAGATGAAAAGAAAAAGAAAATTGATGGCTACACCTTACAATATACAATTAAATGACATAGTGAAAATAAAGTGATAAAAAATGGAGTGATCATATTACAGACATGTTACAAATTAAAAAAAAAAGGAAAACTTGACAGTCAGCTTTTTCAAATCAGTTCAAATTACAGCAGACCAAACATCTCTATATCCAGACTTCATGAACACACACACATACACACAACACACACACACACACAATCTCTTTGTTTATCCTACTTCTTTATCCAAAATATCAACAGACAGGAATAAAGAAAATCTCTCCCAACCAGTATATACCTGGATGAGTTTCCTTCCAAAATTGGCAAAAAAAAAAAAAGCAATGAATAAATATTTGCTGAATTAATGAATTATATTAGTATAAAATTCTCATTTTAGGAGGAAATTAAAATCCAAATAAATTGACTTGCTTATGGACAAGTCCAAAATATGTCCATATGTCTCTAAGAGATATCACTGTCTCATCAGGGTTTTTCAGACAATATCTAGTTTCTTAATATCACAGCAAAGCCCACATCTAATAACTTATTAATATTAAAATTGGAAATTAAAATACCAAATGATGCTCAAATGCAAGGTGAAATACTACATTTAATAGCACCAGAAAACTGGAAATTAGCCATCTTCAGATAAGTCAATGCATTCCTTTCTTATGTTAGTTTTTTTTTTTTTTAATTCAAATCCAAATCAATTCATGTTGTTTCTGTCCCATATGAAAAGATGCTCTTTTCCTGTTTTAGACAGTTCTTAATTGGGATTCCCAGGTGGCACTAGTGGTAAAGAACATACTTGCCAAGACATGGGTTCGATACCTGGCTCAGGAATATCCCCTGGAGGAGGGCATAGCAACCCACTCCAGTCTCCTTGCCTGGAGAATCCCATGGGCAGAGAAGCCTGCAGAGCTACAGTCCATAGGGTTACAAAGAGTCGGACACAATTGAAGCAGCTGATTACACGTGAGCCCTAGGTTATCCAGTACATTAATGATCAAGCTCAAATTTTTGCATCACGCTGTTCTGTGCTGTCACTTTAGTCATGTCTGATTCTTTGTGACCCAGTGAACTGTAGCCCACAGGGCTCCTCTGTCCATGGGAATCTCCAGGCAAGAATACTGGAGTGGGTTGCCATGCCCTTCTCCAGGGCATCTCTCCTGCCCAAGGATCAAACCTGTGTCTCATACAGTCTCCTACATTGGCAGTCAAGTTATTTACCACTAGTGCCACCTGGGAAGCCCAAAGTGAGAATGTCAGTCACTCAGTCATGTCCGACTCTTTGCGACTTCTTGGACTGCAGCCCACCAGGCTCCTCTGACCCATGGAATTCTCCAGGCAAGAATATTGGAGTGGGTGGCCATTCCCTTCTCCAGGGAATCTTCCCCATCCAGGAATTTAACCCAGGTCTCCTGCATTTCAGGCAGATTTTTTTTTGTTGTTTTTTTACCATCTGAACCACTTTTGCATTGTAATTTACTTTTACAATTTAGTTTTGCATTGTAAATTATTTTTATTCTCTCAGCTATAATCAGCTTCATTTTTTACTGGCCGGTTTTTCATGTTCAATATTTGAGACTCATATTTAAAATAAATTTTAAGAATAATCCTCCTTGTACCTCAAGCTCTTCATGACCCTCAGAGAGCCAAGCATTTATCAAAGTGTTGATTAAAACATTTTTCTGATATACCTCAAATATCTATCTCCAGCCATTTTTCACAATATCCCTAAACGTCTCACCTTAGTTTCTAATCAGTAACTGATTATTTATTAGGCATTTCTACTTGGATGAATAAGAAATCTCTATGACTCAAAAAAGACATGGCTAAGCTTTTATTTCCATCCTCAATCCAGCTGCAGTACAAACCTCTGCCTATATTCTTGATCTCAGTGACTACTGCCATCATTGATTTAACTGATTCAACCTCTAACTTGGAATCCAATCTCAAATTTTTTCTCTTCTCTCTCTCACAGCCAAATTGGCTGGTTACCAGGCCTCATTATGAACTCAAGTATCTATTTATTAAAGTGCCTCCTTTTCATCTTTTTTTCTATATTTTAAACTCCTTTTCTGCCTATCTAATGTTTACACATTTTCAAGGGTCAAGTCCATAGAAATCTCTTTTGTTAATTCTTCATTGACTCTTTTATCCAGAACCCCTTACTTTGCATCCCCAACAAACTTTGTTCTTGGTGATCTTATTTCATGGCATACAGATTTCTATTGCAGCCCTAACCCCATTATGTTGTAACTGGATACTTCTGTGACTATCTATACTATGAATACAAAACTTTGGAGGCACAAATCAATTTATTTTCACCTTTTATCTTCACATCTGGCACTTAAAATGTGAATAACTAAAATTATCTATACATATCTTCTTTAACTCTAGAAAAACAATTTGTCCTAGAGTCATTTTACATAACAACATGACTGCCAATGATGAGCAATAAAAACTCAGATATTATTCAAATACTGTTTAAACTTATGACAAAAGCCATAGAAATAAGATTACATTTAACCCTTATATATGACTGACTTTTAACTACTGATCTTACAGAGGAGAAAACTGAATCTCAAATAGCGTCCAACTTCAAGTCCATGTCTTAGTAATAGCATAGATTTTTAAAGCCATCTAAAATAGTTACACCAGAAACACATTTCAAACATATAAAAAAAAAATGTTTTCAAAATATTGCTTTTATTCTCACAGAATGTATGTTTGAGATTACTTTTTTAAAGGATAATCTTGCTTGCTTAAAAGTTAAATGATATTCTTTCCAGTGTTTTTCTAACTTTTTTTTCATCACAATTTACAGTACAAACATTTTACATCATGGCTCAGTACACATATCCATGATGAAAAGTTTTAAGGCATTATATTGACCTTAATTATGGGTAAAGCATTTTGGTACTGTCTATTGTATTCTAATCTGGTTTATTTTCTTTTAATCTATTTTAATTCAATAAAAAATTAATATTGGTCAGGGTACATGAAAGTGACTTTACACTCTAAAGCTGAGCACCAAAGAATTGATGCTTTTGAATGTGGTGTTGGAGAAGATTCTTGAGAGTCCCTTGGACTGCAAACAGATCCAACCAGTCCATCTTAAAGGAGATCAGTCCTGGGTGTTCATTGGAAGGACTGATTTTGAAGCTGCAACTCCAATACTTTGGCTATCTGATGTGAAGAGCTGACTTATTTGAAAAGACCCTGGTGCTGGGAAAGATTGAGGGCAGGAGGAGAAGGGGATGACAGAGGATGAGACGGTTGGATGGCATCACCGACTCAATGGACATGGGTTTGGGTGGACTCCAGGAGTTGGTGATGGACAGGGAGGCCTGGTGTGCTGTGTTTCATGGGGTCACAAAGAGTTGGACATGACTGAGTGACTGAACTGAACAAGTTACATCCAGTTGTCAGAGAGCATTATAGAATTGCAAAGACAAAGGTCAAAATAGAAAATTAGGAAACTAATCTTAGTGCTCCTTTTATATGTGTGCAGCAAATTGGCTTTTTAATGAATTCAAGAATGTAAAGTCACTGGAGATGAAATTTTCTTCTTCTGAGGTTTTATGATCCCAGAGGCTATGGAAAACCATTCTGCAACAGTGCCTGCCACAGTGCTCTACCTCCACAATTGAGACTGGTGATTCCCAGAAGTTTATGTTACTTCACTTGATCCTAACCAAAAGGCCAAGAAGAGATAGTTTGTGTTACTTACCACCATCATAACTGAAAATTTAGGGTAGTTAAGTCTGAATTTGTCCTGCATGGTGGTGTTTTCAGATGAGGGCCAATATAAAACAATATGTGAGATTCTCTTCAAGCAAAGATTTTATGTAAATAATGTATATTTTATAAGAAATAAATGTATCTATAGATATTATTTAAAGCTGTTAGGCATTATTGATATATCTTTAAAATTATCATCTCTATGATGTGGAAAAAATTTGGACATCCTCAAAAATTACAAAAAAAGTCATAATAAAAGGAATATAATTATTGTTGCTCTTTTTTTTTTAATTCTACACAAGCAATACATGTTTTTTGAGAAATATGTCACTATATATATGCAAAATTAAAAAGAATATTTTCTTATTGTAGCAATCAATTCAGTTCAGTTCAGTGGCTCAGTTGTGTCCAACTCTTTGAGACCCCATGAACTACAGCACTCCAGGCTTCTCGGTCCATCACCAACTGCCAAAGTGTGCTCAAACCCATGTCCATAGAGTCAGTGATGCCATCCAACCATCTCATCCTCTGTCGTCCCCTTATTCTCCTGCCATCAATCTTTCTCAGGATCAGGGTCTTTTCCAATGAGTCAGTTCTTCACATCAGGTGGCCATAGTATTGGAGTTTCAACTACAGTATCAGTCCTTCCAATAAATAATAAAGACTGATTTCCTTTAGGATTGACTGGTTGGATCTCCTTGTAGTCCAAGGGACTCTCAAGAAGTCTTCTCCAACACCACAGTTCAAAAGTATCAGTTTTTCAATGCTCAGCTTTCTTTATAGTCCTACTGTCACATCCACACATGACAACTAGAAAAACCATAGCTTTGACTAGACGGACCTTTGTTGGCAAAATAATGTCTCTGCTTTATAATATGTTATATAGGTTGGTCCTAGCTTTTCTTCTAAGGAGTGTCTTTTAATTCCATGGCCTTAGTCACCATCTGCAGTGATTTTGCAGCCCCCCAAAATGAAGTCTGTAATTGTTTCCATTGTTTCCCCTTCTATTTGCCATGAAGTGATTGGACCAGATGCCATGATCTTAGTTTTCTGCATGTTGAATTTTAAGCCAACTTTTTCACTCTCCTCTTTCACTTTCAACAAGAGGCTCTTTAGTTCTTCTTCACCTTCTGCCATAAAGGTGGTGTTATCTGCATATCTGATGTTATTGATATTTCTCCCAGCAGTCTTTTTTTAATCACAGTATTTTAATTTTAATTTTTTAATTTTAATTTGAGGCTAATTAGTTTATAATATTGTAGTGGTTTTGCCATACATTGACATGAATCAGCCATGGGTGTACCTATGCTCCCCATCCTGAACCCCCCTCCGACCTCCCTCCTCATCCCATCCCTCTGGGTCTTCCCAGTGCACCAGCCCTGAGCACCCTTTCTCATGCATTGAACCTGGACTGGCGATCTGTTTTACATGTGATCGCCCAGCAATCTTGATTTCAGCTTGTGCTTCTTCCAGCCCAGCATTTCACATGATACACTCTGCATATAAGTTAAATAAGCAGGGTGACAATATACGGCCTTGACGTACTGCTTTCCTGATTTGGAAACAGTCTGTTGTTCCAACGAGTTCTAACTGTTGCTTCTTGACCTGCATACAGATTTCTCAAGAGGCAGGTCAGAGAGTATGGTATTCCCATCTCTTTCCGAGTTTTCCACAGTTTATTGTGATTCACACAGTCAAAGGCTTTGGCATAGTCAATAAAGCAGAAGTAGATGTTTTTCCGGAACTCTCATGCTTTTTCGATGATCCAGTGGATGTTAGCCATTTGCTCTCTGTACAATTGCTATTGTAGCAATAACCAGTGTCAACTTTGGGGGTGTCTATAGGTCAACCTGCTATTTATAGCTCAATGGTAGTAGGACAATTAAGACAGCACAAAATACACAAACAAAAGTTTTCAAGACAGTAATTGAGATTGTGCCTGTCTACATATACTATTTTTAATTCTTACTGATATCTTTAATCCTTAATGATAAAGGAATTATCATCCTCTTTAACTTTGACAATCTAATTGTGAAAATACTTAGTTTTAAGAAAAACATTTTTACAAATTTATTGCATTAATTTTAATTCTCTTAAATTTTATTAAAATATTTTGTTAAAACAAAACAAAATATTTTAATAAAATTTAAGAGAATTAAAATTTATGCAAAAATAAAAAGACTATAATGTATTTAAAATAATCTTTCCTCTTTTAAAATTTCTAACTTTATGTCATGTTTAAAAACTAGTCATCATAACTTTTACCTATATTTTTCTAGTACTTTGAGTTATTTCATGCTTTTGATACTTTTAGTCTATAATCCATCTATAATCTATTGTCTATTTGATGCCTTTAAACTTTAATGTACAATTAATCTCATGTTTTGTTTTATGGTACAGATCTAACTTTATTTTTTCCATAAAAGTGAAAGTCGCTCAGTTGTGTCCGACTCTTTGCGACCCAATGGACTATATAGTCCATGGAATTCTACAGGCCAGAAACCTGGAGTGTGTAGCCATTCCTGTTGCCAGGGGATCTTCCATGACAGGATTCGAACTGGGGTTTCCGGCATTGCAGACAGATTCTTTACCACTGAGCCACTGGGGAAACCCCCTATTATTCATTTTTTTCCCCCCATAAAATGAACCATTTGATCCAACACCATTTATTGAATCATCTCTATATTTTCCATTAAAATGCTAACTTTATAGAAACCAAATTACTGTATAGACTTTATATTGCACCTGGACTTTCTATTACATTCCATTGAGTTAATTCCATTCTGAACTAATGCGATACTGTTTTCATACTTACTACTTTATAACATTTTAATACTTGGAAAAAGTTCTTCTACATAGCTCTTCCTTTTAAGCGTGGGGTAATTTATTAAATATATTTTCCAGGAATATTTTAGACTATTTTTGTTCAATTAAAAGTAAAACATTGAGAATTGATCGAAGGTAAAATTAAAGCTTAATTTTAGAAGAGCTGACCTTTTCATCCTATGAGTCCCCTCATTTTATGGGTCCCCTCATCTTGGAATGTGGTAACTCTCCATTTATTTAAATTTTCTGTTCGTAGACTTGGTAAAATATTTTCTGTTGGCAAAATATTGTGGTTTGATTTTTATTTTAAATTATCCATAATTACCTGTGTCAGAGTCTGTCTCTCATCTTCATCCTTCCCCTAGTCAATGAAATTAAATACATCTTCAATACATGCAACATCCTCATTGTTAAGAAAAATAATCTTTTGGGGTAACAGTTATCTGAGTTCAAGAAATATTCAAAACAGAGCAAAACCTGAGTTATTCTTATAGTCATAATGCTGTAACTGCTCCATTAAGAAAAACATTCACAGGCAAAAGACTTTGGTCAACTGCAAAGTAAATATCATCAGTGATATGTGTAATGATACCTTGGGTCTATCTTTTATTACTTCACCATAAATTAGTATAGTTACTATTTCTCTTGAAAATATCTATGTTAATGGCAAGAAGTATCCATGATACTATTATAAATTGTCAAATTATCAATAAAATTGTTATTGGCTTGAGAAATGGAATACATCTGATATTTTGAGAATTCACATTTATTCTAATATAACAAGTAAAAATGTTGCTTGACATAAGCACAATTGACAAGTATCCAGTATCCACTTCTTTTCTTTCTCATCCCAGTGCCACTTACTTAATTCTTCCTCCAGCTGAACCAATTAAATCAACAAATAGACGATGTATCTCATATTAATGCAAGGCAGAACTCTAAGGAGGATATTTTTCTTCAGGCTTGCCCAACTCCCTAATCATGAGAGTAGCAAACAGTGACTATAATGAGTGTTCTATTAATTAGAGGACACTCTCATGTCACATGTAGATCATTTTGAAATCTTCTCTTGTATAGTTAAAGATAGTTATTCTAATGACTGTCAAGACTTGCTACAAAGCATTCAGAATAAATTGTTATTACTGTCATAATAAAATTATTATATTTATTTATTTTTTTGGCCGTGTCAGGTCTTAGCTATGGCACATGGGAACTCTCATTGAGGTGCACAGACTCTCTAGCTGCGGCCAATGGGCTCATTAGTATTAGCGCATGGGCTTAGTTGTTCCATGGCATGTGGGATCTTAGTTCCCTGACCAGGGACTGATTCCATGTCCCCTTCATTGCAAGGTGGATTCTTAACCACTGAACTGCCAGGGTAAACCCACAAAATACTTCTAATCATAACATTTTCAGATATTTCTCACTTTTCTTCTCAATGCCCTCTCAGTAATCCTTCAAATGTGTAGTACTCTCTCTGATCTCAGTGCTAGGTTACCTGCTTCTACCCAACCCACAGTTTGCATTCCTGTAGTGTAAATGCCTGACATTGAACTTTTGATTGTGGGTTCTCAGGTGGTGCTAGTGGTAAAGAACCTGCCTGCCAATGCAGGAGACAGAGGAGAGGTGGGTTCAGTCTCTGAGTTGGGAAGATCCCCTGTAGAAGGGCATGGCAACCCACTCCAGTATTATTGCCTGGAGAATCCCATGGACAGAGGTGCCTGGTGGGCTACAGTCCATGGGGTTGCAGAGTCAGACACGGTTGAAGTCAGAGTCAGACACAGTTGAAGCAATTTAGCAGGCATACAAGCTTTTGATTGCTGTTAGTTGCTCAGTTGTGTCCAACTCTTTGTGACCCCATGGACTGTAGTCCTACAGGCTCCTCTGTCCAGGGAATTCTCCAGGCAATAATAATGGAGTGGGTTACCATGCCCTTCTCCAGGGGATCTTTCTGCCCATGTATTGACCTCAGGTCTCACGCATTGCAGGCATATTCATTACCATCTGAGCCACCAGGAAGCCCTTGATTGCTAAGACATCAACTTCAAAGACATTCATCTCAAACAAACATATTCCAGGTATATGACACAGATGCTAGTAAACACCTAGATAAGAAGCCAGACTGCACCTGCTCATGAAGTTCTCCTCTTAGGAAAAATGCTTCAGGTAACCCAGATAAGGGACATTTTAAGTGACCTCACTTTCCTGTTTCCATACCTAAATTCTTACTGCTATATTTTAAATTGATCAGTAAAGAGTGAACTTGTAAGTCCTAAGTACTCAGCTGTAACTCCAACAAAGACAGGGCCACAGGTCTATACTTTCTCTCTACCTGTGACCTCACCATGTAGCCATTGAGCCTGCCATACCTCCTTGACCTGTGAATAATAAAATATGCTTTTTCAAAGTTCCTTGATGGTTACTGCCGAGGTATGTCTTGCAATTATAATAAGAACCACAAGGGCTGGTCCAACCACAAGGTTGACTCAGATCCAGAAAATACCTGTGGGGACTCATCACATGTAGTAGTGGCCCAGGTGAGTGCCTCAAACATTCTGAGTATACAAAATCACTGTCTATAGGCTAAAACTAACATAAAATATTTCCTCAAAATATCTGAGCGTAAATCTGTATCATCTATATCTATGGCTAATCACTGTTTTGCCCACATGCAAATATCATCAGTTGAGTTCAGTCACTAAGTTGTGTTCAACACTTTGTGACCCCATGGATTACAGCACGCCAGGCTTCCCTGTCCATCACCAGTTCCTGGAGCTTACTCAAACTCATGTCCATTGAGTCGGTGATGCCATCCAACTGTCTCATCCCCTATGGTCCCCTTCTCCTCCTGCCTTCAATCTTTCTGAGCATCAGCGTCTTTTCAAATGAGTCAGTTCTTCACATCAGGTGGCCAAAGTATTAGAGTTTCAGCTTTAGCATCAGACCTTCCAATGAATATTCAAGACTGACTTATTCAGGATTGACTGGATGAATCTCCTTGCAGTACAAGAGACTCTAAGAGTTTTCTCCAACACTTCATTTCAAAAGCATCAATTCTTCGGCACTCAGCTTTCTTTATAGTCCAACTCTAACATCCACACATGACAACTGGAAAAACTATAGCTTTAACTAGATAGACCTTTGTTGGCAAAGTAATGTCTCTGCTTTTTAATATGGTGTCTAGGTTGGTCATAGCTTTTCTTCCAAGGAGCAAGCGTCTTTTAATTTCATGGCCTCAGCCACCATCTGCAGTGATTTTGGAACCCAAAGAAATAAAGTCTGTCATTGTTTCCCCATCTATTTGTCATGAAGTGATGGGACCAGATGCCATGATCTTAGTTTTCTGCATGTTGAATTTTAAGCCAACTTTTTCACTCCGCTTTCACTTTCATCAAGAGGCTCTTTAGTTCTTCTTCATCTTCTGTCATAAGGGTGGTGTCATCTGCATATCTGATGTTATTGATATTTCTCCCAGCAATCTTGATTCCAGCTTGTACTTCATCCAGCCTAGCATTTCACATGATATACTTTGCATGTAAGTAAAGTAAGCAGGATGACAATACACAGCCTTGACATACTCCTTTCCCGATTTGGAACCAGTCTGTTGTTCCATGTTCAGCCTTGACTGTTGCTTCTTGACCTGTATACAGAATTCACAGGAGGCAGGTAACATGGTCTGGTATTCCCATCTCTTTCCGAGTTTTCCACAGTTTGTGGTGATCCACACAGTCAAAGGCTTTGGCATAGTCAATAAAGCAGAAGTAGATGTTTTTCTGGAACTCTCTTGCTTTTTTGATCATCCAAAAAATGTTGGCAATTTGATCTCTGCTTTCTCTGCCTTTTCTAAATCCAGCTTGAACATGTGGAAGTTCACAGTTCACATACTGTTGAAGTCTGGCTTGGAGAATATTGAGCATTACACTGCTAGCATGTGAGATGAGTGCAATTGTGTGGTAGTTTAAACATTCTTCAGCCTTGCGCTTCTTTGGGATTCAAATGAAAACTGACCTTTTCCAGTCCTGTGGCCACTGATGAGTTTTCCAAAGTTGCTGGCATATTGAGTACAGCATTTTTATAAGATCATCTTTTAGGATTTGAAATAGCTTAACTGGAACTCTACCACCTCCTCTAGCATTCTTTGTAGTGATGCATCCTAAAGTCCACTTGACTTCGCATTCTAGGATGTCTGGCTCTAGGTGAGTGATCACACCATCATGATTATCTGGGTTGTGAAGATCTTTTTTCTATAGTTCTTCTGTGTATTCTTGCCACCTCTTCTTAATATCTTCTGCTCCTGTTAGGTCCATATCATTTCTATCCTTTATTGTGCCCATATTTGCAAGAAATGTTCCCTTAGTATCTCTAAGTTTTTTGAAGAGATCTCTAGTCTTTCCCATTCTATTGTTTTCCTCCATTTCTTTGCACTGATCACTGAGGAAGGCTTTCTTAACTCTCCTTGCTATTCTCTATAACTCTGCATCCAAATGGGTATACCCTTCCTTTTCTCCTTTGCCTTTAGCTTTTCTTCTTTTCTCAGCTATTTGTAAGACCTCCTAAGATAAGCATTTTTATTTTTTCATTTCTTTTTCTTGGAGATGGTCTTGATCACTGCCTCCTATACAATGTCATGAATCCCGTCCCTAGTTCTTCAGGCATTCTATCAGACCTAATCCCTTGAATCTATTTGTCACTTCCACTGTATAATCATAAGGGATTTGATTTAGTTCATACCTGAATGGTCTAGTAGTTTTCCCTACTTTCTTCAATTTCAGTCCAATTTTGGCAATAAGGAGTTCATGATCTGAGCTTCAGTCAGCTCTCTCCCAATCTTGTCTTTGTTGACTGTATAGAGCAAACATCATAACTATGCAGAAAAGCATGTATAAAAATCATCTTTGTTCAAACTTTTATTTGGTCAATAAGGGAACTTGAGGAAACTGAATTCCTTGAATCTCAGTTACTTTAGAACTAGGACTAAATCTCTCATCTCCTGATGCCCCCAGTTCGGTGTTCTTTTCAATCTTTTCAAACACTCCTTGGCTTTGTTTTGTACCCAGAGCATTTCCAGAGAACAGGCACATTTTGTACCCCTTGAGCCTTTAGCTTGGCTTTAAATGATATTCCCTGAATCACTTTAAATTTTATTATAAAGAGCATTTCAGATAACTAAAATGAACATCATTTTCTTTAAATCTTTGAGAAAGATCATCCAATTACAACTAATATTATCAATGTACAGCAAAATAAACAGCATATTAGTAGTGCTTCCCTTAATTTTACAATATCTCCAGAAACTACTAATCCAAAAATAAGGAAATAATTGAAATCAATAGGAAGGGTTATGGACATGCAAAGTTATTAGTAAAATACAAGGGTTTTAATTAAAGATGTTGGCTCTCAACAAAGGCTCACTATTATCCTGATTGATTGAGCCTGCTGGCTCAGCGCTTCTTTTCTCTTCATTGGCTCCCACATGCTTTTCTCTGCTCTAATTGGATATTTATTTACTGCATTACACCTTCTTTTTAAACAGGGTTTGTTCCAGAAAGATTGTAAATACAATTACACTTTAGACAAACTGTATGCATGTATTTGAGTATAATTAGTACATTATTTTCATAATTTGCCATTTTGGTTTACTATCCACAGGAAAATTGGAAATTTCATGGAAAAAAAATGCAATTTAGTTTTGAGTTGCTATATTTCCTTGCTTAAATTTTGAGGAAGAAACATATATAATATTTTCTTAGATTTTAATATTTATTTCAAAGAAGTTCCACATATATTTTAAAAGGAATAAAAGTAAGTTTAGCTATTTCTAAATTTCACCCTAGAACTGAATAGAATCCATAAGCCAGACCAAGGTTTTCTTCCTATTATTAAACTAAAGTTTTAATATATTGCAACTACTGAAAGTAATTTTGTGTGCACAAGTATAATAATGAGAAAAATGCTAAATAATTTCTAATTTTTTCTAGCATGTTCTATAAAGTTTGTATGGAAACAATAAATAACATAAAGCGTTGGTTGGCACAATCTTTTATTTTGCCAATATCATAATACGCTCCATTCATAATTATCTACACTAGAACAAAGATACTGTTTGTATTAATTTCAATGCTATTTTATTTTAATTAAAAAAAAAGATTTTGAGATAACCTAGCTAGTGGAAAATCCCATGGATGGAGGAGTCTGTTAGGCTGCAGTCCATGGGGTCCCTAAGAGTCGGACACGACTGAGCGACTTCGCTTTCCCTTTTCACTTTCATGCATTGGAGAAGGAAATGGCAACCCACTCCAGTGTTCTTGCCTGGAGAATCCCAGGGATGGGGGAGCCTGGTGGGCTGCCGTCTATGGGGTCGCACAGAGTTGGACACAACTGAAGTGACTTAGCGTAGCATAGCTAGGATGAATACTGTAGAAGTAAAAGGGGAATTCCCCTAGAAGTTTTCCTTTGGTTAAAATAATGTTTTTCATTAATCAATTTAATGAACAAGTTGAAGCATTCATTTCCTCTTTTTTTTTTTTTTTGGAGTGACATTTTGGTTTAAGAGGCAACAATGTTTTAACATATTGTCAAGTGCACTTATATTTTTCAATTAGTTTCTAAGCAAGAAGTGTCCCTTATAAAGCAACTAGAAACTGAAGAATATATTGAGTGGTAATCAGCTTAGAAAATTTGACTTATACAACCTGCAGTTAAAGACAATTATAACTGCTTTAATGCAAAATGTGTAAGGTTGGGAGAATCAAACTGTAATATTTTGATCCATGCCTGGCTCATCGTCCCCAGCACAGCTCCTAACTGAGATGACAAAAGAAATGCATAAAATGAAATAACCACCCAGGCTGATAATAGGAGGCTGGAGAAAGCTGGCCTGATACTGTGCTTAAAGATAAAAAAGGACATGCAGTATCTATTTTAAATGAGATAAGTGTGATTCATATATCTTGCAGGGACAGAGATAACTTTGTTCCTTTAATCATGATTATTTATTACTTAAAGCTTAGTCTCTTTCACACCTAAACCTTCCATCGCAAACCTTAGGACTCAGTTCTTATGAACAGAGAGAGTTGTCATTCTTACCAGTAAGCCTACTAAATAATACTACTATAAGCTTCAGACTTCACACAGCAGATAAGTTTGTCTCCCCTGACATGAGTACATTAATCCACTGAATCAATTTACTTAAGCTGTGCTGTGGAGCAATGCGGCCACGATTTAACTGAGCTTAAAAGCACTTTCAACTTTTGAGTCACAGCTCCACGTACAATGCAGGCCCACAGTACCCTTCATAAGTTCTATTTTGACCTTTTACAACTGTGTGAGAAATACTTCTGTTAGTCATGATACTCTAACATCAAAAAGGATCTTGAAATAATGAATTTAAGCTATTTTAGAAAATCAGACTCCGGAGTAAAATAGAATGGAACACCTGACTAGATTCTACAGAAAAATTTATTTGCTTTAATATTTATAAAATTCTTTAGATTTTCTAAATTTTTTAAGGAATTTGATTAGAAAATATTTTAATTTTTAAAATATTTTAGCAAAAAACATTTTTAAAATAGCTGCTGGCTTCAGAGTTTACAGTATAAAGGTTATCAAATGTCATACAGGAAAATGGCACATTTGCATTATTCAATATGCAGTCAAAGCTAACTGTAACAACCAAAGCAGGATACAAAAGAAGTTGCAACATGTTACTAAATTTTACTAAAAATTTAAAAATTTTATAGGTATGTATGGTGAACTGTTGTCCCAAGTGCTAGGAAGAAAAATTTTCCTCTACCCGTCTAGATTCTTCTGGCTGGCTTACAAATTATGTTGACAGGAGGCAGCTTAACAGGAGAAAGTCAAATAAAAGATTAATAATATGTATGCATGGGAGAAATCCAATAAAAGTGAGTCTTGTCAAAATGACCAAAACTCCCCCTTTAAAAACAATTTTCAGCTAAAGACAAAGCAGGATGTTGGGAAAAGTGATTTGGGACTTCAAAGGGGATGAAGCCAATTGAGATGGAGATAGAAAAGCAAATGTTTGGAACACAGAGACAGTGGGATTCAGAGGAATTTTAACAGACTGCGAAGTGCCTCCTCATCAAACACACCTAGTTCATGCTACAGTTGTCCGTGGGCACAGTACCCTTCATGGGATAGCTTCTTTATCTGCACTTTTCTAGGAAGTTAGGGGAAAGATCACAGTTTTCCAAGCCCTAAAAATAGCCTAAATTAATCCTCATACCAAAGAGACACATTTTAGGGTGGCAAGTTTTGCTTCCCGACAATACTAAGCTGTCCGTTTATTAACACTCTCGTCCCACTTCACAAAATCTATTAAAAACAAAACCTCAAACCTCTTCCTCATTTCTTCTTTTTAAAACTTCTGAATCCTACAGACCTTCCCTCAAACTTATCATCGATGTCATCACCATTTTTGCTCTTCCATATCTCTGTTCAGAGATGTTTTCACTCAGATCACCACTCTTTGCTTCATCCTAACAAGTCATTCATTATCATGGACTTGTTTACTTGGGACCTGAATTACTTGTCTTTACTGTGACTTCTTACCATTTAGTGACACAGAGGATCATTCCTGGCATATCTGCTGTTTTAAGAGGAAACCCTGTGGGAGGACGTCAGCATTGATATAATGGGGCAAATAATATGGATTCTTGAGGTCAGTGTCCTTGGCTAAGGTGTGGCGCTTTTAAATATTTTATCTTTCTTCCCTAATATATGCAAAATCTCAAAGAGTAATTATTCGTAAAAGTAAGGAAATATTCAACAAGTATGAAACTGAATACCTCCAGAGAAACCCTCACTGAAGTGAATTTGTTTCAGTCATAAGGAAAGAAATCATTCGTAAATGATAAAGATGATGTCTAAAAGATCCTAAAATTCATTTTTGTATGCTCAGTCAATAAAAGCAGGATATTTTCAAAAATTTGCCCAGCCTGTTTTCTGATTTTTAAAAAGTTTAATCAGAGCTCAGAGGTAAGTATATCTGAAGTAGGTGTAAGAGTAAGTAATATATTTTAACTAACAGGGGCTATTAGCAATCTAAAGGAAGCTAGGAAAATTTTACATTTCTTTTGGAAAAAAAAGTTCATCATGGATGTTACTACCCATGAGCTCTCTAGATGTCTAATATCTCTATAGAAGCTCTCATAAGGTCTATTCTCAAAATTTCTGATTGTACTTCTAAACTTCAGGTCTCACAATAAGTACAACTTTGACTTCCAAAATACATTTTGCCTCAGGATGCTGGGCTCTATAAATATGGATATGTAATTTATCTTTCAAGTGACTCAAAGGAGGAAACAGAGAACAGAAGTGAGTGATAAGGGCAAGCAGCCTTCTCTTCATTCCAGTGTTTTTGCTATTTATTCCCCAGTCATCTATGTCAGTATCATTCACAAGGCAGAAGTGGTCTGCAGTTTTGCTCTGACATGCATTCACTCAGATTTAAGTTGGATTAAGTTTTCTAACAGTATCTCTTTTAGTTTATTATAATATTATCTATTATTTACTAGGTCCTTAGTATATAGCAAAAATATTTAAACATATCAATCACATTATTATTGCATTGAATTTGATTCCAAAGAAGTAACCCTCTGAGGTAAGTTTAATATCTCCATTTTATAGATACGGTAACTGAGGTTTAGAAAAATTAAATCACTTTATCATGCTAGAAAGTGGAAACAACTGAGATTTTTATCATCTGGCTGACTATAAATCCAGTGTCCTTGTCCCCTAAACTGCTATGCAATATGGTATACAGGAAACAGTATTATTCTTAGGTTCAGGACATTTAGGTTGAAATCTCAGGTATTACCTGTGTAAATTTAACAACTCTCTTAAATATTTCCTCTGTTTACATTTCCCCGATTGTGGAATGAGGTTAATGATAATTGACTTCTTTAAATAATAGAAATATTATGAAAATAAATTTTAAAATGGAAATATTTTATAAACTATAAAAATCCATGCAAATGAATACTATTCTAAAATTTGAGTCTGCATGTATCAGATATAAGTAAATGTTTCTTGAATTTAAATTTGATAGTCTCTGTGGAGTAGGCACAGTGACCATTAAGCCAATTTTACATTATTATAGTGAGCTTAATTTCCACACTGGAAAATTAGGTGAATTAAATGATTTGATAACATGAGCTATGGCTTGATAACTGTCTTACTAAAGACTCCCTACCACCCCAACTTGGTGGCAAGTAACAAAACTAGTTCAAATGTATTAGAACATTGCATTTATTAAGGTCCCCAAAGAAAGAAGTACATTTGGACATCAGGAAGACCAGAGAACAAGGAAGCAAAAATGGTCAAAATCTTTCTCTCTCCAATTATCCTTTGCCTCTGCATGGCTGATTTATTTTTAGGTGTCACTGAGGACTGGTTATTTCTCCTTCTCATTAATAGACATGGCTCCAAAACAGACATCTCAACTAAGTTTAATCTCTCTTTAAGTTTCTGATATGGTGTAACCAGCACCTGTCGATCCCAAGTTCAAATTCTCTAGAAAGAGAATCTGATTGGCCCAGCCTGGATTAATTATCTATTATAGGACTTCTTAACCTTTGGTGTTATTAACATTGTCTGCTGAATAATTGTTCTTTGCTTGGGACATGTAGAGTGAGGCTCTCCTGTATTTTTAGGATGCCATTAAAACATTTTGTCCATTATCACAGTGAATGCATTTCACACAGTAATCTAATATTACTTTAGAATTCTGCTTAAAATTCTTGCCAAAACATTGCTGCCATAAAACATTGCTTTTCTTAAATAACTTAAGTCTACACTTTCATCCAACAGTATTAGAAATTTCCACAATATCTAATATTTGTATGTTCAAATTTTTAAATAATATTTTCTGTGTTTTCTATGCTAAAAAAAGAAATACATTTCAAATAGCCTCCACACTCTTTTCCATTTATTATTTCAGCTGTTGTTATTATAGCAGGAAGAATAATTTTTTACCATTTATATGGAGCATTTTGTGTTTTCTTTTAAAAGAAAACATTTGTCCTTAAGATTAGCAAAAGTTCAGTGCTGATTTAAGCATCACAACTTTAAGAATGTTAAAACATTAGATATTTGTCTTTATGTTCAGTATACTTTGTTTTAAATATCTTAAAATATTTAAGATATCATCCTCATATTTATCTTACTAACTAATACAAAAAATAATACACACTAAGGGCAAGATACATTGTGTTTAACAGTGAATCTATATTTATAATTCACACAGTTTTTATCTCTGTGCCAAGAACAGAGCGCGTACACAGTATCCTTTTCATTTTTTCTTTTTCCAGTGAATGGATAGTCAGGTTACTATTTGGGAAAAACACTGAAATAGTCAGTTAACCTGAAATTCAGTTAATTATCATTTTGTATACATTTGTATTTCCTACTTCCTCTGATGTACAGACTCTGAAGTCATTGTTAATATCACCACATCTGTGCTGTATCATTAATCCAGAAACCACAAAGAAATATAAGAAATGATTATGTTTCACTTGAAAGCAATGAAATTAGGCAGGTTACTTATATAGAAACTAGTCTACCACACAGAAGCAAAGCTCATTTTCAGGTTTCTGATAACCAGAAGCGTGAAAAGCTTCAATTATTAAAATTACTTGACCATTTCAAGCCTATGTTTTCTAAACAGTGTTGAACACTTACAAGTCTGGCAATGATTCTCTGTGGGTCCCCAGCATCGGCCAGTACAGGACTTATGGCAACGTCCACCTGTAGAATAGGAAAAAGCATGTGTGTATTATAATCTTTAATCTTTCACTCTGACTAGGAGCTAACATCTCAAAGGAAATATTCCTACTTCTTTATGAGGATTTTTATGTCATACTAGAGTTGAAATATAGCTCATAAAATGCCCACTTAAATAGCAAAATTTGAATGTCAAATACATATGAAGCAGAGAAATACAATCTCTTGATATTCAAAATCCTCTCATCATTTTACAAGAAAAGGAAATACATGACTTTGTGAATGCTCCTGTATAGTCAGAAGTAAATATTTACATGAAATAAGCTTTACTTCGACTACTGAATATTTTTATTCTACTGATCTATTTTATTTGATATAAATTCAAAAGTTCACAGCCCACTAATATCAACAGACATTAAGGATTAAATCAATAGTTTAAAAGAAAGTGGAGTCTATGAAAACAAAAATATACTACAAACATAGGATAAACCTTCAGAACAAAGGTTGTTTACATAATTTAGAGTATCTCTTTTTGTCAAAGGTCTTTTATATCTTTAAAAAATTATTGAAATATAGCTGATTTACAATGTTGTATTAGTTTCAGGTATACAGAAAAGAGATTCAGTTGTACAAGTATGTCTGTATGTATTTTACATTCTCTTTCATCACAGGTTTTTACAAGATTTGAGTATCACTTTTACACTATACAGAAAGTCCTGGCTTGTTATCTGTTTTTTATATAGTGTGTTTATTTTCCCACTCCACTACTTTTGCCTGGAAAATCCCATGGACTGAGGAGCCTGGTGGGCTGCAGTCCATGGGGTCGCGAAGAGTCAGACACGACTGAGCGACTTCACTTTCACTTTTCACTTACGTGCATTGGAGAAGGAAATGGCAACCCACTCCAGTGTTCTTGCCTGGAGAATCCCAGGGACGGGGGAGCCTGGTGGACTGCTGTCTATGGGGTCGCACAGAGTCGGACACGACTGAAGTGACTTAGCAGCAGCAGCAGCAGTGTATATTTTAATACCAAACTCCTAATTTATCCCTCCCCCTTCCCCTTTGGTAACCATCAGTTTGCACTTTGTCTTTTTAAAACTTTTTCTTGCGGTATAATTAATGTACAGTATTAATAAGTTTCAGGTGTATGTCACAACGATTCACAATTTTTAAAGGTTATTTTCCGTTTATAGTTATGAAACGATATTAGCTATATCCCTGTGGAGGAGGACATTCAGAGGTTGTGTCTGACTTGACCTGTAAGCTGAACCTGGGCGATCAGAAGCTTCTCACCTGCTCCCCTGTCCTTGAAATGTATGTCCCTCTGACCATTCTCATGCGAGCAGCTGTTTCAAGGACATAGCCCTGAGAGAGAAAGGTGTTGTTGAGACCATCTGGACTGAGTAAGTGACCAAATTTAGTTAAGACCTTGATGCAAATTTTTAAGACTCTGACAGGCGGATGCTGAAATCTACTTATCTTGCTGCTGCCCAAGACAAGTCTCATACATAAGTCCCCTAGCTTATGAAACTTGTCACCTACAAATCTGGTGTGGGCTGCCTCTTTCTTCCATCTCTCCTTGCCCTTTATGTACTGGTGCCAATTTGCAGACCAACACCTTTATATAAATATTTCAAGCATTGAAAAGAATTAGTTTATTTTGGAAAGTTTAATTTCAATTATTTTTCTAATATCCTCTTCTAAAACTTTTATTGATACTACTTTCTTTCTCAAATATCAGCCTTTATTTCCTGTGGCCTCATTTTCCTTTTAATGATGATGCTACTATGGGTACTGGCCTCCGTGAAAAAAGCTGTCCCACAGAGAAATTCCCTACAATCACAACAAAAGAATATTAGCTAGAAGAAATCATGTATAATGATTTTCCTTGAAGTTTGCTGTTGAATTTCATAGGTTCACTCCAAACTTTTGTGAGTACAAGGATATGGAATGGGCTTATCTTTAGGGAAAAGTGGACATGAAAATTTATCAAAGATAAAAGCTTTTCTATAACACTGCTGCTGCTGCTGCTAAGTCGCTTCAGTTGTGTCCGACTCTGTGCGACCCCATAGACGGCGGCCCACCAGGCTCCCCCGTCCCTGGGATTCTCCAGGCAAGAACACTGGAGTGGGTTGCCATTTCCTTCTCCAATGCATGAAAGTGAAAAGTGAAAGTGAAGTCGCTCAGTCGTGTCCAACTCTTAGCGACCCCATGGACTGCAGCCTACCAGGCTCCTCTGTCCATGGGATTTTCCAGGCAAGAGTACTGGAGTGGGGTGCCATTGCCTTCTCCTTTCTATAACACACTGTCTATTAAACCTTTATTGTTAATTTCCTAATATAAATTGTGAATGGCTATATGCCTATTCAAGATGTTCATTTTAACATAGCTAACTACATTGTAAAAATTATGGAATAAGGTTATATCAAAGGTTTCCATCTTTCCTTGACCCACAGTTTTTAACTCTTCCTTTAATTTTTATTTCTTTTTGGATGTGGAAGTTCTTACAACTGGGGCATTTTTGTTCGTCTGTTTGTTCTTGTCTCTCTTTGTGAGACTGTATGGACCTAGCATGTTAAAGGCTGCCACAGGTAAGGGACAGATTCAGCAGATACCTTTCAAAGGCTGAACCTCAGACCTACTGGTCTACTCTTCCACAGGTGAATAGCATTATTTTCAAATTAATATAACACTTAAGCTCAGTCCCAGCCACACTCTTAACAGTATCAAGATCCTGGCCCCAATGGAGTTTATTTAAAGCAATTCTCTTTGTGAAGTGCTGCTACTGACATCACCAGCATAAAATATCCCGTCACTCTGCCATCTGTTTATTTAAATCCAAACACATTATAACTACATAATGCAAGCTCATTCTAGCTGACAGGAAAAGAACTCCATCTGGCCTGAACAATATAACTTTAATCAGTGATAATGATAATTATTATTAAAAACTGACTGGAGTTCTTTTGTATAAAGCTAATAAATCTAAATTGATTTATACCAGCGGAAATTAGAAAGGACTGTGAGACAAAATGGAAAGCATTGTAAACTTTTTCTGAGTACAAACTTTTTGGAGAAAGTGGTTTAAAATGTTAATGTCTTTCTTTAGATATGTTAAAATCCTTTAAATTGACCCATTAAGTAGTCTGTTAATTGTCTGAAGCAGAGGATGATCTATCCTTTAATCTATGACTTCTCTAATAGTGTTTGGTTCTAATAAAATATTTAGCTTTATTTATTGTGAATGAACAACTATCTGTAGCTGTTAAAATATGCTGAGTAACATTAGACATGTTAAAATATTCAATGGATCCCCTTTAATTGGATTACATATTTTTTAATCTTATTCTTGCAGTTTCAATTTACCATTTCAAGGCCTACTCTCATATTTAATATAAAAGAAGTATTACTAGAAATTTTGTTTATGATTCTTATCAAAATGTGATGGCAAGACCCATTTGGTTGGGCATAAGTGATATAGTGCCTGCACACACATAGAAGTTTTAAATATTAATAATTTATCTATGATGTCTATGTGCTGTTAAGACATTTTATTTGGTAGTTTCCATTTTTCACTCATAAAAACAAATATATTAATCACTCCTAAAAGAGGAACCTAACAATGCTTCTTTTCCAAGGTTTTACTCAGACTTGGATTCCCTCCATCCCTTTTGGAAACCAAATGAAGGTGATCACTTTGCCCACACATTTCAAGTTCTATAATGATAAGTGTGCTGGAGACCGTGAATTGACTCTGCTGCTCCTGAATCAATGGCTGCTCCTTCTGCTCTGTCCTTATTTCACTGTTTCTAGATCTCTGAGCCTTTTGGTATCCGTTCAGGCACTCAGCAGTTCAGCTTTTGGTTTTCAAAACTGTGTGATATTCAGCACTTGGGCTAACTTGGTTTGATTCTTGCAGGCAACTGAGTAATGTAGTTTTAGGGAGCATCCCAGGTGGCTCAGTGGTAAACAATCCTCCTGCCAAGGCAGGAGACGCAGGTTTGAGCTCTGGGTCAGGAAGATCCCCTGGAAAAGGAAATGGCAACCCACTTCAATATGCTTCCCTGGAGAATCCCATGGACAGAGAGGCCTGGTAGGGTACAGTCCATGGTGTCGCAAAGAGTCAGACACAAATTTGCAACATGATGCAGGTAGTTTTAGGGGCTATTATGTCTAATATTTTTTTAAAAATCTGTTTTTAGCTTTTTTTCCCCAACATTTTTGCTGCCCAGAAATGTCTCCTTAGTAATTATTCATCCAGAACTGGGGAAAAAATTTCTGCTAACTTTTTTTTTCCTATTTTCCTCTCATCCATCTATTCGTTAAGTATTTCTTGAATACCTTCTGTATCTGTGTATCAGGGGCTATGAGAAATATTGGAATTGAGCTGAAACAGACATGGTTACTATTCTAAGAAAATTCAGGCTTAATTCAGCATTATTATGAAGGGAAAAGGTTTTGGTTATGTTATACTTGATGTTCAACCTCTATGTGTTTAAAAAAAGAAGTCAATATATCTGATTTTTTCAATAGCCACTCCCCACCCCCCAGCTCAGGAAGAAAGAGTTAGACAAAGCCAGGTTGTGGTGGATCATTCCCAGTGGAAAGCCTGGTAGCTCCAAAGTCCACTATGTTCCTCATATATGATTTATCTACGTAACACCTAAAATGAGATCTGCCCAGAGCATTCCAGTGGAGAGAATAAACGTGGCCTCTTATTGTTTGTGTCCCAACAGAAATGCTAATACTTTAACTATAGCTTATTGTCTTACTCCAAACCTTCTTTCTGTCATCTATGCTCAGATGAGCAGTACCACAGGATGCCTGATTCGATGGGGAAAAGAAACTGAATATGTCAATAACATTTTAGTCTCACGTCGTTTTATAAACTACTTCTCCAGTAGTTTGTTTTTAAAAGGAGGACAGGAAAAAAGAGAAACTAGACACTAGCTTATGTAAATGGGTGAAACATTTAGGAGCACTGAGCCTTTGCCAATGTTATCAAAATCTGCCTATCTCCATGTTTCAATCAACTACATCATTTTTTTTTCACTATTTATTGTAATAATTCTTTTAAAACTATTTGGAAAAATCCACTACTTAAAAATAAGAACCTGATGTTTCTATTCACTTTAGTGATAGTGTAGTTATTTAAATTAATATTTCTATTTCCTGTCATTCTGACTATAAAACAAAAATTTTAAAAAACATTTCTGTCACTTTAAGAAATAATTATCCTCTCTGATTCCTTTATTTCTACCATTCTATCTTCTAATTCACTAATCCTATCTTCTGCCTCTGTTATTCTACTACTTATTGCCTCCAGAGTGTTTTTAATTTCACTTATTGCATTATTCATTATAT
>NW_011495032.1:33846049-33846331 GCF_000754665.1 Bison bison bison
GGAAATAGAACTGCCTTATGATCCAGCAATCCCACTGCTGGGCATACACACTGAGGAAACCAGAAGGGAAAGAGACACGTGTACCCCAATGTTCATCGCAGCACTGTTTATAATAGCCAGGACATGGAAGCAACCTAGATGTCCATCAGCAGATGAATGGATAAGAAAGTGGTACATATACACAATGGAGTATTACTCAGCCATTAAAAAGAATACATTTGAATCAGTTCTAATGAGGTGGATGAAACTGGAGCCTATTATACAGAGTGAAGTAAGCCAGAA
>NW_011495032.1:33846431-33847196 GCF_000754665.1 Bison bison bison
CCTATCTTCTGCCTCTGTTATTCTACTACTTGTTGCCTCCAGAGTGTTTTTAATTTCATTTATTGCATTATTCATTATATATTGACTCTTTTTTATTTCTTCTAGGTCCTTGTTAAACCTTTCTTGCATCTTCTCAATCCTTGTCTCCAGGCTATTTATCTGTGATTCCATTTTAGTTTCAAGATTTTGGATCAATTTCACTATCATTATTCGGAATTCTTTATCAGGTAGATTCCCTATCTCTTCCTCTTTTGTTTGGTTTGGTGGGCATTTATCCTGTTCCTTTATCTGCTGAGTATTCCTCTATCTCTTCATCTTGTTTAAATTGCTGAGTTTGGGGTGTCCTTTCTGTATTCTGGCAGTTTGTGGAGTTCTGTTTATTGTGGCGTTTCCTCACTGTGTGTGGGTTTGTACAGGTGGCTTGTCAAGGTTTCCTGGTTAGGGAAGCTTGTGTCGGTGTTCTGGTGGGTGGAGCTGTATTTCCAGAAAAATAAACGACCCAATCAAAACATGGGCCAAAGAACTAAATAGACATTTCTCCAAAGAAGACATACAGATGGCTAACAAACACATTAAAAGATGCTCAACGTCACTCATTATCAGAGAAATGCAAATCAAAACCACTATGAGGTACCATTTCACACCAGTCAGAATGGCTGCGATCCAAAAGTCTACAAATAATAAATGCTGGAGAGGGTGTGGAGAAAAGGGAACCCTCTTACACTGTTGGTGGGAATGCAAACTAGTACAGATCGGAAGAGCGTC
>NW_011495032.1:33847296-33860183 GCF_000754665.1 Bison bison bison
AGTATTACTCAGCCATTAAAAAGAATACATTTGAATCAGTTCTAATGAGGTGGATGAAACTGGAGCCTATTATACAGAGTGAAGTAAGCCAGAAGGAAAAACATAAATACAGTATACTAACGCATATATATGGAATTTAGAAAGATGGTAACAATAACCCGGTGTACGAGACAGCAAAAGAGACACTGATGTATAGAACAGTCTTATGGACTCTGTGGGAGAGGGAGAGGGTGGGAAGATTTGGGAGAATGACATTGAAACATGTAAAATATCATGTAAGAAATGAGTTGCCAGTCCAGGTTCGATGCACGATACTGGATGCTTGGGGCTAGTGCACTGGGACGACCCAGAGGGATGGTATGGGGAGGGAGGAGGGTTCAGGATGGGGAACACATGTATACCTGTGGTGGATTCATTTTGATATTTGGCAAAACTAATACAATTATGTAAAGTTTAAAAATAAAATAAAATTAAAAAAAATAAAAACATTAAAAAAAAAGAAATAATTAAAAAATAAGTGCTGATTATTGCATATAGGTGTGATTCCAATTCACAGGCAATCACCTCTGTTTGTCAGTCCATTATTCATCATGCTCATGCTCACGCCCTGGAGGAGGAAATGGCAGCCCACTCCAGTATTCTTGCCTGGGAAATCCTATGGACAGATGAGCCTAGTGGGCTACAGTCTATGGGGTCGCAGAGTAGGACACGACTGAAGTGACTGAGAAGTTAACAAATAGGACTAAATTTAATCTTTTATGCTTGTCCAGCAGATGGTACTAAAAATGTAGCTTTTGTATTCTTTTTTAGCAGCTAGAGTCCCTGAGCCACTTTGATAATTTTCAGTTCAGTTCGTTTAGTCGCTCAGTTATGTCCGACTCTTTGTGACCCCGTGGACTGCAGCACTCCAGGCCTCCCCCCTCTCCATCACCAACTCCTGGAGTTTACACAAACTCACATCCATTGATAATTTTAAGAGTCATAAATTCATGTTGGAAGTTTTGCTTGTTTGTGAAACTGCCTGACAGCAGGGACAGGATTTAATATGCACCTTTGTACTGCCTTATGCAAGTAATATGCTGGAACAGTTGAAGAGTTGCAAAATATAAAGCCACTGGCAACCATAAAAGATTATATCCCCAAACTGCCCCTAGCTAAAAGGTGATGCCGCTACATCTCTGGATTCTTCTTTCATTTCTTTTAAAAACTGCCATTCTTGACCTCTTAACACTACATTTACTGGAGAAAGAGTGAGAGAACAATATCTTTTTTATGACCATATATTTCAAAAAAGGAAAGTGAAACATTTTTGAAAGTCTATGCTAAACCAGTTCCTTTTCTTGACCAGACCATAAAAAGGCGAATGAGTCAGTGCTCTGCCCTCAAGGAGCTTTCAAGGACCAGGAAATAGGCAGGAATATAGGCAAATAAATATGATAATCAAAAACATGGGTATGCATAATGTAGAGAAAAAAAGATTTTAAAAAAGTATCTCCATAGGGGGTGGGCATTTCAGTTGGGCTTGGCTGTCTTGTTTGTCCAGCAGAAAAGGAGGAGGAGGGAGAGGAACTCCAGGCTGAATGGTTAACCTAAACAACGACACAGAGACATGGATGTGCACAACTCTTTGGGGCCATAATGAATACTTTATGGTCCCTTGAGCAATTTGCATAGAAATAGTTGTTGAAGTATGAGCTTATAAAGCATCTTGAAAGTCTTGGTTGATGTTTATTCTGCACAGGTGTTATGGTGTTGGTCAAGGTTTTTGAGCTTGGAAAAGATGTGATTTGACTTGCAAGGTAGAAGAAGGTGTCAGGGTATGATTCCTAAAAGTTAGTGCTGACATGTGAGTAGCTTGTGCAAAATGCTGATTTTATAGTCTGCAATGAGGTATAGAAAGCCGTTTTTAAAAAGCGATTCCAAGGATTCCAAGGATAATGTATCCACGACAACAAAGCATATAGATAAAAGTATAATACTTTGGCATATAATTCCAAACTCTACTAACATCATGGCCATATTTTGTGACAATTAGATCTGATCAGCTGCTTGGTAACTAAACGTACAGAATTAAACAATGTGAAAATCTAGCAATCTCTCATTTTCAGTGTTTACTCTGATTTGTGAATATATTTCCATTAATTTGCATTTTTGTTCCCCCTGGAGTTCTAGAAAATACATAGCCTTTATTTTCAAATTTAAATAATTATAAATCACACTTATGATAGTAAAGTCACAAGATGATTCCAACAAATGATGTATAAGTAGGTTTTAATGATATTAATGTAATGTGAAATTGCTCTTTTTATCAGATGTTACTATTTCCCTTATTCCTATCTGACAGTTTTCACTGTCATGTGTTTATTTATCCTCACAATTTGCTCTATAGACTTTACATTTTCATATAGTCTTAATTCAATCTTCCTATCTTTATGATTTGAAAGCTAATTATTGAATGGAAACTTTATTATTATAGATTTTGCTCTTCAGAAAAAAATTGAACAGGTATTTTCACTGACTAGAAAGACAAAGTAAAAAATTAAATATATATATATATATATATATGGAATTCTTCACCTTCCCTGGTGGCTCAGACAGTAAAGAATCTTCCTGTAATGCAGGAGACCTGGGTTCAATCCTTGGGTTGAGAAGATTCCTTGAAGAAGGGAATGGCAACCCATTCCAGCATTCTTGCCTGGAAAATCCCATGGACAGAGGAGCCTGGTGGGGTACAGTCCATGGGGTCACAAAGAATTGGACACAACTGAGTGACTAACACTTCACTTCACTTCACCTAGCAGCAAATTAAATCAAGACTTGATGTTTAATTGTTTCACTAATTACCGTATTGAAAAAGAAGTCGTGTCAACCTCATTAACATTTTTATAAGTAGCATCATGTTATTCATTTCAAGCAACCTAAGTCAAAGGATTGAGAGTAACATACCTATTATGTGATCAAGAGTAATTTTTGACAAAAGGGTTGAAATATATCAAGCTCATTCTTCAATACTTCTATCCACCCTTTCTCCATAAGTTCAGCAACCTAGGACAAATCTATGACCACTAAAGCACACAGTTATCTCCAAGTCCATTACCATCTCAGAGAGGATTACAGAGGAATAGCTGATAGACTGACCAGTTAGTATGGCACACAGAGTGCAAAGGTTTCATAATACTGAGCCTACTTAGCAAATTTTTGTTTCTTCTGAGGTCTTCTGTAAACAGTCTAGCACAGGTATGATAATAGCAGAAACCCCAGGTACAAATCGGAGAAGGCAATGGCACCCCATTCCAGTACTCTTGCCTGGAAAATCCCATGGATGCAGGAGCCTGGTGGGGGTCGCTAAGAGTTGGACACGACTGAGCGACTTCACTTTCACTTTTCACTTTCATGCATTGGAGAAGGAAATGGCAACCCACTCCAGTGGTCTTGCCTGGAGAATCCCAGGGACTGCAGAGACTGGTGGGCTGCCGTCTATGGGGTCGCACAAAATCGGACATGACTGAAGCGACTTAACAGCGGCAGCAGGTACAAATAGAAGACTGGGGAAAGTGAGGTGGGAAAACTGATAAGAGTATCATTTTTCAAAACCTCCTTAAATCATACATAATAATGGGAACCAGGTACTCTATTAGCATGTTGAGTTCAGATGTTTCTATCTACAGAATCTAAGAGAATGGACTGATCTACACAAATTTCAGTGTCAAAGAGAAATTTGATGATAACCTATTTAGAACATAAGATTGTTACTTTTTACATCCATAGCCTCATGTGATCTTAAGAGTGACTGACAGAAGTAATCTAATACATAATATGTCAAATGAATAGGCTAAAGGAATTCTTTCTAAAGGAATTTAATTTCTCATTGAATGGAAAGGTCTGATACAATGCTATCTATGATACTACTATTCTGTATATTTTATATTTTCCCAGCATACCTTTAAACTTCTGTAGACTACTATAACCAACAGAGACAAACTTTAAAGAGAACCATAGCAAAGAAGCCAACATGTTCCCTTGATTTTTTATTTTTCTATGATTTTTGGAAAAGTCATACTATCAATAACAATGATGATTCACATTATAATACTTTTTAAAAATTTCCTGAAAAACTGAAAGCTTTCATATTTGATAGTGGCAAAGATTTCTATCAAATTAAGCAATTATAAAGCATCAATTATCCCTGTTCATAGCTGTGAACATAGAATAGAATTCCCCCCATTGAGGAACAGAATTAGTTCCAATCAATGTCAAATGTCATACTAAACATATAATAAGATTAAGTCTGAACTAAGGACCTTACTAGCAGACTTAAAAGAATATATTTAGATATGTCTGTTATTTGCAATCAATGATAGTGATAATCAGTAGATTTATGAGCACTTATAATGAACCAGCCAGGGCTACAAAGAACATCCCAGAGCATCCTTCATCCTATATAGAGTGTAGTCTATTTAGATATTCCCTTGGAGGTCTGCCGTGTCCAGCTTGATCAGCCTTATGTGGTTGAAATTTTTAGGAATGCTTTAAAAATTTTATGTATATTAACACAGTTAATCCTCATATAATCCTAATAGGTTAAATTCTCTAAAATTTACATATCCAGACCACGTGGAACCAGTTTTACGCTTGTAACTCTTTGTAAAATGTCTATATCTGTATGATTAGCAAAAGTTTGAATATTTACATGTCCAAAATTTAATCCCTGATCTTCCCACCCCCACCAAAAATTTATCCCTGTAAAGCCTTCTCCATCTCAGACAATAAAGCACAACCTTTTCAGAGATTCATTAGATTTTGAAGTCATTTTCAGAAACTCTTTTTCTGTCATATCCAGATCCAAATTCACTAGCATATCCAATTGATTCTAACTTTAAAGTACATCTAAGTGTCCAATCATTTTCTACCACGCATCACTAAACCACTATTATTTCTTGCTTGGATTAATGCCATAGCCTCCAAACTGGTGTCCTAGTTTCTGCTCTGGCTTCTTTACCATCTCTTCTCAATATATTAGCTTGTGTGGTGCTGTTTATTCACTAAATTGTGTCCAACCCTTTTGTGACCCCATGTACTGTAGCCTGCCAAACTCCTCTGTCTATAGGATTTCCCAGGCAAGAATACTGGAGTGGGTTGCCATTTCCTTCTCCAGGGGAGCTTCCTGACCCAGGGTTCAAACCTGCATCTCCTGCATTGCAGGTGGATTCTTGCCACTGAGTCACATGATGTTCTTAGACCAGGTCAAATTCCAATAACTTCCCATTTTTCTCAAAGTAAAAGCCCAAGTTCCTTTTAATGGTCATTGAGATCTGAGAATATTTGGTCCTCTCTTCCAGGCCTCCATAACCTTACCTCCTGCTATTCCCTTCCTGGTTCACTCCTCTCACTCTCACTCCTGTTGTTTCTAGAAGATAAACAAAGTGCATGACTCACTTAGAATTTTTATGCTTTTCTTCCCTGGACTTCTCTTTCTATGATAGCTTGTAGTCAAATGGTTCACCTGCTCTCTTGTTTTTCCTAGATGCCACCTCTCAATGAGGTCTTCTCTTACCTACATTATTTATATTAAATATTTCAGATGGATTTTCTAGATTTTACTTCTAACACATGTTCAAATTCAAACTATTTAAAATTCAGAAAATATAAAATAAGATACATATCATCCATAAACTTTGCATTTGATGTTTTTCATTTTTTGCATTATATATACTTATATATATAGTTTATAAATTAATAAAATACTCTACATAGTTTTGTAATCTGCTATTTTCATAGCAGACATATTTCATATTTTATACTGTATATTTTGAAGTGACATTAAACAAATGTGATTTTTTTTTTTGGCTGTATTTATCTCCCATCATATGGACATACTATAATTCAATTAACCTTTTAGCTTTATGGAACACTTAGGGTATGTAGGCAGAGAAGGCAATGGCACCCCACTCCAGTACTCTTGCCTGGAAAATCCCATGGATGGAGAAGCCGGGTAGGCTGCAGTCCATGGGGTTGCTAAGAGTCAGACACAACTGAGCGACTTCACTTTGACTTTTTACTTTCATGCATCGGAGAAGGAAATGGCAACCCACTCCAGTGTTCTTGCCTGGAAAATCCCAGGGACAGGGGAGCCTGGTGGGCTGCCGTCTATGGGGTCGCACAGAGTCGGACACTACTGAAGCGACACAGCAGCAGCAGCAGCAGCAGGGTATGTAGGAGATCAGTACATATATTTAAAAAAATACACATTAAAAGGATATCACTAATTTCCTGCCTTATTTTAAAGAGGATTTATAGAGGATGGAGGGATTTATGGAGGGATGATCTGAATATCAGAAAGAACTTACCTATGTCCTTTTTTATATGCTTCTGGAAAACACTGATGGAATCTGACACTGATGTGTGGATCTGTAGATGCCTGGTGTATGTATCAGAAGACTTGATAAAACGATTGATGTCCTGGCAGGCCTAGATTTATGTGCTGGTTCTAGCAGTGTGTCAAAGGCCTCTGTACGTACCTATCATATTTGACCTTTTCATCACTGAGTTGGATAAAACAATGGAATATGCTTGCTGTTTTTGAAAATGACACAAGTCTGGACAAAGCAGTGGTTGTTCACACACAGGATAAAAGTTAAGATTTTAAAAACACTTGGAAGATAAAATGAGCCAAAAGTAACAATAAGAGATTTAATAGGATCAGTGTAAATTCCTGCCATGTGTAGTTCTAAATCAGTATTTCATGTGAATATCAATAGATAGATACACACATACACAGAGTCTACCTGGCATGGGACAGGGAAGAATTTCAGTTCTCTCTCTGGTACTAGTGTGTCATTTCTTAGTTCCTTAGTTACGTTAGTTAACTTCTCTATGTGTTTTTGTTTTTTTTTTTTTTGCTTTTTGTACTTAACTGTTTATTTTACACATTAAGGCTTACACTGTGTTGTATAATTCAATCTAGATATCATCATCAACATCATCAACCTCACCACATCATCTACAATTTATTAAGCACTTTCTACACTCTAAATAGTAGACGGAGTACTTTACACGTAGTATTTCATTTAATTTATACAATAGCACCTTAAGTACTACAATTTGTTACATTTTATCCATAAGAAAACAGAAAGCACCCTTTAAATGGAAGAAGATATTAGCTCCTTGATAGCATGTCACTTAGTGTGCTTGTGTCAAAATTTTTTGTTCCTGTCCATTTTTAAATTTCTAATTGACATTTACTTTGATTCTACTGTTTATTTATTGATTCAACTGTAAATGGCAATAAAATGATTGTAAGTTAAACATAAATATATTTTAGCAATTATTATGACAGCACTTTTTGTACCAGAAAATTATAGCCCACAGTTTAGAGAAGATAGAATACTGAAAAATCTATTATTCAAAAATACTATTGTGCATATAACCAGTTTACAATACTGTCATTTACTGCACTCTGTTCCTATAACTCCTGCTAAAATGCAGAAAACATAAGTTCTGACGTCATTTTCTTTGGGATACAAATAGGAAAAGGAGTACGTCAAGGCTGTATATTGTCACCATGTTTATTTAACTTATATGCAGAGTACATCATGAGAAATTCTGGGCTGGAAGAAGCACAAGCTGGAATCAAGATTGAAGGGAGAAATATCAATAAACGCAGATGACACCACCCTGATGGCAGAAAGTGAAGAAGAACTAAAAAGCCTCTTGATGAAAGTGAAAGAGGAGAGTGAAAAAGTTGGCTTCAAGTTCAACATTCAGAAAACTAAGATCATGGCATCCGGTCCCATCACTTCATGGCAAATAGATGGGGAAACTGGAAACAGTGGCTGACTTTATTTTTTGGGGCTCCAAAATCACTGCAGATGGTGACTGCAACCTTGAAATTAAAAGACACTTACTCCTTGGAAGGAAAGTTATGACCAACCTGGATAGCATATTAAAAACCAGAGACATTACTTTGTCAATAAAGGTCCATCTAGTCAAGGCTATGGTTTTTCCAGTAGTCATGTATGTTATGGATGTGAGAGTTGGACTATAAAGAAAGCTGAGCGCCGAAGAATTGATGCTTTTGAACTGTGGTGTTGGGGAGGACTCTTGAGAATCCCTTGGACTTCAAGGAGATCCAACTAGTCCATCCTAAAGGAGATCAGTCCTGGGTGTTCATTGGAAGGACTGATGTTGAAGCTAAAACTCCAATACTTTGGCCACCTGATGTGAAGAGCTGACTCATTTGAAAAGACCCTGATGCTTGGAAAGATTGAGCACTAGAGGAGGGGACAACAGAGGATGAGATGGTTGGATGGCATCACCGACTCAATGGATGAGTTTGGATAAACTCTGGCTGTTGGCGATGGACAAGGAGGCCTGGCGTGCTGTGGTTCATGGGTTTGCAGAGTCCGACACGACTGAGCAACTGAACTGAACTGAAGTCATTTTTATCTGCATTCAGTTTTTTTAATAAGTACAAATGATTTGTTCATTTTTTAAGATATCAAATATCAGTTTCTAGAAAACAAGTGCAAAAATTTTAGTTGCTCAGTCGTCTCCAACTCTTTGCCACCATGGACTTAGTCCACCAGGCTCCTCTGTCCATGGAGTTCAATTAAGCAGTTCAATTCCTGGGGTCGCAAAGAGTCAGACACGACTGAGCGACTGAACTGAACTGATATATATATATATATAGTACTTGTGCTAAGTTGCTTCAGTCTTGTCTGACTCTGCGATCCTATGGACTGTAGCCCATAAGGCTCCTCTGTTCTCTCTCTTCAAGGCTTTTCCCAAAAAAGACTAAATCAGGTTATTATTTAATATTGAATAGAATTCCTTTGTGCCATATTGGTCGTTATTGGTTATTCATTTTAAATACAGCAGTGTGGACATGTCAATCCCATGTTCAGTTTTCACTATTTAACAGTTGAATGGGACCTTAGGCAACAAACTTTACCTGAGCTGACTTTCCTCATTTATAAAATATAGATGATGATACTTGCTTCCTATATATGGTAGAGGTGACTAAGTTGAATGATATATCTAAAGTACCTGGCATGCAATAAGCATCAATCCATATTATCTCCTTTCTCCCTCCCTCACAATATTGTATATAAAAATATAAAGAAAAACAAAGAGGGACAGAGATGGAGACGGTCAGCAGAGGTAATACAGAAGACAAATGAAGTAATCTGGAGACAGACATGTTTATGCAGACAGTCGAAATGATCAGTGAGGTATTACAATCAAGCTATGGGAAAGAGGGAACCTGTGACATCTTAGGAACTTTGACAAGCTTTGTAGACAGGAACAGTGGGTTTCAGAGGTCTCTGCAAGCATTGAGATTGAGAAGCCACAGTATCAACAGGAATGTTACTAACAATCCAAAAGCAGTTAAATCTCCCTCTACTACTGGAATATCACACTCTTGAATATTTCAGCTCAGTTACATGAAAGGAGGGAGAGGGGGCAGAGAATATTTCAAAGTATGTGACAAAAAGAGAAATACACTGAGGCACAATTCTTTGGATTACTGCAGACAATTACATTTCATTGATGGTGGGGTCTCTGCCCATCCCATAACGCTCATTTTTGAGACTGCTAGTCAGAGTGCTAAGGGATCCCCAAGGAATCATAACTGGGTACATGTTCAGTTTGTGAGTGGTCTCACATTTCAGAAGCATGGCTCAACAGCCAAAATTCACATGAAAGAACTTTACTCCTCCCAAAGGGTATTTTAAATGGGATCCAAAGTTTTGCCCATGGCCACAATTCTAAATATTAGCTCTCACTCTCTTGAGTCTTTCATTCACTACAAGCTTATCCTCCAAGCTCTCTCTCTCTCTCTCTCTCTCTTCCTGCCTTCTCCCATCACAAAGCTTTCAATTATCTACTCTTTTCTCATTGTGTTATTATTATGGCATTGACTGACTTTGACATTCTCCCTAAATTGATTTTATTCCATCCAGATCTCTGGTGAAATGATTCTCTGCCCATTTTTTTTTTTTAAATGCACTTATATCCTAAGTGTACAATACAACATTCGAGGGAGACTGTGTGTGTGTGTGTGTGTGTGTGTGTCCGTGTATGTTTGTGTGTGTGTGTGTGTGTATGTGTAGGTATGAGGGACAGTTTGGTCCAATGCACTGGAAAGATCAGGCTGGGAGACACAGAATGCTTGAGCAGGTGGGAAAAGAAGACCTCAAATATTCCCATATTTGTTGTTTATATCCTGTCAGAGTACTCATTACTTAAGAAGTGATATACAGGTTCTATTTCACGATGAACAGTATAAAATTCCCAATATCTGTGTATGGCATAGTCTCCATGAGCATCCTGTTCTCATCTGCCTTCTACTTGACAACTCCAATATAGAGCTATCTCCCCCATGAATTAATAAGAAATAGGTATTATCATGAGACAACTGAAATGGATGAAATTATTACAAGCTCCTTAAGGGAACAAAGAATTTCCTCTCCACAGTTCCTAACAGTACTCAAAACACAGTCAGATTCCCAGATCAAATAACTCAACATTTTCTTCACTAAGAGACCATTATCTTCACACTATAGTGATAACCCAGCTTCTTCCACCCTGAGTAAAATTTGAAAGGTCTTATAATATCTGTGGTTTGAGACTTTATAATTATGGCTGGGGCCATTAATCTTGTAGTCTCCCTTTTTTATTATATCTAAAGATTGAGAATGAGTGTTTGTTACAGATTGCTAGCCTGTAGCAGTCAGTTGGAGAGATGAGACATCACAGAGACAGATAACGAAGAAAAATGGGTAACATATTGGAAAAGATTAGGTAGATCCACGGCACTACATTAAATAGACTCTTTTAGGCATAATAGCCAGAAGTATCATCTTATGTTTCTACCATTTTTTCACCTGCCAAAGGGACTTAGCTGTTTTTATACATATATATATTTTTTCTCCCCCAAGCCCTCGTACTTAAAATCAAAACAACCACGTTAACAAATAGGCACATTTCTAAAATGCCACTGTAAGCCTAAGGAATGAAAATGTGATTTTAAAATTGATGATTGTTATAAGAAAGTGACCCCAAAAGCTTTATAGTAAGTAATAAGCCTAAAATGTCTTGGTGTAAAATGTTCTCATTAATTTGCCTTTGAAGTTCACACACACAAACTACCTCTCAAGATTAATGGATTTATAATATACTTTTTTTTTATAATATACTTTTTAAATAGGACTCCATCAATGAGATATTTCAATGGAGTTTCTTGTTGATGAACTAATAGATAGATCTGAAAACTGAGTTATTATTTATAGAAAAAATTAATGATCTGTAAACTATTGCATATATAGCTATTGATTTCATTTGAGAAGTCCTTATCAGCTAGCATATTAAAGAGTTAGTCATGGTTTAGATATAGCACCATTTTAATCATGTAGCAGACCTTGTTCTACGCTATTCATTTCTCATGACAACCTTAGAAGGAAAATACTACAGATGAGGAAGCTGAGGCCTGAGAAGATTATTAACTTGCCAAACATTATACATTAAGTAATAGGCCTTAGACAGGCCTGAGATTGGAGCCCAGAAATATAGGTTCCATATTACACACTCTTAACTGATATAATCAAGTAATTAGTTTATATTAACAGATGCAAGAATAGAATAATCATGTAGGACAAAGGAGGACAGAACACAGAAAACAGATGAAAACATACCTAGGAATACAAACTTTAACTTTGTCACAATAAGACCTGGTTTTGTTAGGATCAGAGCAAGTACTGAGGAAGTTCAACAGATTTGAGGAGGTCAAGATATTAGTACACAAGGGTGTTTAATGAGATCATTCAGTTCAGTTCAGTTCAGTCGCTCAGTCGTGTCCAACTCTTTGCGACCCCATGAATCGTAGCACGCCAGGCCTCCCTGTCCATAATCAACTCCCGGAGTTCACCCAGACCCACGTCCATCGAGTCAGTGATGCCATCCAGCCATCTCATCCTCTGTCGTCCCCTTCTCCTCTTGCCCTCAATCCCTCCCAGCATCACAGTCTTTTCCAGTGAGTCAACTCGTCGCATGAGGTGGCCAAAGTCCTGGAATTTCAGCTTCAGCATCATTCCCTCCAAAGAAATCCCAGGGCTGATCCAATGGACTGGTTGGATCTCCTTGCAGTCCAAGGGACTCTCAAGAGTCTTCTCCAACACCACAGTTCAAAAGCATCAATTCTTCGGTGCTCAGCCTTCTTCACAGTCCAACTCTCACATCCATACATGACCACTGGAAAAACTATAGCCTTGACTAGACGAACCTTTGTTGGCAAAGTAATGTCTCTGCTTTTGAATATGCTATCTAGGTTGGTCATAACTTTCCTTCCAAGGAATAAGCGTCTTTTAATTTCATGGCTGCAGTCACTATCTGCAGTGATTTTGGAGCCCAGAAAAATAAAGTCTGACACTGTTTCCACTGTTTCCGCATCTATTTCCCATGAAGTGATGGGACTGGATGCCATGATCTTCATTTTCTGAATGTTGAGCTTTAAGCCAACTTTTTCACTCTCCACTTTCACTTTCATCAAGAGGCTTTTTAGTTCCTCTTCACTTTCTGCCATAAGGGTGGTGTCATTTGCATATCTGAGGTTATTGATAGTTCTCCTGGCAATCTTGATTCCAGCTTGTGTTTCTTCCAGTCCAGCGTTTCTCATGATGTACTCTGCATATAAGTTAAATAAGCAGGGTGACAATATACAGCCTTGACGTACTCCTTTTCCTATTTGGAAACAGTCTCTCGTTCCATGTCCAGTACTAACTGTTGCTTCCTGACCTGCATACAGATTTCTCAAGAGGCAAGTCAGGTGGTCTGGTATTTCCATCTCTTTCAGAATTTTCCAGTTTATTGTGATCCACACAGTCAAAGGC
>NW_011495032.1:33860318-33869471 GCF_000754665.1 Bison bison bison
GTTTGAGCATTCTTTGGCATTGCCTTTCTTTGGGATTGGAATGAAAACTGACCTTTTCCAGTCCTGTGGCCACTGCTGAGTTCTCCAAATTTGCTGGCATATTACAAATACTTATTCAAAGTCAGTTAGGGAATGACTTGCATGGAGTTAAGAGATGATTTGGAGTCACTTGCTAAAATCTTTGGACTTCCCTTGTGCTCAGATGGTAAAGAATTTGCATGCAATGCTATGCCAGGGACCTGGGTTCGATCCCTGGGTTGGGAAGACCCTCTGGAGGATGGCATGGCAACCCACTCCAGTATTCTTTCCTGGAGAATCCTCATGGATAGAGGAGCCTGGAAGGCCACATACAGTCCATGGGGTCGCAAGGAGTTGGACACCACTGAGCGACTAAACACACAGCACACAGCTAAAATCTTGGAGGTACCTGAGAAATGAACAGGTAGCATCGCTCAGTTGGTAAAGAGTCTGCCTGCAATGCAGGAGACCTGGGTTTGATTCCTGGATCAGGAAGATCCCCTGGAGAAGGAAATGACAACCCACTCTAGTATTCTTTCCTGGAGAATCCCATGGACAGAGGAGCTTTGCAGGTTACAGCCCATGGGGTCACAAGAGCCGGACATGACTTAGTGACTAAACCACCACCACCATTCCATGAGTAAGGTGAAGGGTCCTACTGGTGGATGTCAAGAACATTAAAAACGTGTCCTTGTAGAATCATGGAAGGACCTAGAGTCTATCATATAGAGTGATGTAAGTCAGAAAGAGAAAAACAAATATTGTGTATTAGTGCATACATGTGGAATCTAGAAAAATGGCATAAATGACCTTATTTTCAAAACAGAAATAGAAAATGTATGGACATGAAGTAGGGAAAAAAAGGGTGGGATGAATTGGGAGACTAGGATTAACATATATATCAACTATTGACCTTATGTATGAAACAGATAATTAATGAGAACCTGATACTTAAGCCACCTGATGCAAAGAGCTGACTCACTGGAAAAGATACTGATGTTGGGAGAGATTGGAGGCAAAAGGAAAAGGGAGTAGCAAAGGATGAGATGGTTAGATAGCAACACCAACTTGATGGACATGAATTTGAGCAAACTTCAGGAGATCGTGGAGGAAAGAGGAGTCTGGCGTGCTGCATTCCATGGGCTCACAAAAAGCCAGATGTGGCTTAGCAACTGAACAACAACAACAAATGTGAACCTACATAGTTCAGGGAACTCTGCTCAGTGCTCTGTGGTGACCTAAATGGGAAAGAAATTCAAAAAAGAGTATATTTATACATATAGCAGATCCACTTTGTTGTACAATATAAACTAACACTGTAAAGCAACTGTGTGTGTACGTGTGTGTTAGTTGCTCAGTCATGTCCAACTTTCTGTGACCCTAAGGACTATAGCCAACCAGGCTCCTCTGTCCATGGATTTTCCAAGCAAGAATATTAGAGTGGGTTGCAATTCACTTCTCAAGAAAGCAACTATATTGAAACATGTAAAATATCATGTAGGAAACGAGTTGCCAGTCCAGGTTCGATGCACGATGCTGGATGCTTGGGGCTGGTGCACTGGACGGCCCAGAGGGTTGGTATGGGGAGGGAGGAGGGAGGAGGGTTCGGGATGGGGAACACATGTATACCTGTGGCGGATTCATTTTGATATTTGGCAAAACTAATACAATTATGTAAAGATTAAAAATACAATAAAATTAGAAAAAAAAAAAAAAGAAAGCAACTATACTCCAATAAAAATTAATTTAAAAATAGTGCCCTTCCCCATTCCACTTTCTATCCCCGCAGAATTATAGGTATATTTACTTATAAATGGCAGTGGGAAGCTAAAAGAAGGCTGATCACAGTCCCCAGATTTAGGATAGGATATAAAAATACTGCTAGTGGTAAAGATAATGCCGGCCAGTGCAGGAGACATTAGAGACACGGGTTTGATCCCTGGGTGGGGAAGATACCCTGAAGGGGGGCATTGAAACTCACTCCAATATTCTTGCCTGGAGAATCCCATGGACAGAAGAGCCTGGTGGGTTACAGTCCATAGTGTTGCAGAGTTGGACACAGCTGAAATGACTTAGCATGCATGTACGAATTATACTCTTGTTCTAAATTGTTACTACTAATGAAATAATATTTTTTTTCTCCCTCAGGTAAAATGTCTGAATCTGCTGTGTGGATTAATAGGAATAATTTATCATTTCATAAGAATGCTACAAAACTGCATGATATTAATTTATTTTTCTCTACCGACTCAAAGAGGAAGATCTCTGTCAATCATACAACCATAAAGATCTCTGTCAATCATACAAACATAAAGATCTCTGGCAATCATATAGCCACAAGGAACCACAGATGTGTATTTATTCCATTAAAAATACACAGCACATTTTTTTCAATAAAATATTTGATATTTAAAATTATATAACTCAAATTTAGAAATGAAGTGTTGATTATCCAACATTTTATTGCTCTTAAAAGCTTTTAGTTTTATCATTGTATTTTTTTCTGGTAAAGCAAATATCTCCATTCTGGAAAACACACTTTGGCAAATTATAACTAGTAATAATTATTAGTAAAGTAACTAGTAACTTGGACATATAGGTAGCTCTTATGATGTTGTGTTCTACTCCTGGGTATAGAATTTGAACTGATTGCACAGAGAATATATTTTTTAAAGCTACCTAGACAAAAATCTTAGTTTAATAAAGTGTGAGAAGCTAGGAGAATAAAAGAAGATGCTCAGGACATCTAATTTTGAGATGACTTTCTTTTGTACATTTTTTAATCAAGGTTTTTTTTTTTTTATTCCTTTTATATATTTCTCTTACTTATACTTAAAGGAGAAGTTTAAGAGAAATGTCACTGCATAATTTCCTTTCCATTTTCTCTTCCCTGCTTAGAAAGAGCACCTACAATTGCCAAAAGAATCACCTCTAAATAGAACATAATTTGTTCTTGCCAGGCAGCAAAGAATTAAGTAAAAGTTGCATAGGGCTGCCTGCAACAATCTAGGCTTGAAAGATTGCTAAATGGGTTAGCAGCTTGATCTCCTTATTCATCTTTCCCCAGTTCACTGTAGGGATGTCAGCTCCCCTGCCCCAACCCTTCACTTTAACTAGCAGACTCTCTCCTACCTCTGCTCTGAACTTTAAAATAAAAGTGGCATAGTAGGGGGAATCAACAGGAGAGGAAAGACATGTCTAAAACTTCTTTTTTTTTTTTTTTAATGGTATGAAAGGGGTAACCTGAATACGTCATTTTCAGTTACTTATAAACATCTTCCTTTAATTTCCTAGCTTTCTCTAAGTGATAAGAAATTAGAGAACAAAAGGAAAATGTAAGTTCTTTAAATTCCACTCAATTTTGCAATTGAGTTTCATGAAAACAATAATCAATTCATTAGTAAACAGGAATAAACATGTGAATGGTAAGGAAATCTATAAATTATGGCTGTAGAACAGAATACAGACACATACATAATTACTCTTAACCCATTATAGCGTAACAAATTGAAGAAAAATAGTGAAAGTGAAAGTCGCTTAGTCATGTCTAGCTCTTTGCGACACCATAGTCCTGAATATTCATTGGAAGGATTGATGCTGAACCTGAAACTCCAATACTTTGGCCATCTAATGCGAACAGCTGATTCATTTGAAAAGACCCCGATGTTGGGAAAGATTGAAGGCTGAAGGCAGGAGGAGAAGAGGACAACAGAGGATGATATGGTTGGATGGCATCACTGACTTAATGGGCATGAGTTTGAGTAAACTCTGGGAGCTGGTGATGGACAGGGAGGCCCGGCATGGGGCAGTTCATGGGGTCGCAAAGAGTCGGACACGACTGAGCGACCGTAGTGAACTGAACTGAGACTATATAGTCCTTGAAATTCTCCAGGCCAGAGTACTGGAGTGGGTAGCTCAGATGGTAAATGCAGGAGACCTACAATGCAGGAGACCTGGGCTCGATCCCTGGGTTGGGAAGATCCTCTGGAGAAGGAAATGGCAACCCACTCCAGTACTCTTGCCTGGAAAATCCCATGGACCGAGGAGCATGGTAACTTATAGTCCATGGGGTCCTAAAGAGTCGGACACGACTGAATGACTTCACTTTCACTTTCTCCAGGGGAATCTTCCTACCCCAGGGATTGAACCCAGGGCTCCTACAGTGCAGGCACATTCTTTACTAGTTGAGCCACAAGGGAAGCCCATAGAGAAAAATAGTAGAGAGTAATACTGAATGGATTCAGTATAATTTTTATTCAATTCTATCTAGTTGTTTCAAACACCAGTATATAAACAGGGTTTATTTATTTTTTTTAACTCAGCTATGGAATGCTCTGTAATCTCTTTCACACTAACCAAGTACTTGTTATTTGAATTCATACAGTATCTTATGTTATCCAGATACGTCTCTTAAAATTTGTGAAAATTTAAGTCAATTTTTATCCAACTGGCATTTCAATCCCTACACCTAATTCTTTCAGACTTAGAGTTATTTGCAAATCTACACAAAGCAGGATGAATCAAAGCTTTACATAGGGGGACATTTTTTGAAATTATTGAAGAAATGGAATAAAAAATGTGGAAAATCACCAGAGTTCTCTTACTGATAGTCACTTTACATGAATGTTTCCAAATTTATACTTTAAACATTTTTACTGGAGAAAAATATGCATAACATAAAATTTACCATCTTAACTCCTTTTAAGTATACAGGTCCGGGGAATTAAATACATTCATATTGTTGGACAACAATCATCACAATCTATCCCTTACGTGTAAGTCATGTTATAACTCTGAAATAAAAAATCATTCCTAATCTCTTGCACTCCTAGCTCCTGCAACCACCACTATATTTTCTGTCTTTATGATTTTTGACTACCCTAAGTATTGCATACAGTAAGATCTTATGGTATGTTTTTTATGACTGGCATATTTCACTTAGCATAAATTCCTCAAAGTTCATCCAGCTTATAGCATATGTCAGAATTTTCTGCCTTTTTAAAGCAGTATGTGTATGTATGTATATACCTCTTTTTGCTTATCCACTTATCCATCTATAAGACAATTAGGAAAAATTTATTTTTTTATTATATCACTTTGATTGGATTTTTGTGATTGTTACCCAGTTCAAGCAAAGCCTGTAGCTTTTATTACCTTTTTTTCCCCAATAAAAAAGACATCATTCATTGCTAAGGATCTCTGATTCCAAAAGTTCTCCATTTTGAAAAATGCTAGGAGATACTACTTCAAAGAAAAGCTTATTAGTCTGATTGCATGGCCTTTCTCCATTCTGTCTGAACAGTGTGAAAGCCTTTTTCATAGTATCTTTTAGTTAACTGATGAATTTTTCAATAAAAATTTCCATAGTGAAAAATTTTCTTAAAATTTAAAATAATTTCAAACAGTAAAATCTTGATAGCTGTCCTCAACTGGACAATTTGAACCCCAGAGACCTGCCATTTTATAAAAGTTTGATCTCTTCAACCATTCACCTGAAGACCGTGAGCACTCACTGCTAAAATCACTCTCAGCAACCCCAAATGGAGCTCTTAATATCTACCTTACAGACTTTCTATAAGAATTAGAAATACAGTTCTTTAATTGTATGTGATATATCAAGTCCAAAAGGTCACAGGCCCTTAAAGCATTGCTATAGTTATTAATGAAATTAGTGAAAGAAGTTTCACGTGATGACAGTTTCATATTTGTTAAGAGGAGGCTCATGAAATATTTGGTAGCCACTCACTTGTAGAAAGTCTATGCACTGTGTGTCAGTTTTGAATCAGCATACAGTATGAAACAAGATCTTTATAATAAGCTTTACTAATCATTTTACTAGCATCGAAATCCTACAGTAGATCAGTGCTACTTACCCCTAACCTTGTTATAAATTAGATTACTTTGAAAATAGGTAGCTTCTCATCCTTAAACCAAACTTACTCAGTAAGAATCCCTGGGTGTAGATTCTGACAAATGTCCAAGTTTGGAAACCATTAATCTACTTATCAATGGGCATAAGAAAACCTTGCCTTTTGTTAACAGTAGACTATGATACACAACATCTCTGCTATTTCCTTCAGACAATCTATGGTCATGAAGATCTATTTGAGGGTAGAAAATCGAACATTTTAACAGCTAGAGCAATATGTTTGTGGGGTGCAGAGGAGTTAATCTTTGAGGCAGAAACTCAGTTTACTCTGAAAGGTGAACAAGGCTCACTCTGTAAGCAAGGCTTTTAGTGAAACAGAGGTAACTTCTATCTGTTATTCTTGAGAAAATCTTGGGTGTAAGAAGTTAACATGAATGCAGAAGCTAAGTATACTGTTTAATAATTTAAATGAAAAATGTTAGCAGAATATGACCCTGAAGGTATTTTCCTCCATAAGTTCTGAGTTAAACTGTCCTGTCTCTAAAGGGGTTATTCTTTCTTGAGGTGTATGTGTGTGTTTTTTCACCATTTGCCCCAGAGGAGGCTAAGGGCCATGATTAGCTCATACCATGTATGATGTGTGGGCTTAATTTTCTCTTTGCATCCTTACAGAGAGAAATGATAAGCACTGTACTGGGTTTAGCCTCGCATTACCTCCACAGCTACTGATGTTCACACATGGTAGTAGTGTACTTGGCTTACAATCAAATTTTCTAGAATTGTGAGAGTTGGTTGTTAAGTACAGCCATTTCTAAACATAAAATGATATAAATGTACAATTACATTTTATTAAAACAAAGGCAATATATACTTAAAATGTATTATTTCCTGATTAGTTCATGTCTATTGAATCTGTATGCTGGAAATACTCCCTAAATGCATGCTAAGTGGGCATCTCTTCCAAAATCTACATTGGTTGCTAAAAAGGGATAACATTAGGAATATTTACACTATGAAAATTGCAAACTCTACAAATCAGTGACATGTTTTACTTCTTATTTTGTGAAGAGAGGTTGTTAAACATTTTTTAGAACATTTCTGACATGGTATAATTTTAGACTGAACAAATGATGCTTTGGGAAATGTACTATTTAAAATATTATTTAAACTTTTCTAAGGACATTACAATATATTATTTTCTAAGGAAGCCAGTTACATACATTAAATGCGTAGAGTGGGCATTTTCTTATGCAATGAATTAATATTGCTACAAATATAGAAACAAAATTAAATAAGCATTTTCCTGGAGAGAAGGGGCAACAAATCTAGGAGACAATAAAGGTATCTGCCCTAAAGGTGTGGAAATGGTTAGAAGGTCCCAGTAAGTCAGGGGCATCCTTACCTGTAACTCAAGAGCGGAACACAAAAGCCAAATATGGGTCTTTCTGCCCCTCAATAAGCACTATTATTATTAGAAAAATCATGTTCATCACTAATCTCATTTATTCTTTGAGGAAATTTGGAGCGTGGTGGGTACCCCCACTTAAGAGCTGTTGAGGGAGTGCTCAAGCACAGCCATGAGGTTTACTGGAGTCATCTGTAGCAGAGGGTGGGGTTGGCAGTAAGAGAATATGGCCAGAATGGAAAGACTATGGAATTTGTTCCAGATTTTAGGTGATTTACATGTAAAAGGAAAGTGAAAACTAATGTATACTCATAAAATATTGTGACCAAATGTGTGTATATGTAAGTATATGTGTTTATACACACATTTGTTTCCTTTATACGTATATTCTTGTCATTGTTTAAATCTCTGTCATGACTTTTTTGAGACCCCACGGACTATAGCCCACCAGGCTACTCTGTCCATGGAAATTCCCAGGCAAGAATACTGGAGTGGGTTGCCCTTTCCTTCTCCAGGTGATCTTCCCAACCCAGGGATTGAACCTGGGTCTCCTGCATTGCAGGCAGATTCTTTAGCACTGAGCCACTGGGGAGGTCTCATATATATTATATGTAAATGTGCATATATTGGAGAAGGCAATGGCACCCCACTCCAGTACTCTTGCCTGGAAAATCCCATGGACAGAGGAGCCTGGTGGGCTGCCGTCTATGGGGTCACACAGAGTCAGACACGACTGAAGTGACTTAGCAGCAGCAGCACATATATATATATGATTCGCAATAAAATAAAATATCACATGGAAATGCATGATAAATATGAGAACTGAACTGAGCTAAGAAAGTTCTATTGTGGGAGAATTTTTTCTGTTCTGCCACCTGGGGTGTAGTACCCCTGAGGAATATTCTATTATTTTCTAGAAAGCAAAGATCATATTTCATTAGCTTTATATACATATATTATTTGATAAAAGCTCAATTGAAAGAAAAGTGTTGCACATGATGAAAATAAAAATCTGTCACAAACATTTTACTCAAAAAGTGAAGCAATGCAATCTTATCCCAGAAAACCGAGCTAGCAAGGATGCTATGCTTGCACTTGTAATGTTCTTACATAAAGGTTTATGCTAGAGTGAATTTCAATCAACCTGGAAAACCTCTTCTTATAAAGACCTTCTCAGATAAGGGTCAGGTTCAAGTCCTTACTCTCTCAATAACAGCATTAAAAGATGGCATAACTTCCACTTGCTGTTATTTTTTAAAAAATACATTCCAAGATTATGTTGCTTGCTCATATTTTGTTTAGAAAAACTGCATCTGAATTTAATGTGACCTTTAGTTCTTTTGTTTTGTCAGATGAGATTCATGAAGAATTTATTTTATACACCATTTCAGGGAATTGTCTTTTCAGTTCATGCAGGTTAATTTATGCTTTCTAATTTTTTTTCATATTTTTCTAATTAAAACTTTTATCTTAAAACTCAAAAAAGCTTCAGTTCAGTTCAGTTCAGTCGCTCAGTCGTGTCCAACTCTTTGCGACCCCATGAATCACAGCACGCCAGGCCTCCCTGTCCATCACCAACTCCCGGAGTTCACTCAGACTCATGTCCATCGAGTCGGTGATACCATCCAGCCATCTCATCCTCTGTCGTCCCCTTCTCCTCCTGCCCCAAATCCCTCCCAGCATCAGAGTCTTTTCCAATGAGTCAACTCTTCGCATGAGGTGGCCAAAGTACTGGAGTTTCAGCTTTAGCATCATTCCTTCCAAAGAACACCCAGGGCTGATGTCCTTTAGAATGGACTGGTTGGATCTCCTTGCAGTCCAAGGGACTCTCAAGAGTCTTCTCCAGCACCACACTTCAAAA
>NW_011495032.1:33869571-33885059 GCF_000754665.1 Bison bison bison
TCACAGTCCAACTCTCACATCCATACATGACCACTGGAAAAACCATAGTCTTGACTAGATGGACCTTTGGTAGCAAAGTGATGTCTCTGCTTTTCAATATGCTGTCTAGGTTGGTCATACCTTTCCTTCCAAGGAGTGTCTTTTAATTTCATGGCTGCGGTCATCATCTGCAGTGATTTTGGAGCCCCCCAAAATAAAGTCTGCCACTGTTTCCATTGTTTCCCCATCTATTTCCCATGAAGTGATGGGACCAGATACCATGATCTTAGTTTTCTGAATGTTGAGCTTTAAGCCAACTTTTTCACTCTCCTCTTCATTTTCATCAAGAGGCTTTTTAGTTCCTCTTCACTTTCTGCCACAGGGTGGTGTCATAAGTTGATTCTATATATGTATTTATGTAAAAGTGGGTATATGTGTATATAATACACAAAAAGTGAAGCTGCACTGAAATTTATCCTGAATAAATTTTGTCTTTTCCTTTACTATGAAATTCTAAACTTTGAAAAGTTCGTGTATTTTATGTAAATATTTTAATATTGAAGGAGTAACAACAGTTGATATACTAAGAAAATCAGGTTTGACTATATTTTGATATTTGATTATTTTCTAGTTCATCAAAGTTATCTGTGTAGGACACTATGCAATAGTTAGGAGCAGGCAATTATTAATATATGCAATAGTCATTAAAAGATAAATATAGTTTTAAGTTTTACTAATGATTTTAATGTAGGCAGAACATTTGGTTTAAACAAATGATTCATTCTCAGATTATGTTTGTGAATTTAATGTCTTTAATGAATTTGCCAATTCCCTCACACTCCCACTTCTGTCATTAGCTAGTATTTGGTTTTAGAAGGCAATTGAGAATGAGAGGTGCATCTGGTGTAAGCTAAAGAGAGAGAAAGACTAAGATCTGTAGCATGTGAGCACTGTTCCTTTCAGCGTCTCTGTGAGATAAAGCTATGAAATATTATCCTCTGTTTGCTAAAACATATGAAACAGAAATATAATAAAATGCCAAGTAATTAATATATAATGAAAATATCACTGTTACATATTATAAAATATAATTCTGTCCAATGGCCAAGTCATATGAAAAAAACAAATCAAAATCAAAAGATACTTTACCTCCCTGTTGGCTCAGACAGTAAAGAATCTGCTTGAGTGGAAGCCCAGCTCAAGTGTTATTACTACCTTAATAAAGCCTGTCTGAAAATCTAAAAAAAAAAAAAAAAAAAGAATCTGCTTGCAATGTGGGAGACCTGGGTTTGATCTCTGGGTCAGGAAGATCCCTTCTAGAAGGGGATCGCTACCCACTCCAGCATTCCTGGCTGGAGAATTCCATGGGCAGAGGAGCCTGGCAGGCTAGAGTAGCAAAGTAGAGTACCTGGCAGGGTAGCAAAGAGTCAGACATGACCGAGCAACTAACACTTTCTTTCACTTTTTTCTTTATTCTTTTAACATAAGAAATCACTCAAATTTTGACACAAATTAATTGTTTCTTCCTCATAATAAACCCTTCCTCACAATAACCTATAATAATCCTAGGAAGTTGATAATATAAGTTCCTAGACAAGAACCTATGTGTGATATTTCAAGCATGGCCACAAATAGCTACAAAATCTTTACCTGGCTAACCTCACAGAGGAGAGCAGCCCTCCTCATAGCAAAGATGGTGCACATCAGTGTGTTGAAGTCTCTACAGGGAGTGCAGTCAAGGAGAACTCACAGCTCCCTGACCAGCCATTAGCATATTGATGGTCCATCTGGAGGCCTCTATATCAAACACCTTCCTTGGGTGCCTTTGCTGAAATGTTTTTAGAGGGGTGGGGATACTATAAGACACTTTTTCTCCATTCTGTTTTCTGGTGAAAAATGACCCAATGGACCTCACACTTCCTCCAGTGTAGCTTCTTGCTTATACTATTGCCATAAGCGATTAAAAGCATGAGTATTATCTTCTTATTGGTCCTTTATTTTAACTGACCACCATGAAGTCTTGCAGCTCAGCTCAGTTCTTGACACTCTCCTTCTATAGTTGTGGAAATTGAGATGCTAAAAGCATACGTGACTTGCCCAAGGTCACATACCTATTAATATTAAGAGGCAAGTTAGATTTCAAACTAACTACTTAGATTTCAAACAAACCTGTTTGGCTACTGAATCCATTCTCTTAACTATACATCTTCTTAGAACATACTGTCATCTATTTTTTCATATTTAGGTTCTGATTTACTGGCATTTGCTTAATTTTTAGTGAGTGACTAATTTCCAGCATTTTGACATTATTGAGTGTCATTATAGAGTTCCAAATAAGTGAAACATCATTCACCATATGGTTTTTCCACTGTAAAGGATAGTTTATTTAATATGCCCTATTGATGTAGCTATTCAGTAATGTTAGAATATTATCAGTCTTGCTAGGGATCTGTATGAGAAAGAAGACTCTCATTTCTTCTTTTTTTTTTTTTTCATTATTCCCAGAAAATACTTTATTTATTTATTTTTTTATTCTCTTTATTTTTTTAAAATTTTATTTTATTTTTTAAACTTTACATAATTGTATTAGTTTTGCCAAATATCGAAATGAATCCGCCACAGGTATACATGTGTTCCCCATCCTGAACCCTCCTCCCTCCTCCCTCCCCATACCATCCCTCTGGGTCGTCGATTGAGATTTCTGAAGTATGTTGAAAAATACCATTTGGTTATAATTATTCTGAAATAACATATTTTTAAATAAGTAATATTAAATTTCAAACACTTCAAACTTAAACTTCAGACACTTCAAACCTTTTCCTCAATGTTTCAGTTATAGCCAAAACATTATGTCAATAAATGGCCTGGTTGCTCTTGAAAATATTGTACTTTTCTGCTTTAAGAATTAGTATTGTATTCATACCCAAAAGCATAATTAAGAAGTATCTTGAAAAATATAATTAAGTAATCAAATATTATTAAATTCTTTGTCAAAAATATGTGATTTGTACATATTTACAATTATTACACAAATTAATGTCTCTAAACACTAAAGGAAACATAGATATTTTATCTTACAATTGTTATAAATATAATAACACATACAAATAGAACATAAATATAATTAATAGAAATAGTATAACTTATAATTATATAAATTAAATTAAGGATACAGATGCATATTGGCTTACTTACCTGAAAAATACCTGAAATGTATAAGCTACCTATCTGTTGATTATGATTTATTTTTCAGATCTATTTTCTTTAATATAAATGATGGATGGAATAAAATATAATTTGAATTCATCTGTTTTTCCTGTTTATGAACTGATCTATTTCATTTATTTATTTATTCAGTACATATCTGTTATCCATCTATCATATGCTAGAACAGAGGAAAGAATGATGAACTGGGCATTCTATACAAGGACTTTTTATTTTAGAGTGAGGCAGCATGCCAGGGTTCAGCACTGGTCGTTACAGGGTTATACAGAAAACGTTATCCAATCTAGACAGTAAAGAGAATACTTCTTAGAAGAGAGAACAACTGACAAGTGTCTGAATGTATGAACAAAATTTTGTCTGGCAAACAGATAAGGAAGAGCAATACAGACAAAAGAATTGAAAGAATTCACTCCATAAAGGGGGCAAATAAGTAGGAATCTGCTGAAAAGTCCAAGCCTTTGAATTTGTTCAGATTTGACCCTACATAACACTTGCAGTGATGGTTTTTAGACAAAGTCATGGTTAGATTTCCATTAAATTGAGCCCTTGTGGGCATTTTGTCCGGTGGAGTTGTCAGGACTGAAGGCAAGCAGAGTACCTAAATACAGGGGCTCTTAGCCAAGGATCCTTGGACCCCCCAAAAGGTCTGTGGATAGAATTTAGGAGGTTCTCGAACTTCATGGGGGAAATGTTACAAATGTTTGGGGTCTTACATTTAGATCTTTAATTCATGTTGATATATAGTGTAAGATAAAAATTTAACTTCAATTTTGTGCTTGTGGCTATCTGGTTTTGTCAACATATTTGCTAAAGAGACTTTCCTTTTTAAAATAATATTTATGTCAATCACCACTTCAAACCACACTGAATATTAATTCCACTGTTAGAATACTTTATGTAATATAATAAAAAAGCATATTACTATATCATAGATTTAAATTATGCTGACTGGTGTGTTTCAACATAATTTTTTTCATTGTAATCCTTTATAAATTTATTAATTTTATGCATATTGACATACATTATAAAATATTTATTTTATGCCTATTCATTTAAGTATTATCAGAAAGTGACTATAGATTTCATCAGACTGCTACAGGGTCATGGACTCAAAAAAATATTAAGAATTAGGAGATCGCTCCAATAACTCAGGCAATAGATGAAATCCTGAACTAGAGCAATGTTAACTTAAAAGTATGTATAATAAAGAAACAGGCAAATTCAGTATCAATTTAGTGATTAAATAAATGCCAAGAGCCAAAGATAAGGTGAAATCAATGATGCCTACTAAATTCTTAACTTGGGTGATTTGATTGGTTGATGGTGTGTAGTTCGGGACTCAATGTGGAAGTTAAATTTAACACCACAAGAACTGCCAATAATCAACCATGGCGAGAAGATAAATGAAGCGACTGACTCAGGATAAAGCCATAGTAAGTTCAGTTCAGTTCAGTTCAGTCTCTCAGCGTGTCCAACTCTTTGCGACCCCATTTACTACAGCATGCCAGGCCTCCCTGTCCATCACCAACTCCAGGAGTTCACTCAAATTCATGTCCATACCGTCGGTGATGTCATCCCAGTATCTCATCCTCTGTTGTCCCCTTCTCCTCCCACCTTGACTCTTTCCCAGCATCAGGGTCTTTTCCAATGAGTCAGTTCTTCATATCGGTGGCCAAAGTACTGGGGCTTCGGCTTCAGCATCAGTCCTTCCAATGAATATTCAGGATTGATTTTCTCCAGGATTGACTGGTTGGATTTCCTTGCAGTCCAAAGGACTCTCAAGAGTCTTCTCTAACACCACAGTTCAAAAGCATCAGTTCTTTGGTGCTCAACTTTCTTTATAGTCCAACTCTTTCATCTATATATGACTACTGGAAAAACCATAGCTTTGACTAGACTGACATTTTTTGGTTAGGTAATGTCTCTGCTTTTTAATATGTTGTCTAGGTTAGTCATAGCTTTTCTTCCAAGGCAAAAGTGTCTTTTAATTTCATGGCTGCAGTCACCATCTGCAGTGATTTTGGAGCCTAAAAAAATAAGGTCTGTCACTGCTTCCATTGTTTCCCCATCTATTTGCCATGAAGTGATGGGACCAGATGCCATAACCGTAGTTTTCTGAATATTGAGTTTTAAGTCAAATTTTTCATTCTCCTCTTTCACTTTCATAAAGAGGCTTTTTAGTTCTTCTTCACTTTCTGTCATAAGAGTGGTGTCATCTGCTTATTTGAGGTATTTGATATTTCCCCTGGGAGTCTTGATTCCAGCTTGTGCTTCTTCCAGCCCAGCATTTCACATGATATACTCTGCATATAAGTTAAATAAACAGGGTGACAACATATAGCATTGACATACTCCTTTCCCCATTTGGAACCAGTCTGTTGTTCCATGTCCAGTTCTAACTGTTGCTTCTTGACCTGCATAATAAATTTCTCAGGAGGCAGGTCAGGTGGTCTAGTATTCCAATCTCTAAGAATTTTCCAGTTTGTTGTGATACACAGCATCAAAGGCTTTGGTGTCGTCAATAAAGCATAAATAGATGTTTTTCTGGAACTCTCTTCCTTTTTGATGATCCAGTGGATGTTGGCAATTTGATCTCTGGTTCCTCTGCCTTTTCTATAACCAGCTTGAACATCTAGAAGTTCACGGTTTACGTATAGTTGAAGCCTGGCTTGGAGAATTTTGAGGATTACTTTGCTACATGTGAGATGAGTGCAATTGTGCAGTAGTTTGAACACTCTTTGGCATTGCCTTTCTTTGAGATTGGAATGAAAACTGACCTTTTCCAGTCCTGTGGCCACTGCTGAGTTTTCCAAATTTGCTGGCATACTGAGTGCGGCATTTTCACAGCATCATCTTTTAGGATTTGAAATAGCTCAACTGGAAATCCACCACTTCCACTAACTTTGTTCATAGTGACCCTTCCTTAGGCCCACTTGACTTAGACCAGCTATTGATTACTATCAGCTGTGGTATCGTGCACTATGTATACTGGATTAGCAAATAGAACATTAAGTAAAAAAAATAGTGTCATTAAGCTGCTGCTCCTAAGTCACTTCAGTCATGTCTGACTCTGTGCGACTGCACAGATGGCAGCCTACCAGGCTCCCCTGTCCCTGGGATTCTTCAGGCAAGAACACTGGAGAGGGTTGCCATTTCCTTCTCCAATGCATGAAAGTGAAAAGTGAAAGTGAAGTCGTTTAGTCGTGTCCGACTCTTAGAGACCCCATGGACTGCAGGCCACCAGGCTCCTCCGTCCATGGGATTTTCCAGGCAAGAGTAATGGAGTGGGGTGCCATTGCCTTTCCGATGCCATTAAGCAATTTGTGGTTAATCTGTAAAGAATCATTGTTGTGAATCTACTCTGTATTCACAGTTTTTGTACCAGCAATTATTTGCACTCAAAAGCAAACACAGCTAATGTTGCTTGGTTATAGGCACCAATATTCAAATTTTCCCTCAAAAGAATAACAAAAAGAGATGCTGTCTGTGAAAGTGCTGAAAAATCCATCAGACCTCAGTGCTCTACATCCTGTAAGGCTGGTGATGACAATACCTTTTCCCTCTGTCTTGGGCTTCATCCTTGTCTGATCTTACTCATGCATTAGAGGCCAGTACCTAATAAACTGAAATTCAGTAGGCCTTTCCTCTTATCCAAACATTATGATTTTTCCCTTTCATATAAATCATACTATAATGTGGGCAGACTGAAAACTGAAGCCATTTCTGAAGCACATCATTTGCTTTGTTAGTAGGAACAGATTCAATTTTTCATTCACATATAATTTTACAAGGTATGTAAGTTGAACACTGTTGAACAAAGATAATATCTTATATAAATTTCTGCTCAAAGGTGACAAGCAAATTACATTACTTTAGTTTTTTTCTAAAAATTTTAGCCGTTTATTAGAAACACAGCTGTCAGTTTAGATCAAATATATTCATATTTCCCTGTTATATTATTAGGACCATCAATAAATTTAATTGTCCCTTACAGTTTGATTTCCTACAACAGTGTTATAACACAATTAGTACTATTGCAAATAATTATTGAACTGTGTGAAAATACTTATGATTTCATATGAGATACATATAATAATAGATGAGAAATACAAAACTCAAGTTAACACTTGATAAAGATTCTGCTCTCATACAAATGTCAGTAATAATAAATGTGGGGACAATATAGTCTGCTTTATGAAAGTGAAACAGAATCCAGGCAGAATAATTTCCAAAGGTTTTAATGATAGCTCAAATATTACTTGCTTGTCATTTAATCATATTAAATACTCTGAATCTAATAAATTATCTGTGATAGACACACTAAACACTTTAAGAATGGGAAATCAGTTGGTTTATTAGGCTAATGACTAAAATCATAATGTAATGAAATTCTTCTGCATGAAATTTATATTTCTCCACTCTTTTTATAGTGTTTAGAATTGTGGGTAAATGCAGGTTTTGTGGGTAAATGAAGGCTTAGAGATTCTAAAATGTTCACTGGTTTCTACTGTTAACTAAAAATTACAATAAATAGGAAAGTGCATTTTGTCCTATTACCATTTTCTCAGTGATATAACAGTCACAAAGAGTTGAAGCAGAAGCTATACACCAGCCTTAAGTTTATAGACAAAAGGCCACAGGCTTAGACCTTAGAAATATGGTAACATGATTTAGATTGAGCAAAAGGGATCCAGTTAAGAAAATGAGAATTTGTAAAGGAGGAGTATGAGTCTAAAAAGAGCTGAAAAGTAAAAAGCTTGTTCTGTTACATAGAATGGGATACAGTCAAAATTCAAATATTAGTTAGGACATGATAAACATAAGCCATTTTTGTGAAAACAATAGGTAGAAGAATCTTTTGAGACATTAAAAAGGATAATGCTACTCACATCCTGAGCTACCATTTGTTGACACCAGGGTCAGGTTGAAAGGCCACGGATTCCGAACAATATCTTGCCAATGAATAGTGTCTGTATAACAAAGAAATTTGTTCTGGTCTACATAGACGCCGCCATTTAGGATTTCTGTATTAAAACAAACAAACAGAGATTTGTTGTCAACCTTTTTGATGACGAAAGGTAGTCAATCAAAATAATTTACTCTTAAGCTATCTTCAGGGTTAAATTACAGTTACTTTGTTAATAGTCCAGATTTCTTATAAAATACCTTTTTCCTGAGTCATATAGATTGCAGAAATTTGAAAACATTGAACAATACAAAGAAAAATAACAACTCATAATTCAAACACTCAGAGAGAAACACTCTTCACTGTTTGGAACAGATTCTATCAGTCTCTTTTCTGTTTTATTTCCTCTGAAATTGGAATAATATTGCATATATATTTCATAACCTGATAATTTTGTTAATACTAAATGGTTAATAGTCAAAGGTAATTAAATATTATTCTGTGTTATTTCTAAGGAGAATATGATACGCCAGGGTGTAACTTAAACAGTATTTATTTAACCAATCACCCCTTGGTCATTTAACTTGTTTATCTCTGATTAGCTCTTTAAATTTTTTTTTCCTATAAATAACATTCACAGATTGTAAATATTTTTAAGGCTTTCTGCAAATTGCCAAGTTTCCCTTAAAAATATTGTTTTAGTCAATGTGACATTGACTGGAGTCAGTTAGGTAAGTAATTAGCAAAAAATGGAAGGTAAATTTAATGCTTCAATCACAAAAGTATTCTTTATTCATCTCAAATTCAGTCAAGAGAACTGCCAATTATTCTTTAAGAACAACACAAAGCAAGATATCATAGATATTGTCTGGTTCATTGCAACAGGGCAAGACTGTGATACAATGCACCAAAACCAATTTTTACTTGATTCTTATTTTACGACACTGGCCTTAATCAGCTAACTTGTTCCCTCTGAACAGTGGCTGATTATATACATAGATTCTTGTACAGATAGCTTTACATTATCCAGACAAAAAGGTAGAAAATACGATTTTCCTTCTGAAAATACTATTCTTATCATTTTGAGAAATTGATTAGAAATATATATAGCATCTTCCTACTCAATATATATTACATTTTTCTTCCTAATACAAAAACAAGAGAAATCATATAACAGTCCATAAAGCAGTCAGATACAAAAAACAAAATTCAATTAACAGTGATTTATATAGATAAGCGTTGATTGTGTTTTTTCACATGATAAGAAACTTATCAGAGGCAGTTGTGGATATTAGTTTAGCTATTCTGCAGTACCCACAACCTACTATGTATGTTGGCTTTATTCATTCCAAGCATAAGATGACTGTTGTATCTAAAGATGTTTGAATTCAAGGCAAGATGAAAACAAAAGAATGAACAGGTGGCTTTTGATTTGAAAAGGGATGTTTCCCCAAGGATTAGTCTGCATATTATTGGCCAGACCAATACCCTAGGCTGAATGAGAAATTCTTAAGGTGGACATACTGTTATGCGAACAAAACCCAAAATGTGCAGGAGTGTTAGCAAGGAAGGTGAGGGATGGGATATCAGGACATCAACCAAATCTGTCTCTTGTGCTGGCCTTAAGAAAATCATCTCTCCTATGCAGTGTGTGCTTAGTCTCTCAGTTGGGTTGGACCCTTTGTGAACCGGTGACCAGGGTCCCCTGTCCATGGGATTTTTCAAGCAAGAATACTGGAGTGGCTTGCCATTTCCTTCTCCAGGATATGTTCCTGACCTAGGGATCGAACACTTGTCTCTTGTGTCTCCTGCATTACAGGTGGATTCTTTATCCCCTGAGCCATCAGGGAAGCCCTCTCCTGTGCCGTATTCCAAGCTAAACCTTTAAAGAAAGTGAAGACTGTCTGAGTGAAATGAAAGTCACTTAGTTGTGTCTGACTCTTTGTGACCCCATGGACTATATAGTCCATGGAATTCTCCAGGGCAGAATACTGGAGTGGGTAGCCTTTCCCTTCTCCAGGGGATTTTCCCACCCAGGTCTCTCACATTGCAAGTGGATTTTTTAGCATCTGAGCCACAGGGAAGCCCAAGAATACTGAAGAGGGTAGCCTATCCTTTCTCCAGGGGATCTTCCTGACCCAGGAATTGAACCGGGGTCTCCTGTATTGCAGGTGGATTCTTTGCCAACTGAGCTATGAGGGAAGCCAAGAGTCCCCTTACACCAAAAAGCGGCATAAAAGAATGAGAGGAACATGTAACACCATAAAAAAAGTACTTGTGGAAGTAAGATTGGAGGTCACATATAAAGTGCCTTACTATATTGCATGTATAAAATCCTCCAGATTAATTTTGACATTGTAGGACTTTCCACATTTAAAATCAATCCCATTTCCATTGTTAATTGTATCACTGACTATTGGATCCGTTTTCTCAAATGGGAGGGGGGAAAAAAGAAACAAAGAAGTTAGATCATCTTTCTACTTCTACAACCCAGTTCATTATTTTTCATGACTTAACCATACAATCTTCATCAAAGCAAGAAGGGAGATGTAAGAGGTAAGAAAGATTGTGAAAATGGATTTCTGCATTAATGTTTGGCATTAAGTTTCTATCTAAGAAATGTGAGGATCTCATATTAATAGCTTTCTCATGAGACATTAGGTGATGCTCTTCTGCTCTAGGAATAATTCTTCATTAGGTGACAAAAAAAGGAGATTTTGACTGCTATCCAGGAAACAAAGGTTATTTTTCAGTCTAGATTTAGAAAAGCTCTGCTTTAAAAAAATGTGAATAGAAAATGTAATAGCTCAAACATTGTAGAAAGAGTATATTTTTCAGGAGTCACATTTTAATTTAAATAGTTCATACTGAAGGAACACAGCATCCATCTACAACTTCCTATCTAAAAATATTCAAAAGAATTAGATTATATTATGTTGAATAATAATCGCATCAAATCCCTTTCTTCAACAAAATTAATCTCCTACCAATGTCAACGTTTATTTCTTAGAAATACTCTGTTCAAGAGCTCGGCTTATACATGGAAAAGGATTTAAAAAAGAGGCAATAAAAATTCAAGTATAATCTTACATGTTCAAATTTTAAACTGAGACTATAATCATGATCAATCTGGATGATATTTTTATCATTCTGAATTCAAAACTCAGCATCTGCTAGCAATTCTGGTCATCAGGATTTATAACATTTTAGTACTTAATAATAGATAGTTTATTCATGCATGTGTATATTTTCCCTGAAAGTAGTTTTTTTTTTCCCCTTTATGTTTGGCTTAGACCATAATCTGCCTTTGAATGCCATAACTTCACAATCAAAAAGTGTATATTTTATTGAAATTTGTAGAAGAGTTTTTGTGTACACTTCATCTTATATTTTCTTTTGATAAACTTGATTACCTGCATATGCATCAGGAAATAATGTCAAATTGCATTTACTCATTTATATCATTTATATTTATTTCATAACTTTATACAGTGTTAGTGTTAGAATATTAATTAATATGTTCTGTGTAAATATATTCAGTTAGATTTATTGCTGTACTAAGAAAATTCTAGGAAAAGGTATTAATTAACCTGCAAGAAAGTTGCTAAAAGACACAGATTATTTACCTGACAAAAGGGATAGCTAATGTTTCTACCTTCACTGACCATGAAAGAAAATGAAAGTGAAGTCGCTCAGTCGTGTCTGAATTTTGTGACCCCATAACTGTAGCCTACCAGGCTCCTATGTCCATGGGATTTTCCAGGCAAGAATACTGGAGTGGGTTGACATTTCCTTCTCCAGGAGATCTTCCCCATCCATGGATTGAACCCGGGTCTCCTGCATTGTAGGCAGATACTTTACTGTCTGAGCCACTAGGAAAAGCCATACAGTCATTGACCATAAAAGCTTTTCTAAAATTATCTGTTTAGATTAGAAAAAGGGACAAAGATTAGAAAAATAGAAAATCTTGTTAAGATATTTATCTAGGATGATACCGGAAAAATGTCTGGCTATACCTTTGCTAAGAGCTGTGTCAACTTTGTTACACCAAGAGTTTGTATTCCACTAGCAGCATGAAATTGTGATTAATAATTATATGTTAAAATCATGACACAAGACAATTTCAAAGGAATCCAGGCAAATGAGGCACAGATTTAATTGAAATTCAAACAAAGATGCCTGGAAGTATAGAAGGGTTCAAAAAATGTTGAATGACTAAATGGGTTTAAGGTATAATAATCTCATTCCATTTAACCTCACTTTTCCTGCAGGAAATATATCAGAGTAAATAAAGACAGACACAAATAGATTCTTGGTCACTGAAACAACTGGTAGAAAAAAATCTGCTATCTATTGTCTTCAGTTCAGTTCAGTTGCTCAGTCGTGTTCGACTCTTTGTGACCCCATGAATCGCAGCATGCCAGGCCTCCCTATCCATCACCATCTCCAGGAGTTCACTTAACTCACGTCCATCGAGTCAGTGATGCCATCCAGACATCTCATCCTCTGTCATCCCCTTTTCCTCCTGCCCTCAATCCCTCCCAGCATCAGAGTCTTTTCCCATGAGTCTTATCATATTATATAAAAATATTTCCAGCAAGTTCACAGAACAAAACGGTCTTCTATAAAAATTCCATTGATGCTTGGAACTGTGGTGTTGGAGAAGACTCCTGAGAGTCCCTTGCAAGGAGATAAAACCAGTCCATCCTAAAGGAAATCAGTCCTGGGTGTTCATTGAAAGGACTAATGTTGAAGCTGAAACTCCAATACTTTGGCCACCTGATGGGAAGAGCTGACTCATTCGAAAAGACCCTGAGGCTGGGAAAGATTGAGGGCAGGAGGAGAAGGGGATGACAGAGGATGAGATGGTTGGGTGGCATCACCGACTCAATGGACACGAGTTTGGCTAGGCTCAGGGAGTTGGTGATGGACAGGGAGGCCTGGCGTGCTGTAGTTCATGGGGTCATAAAGAGTCAGACATGACTGAGCGACTGAACTAAACTGAAATACAATAAGATATATTAAATACAACTTTCTATGAAAAAAGTATAGTTTCATTATTTAAACAACTCCACTAAACACTTAAATATGTTTGTGTCTCAAACACTTCCTACTAGATTAATATGTGCAAGTCAAGTAAAAAAAAATAGCTTTTTTGGGTACTAAGTAAATTGTAAACTGCACTCCTCTCCAACGTGTTAAATTTAACATATATAGCACATGATTTATACCTGAAGTATTGAGACTAAACTCCATGAAAGCAGGGGATATTTTTCACTGCTGTACCTATTATGTCAAATTTGAAACAACAGTTACTCAATGAACATTTGTTAAATCGAACTGCAAAAAATTCCCCTGACATTTGTTACCAACACTGAACAGTTCATTCCTGGTATAGTTCATAATTTTAAATTACATTCTGACCAAACCAAAGAAGAATGGAAGTTATCTTTTTTCAATAAGCACTCTTTAGGAGAAAAGATAAGTTATACCCATTTCAATGCAGAGTTCCAAAGAATAGCGAGGAGAGATAAGAAAGCCTTCCAGAGTGATCAGTGCAAAGAAATAGAGGAAAACAAGAATGTGAAAGACTGGAGATCACTTCAAGAAAATTAAAGATACCAAGGGAACATTTCATGCAAAGATGGGCATAATAAAGGACAGAAATGATATGGACTTAACAGATGCAGAAGATATTAAGAAGAGGTGGCAAGAATACACAGAAGAACTCTACAAAAAAGATCTTCATGACCCAGATAATCACAATGGTGTGATAACTCTCCTAGAGCCAGACATCCTGGAATGTGAAGTTAGGTGTGCCTTAGGAAGCATCACTATGAACAAAGCTAGGGGAGGTGATGGAATTTCAGTTAAGCTATTCCAAATCCTAAAAGATGATGCTGTGAAAGTGCTGCACTCAATATGTCAGTAAATTTGGAAAACAGAGCAGTGGCCACAGGACTAGAAAAGCTCAGTTTTCATTCCAATACCAAAGAAAGGCAACGCCAAAGAATGCTCAAACTAGTGCACAATTGCACTCATCTCATATGCTGGCAGTGTAATGCTCAAAACTCTCCAAGCCAGGCTTCAACAATACGTGAACTGTGAACTTCCAGATGTTCAGGCTGATTTTAGGAAAGGCAGAGGAACCAGAGATCAAATTGTCAACATCTACTGAATCATGGAAAAAGCAAGAGAGTTCCAGAAAAACATCTATTTCTGCTTTATTGACTATGCCAACGCCTTTAACTGTATATATCACAACAAACTGTGGAAAATTCTAATAGAGATGGAAATACAAGACCACCTTACCTGCCTCTTAAGAAATCTGTATGCAGGTCAGGAAGCAGTTAGAACTGGACATGGAACAAAAGACTGGCTCAAATAGGAAAAGGAGTACGTCAAGGTTGTATATTGTCACCCTGCTTATTTAACTTATATGCAGAGTACATCATGACAAATGCTGGGCTGGAAGAAACACAAGCTGGAATCAAGATTGCCAAGAGAAATATCAATAACCTCAGATATGCAGTTGACACCACCCTTATGGCCGAAAGCGGAGAGGAACTAAAGAGCCTATTGATGAAAGTGAAAGAGCAGAGTCCAAAAGTTGGCTTAAAGCTCAACATTCAGAAAACTAAGATCATGGCATCTGGTCCCATCACTTCATGGCAAATAGATGGGCAAACAGTGGAAACAGTGGCAGACTTTATTTTTTGGGGCTCCAAAATCACTGCAGATGGTGATTGCAGCCATGAAATTCAAAGACACTTACTCCTTGGAAGGAAAGTTATGACCAACCTAGATAGTATATTAAAAAGCAGAGACACGTGTATACCTGTGGCGGATTCATGTTGATATATGGCAAAACCAATACAATATTGTAAAGTTAAAAAATTAAATTAAATTAAAAAAAATAAAATAAAAAGCAGAGATATTACTTGGCCAACAGAAGTCCGTCTAGTAAAGGCTATGGTTTTTCCAGTAGTCATGTATGGTATGGATGTGAGAGTTGGACCATAAAGAAAGCTGAGCGCTGAAGAAATGATGCTTTTGAACTGTGGTGTTGGAAAAGACTCTTGTGAGTCCCTTGGACCGCAAGGAGATTCAACCTGTCCATCCTAAAGGAAATGGCAACCCACTCCAAAACTCTTGCCTGGAAACTCCCATGGACGGAGCAGCCTGGTGAGCTGCAGTCCATAGGGTCGCTGAGGGTTGGACACGACTTAGTGACTTCACTTTCACTTTTCACTTTCATGCATTGGAGAAGGAAATGGCAACCCACTCCAGTGTTCTTGCCTGGAGAATCCCAGGGACAGGGGAGCCTGGTGGGCTGCTGTCTCTGGGGTCGCACAGAGTCAGACACGACTGAAGCGAC
>NW_011495032.1:33885159-33890120 GCF_000754665.1 Bison bison bison
GCACCCTAAAGGAAATCAGTCCTGAATATTCATTGTAAAGACTGATGTTGAAGCTGAAACTCCAATACTTTGGCCACTTGATGCAAGGAATTGACTCATTTGAAAAGACCCTGATGCTCGGAAAGATTGAAGGCTGGAGGAGAAGAGGATGACAGAGGATGAGATGGATGGATGGCATCACCAACTCAATGGACATGAGTTTGAGTAGGCTCTGGGAGTTGGTTATGGACCGGGAGGCCTGGTGTGCTGCAGTCCATGGGGTCACAAAGAGTCAGACATGACTGAGTGACTGAACTGATGTGAGGTCATTTTTACTGGTTCCCACATTTCATTAAGCCAGGAGTCATTTCTGTTTTGTTCAAAACTGTACCCTGGCACAAGCCAGATGTACTATAAAAGTTTGCTTCATGAAAGAAAATATAATATTTTGAGTATAAAAATATATATTATATATTATTTTGAAGTTAGAGTTTTTATAAGTTGAATGAGATAGAGCTTTCTTTATATAAGCTATTAATTGATAATGTGCAAAATTACTAAAGGTCAAATGTTTAATATTTATAAGGTACATTTAGGCAATTTTCCTTGGTATCCCTAAACCCATTTTGTTCACCAGAAATCATTATTATTTATCAGGTGAATAAAGATGACTTTGAGCTATCAGAGAAAGACAAAATTCCCCTAATCTGTGCAAAATATCTAATACATGCTACACAAAAGTTTAAACGCATGTTTTATACTGAACCATAAATCTACCTCTGGAGAAGGAAATGGCTACCCACTCCAGTATTCTTGCCTGGGAATCCCAGGGACAGAGGAGCCTGGTGGGTTGCTGTTTATGGAGTCGCAGAGTTGGACATGACTGAAACGACTTAGCAGGAGCAGCATAAATCTACCTCACATTGTTACATCAATCATTTTTTAGAAAGGTGTAAAGTGACAATATGACATTCTAGAGAAGGCATAAAGTACTTTTGTCTTAGCGTTTCACTCCATAAAGATTGTACATTTGACCATTTATTTCCCTCTATTCTCATTTGCATGAGAAGGGAATGTTTATGTTATTTAAATAAGTTCTTTTGTACTTTTCATTTCTTTTCAAATGCTAGTTATTACACTAAACTTGGGGGATGAGTGACCATTAAGAGAATCATTGACATTTTGCAAATATATTCTCTCAAAAGAAAATGTGATAAAATACTGAATCCTGGCATTTGTTCTCCCGCTCTGTATGAAACAGCCTAATTGTGATGTAGCATCCCTGCTGAAAATACAGATTAATATGACCTTCTTCCTCAGTTTAAGAAGTTGACAAAATTGCTTTGACCCCACCAGCCACAATTCATAAACAAGATTGAATGTCTTTCTCTTTTTACAAAGTAAAGATTATAACTTTAAGTGCAGTTAGCCATATTCCACTTTAGTCTATATGATTGGTATCAACAGTAAACATTTCCTTTTACTCACAAAACTATCAAACACAAGCAAGGATGAAATATTAAACCTCAATCCTTGATTGTATATCTAAATGTCTTTTTTTGCTTGGGTGCATTTACAGGTCAACCTTAGAATTAAAATGATAATAAAAATAAAGATTGCACTTGTCTAATTGAGAACCTCTGAATAATGCATATATCAGACTTTCATTGCCTATCCAAGCCAAAGGTCATAATGAAGAAGTCAAAACCCAAAGTAGCAAAAGTCCATCTTCAAGATGAAGCTACAGGAAGCAGTTACTGGATTTCCTCAGACATAAAGCAATGCATCTTTTTCACTGTCATCACCTTAAGCCATGAAAGTCTGTTGGCAGATAATGATACAAAAGTAATATAGCTCACATCATCCACCTGTGATACTTAATACATCATCTCTGGAATGGAGTTGGTCCAGAGATTTCTGTATCTTTCCCAAACCCAGACCTTTCAGCTAGGAGCACAATGAATTGCTGCTACCCCACTGGGTCAGCCCTCAAGGTTCATTATTAATAAGCTGAGACTCTAAAGGCTAATGAGAACCGGGTGCTTGAGGAGACAATGGCTCATTCATCATCAATCAAGCTTTGAAGTTTTTATACAGATGATTTAAGGAGAGTTGAAGTGTGCAAAATTGAAATGTCACATTTGTATTGGGAGTGGGGAGAGGGTGATAATGTAAATGAGTGATGTAACCTTCTATATTTCAGCTCGATGATCAGAGTCAAAAGCTCATGATGCAGATACCAAACGTTAGGAAGAAACAGTGGGCAGTTTTTTTGAACAGAGCAAGGCGATTTCAAGAAGAAATGATTAGAACATTCACTAAAAGTCAGCTTAAGATAGAAAATCAGAGCAAAATCAATCTTTATTTCAATTGAACTGAGCTCAGTAATTCTCCCCGCAATGTTCCAACATATTAATACACATTTCAGGATCCAATGTTTTAGCTTAAATCCAATCAGTATTTTTTAGCTTGAGTCCTAGCTCTGCTGAGAAGTCTACCGTGACCATTTAGTTTTTAGAGAAGAAGTGCCTCTAACTCTTATGACACTGATTATCTGGATCACTCATCTAACAAAGCAAATGCTACTTCACTTTCTTTGTTCTTTTGCGTACTTTTCTTTAGCATAATATAGGTCTCTGGAGGATAAGAACCACAGCATACATCTTTTTGGGGCCCTGGTACCAAAGAAAGTGTCAAGTACATACTAGAAATTCAAATACTTTTGAGGATTATAATAATACTGATATCTTCAGAATGTGACTAACATTTGTAAGAAGTTGTTAGTTGCTTAAATAATAACACAGTAGTGATATCTTCTCCTTATGCACTAGATGATATTTTCATTATCTATACACAATATTAAATAAAATGTGTTTGATCTTAATATATCAATTCTTTCTATTCATTAAGGAGGTAGTAATCCACTTAGACATTCCTAGTCTCTGGTAAATTTTAAAATAAATTTTGTATTGTAACTGGCCGTATATTACAAATACAGGATCTCCTTCTCAAATTGTTGTCTCACTTTATTATATAATTCTATATATGTGTCAACATGTTTAATATTTTTTGTAATGATTTCTCCCAAACTTATACTCCCCCTGTATTTCCATATTTCCATTATAATCAAAGTAACATGCTGTAAAACTCAAAACTTGAGATTTATAATTAATTCTTTCACCTCAATATTTAATGTCATGACACTCTAAATAAAATCCTCATAATGTTTATTTTAATTTATCCTATTATTTTTATATTCCCTGCTACTTCTTAATTTAGTCTCTATTATCTCATAGAAGATTCAACATTTTGCTCCTAATCCAACCTCCCCACGAATTCATCTTATATATCACAGTTATAATATATTGAATATTATAGGTAGATGGAAAGATAAAAAGATGATAGATATAGGTAGGTAGGTAGAGAGATAGATTAATATTTCTCTATTAGGGCTTTGAGTATAAAACAATAATACTTAATCTAGTTAGCTGGATAAAACTAACTTCAAAATCTAGTTCTTTGCTTACTAGATGTTTGACCTTGTATATATTTGTGAGACTCAGTTTTTTCAACACTATAATGGGATATTGTACTCATAGGCTCTGCCATACAATTATGGATTACATTACAGTTTATATTTAGTAATTATTCAAATAGCTGTTTATTGATTATATTGTCTCTTAATGAGGATCCTTGCAGACTGCCACAAGACAGTTATATTTTTGTCTTGGAGCCACAGCTGGCCATGAAACATAAGGAACTGCAGTTTTTGTACTGAACAGTCATATTACTAGCTAAAGCTAACTACTGTTTAAAAGTTAGACAATTATAATAGACTCGGGACACAATAAGCAGTCTCTGCCACTGACTCAGAAGAAATCTTTTGGCATTTTGTACATACATACAAAACCTAAATCTTGTGACTTGAACAGTGCAAAATTTTTTTCCCAAATTTCTACTGAAGTACAATATACATACAGAAGGGCTTCCCAGGTTGCACTAGTGGTAAAGAACACGCCTGCCAATGCAGGAAACATAAGAGATGTGGCTTCAGATCCTCTGGAGGAGGGCATGGAAACCCACTCCAGTATTCTTGCCTAGAGAATCCCATAGATAGAGGAGCCTGGCAGGCCACAGTCCATAGCTTCGCAGAGTTGGACACAGCTGAAGTGGCTTAACAATCACACATGCATACATACAAAGATGTGCATCTATCATATGCAAAATATTTTTTCAAACTGAACACACATGTACCCAGTACTCAGATCAAAAAACAGACCATTCCAGCACAACAGAAGCCTTCCTCATGCTTTCACTCCCTATTGAAACCTCTATCCTAACTTTGAGCAAGATCACTTTCATATATTTTTGTACATTATACATAAATGGAAAAATATTACATGCATTCTTCTTGTCTGGCTCCCTTTTGCTCAATATTATGTTTGTGAAATTCACCTATACTGTTCATTTTCATTGCTCTATGGCGTTGCATGTGTTTATCTAATTCTACATGGACATCTGGGTCGTGTATTTTCCACAGTTGAACTATTACTTCTAGTGCTACTAGAACATCCTAGGATATGCCTTTTAGTGACAATATGTACACATTTATGTTGTAGACATACACAGAAGTGAAATTCCTGGGCCTCAGTGACAGTTTTCCAAAGTGCTTTTGCCAATTTATATTCCCATCAGTACAGTATGAGAGATCTACTTCCTTCTTAACCTTGTCAGCCTGTGTGTTTTTTTTTTTTTGTACCCATTCTGGTTAGTGGAAAGTGGTATCATTTTAATGCGTACCTCCCCAATGATTAAGGCTTTATATTGTCACCCTGCTTATTTAACTTATATGCAGAGTACATCATGAGAAACGCTGGGCTGGAAGAAGCACAGGCTGGAATCAAGATTGCTGGGAGAAATATCAATAACTTCAGATATGCAGATGACACCAAAATTATGGCAGAAAGTGAAGAGGAACTAAA
>NW_011495032.1:33890275-33890483 GCF_000754665.1 Bison bison bison
TCCTTTCACTTCATGGGAAATAGATAAGGAAACAGTGTCAGACTTTATTTTTGGGGGCTCCAAAATCACTGCAGATGGTGACTGCAGCCATGAAATTCAAAGACGCTTATTCCTTGGAAGGAAAGTTATGACCAACCTAGATAACATATTCAAAAGCAGAGACATTACTTTGCTAACAAAGGTCCATCTAGTCAAGGCTATGGTTTTT
>NW_011495032.1:33890583-33916251 GCF_000754665.1 Bison bison bison
GAAGAATTGATGCTTTTGAACTGTGATGTTGAAGAAGACTCTTGAGAGTCCCTTGGACTGCAAGGAGATCCAACCAGTCCATTTTGAAGGAGATCAGCCCTGGGACTTCTTTGGAAGGAATGATGCTAAAGGTGAAACTCCAGTACTTTGGCCACCTCATGGGAAGAGTTGACTCATTGGAAAAGACTCTGATGCTGGGAGGGATTGGGGGCAGGAGGAGAAGGGGATGACAGAGGAGAGATGGCTGGATGGCATCACTGACTCGATGGACGTGAGTCTGAGTGAACTCCGGGAGTTGGTGATGGACAGGGAGGCCCGGCTGCTGCGATTGATGGGGTCGCAAAGAGTCGGACATGACTGAGCAACTTAAGTGAACTGAGCATACTATTTTGGAAGTGTAATTTATAAGGCAAAGGGTTTACTTCCATTTACCTGAAAATAGATATTCCTATGTGTGAAACATTTACAAATCACTGTGGTAAAACTGATTTCTTTTTGAGGTTATTAGTAAACAACTGAGTGATTAATGTACCAGATGTAACCCTCCTAACTTTTTAATTTCCTGTAGGGGGGCTCTGATTCAATGTTTTGGAAGTGGCATTTCATAATATTTTAGAAAAATGCATTAAAACTATACCAAAACTATATCAATAAACAGAAAATTATGGCTTTGAGAAGTTGAATGAAAAAATTCATATTAATGAATGAATAGTGAAAGTGAAAGTCACTATCATGTCCAACTCTTTGTGACCCCATGGACTGTAGCCCATCAGGCTCCTCTGTCCATGGAATTCTCCAGGCCAGAATACTGGAGCCAGTAGCCTTTCCCTTCTCCAGGGGATCTTCCAACTCAGGGATCAAACCCAGGTCTCCTGCATTGCAGGCAGATTACCAGCTGAGCCACAGTATCTATCTAATAAAAGAGAGATGAACATAATCAAAGGTATATAAAGAGAAAGAATGAAAAACTTGCTGTCTTCTTCTTATTAAAACAGAATACCCCATTGCATAAATATCAAACATTTTTATTCCCCATCCACTGGAAAGCCTTCATTACAGACAACGATCTTCTTAAGTAATGGTTCCAAGTTTCCAGAAAATGTAACTGCTTCAGTGAAACAAATCAGTAGAGTTCATTGCTTTCATTACCAATAAGGGGGATAGTTATATTAGTGTGTGGAAATGATTTGTCCCTTTTATTTACAGGCTCTAATACCATAAGCCTGGGATATACTACAAGGTCACTTTCAAATATCTCACCTACAGTATTAGTTTATATAGTTTTAATAACTTCTCACAATGTGTGATTTCTTCACTATTTCTTTAGAGTTTTTCAGAAAAGTATGCTTTTTCTTGATGATAATAATAAATAATATTGCTATATATGTTTGTTGCTGGCAAGCTAAGACTTGCAATAAAAAACCAAGCAAGAGAAATCAGAATGATTTAATCTTGTAGAATGATTATAATATAATTACAAGCATCACCATTTCAAGAGGCTATATAAAGCTAGTAAAAAAATCACAAATGCATGGCTTGGGGGCCTGAATGTCTCTGCTAAAATGTCTATAATATTAAAGTAACGCCAAAAATAATAAATAAAAAAATTACAAAATAAAGAAATCATGAAATATGAGTGCAAAGAATCAGATTCTAGAACACTTACAAACGCACAGATAAGTCTACAATGACTATTTATTTTAAGTACAGTTTTAATCCAAAGACAATTATAAAAGAATAATTGAATAGGACTAGTTATCATTTTGTAAAGCACAGGTTTCAAAACCTGAAATAACAGGTATCATGGAAAAATGGAGAGAGGAATAGTTATGAAGTTATATTGGTTTGCATAAAGTTTTAAATTATTATACTTTTTTTTTGTTTGAGTCACTAAATCATGGTCAAATGCACAAATCTTAAATTCAATGTTTTTAAAATATATGTGTGTTTGGTGTTTATGTATCTGTCTCCATGCAGTCACCACCCAGACAAAAATAAAGAATATTTCTATTCCTCTGAAAGTCATCCTGGCTCCTTCTCAATCAAGCATTCCCAAATCCACTATTCTGTCTGTCACCACATATTAGTTTTGCCAGTATGTGATGTGTGTGTGTGTGTGTGTGTGTTAGTCACTCAGTCGTGTCTGACTCTTTGTGACCCCCATGGACTTTAGCCCACCAGACTCCTATGTCCATGGAATTCTCTAGGCAAGAATACTGGATGTCTCATTCCCTTCTCCAGAGGATTCTCCTGACCCAGGGATCAAAACCAGGATTCCCACATTGCAGGCAGATTCTTTACCATCTGAGTCAGCAGGGAAGCTCTTTGCCAGTACAAATGGAATAGCACAGTATATATTCTTTTCCCTTGCCTTCTTTTACTTAAAATAGTTTTTCCTTGTCATTTATAAGCTCTGTCACTCAAGGCCAATTTTATTTTATTGGACTCTAGTTGACTTACAATGTTGTGTTAGTTTCAGGTATACAGCAAAGTGAATCAGTTATACATATACAGATATCTATTCTTTTTCTATATTCTTTTCTCATACAGACCAGTACAGAATATTGAACTTACTGTGCTATACAGTAGGTTGTTAGTTAGCTATTTTATATATAATAGTGTGTACATGTCAATCCCAATCTCCCAATTTATCCCCCCATATTTGCTCAGACTGTTTAAAAGTTAAAGCTACATACTTAAAATATGTAAAGAAAAAGCTCATAAAATTTCTTTGAGAATATTTAATGAATAATTATATTCTATGGATCCTAGTAACACCACTGATAATTTTCATATTGTGATTTCTGATGTCATAAAAGACGGCTCCACTATACAATGGTATAGCTCTGTAACTTGTACTGTCATATCTTCTAAATTAAGATATACTTTTATCTTAAAATGCTTCCACCATAAAATGCTTCCAGGGTTAATAAATAATGATTTAAAATGTATTTTGGGTATTTGGCTGCTCTTGGAGACTGGACATGAAGAAATGACCCAAGTGCCAAGATGCATAATATGTCAGATGGTTCAGTCAACTAGAGAGCTGACATTCAAGAAGGGAAAACTACTGGAATATAAGATGTTGTATAGGCTTCATTCCTGTGGGTAACCATGACTCTCCCCGTAGATGACCTGTGAGACTTTGGTTATGTTAGTTATCCTCCCCAAGTCTCAGTGCCCTTATCTATAAAGTGAGGATATGGATATTAATGATGCCTCCCTCACAGGGAAATTATAAGGAGAAAATGAGTTAATACATGTAAATGCTCATCACAGTGTCTGTTAGGTGACATTCAGTCAATGCATTATTGTTATTACTATGAAGGGGAAGATAAGAAGAGTTCTCTGGTAAGCTGATTGCTTCTGTCTTGCTTGATAATTATCTCTGCTCCCTTTCATAAATACACTTTTGAGGCAGGGTTCTTAGACCAAGTTATATGTGGGTTGCATTTGCTCATTTTCAACAATTACTTTTAACTTGAGTTTCAGATGCCCTTTTAGGAGCATAGATTCTGGAAACTCATTAAATTAATCAAGATGCTAAATCCAGAATTTTCTTTTTTGGTTAGGATTCCTGTAGCCCCAAAACATAACAAATGAAACAGAATGATAAATCAAAGTGCCAACTGCCTCATATAGAGACAGGGATCAAACTAGGATCCAAAGGCCCCCCAGATTCCAAAGCCCATTGTTAATCACCTCACTCTAGCAGCTCTTCATAATGCTTCCACTGTTTGAATTTGTTTCTAATCCAATATTTCTCTCTATTCTTACAGAAGTCCTATAAGTTAATTAATACTAATCTAATTTTATAGATAAGAAGAGTTTAGAGAGTTCGGTATTCTAGAGAACTACGATTCCAGCTCATTCTGCCTGCTGAGTTGGGGTCCTGCTTTTAAACTTTATTCTATACTCCTTCCATAACAGGAAGGAAAGACTGAGAAATTTAAGGGGGGTGGGCAGCAAGTTTAAGCAGAGATGAAGCACAACTTTAGCTTATGCAATCCAAGTATAATTAAGAAGTCACAGTAATTTCCCTGAAGTCTTTTTGAAAATACTTTATTGAGTTGAAAGGTAAAATTATGCTTTTAAGGTATCTTTTCTGCATGAAAAACTGTGTATTTAAAAAACATCCTGGCTCTGTTAGACGGTTGGACTACATCCCAATCTCATCATTGGAGGTGCATTCCTTTTGCCTCTGTTGAAAGTAGACACATAGGAAAAGGCAGCACAATAAAATTTCAAGAATTCAGCCTACTTAAGTAAAAACACTGAATTAAAGAAAAGAAAGGCAATGTTATTATGTTCAAGTACTCTGGAAACTCTATATGTGCTTAGTTTTGGGTAGCTACATTTTAATAAATAGAGTAAAATGATTTTTAATTACCTTATCCAAATCATAGCCAGAATAGAATCTGTCTCTATGTTCTTTGCAACTGGATTTTTAAAGATATGAAAATGGGTAATTTAGATGTATAAGGCATCTGGTTCTCCTAACCAAATCTGCATTCTCTGTATATTATTTTTTTCTTAAGTGCTATTAAGCAGTTAATACAAAGAGTACAAAAGAGCAAAGCATTCAAATTAGTAAAATAAAATCAGTGAGAATTTAAGCTTAAATTCTCATCATTTTAATGGCTCACATGAAGGAAAAGGAATTCAAAAATTAAAACATGGTAAAATGTAGATTTATCAAGATATCTTCTTTGTAGGTAATAGTATTGAATTGAATTGTATACAACTCAATTTTGTAAGATGACTGAAATATTTTCTTGGGGTATACATTTAAAAAAATTATCCTCCCTTCTTTATTATAACAATATATTCAGTTTTAGATACGTGTATAAGATAACCTGTTTTATGTTAATAGTGGAAAAGGAGGTAGGTGATTTTACTTGGAAGTTGGGGAAATTTCATTTACATTAATTTCATAAACATATTGAGAAACCAGATAAGTATATACTATACATAGATGAATTTTTATTCTACCTCTAACAAAAGGATGCATTAAAATCAAAGACTTCATTATCTTCCAAATATGAAGTCCTTCACTAAAATTTTCTAATATATAAAGTAGAACTACATAGAAAATTAGTCTTCTGTGATAATCTCTATTTTAAGCTACCAAGCTTCAGATACAAGGGGAAGAAAGGGGGTGAAAAAGGGAAGAAAAAAAAAGGATAGTACCTAGATCAGCACAAAAATCTGGACTACCCGTGGTGATGTTAGCAGGAGTACCACTCGTGGCTTCAGTTCTACTTTACCATTGTTATATACACATCTTTCCTTATGATTAAACAACAACATAAAAATATTATTTTTTATCATATTTTGAGAACTGTTCTCAGCAATTTTCTAAGTGGCCCTGGTCCTCTATTCTCATTTTATGCTAAGGCTCAGAACAATTAGAAGGCAACATCTGGCAAGTATTGCTCCTAACTAGATGCCAAACATAATTATTTTAAAAGTGTATTTGTGTTGAGATCAGAAATAAAAAAAGAACAACATCTTTATGCCTTAAAATACATTTTCAAAATAAAAAAAATTTTAAATGTTCGTTTTGTAATCATTTAATATTCTCTTTTCTCTGAAGCTCTGAGTTATAATCTAAAGTGAAACTGAAGGGAGCTTCATCTCTGATGTGCACCTAGCTATTTCCGTGCTTCAAAGCCTACAGAACCATCTGCTTGTTGGCAGGTGTAATTAATTAGCTAAGTAGAAGAGACGCTCCCTTTTAGAGTGAATAGGAGGAGAGGAGGGAGAAGTCTGTGAAAACCCAATCCTGGGCAGACCAATCGGCTGGGTGCCTCTGGGCAAATTTCTGATGCTGAAAACTCATTGAATTTAATGGTTCTTAATTTCACAAGATTTCTAATTACAGCTAGGATAATAAGATGTGATCCAAAAGTTGAAAAAAATAAAAAAAGTTGGCACATTTTCAAGGAAAATCCTTCCACACAATGTAGACATGCTAAAGTGTAGAAGTTTATGTATTTATACATTTATCCACTAATTCACTCAACTTTGCTAATCAGGAGTTTTAAATCTATTTGGCTAACAGGTGGTAAATGCATGTTTATAATAGGAAAATGTATCAAGTTAATTTTTTTTTATCCCAACCAACATTTCTTTTCAGAAGTACTTAAAGAGAAGTCAATCCAAAGAGTAGTGCATTGTGACTCATTTGATAAATTAAAAAAGGACTATATTCTAAGAAAATGAAAGAACAAAACATAATACAAACCAAAACCATAAATTTCCTATAGATTTGTCTAAATAGCCTACATTAGCTTTTTGTTGGGCTTCTCTGGTGGCTCAGACAGTAAAGAATCTGCCTACAATGCAGGAGACCCAGGTTCAATCCCTGGATCAGGACGATCCCCTGGAGAAGGAAATGGCAACCAACTCCAGTATTCTTTTCTGAAAAATATCCCATGGCAGAGGAGCCTGACCAGCTGCAGTCCATGGGGTCACAAAAAGCTGGGACACGACTGAGCAACTTTCATTACATTATTAAGTTTTTGGTAAAAGGTCTAAATGACAAGCATTCTACAATACCTCCTCTTTTAAATACTCTAATTAGCAAAACACAGAATTCTGTCTTAAACTCTAATGTCTTCTTGGGCTTGGCCTTCAATGGGTAAGGTGAGGAAGGCTAAAAAATAGGAGTGGGTGGAACCGTGACAAACGCAGACACTCTTACAACTACAGGGAGCAGTGGCCACCCAGATCCAAAAGTGTTACCCAGAGGTAGCGTGAGCTTAGGGTTGCCAGAGTTCAGTTTTATTCATGGCATCAGGAATTCAGAATTTATTGGTAAATATCCCACTTTTAAACATTTGCTATACAAAGCCAAGCACATCTGTGGTCCAGTTACATTCTTTGGCTGGCAGTTTACCACGTCTAGTTTATTGAGAATTTCCTAGATTTAAATTGAAAAAAAATATTTTAGTTAAATAATGTTTTATATAAATCTGGGAGTTCCTCTATAATTATTCAGGCTTTACACCAATAACCATAGTGATATTGTATCTCACTTATCAAGTCTTATTAGCTCTTCTACCTAGTGATAGAGAATGGAAAGGGAAGGTGAGGCAGTTTTATGATTTACAGAAAAGCAAAGATGTAAAGGGAGTTTCCCAGATGGCACAGTATTAAAGAATCTGTCTACCAATGCAGGAAACGTGAGTTTGATTCCTGGGTTGGGAAGTTCCTCTACAGGAAGAAATGGCAACCCACTTCAGTATTTGTGCCTGGAAAATCCAATGGATAGAGGAGCCTGGCAGGCTACTGTCTGTGGGGTCACAAGGAGCTGGACACAGCTGAATGACTGAGCCTGCATGCATGAAAGAAGTGAAAAAGCCCCAGCGTTTCGTGAAGAATGGAATTGAGAAAGCAGTGGATTCCTCTTCATTCATTTTGTGATCCCATCTGCTGTAATGGAGGTGAAATAAGCCTCTGGCTACAGAATGAAGTTTGGAACGTGTGCTGCTGAAATATTACCAAGGTACACCATATGCTGACCACAGAAGTTATGTGTATTTTATATAGGTGAAAGCTAACCTGAAAGATGAAATGTAGTAACCGGCTGTATATTACCATGGTCCTGTTTACAGGAGTAACTTAACAGCACAAAGAAAACTAAAGGACAATAGAAGGTTAAATTGTGATTTAGATAAAGGGGACAAAAGTAGAAGAAAATAGTTACAGTCAGCAATTATACTCCCAGACTTTATTGGTTCTAAATCAATCAGCCCAGTGGTAATATACATCTGATCCTTGGAGACTGGAGGCAACAAAGGAGAAAAAAAGTTTAACCTGTATATTAATAATTCTGGATGGCTTTTGCTATTAAAAAAAAAAAAACTGATTTCTATGCAACAAACAGAATTTCTTCTTTGGAAAGAAAGGAATTAAGTGACTTTCAGGTCCCACTAGCACTGAAATCAACAGATAAAAAAAATTCCTAAGAAGTCATTCTGTTAGTAAAACTTTCAAAAGAAAGAAATTCCAAGAAATGGCATTAGACAAGTAGGATACTTTCAGCCAGGGGCAGAGTGTAGATAAAATTTTTTGTCCATTGTTTTTGCTCCAGCTCTAAAAAAAATGCCAGGTAACAGTCTGGGGATCAAATTGTGAACCAAAATTTGATCTCTTCTCTATAATTAGGATGCACATATCTTGAGACTTGGGCTCTTTCCTCTCACTCCATATCTCAGGTTATTTTTATTTATTTATTTTTTGAAGTTCTGTAGTTTCCCTCTCTTGTCCATTTTGGAGAGCTGTGGTTATAGTGAGGCCTTTTGCAACAAATCTTCATCCCTAATAGCGAATGTTGTTACCACTTCTGAGCAGACATTAGAGCCATTTCAATGGGGTTCTATGCAACCTCTGTTTGCCATAGGCTGGAAGCTGGTTTGTAATCCTAAAACTCATACTTGCTTATTTGTTGTTTAGTTTTTTTTTTTTTTTTTACTCTATTTAGAAAAGTTGGAGAAGAATGAAGATTCATCTAATGCAATACCTAGGGGAAATAAAACAATAGATGATGTCTAAAACTGAAAAAACAAGTACTAATCCCATTCAAGACATATTCAAACATATATTGATAACCATCAGAAGAGATAAGCTAGAGTAGGCAAGGCAGGGGTTATTGGTTTTAATAATGTTAATGTATTACTTTTTAGACAGATACACAGAGAAAAAAACAAGCTGAAACAATTCAATAATAGCCCTATATAATGGAGATCCCTGAGGCCAGGATAACATACTATCAAGATCACAACGGCAGGTGGCTCTTGAGTTGTATTAATAATTCTGTGCTGCTTTGAAACCACTGAGATACTGAATCTTGAAAGAGAAAAAATAAAAAAAGAAATCCAACAGGGATCAGTTCCATGGCACGTTCTGCATTTACATCATTGTTTGTTACAGGAAATATTTAACATCCTTTCTATTTCATATATTGCCTTTCTTCAAAGGAATTCTATGTGTTTCCCTGTGCTATCCCACTTACTTTTACAATTCAGTGAAGATTTGGTGAAGGACACTGCAGTCCATGGTGTCCCAAAGAGTTGGACTCAGCGACTAAACAACATCAGTGGAGATTTTTAATACCATCAGTATTTTAATAAATTTTTTTCTGGAACATTTTTGCTTTGGCTCTATGTTGCTGTTCCTATCCTAAAACTGTGAAATTCAAGGCATGTGGATGTGAATTAACTTAGTGCTTCATGAAAGGACAGTGAACTATGTCTCAATTCTTTTGTGTAACATTGCCAGTTGAGTCTCCCATTTTTATAAATCTGACATACTTAATAATACAATGCTATAACTATTCTCAAAATTAATTCATGATAGGCATCAGAATCTTAAGTTAGTAATTCTTGTTTAATTAGAGAATTTGTCAAAAATATAATAAACAAATGTTTGTGAGAGTATTATATATTAATGCAAAATATTGGAGATTTAAAAAATATTTAGTACTGCTGGACTAATCAACTGAAGTGTAATATATATGCTAAGTAGTATACAGCTATTGTAAATATGTTTTAAAATAGTTTTAAAACATGAGAATGATTTCACCAATAAAAAGTAAGGATATTTAAATCTAGCTTCAGTGCAATTAAAATATGCTTTAGGCATATATATTCATAATGCATTCATGTAATGAGTGAAAGAGTGAGTTAGTTGCTCAGTTGTATCTGACTCTTTGCAACCCCATGGACTGTTAGCCCCCCAGGTTCCTCTGTCCATGGAATTCTCCAGGCAAGAATACTGGAGTGAGTAGTCATCCCCTTCTTCAGAGGATCTTCCCAACTCAGGGATCGAACCCAGGTCTCCTGAATATTCTTTACCATTTGAGCCACCAGGGAAGACCATACATATAATACTGAAACAAAATATCCTACTTATGATATTAGTAAAACAAAGTTTCATTTTATTCATCAGGAACAAGATATACTACTACTTTATAGCATTATATAAGGATAAATGAAATAATAGATATGAATATATCATAATTACTGCTAAACAATAAGTGATGTGTCTGCATTAACTGCAAGCATGATAATATATAGCTTATAATTACATCATATATATAATATATACAAAATACAGAAGACATTATGATTAAATCTTTAAAATTATAGGTAATTACACAGAAAATAAGTAGAATAATAAAGCAGTATTAACATGAAAACCTAAAAACAGAAAATCACTCATCTGGTGAATCCTGGTCTGTGAGTTGGATGTTTGTATTATCTGATTTAACAAATAATTAAATCAATTTGAAAGTTTCTGAATAATGTTCCAGCATTATAAGTATCAGAGTTCAGTGATGGTAATTTCTAGAGCCTGTGCACACAGACATTAAACCACAGGACTTCATCAATTATATATTCACACCCATGAATATATAAATTGTGATTAAACATAACACAGGTAGTATGTCTATGCATCTGATATCCACAGTCAGTTAATATCTGCTTGTTCCAGAATAATTATAGGGAGGGCCTCTTTTTAAGCCTCACAATAGCCTGTATGGTGATCTTATTATTTTAAAAGATGAGATATTTTCTACATGGATTGTCTAACTGAAGAACTAAAGAGCCTCTTGATGAAAGTGAAAGAGGAGAGTGAAAAAGTTGGCTTAAAGCTCAACATTCAGAAAACTAAGATCATGGCATTCGGTCCCATCACTTCATGGCAAATAGATGGGGAAACAGTGGAAACAGTGGCTGGCTTTATTTTTTTGGGCTCCAAAATCACTGAGGATGGGGACTGCGACCATGAAATTAAAAGATGCTTACTCCTTGGAAGGAAAGTTATGACCAACCTAGACAGCATATTAAAAAGCAGAGACATTACTTTGCCAACAAAGGTCTGTCTAGTCAAGGCTATGGTTTTTCCAGTAGTCATGTATGGATGTGAGAGTTGGACTATAAAGAAAGCTGAGTGCTGAAGAATTGACGCTTTTGAACTGTGGTGTTGGGGAAGACTCTTGAGAGTCCTTTGGACTGCAAGGAGATCCAACCAGTCCATCCTAAAGGAGATCAGTCCTGGGTGTTCATTGGAGGGACTAATGTTGAAGCCAAAACTCCAATATTTTGGCCACCTGATGCGGAGAGCTGACTTATTTGAAAAGACCCTGATGCTGGGAAAGATTGAGGGCAGGAGGAGAAGGGGACAACAGAGGATAAGATGGTTGGATGGCATCACTGACTCAATGGACATGGATTTGGGTGGACTCCGGGAGTTGGTGATGGACAGGGAGGCCTGGCGTACTGGGGTTCACAGGCTGGCAAAGAGTCGGACATAACTGAGCGACTAACTGAACTGAACTGTCTTCCCAAATGGTAAGGTTAAAATCAAAGCTTAATTAGTTTTTAAATTTTTAAAATGCAAGTTTCTGGTAAAGAAAAACAAAAACAAAAAACTTTAATTATCAAAATATTTTTATAATACTAAATATGTTTTTCACAAAAATAACTTTACTACATAAAGAAAAGCTCATTTGACTTTCCTTAGATGTGAGGTTTGCCAAAAACATAATAAAATGTTTTGCCAAAAAAGTTCAGCAATTTGCTTATTCTCAGGAAAGTGAAATAAAAAAGCAATGAATCAAATTTCTAGAGATTGTCAAAACTGTTAAGAAATATAAAGAGAATTTTTCCTGTCTGGAATTTCAGCTCTTCTAATATTCCATTTTCAAAAGATTCCATTATTGTGACAAGTTCTACTGGAAAATGTTTAATTCACTGTACACAGCAAACAACTAAATTTCTGTATTTTTGTTTAGGGTGTATAAAGCTGCAAAAAATGTAAAAATTCTATTTCAGTCTTCATAAAATACTGTTATGATATAAAGATATCTTAATATATATTATTTATAAAGAAACATTGATAAATGTTTCTAAAATTTAAAAAGTTGTATATTTTAAAAAATTTATCAAACACGTTTGTGATATTGGAAAATAAATTATACATCTCAACTAGTTTTGAATAACATAATAATATAAAATTAATTGATCATCACCAACAAGCACCACCACTCATAAAACACACAGAACTCTCCTGAAAAAAATAATCAAGTTGTGGTTTCACAGAAAAGAAAAAAACTGCGATCAGTATTTAACATTTACTTCCCCTATTTGTGGAAACATTGTCAATAGTTAGCAAGTAATGGAGCTGCAAATGCTAAGTTCCCAGGAGGACTATTTTCTAGATGATATGCAAAACTCCAGGCTTGACCATAAGTGGCCATTAAAAATCCCAAGGCACCTTTCAGGAAAAGTAGCAGTGTTAGCCTCAATGTCCTGGCTTGATTCCAACTATCTAATTACACTCAGCCTGCTTGGATAATTGTAGATTGTTTTAATGTGAGAATGCAGTTTCCTTGTTGGATTATAGTGTTGAGGTCTTTCTTTGAAAAGTCTCACAAAGTTACAGGGGAAATTCTTATGCCCAATCATTTATTTTAAACATACATGATGACCCAGGGTCTGCCTAGCATCTATCTCAAGACTTTAAATAATTAGAGTCCTGGAACTACACTGATACTGAGTTTTACATATATATATATATATATATACACACACACACACACACACACACACACACATATATATATATATATATCTATTGAGATATATACACACACACATATATATGTGTGTGTGTGTGTATATATCTCAATAGATTTAGGCAGGACCACAGGGAAGATATCGGGAACTTCTCTAATTTGGAGCCTCAAGAGAGCATAGTACCTCCTTGTGAAAGGTAGGCGATCTTGTTAGAGGGGAGCAGTTCTAATACCTTTAGTGAACCTCTCTTAGGCATAGTTGTAATATATCTGATTATTACTCTGCTGCTGCTAAGTTACTTCAGTTGTGTCCGACTCTGTGAGACCCCATAGATGGCAGGCCACCAGGCTCTCCCGTCCCTGGGATTCTCCAGGCAAGAACACTGGAGTGGGTTGCCATTTCCTTCTTCAATGCATGAAAGTGAAAAGTGAAAGTGAAGTTGCTCAGTCGTGTCCGACTCTTTTCGACCCCATGGACTGCAGCCCACCAAGCTCCTCCGTCCATAGGATTTTCCAAGCAAGGGTACTGGAGTGGGTTGCCATTGCCTTCTCTGGATTATTACTCTACTCAATAGCAAATAGTAAATATACATATATACTAACCATACAAAAATAGTTTTTATTTTTCAGGACAAAATTTTGAACAAGTATTATAAATTTATATTTTTACCTTCTGAGGCTGTAGCAGCGATTGCTGTCTCCCCTAATTCTTTCCCTCTCTTTTTCCATTTTTAAAAAAGTTTTGATTATTTATTTACTTCCTTTTGTGCCACTCAGCATGTGGGGTCTTAGTTCCTGCAGGGATCTAACCCACACCCCCTGCATTGGAAGCAAAGAGTCTTAATCATTGGACTTCCAGGGAAGTCCCCCTCTCTTTTTCCCATGGTAAAGGAGATTTGTTAGCCATATATTTACCAAATTAAAGACTATTTTTTCTACTACTAATGTATTCCATGGGACCATAATGAAGACAAATTGTGTGAGAGGTGATGTGCTCAGTGTTCCTTGCAGCTCAATGGGGCCATGTGACAAAGTTTGGACCAAGTGGTCAGAAGTGTACCACTTCTAGAGTCAGTTTTTAAGTTAAGGTGAGAGCCTATATATTTCCTGTTTCATTCTTCCTTGAGGGTGCATGATTAATAGTCATTCTCAACTGTATATATAAGAACAACACCCAGTGGGATGGTAGCGGCTTGAGATGGAAAGTATCTGGGTCATCAACATTGTAGAAACAGTGTATCAGCTGTAAAGTCTTGTAGGATGAATGTCTTTTGCTCGCTTTAGGTGAGAGTTAAAAAGTTTTATTTTGTTTCAGTTACTATTGTTAATATGGTTCATTGTCTCTTAGTTGAGTATGTATCTTTATAAAAGAACATTACACATTATATATCTCTTCCTATCTTTTCAATTAAAGAATATTCCCTAATAGCTAGCTTCCTCATTTTTTCAAAATTCTTATCACACTGAAACAAAAATCAATATCTTAGGATAAATATAGACTGTATGAAGGATATGCCTAGTACTCTGTTTCAGTACCATATTTACATTCATTCATTTAATTCACACAACTGTTCCATTAGCTGGATACTATTATTACCCTCATTTCATGGATGAATAAGTAGAGAGAGAAGCTTGACCAAGACCAGGCACTCTTAAATGACAGATGTGAAGCACAGCCTCACACAGTTTACCTATAGGAGCCCTAAATCCATATGACAACAGTGGGGAGGCAGGTAACACAAATGAGAAAAATGTGTGCATGGGGACTGTGACAAGTTGGAGACCACATGCCTCATCTCAAAGTTGAAATTGTTTCATAGTTCCAGCAATGTTTACTGGAATGTAGACACAAGTTTGACTAAAGCCTCAGAACTGTTTTTATTCCAAAGAAATTGGAAATTCCTACATCCAATTTTTAGGAAAAATTTTAGATGATTAGGAGACACTATGCAGGACAAAACATATCTGTAGCCTATCAGCAAAGACGCTGTAACACATACAGATAGGATAAACAGAGTCTCCACCACCTGTCTAATGGCAAAGTCAGATACATTGTGGTAAGAGCTAAAACAGAGCAGTTTGAGAATGCAGAGGAGGGCCATCTGTAGTCTGGTAGTGTTTAAACACCAGGAGACAACGTCTCAGCTGAGTTGTGAATTACTAGTACTTGTTACTGGAGAAGGCAATGGCACCCCACTCCAGTGCTCTTGCCTGGAAAATCCCATGGACGGAGGAGCCTGGTAGGCTGCAGTCCATGGGGTTGTTGGGAGTCGGACACGACTAAGCGACTTCACTTTCACTTTTCACTTTCATGCACTGGAGAAGGAAATGGCAACCCACTCCAGTGTTCTTGCCTGGAGAATCCCGGGGATGGGGGAGCCTAGTGGGCGGCCGTCTATGTGGTCGCACAGAGTCGGACACAACTGAAGCGACCTAGCAGCAGCAGCAGCAGTGCTTGTTACTAGAGGAATGTGGGGGTTGGGGCAAAGCATATTCCAATAAAAGAAAATACTAAGTAAAAATAGTTGCCCAATGATTAAAAGCCAATTTTTTTGTTTTTTGAACTACTCTGAAATAAGGATGAAATAAAGACAGTCTTTCAATTCAGGATAATATATGCAACTTTTGGAAAAAAAGTTGAGAATTCAGATATCAGATTTTAGATTAAATATGCTAAAGCTAAACTATATTTTACATTAACTTGAATAACTAACAATTTATGAAAAGGAACACTGAATGTGTTACTTAATGTATTCCATGGGACCATAATGAAGACAAATTGTGTGAGAGGTGATGTGCTCAGTTCTCTTGTAGGTGGGAGGGGAGTAGGGCCATGAAGAGAACAAAAAGTGAAGAATATAATTCTTTTCTCTAGCTGAACATTTCTCCATGTGTGTTTATAAAATGTCTGCTTAAAAATTAGTGACATAGCTTCAACTTTTTAAAAGTACTATTTAAACTTTATTATTTTCTCTCTTTTTCATCAAGCTTGAATGTGAAGAATAATATTAGCTTTTAAAAGCCCAATTTAATTGAGGAAATGGCAGAATTAAAAGCAGAAACAAGAAAAAAAAAAGAGAATAAAAGCCCAATTTACAGTATTACATCCAGATGCTATTGTCTGACTCTGCAACCTCATGGGGAGAAGGCAATGGCACCCCACTCCAGTACTCTTACCTGGAAAATCCCATGGATGGAGGAGCCTGGTAGGCTCCAGTCCATGGGGTCGCTAAGAGTCGGACACGACTAAGCGACTTCACTTTCACTTTTCACTTTCATGCACTGGAGAAGGAAATGGCAACCCACTCCAGTGTTCTTGCCTGGAGAATCCCGGGGATGGGGGAGCCTAGTGGGCGGCCGTCTATGTGGTCGCACAGAGTCGGACATGACTGAAGCGACTTAGCAGCAGCAGTAGCAGCAGCAACCTCATGGACCGCAGCATACCTTCCCTATCCTTCACTATCTCTTGAAGTTTGGTCAAACTCATGTCTTGAGTCGGTGATGCCATCCAACCATCTCATCCTCTGTCACCTACTTCTCCTCCTACCCTCTGTCTTCCCAGCATCAGGGTCTTTCTCAGTGAGTTGGCTCTTTGCATCAGGTTGCCAAACTACTGGAGCTTCATCTTCAACATGAGTCCTTCCAATGAATATTTAGGACTGATTTCATTTAAGATTGACAGGTTTGATCTCCTTGCAGTCCAAGGGACTCTTAAGAGTCTTCTCCAGCACCACAGTGTAAAAGCATCAATTCTTTGCCATTCGGCCTTCTTTATGGTTGAACACTCACATCCATACATGACTACTGGAAAAGCCATAGCTTTGACTATAAGGACCTGTGAGGGCAAAGTGATGTCTCTGCTTTTTAATATGCTGTCGAGGTTTGTCATAGCTTTCCTTCCAGGAAGCATGTGTCTTTTAATTTCATGGCTGCAGTCATCGTCCTCAGTGATTTTGAAGAACAAGAAAATAAAACTTGTCAATGCTTCCACTTATTTTCCTTCTATTTGCCATGAAGTGATGGAACCAGATGCCATGATCTTATTTTTTTGAATGTTGAGTTTCAAGCCAGCTTTTCACTCTCCTCTTTCACCTTCATCAAGAGTCTCTTTCATTCTCTTCACTTTCTGCCACTAGAGTGGTATCATCTGCATATCAGAGGTTGTAGCTCTTTCTCCTGAAATCTTGATTCCTGTTTGGGATTCTTCCATCCTAGCATTTCAGATGATGTACTCTGCATATAAGTTAAATAAGCCGAGTGACAATATACAGCCTTGATGTACTCCTTTCCCAATTTTAACCAGTCCATTGTTCCATGTCCAGTTCTAAAGGTTGCTTCTTGACCTGCATGCAGGTTTCTCAGGAGACAGGTTAGGTAATCTAGTATTTTGGTCTCTTTAAGACTTTTCCACAGTTTGTTGTGATCCATACAGTCAAAGGCTTTAGCATAGTCAATGAAGCAGAAGCAGGTATTTTTTGGAATTCCTTTGTTTTTAATTAATTTATTTTTTATTGAAGGATAATTGCTTTACAGAATTTTGCTGTGTTCTGTCAAACCTCAACATAAACCAGCCAGATCCAACAGATGTTGGCAATTTGATCTTTGGTTTCTCTGCCTTTTCTGAATCCAGGTTTTACACCTGGAAGTTCTTGGTTCATGTACTGCTGATGTCTAGCTTGAAGGATTTTGAGCATTACCTTGCTAGCATCTGAAATACCCTGATGCTGGGAAAGACTGAGGGCAAGAGAAGAGGGTTACAGAGGATGAGATGGTTGGATGGCATCACTGACTCAATGGACGTGAGTTTTAGCAAACTCAGGGAGACAGTGAAGGACAGGGAAGAATGGCATGCTGCAGTTCATGGGGTCGCAGAGTCAGACACGATACAGAGACTGAATAACAGCAAATGAGATTTAAATCTTACTTAAATCTTCCCTTGTTATTATTTACCTGTGGTGCAGAATAAAATTGTGATTATTTAGATAAAATCATTTTTAAATTTACTCAATTATTAGCAACTGAGGAAACATTTAATGATTGTCCACTGTGTGAAGCACCTTGTCCAAAGAGCTAGAGCTATAAAAATGAAATGACAAAGTCTCTCAGCAAAAGGCAAATCTTCCTTAAGTAAAGAAAAAGATAAAAATATATTACCACAAAGACACATTCTATAATGGAAATGGACAAAGTGCATAGAGGAAAAGACTGACATCTGCCAGGGGGAATTAAGGAAAGCTTTGGTGTGAAACTTGCAGAATAAACAGGCATTTGGAACAGGGATTGCTAGGGAACGAGTGTTCTGGGAAGGTGCCCAGCATTTGCAGGGAATGGAGGTGTGAAAAGTGGTAATAACTAGTCGCCACTAAAAGTAGTTCTGTGTCTCTAGAGTATGTACAGCACGGATGAGGCAAGGGCAGATGGGTGGAGGATGGAGCAGACCGACAGGACGACTTTCACAACATTCTCAATTGTTTTCATAGGTATGATGCATAGTTTAGGTATAATGTACATCAAATAATTCTGAGTAAAAAATTTTGGAAGCAATACTGAGAATATATTGGGAAAAACTAGAGGCCAAAAGGACAATAAGGAAAATATTTCAGTAGCCTGGGATGGGACAATGTTTGAACTAGGCTAGTGTTGTAGGAACAGTGAGTAGATATGAAATGGAAATAGAAAACGCTTTTATTAGTTTTTGATGTGGGTGATAAAGGAGACAATAATAAACTCCTTATTTCTCACTTTAATCAATGAATAAAAACAACACTGGGCCAGATGAGCCCAACGAGCTTGAGAAGAGAAAGGCTGAGTTGACTATTTAGTTTAGTTTTAGGTGCTTGCGGGAAATATTCCACAATTGTTTCACTTTGCATCATTCTTATAAATAGTTGAGTAGGGGGTATAAATAGGGAATTCAAAAGCAGATATTTACAACTCATAAATACATTTGAAAAAGTGTTCAACTTTTTAATAATCAATGAAACAACAAAGAAAAATAGGTGCTAGTTTATTCGTACTTAATAAGCAGCAATGACAACTAGGAATCAAAAGAGTTCTCATGCTGGTGCAAGTGGAATGGAATACTGCATATTACTACAACTGGTAGTGTTGAAGTGATTTTCAGGAGTTATATAATTATCTATACAGTTTAATTGAACAATGTGTTTTCTGAGGAGCTATCCTAGTGAAAAATATAGAAAGAAAACTATGTGCAAAAAAATGTTCATTGATATATTCTGCATGTAATACAACAAACCAAAATATACATAAATGTCTAGTTAGGAAGAGCTATAGAAAATATGTCATGATCATTTTTATAGCTACAGTATAATAATACATAACTACAGTTGTAGTCAATTGAATTGTTAGCCCAAATTATTTATCCCTTTGTATATCCAAAATTCTGGTGTGGCCTCTCTGAAGGAAAATTGCATTTCCCTACTACTTGCCTTTAGGTTTGGACATATGACTTGCTTTAAGCCAGTGAGATGGCAGAAGTGACAAAGTGCCATTTCTAAGCCTAGGGCTTAATAGGTACCAGGAAGTTTTTGCTTTCCCTCATGGGTTGTACCATAGCCATGCTAAGAGCTTCCAATACTATTACAGCTGTGATTCCTTCTCCTGGATCCTAGAATAAATTGCACGAAGCAAAACTGCCCCAAGCCATCCCAGCTGGACCTGAACTGACACTTAAAGCAGAGCACCTCACTCAAATCTTGTATAAATCACCAGACCAGATCTTTAGCTCACCATGGGTTCATAAGAATCAATGACGATTTTAAGTTATTGACTATTTTTACAGTGGTTTTTGATGAATCACTTTGGAGACAATAGTTAACTAATATAACAACTATGAAAAGATATTCATACACAGAATGATAGAAAGGCAATAACCAGAAATTGAAAAATTGTTGATGCTTTTAGGTTTAGGGATTGTGAGATGTCAGATTTATAGAAAGTCTAATCAAATATTTTATTGTAATTGACCTGCAACCAATAAAATGGATAAGAACACCTTGAAAGTTTTCAAATGAAAGAAATCAGACATTTATTTTATGAGCATCAACATCTAAAAATAAAGATGATATATATAATCTGTCATAGATTACTTCCTTTAAAAATTCTATAGTATACAAAAAATTCCTAGCAGAATTAGCATTATTATTCTGCCTAAAATGAAGAATCTATGGAAACAATCTTATTTAACTTAAAACATCTTACCTATATATTAATACTATTGTGGTGAACTCAATGGCAATTTAAGTCTATATTTCTAAGGTTTTTGGAATATGTTAACTCCAGGTTTACAACTTAACATGTCAATGATCAAAGATAGGGCATCTAATAGTATATGAAATTTTTGTCCTCCAATAACTTTACGATTTTGTTGTAACTGGTTAATGCTACCCCTTCCACCATGTTTTTCACTTACTTTTTGAGGACCCAATTTGAGGGAAAAGTCATTGTTACTCACTATTTACATTCATAGAAAAGTAGAAAGGGAAGATGGGATAAACAAATGTAAAACTGGTTATAAAACAAAATGTCTGCAGCAGCATGAGTAACATGCATGAGAGCTATTATGCAAACAGAGTGGTGATTTAAGCTCCACTGATACTCCAAGCTCCCGTTTGGAGCACTCCCACCCAATCTGGGTACTTTACTTTGGATAGCCAGTGTTTTCATGTTGCCCTCTAGCTGCCAAGAACCCTCCACTTAAGCATTTTAAAATTACTGCTAAAAAATATTCTCTACTTCATAGGTTTCTTTAAGCCTTCCTTTTAAAGTTTAAGCTGCTCAGATTCTCACTCCTCTTCAGCTACTTGCTGTAGAAGAACAGCATCCAGTAAACCAAGTCCTCTTCAGGGACTAGACTAGTTCAGGTGATATCTGGTCCAAGAATACTTATTATTTGGCAAAGAGTACCTGCATATGCTACATTACTAATGAATAAAAGTCTGCTGTTGGGTAACTGGCAGCGTGGAAGGCCAAGGTAGGAAATAGTGTCTCAGTGGTAAAGAATCCATCTGAAATCCAGGAGCCACTTGAGATGTGGGTTTGATCCCTGTGTCAGGAAGATACCCTAGAGAAGAAGAGAACGGCTACCCAAGCCAGTATTCCTGCTTGGAGAATCCCATGGACAGAGGAGCCTTGTGGGTTATCATCCATGGTTTTGCAAAGAGTTGGGCACAACTGAGTGCCTAAACAGGAACAACAACCTGCATATGCTGCATTGCTACTGAATAAAAGTCAGCTGTGGGGTATCTCTGGCAGTGTTGAAAGCCAAGGTAGGAAATAATTCAGGCAAGATGAGTTTAGTAGTATGCTTCAAGCTGTACCATGTAGACAACTGTCTCATTTATACATGATCTGCCCTAGGAACAAATTACTTTTCTTAAGTTAAATTCCACCCATAACATTAATTTGTTTTCTTTGAAAAGATAAAATAGTATTTCAAAGAATCACTCAAAGATTTTTTTCACAAGGTTTTTCCTAAATAAAATATAGAAGCTCTTTAAATGTATTATACCAGAAAGGTCTCATTTTAAAATATATGTTTATAGTGGAAAGGAAACAAAATTTTTACAATGATTATTTGATGTGTAAAACTAAGTAAGACCTAAAGAAAGAGGGAAAATGGAGTACATACAATCCTAATTTATGATTATATATTATTTTTCCTACTTCCAAAGTTGTCTGTAAATTTCTGTATATGCCTGTGTAACTGGCTTCATCTTTGTTAATTTCTCTATATTTTACATTAGTGTACAGTAAAACTTCTTTATCTTATTTTCCATATAGTAATGGTGTTTCAGGGCTTATAACAATTGCATTATAACTGCTTAAATAAAGTTAATAACTCAGAAGAGAGGAACAAAACTATTGCAGGATGACAGAGTAGATGTAGTTGTTTTTTTCCACAGTGGAGGACGTTTTCATATCACAAATCATTGTTTTTACTTTAGTAGAGAAACAAAGTACGTTTTCAAATGCTAAGTTCACTCAATAGTTTGAATAAAATTAACACTATAGATTTATTATCATCATAATAATGATAGTAAGTAGTTAACTGTAATGAACATACTTATACTTATTTCCGAAGCTTTTATGAGATTGCACAATTGAGAGCACATACTTATGAGACCTTATTATTTCCTTAATGGAGCAACTCTGAACAGGCTCAAAGAAAAGAGCAAAAGATGACATTGTATAAATAGCAAAATGAATCCAATCTTTCATTTTTTGTCTCTCCTGGCTTCTATAATTTAGCAACAACAAATTAAATATTAAGTCTTGATTCTCTGTAACACTATTATGAGATTTTTCTATTTAACAAAATGGTTTCTAGTCCCTAGCTGATGATCTAATTATTCTGAGCATTTAGCAAGTCATGCAACTTTATTAAATACCTGCTATGTGCTGTAATCTCTGAAGATGCAGAGATTAATGACAGTCCCTGACTTCTAAGAGTTTATAATCTGGTCAGGAATGTAGATTTTTTAAATACCTCTATAAAACAAAGCTGAATTCAATACATTATTTAAAGCCATCCAGATACAACTGTAATATATTTGTCATAATATATTTATACATATGCACCATAAATATGTTTAATATATACAAAATAATCCTGTTAATTTGGGAACTTTGACTGAAGGAAATCTAAATTTAGACTAATATTGTAGATATTAACTATCTACATATAACTTTCCTAGCACCAACATATCAAAAAGAAACCATGAAGATCAGCTTATGATGAGCTTTTGGGCTTCCATAGAGATCTAAGGAAATGAAATAAACTATATTCAACATAAACTCTGAACTTTAATATTTCAACATATTTCCAAGATATTTTTAAATGAACTAATTTGATAAAAGAATCACACAAAACAATATTATGATCAAGAATAATAAAGTGCATAATATTCTCTCATTTCTTTGGTTTTGTACCTAACACATACAATGGATATCTATTGTAGTTCAAGAACTGTGACATGGATTGGGGCTAGAATCATAAGCAAATGTATATATTATCCCTGACTTCATTCCAGTAGTAGATGTTCAAAAGTTTTGTTTAAAAATTAGTTATGGTAAATCCACAAGCTGGATTTAGAAAAAGCAGAGATCACTATCATCCACTGGATCATAGAAAAAGCAAGCAAACTAAAATATATACATATATATATATATACACACATACTTCTGTTTCATTGAATACAAGAAAGCCTTTGACTGTGTGGATCACCACAAACTGTGGAAAATTCTTAAAGTGATGGGAATACCAGACCACCCTACCTGTCTCCTGAGAAACCTGTATGCAGGTCAAGAAGCAACAGTTAGAATTGGACATGGAAAAACAGACTGATTAGAAATTGGGAAAGGAGTATGTCAAGGCTGTATATTGTCACCTTGCTTATTTAAATTCTATGCAGAGTACATCGTACGAAATGCCAGGCTGGATGAAGCACAAACTAGAATCAAGATTGCCAGGAGAAATATCAACACCTCAGATATGCAAATGAAACCACCCTAATGATAGAAAACAAAAAGGAACTAAAGAGCCTCTAGATGAGAGTGAAAGAGGAGAGTGAGAAAGCTGGCTTAAAACTCAACATTCAAAAAATGAAGATTGTGCCATCTGGTCCCATCACTTCATGGAAAATAGATTGGGAAAAACCTGAAACAGTGACATATTTTATTTTCTTGGGCTCCAAAGTCACTGCAGACAGTGACTGCAGCCATGAAATTAAAGATGCTTTCTCCTTCGAAGGAAAGTGAAAGTTGATCAGTCATGTCCGACTCTTTGCGACCCCATGGACTATACAGTTCATGGAATTCTCCAGGCCAGAATACTGGAGCAGGTAGCTTTTCCCTTCTCCAGAGGATCTTCCCAACCCAGGGATCAAACTCAGGTCTCCCGCATTGCAGTTAGATTCTTTACCAGCTTAGCCAGAAGGGAAGCCCAAGAATACAAGAAGGAAATCTATGACAAACCTAGACAGCATATTAAAAAGCAGAGGCACCAGTTTGCCATCAAAGTTCCATGTAGTCAAAGCTATGGCTTTTCCAGTATTCATGTATGGATGTGACTGTTGGACTACAAAGAATGCTGAGTGCTGAAGAATTGATACCTTTGCACTGTGGTGCTGGAGAAGACTTTTGAGAGTTCCTTGCACAGAAAGGAGATCAAACCACACAATCCTAAAGGAAATATACTCTGAATATTCTTTGGAAGGTCTGATGCTGAAGCTCCAATACTTTGGAAACTTTATGCAAAGACCAACTCATTGGAAAAGACCCTGAGGCTGAGAAAGATTGAGGACAAGAGGAGAAGGGGGTGACAGAGGATGAGATGGTTGGATGGCATCACTGATTCAATGGACATGAGTTTGAGCAAACCCAGGAAGATAGTGAAGGACAAGTAAGCCAGATGTGCTGCAGTTCATGGGGTCACAAAGAGTCAGACACAACTTAGTGACTGAACAACAACAACAATGGAAAAAGAAAATCTTGTTTCACCAATCCTTTTTGTCTCTTTTTTAATCCATAACCCTTATCAAGATCTCATGTACTATATCATGGACTATGTTTATTTCTGATTGTCTTCCCTTGCCCACATAAACATATCAGCTTCACAAAGACATGGATCTCCATCTGCTTTATTCCACAGTGCCTCCCACGTACCTAGAACAATGCCACTCAATAAATATTTGTTGAATTAAGATACGCACCTGACTGCATGATATGAGAACTGGAAACTGAATTTTAGCAAGAAGCTGCATTATTCTGAGGGCCATAAAAGAATAAGCCAATAGAAAATAAAATAAGTTGATTAATTCTATACCAGAACACATGCTTAGGCTACACAAGTGTTTCTTCATTCACGAAAAAAAAAGTAATAACATATTTTACTTAAGGCAATCCTGATAGTTTAAGGAACATATTAAGTCTGTGACCCAACTGTTATTATCATAATTATTCTTTTCTGAAAGGCTTTTTGTTTTTATTGTTATTCATTATTATTGGTAATCCATACCTTAATTAATTTGTGAATATATTTACATATTTAATTTGACATTTTCTGGAGAAATTAAAGGTCTTTGTTTATAGTTTATTACAATTAAAATTATATTTGCTGGGGTTTTACTTTTAAACATTGGTAGAGTATGAAAAATAGCTTTTTTTATTTCCTGATATGCAATTTTTAACTTTAAAAAGTTATGTTTGGTGAATGAAATTATGTTATATGCTGAATTTGCTCAATTTAGCTGGATCACTTAAAAATACCTTCAATCTATCTGTACTTTCTCAAGAATATGATATGTCATCTACATATCATATATATATGTGTGTGTGTATATATATGTGTGTGTGTGTGTATATATATATATATACACATAAGGGTGGTGTCATCTTCATATCATACATATATATGTGTGTATACATGTGTGTATATATATGTGTGTGTATATATACATATACACACACACATATATATATATATACACACATATGATGTATATATATCTGTATATATATATATACACACACACCCTTATGGCAGAAAGGGAAGAGGAACTAAAAAGCCTCTTGATGAAAGTGAAAGAGGAGAGTGAAAAAGTTGGCTTAAAGCTCAACATTCAGAAAACGAAGATCATGGCATCTGGTCCCATCACTTCATGGGAAATAGATGGGGAAACAGTGGAAACAGTGTCAGACTTTATTTTTTGGGGACCCAAAATCACTGCAGATGGTGACTGCAGCCATGAAATTCAAAGACGCTTACTCCTTGGAAGGAAAGTTATGTCCAACCTAGATAGCATATTCAAAAGCAGAGACATTACTTTGCCAACCAAGGTCCGTCTAGTCAAGGCTATGGTTTTTCCTGTGGTCATGTATGGATGTGAGAGTTGGACTGTGAAGAAAGCTGAGTGCTGAAGAATTGATGCTTTTGAAACTGTGGTGTTGGAGAAGACTCTTGAGAGTCCCTTGGACTGCAAGGAGATCCAACCAGTCCATTCTGAAGGAGATCAGCCCTGGGATTTCTTTGGAAGGAATGATGCTAAAGCTGAAACTCCAGT
>NW_011495032.1:33916351-33938820 GCF_000754665.1 Bison bison bison
GAAAAGACTCTGATGCTGGGAGGGATTGAGGGCAGGAGGAGAAGGGGACGACAGAGGATGAGATGGCTGGATGGCATCACCGACTCGATGGATGTGAGTCTGAGTGAACTCCGGGAGTTGGTGATGGACAGGGAGGCCTGGCGTGCTGCGATTCATGGGGTCGCAAAGAGTAGGACACGACTGAGCGACTGAACTGAACTGAACACACAATATACACACACACATATACACTATTTTAGTTGTTTTTAACTTTTTAAAGTAGATGCCAGGCTGCACACAATCTTATAGGATTTACTGCTTTTATTTCATATTAGATTATAGAGATTCATCTATATACTGCTAAGTCACTTCAGTCGTGTCCGACTCTGTGCGACCCCACAGACGACAGCCCACCAGGCTTCCCCGTCCCTGGGATTCCCCAGGCAAGAACACCGGAGTGGGTTGCCATTTTCTTCTCCAATGCATGAAAGTGAAAAGTGAAAGTGAAGTCACTCAGTCTCAGCGACCCTATGGACTGCAGCCTTCCAGGCTCCTTCATCTATATAGTCAAACGCTATTCTAGTTCATTTATTTTGGCTACTATTGAGTGTCCCATTGTATGGTTTACTCATCTTTCATTTACTTGCCATGTCACCACCTGGTTTTCTTTTCTTCATAGGACATACCAGTATCTAAACTTATAATTGTTTTTCACTTGTCTACTGTCTGTTTCTCACTCTTAGAACATAAGGTTTTTAAGAACAAATGTTGTCTGCCTTACCCACAGTATCCCCAATTATTCATTTAACAAATATATAAATTAATGAATTATTCACTGCAGATAAACTGAACTCTGCAATTCCTCTGATAAGTGATGCTGTTTGTATCTCTTGCCCTTCCTGCTTGCTCTACCACAGCTCTGCAGCTCAATGGTTTTGTGAGTTTAAGCAGCCTAACTTGGATGCTTCTTTTTACTCATCTGCATTTACAAATTTAAAATGAAGAAAACATAGATACTATGGAAGTGTCATATAAAAATTAAATGAGATAAAATATATAAAATACCTAACACTATACCATGCCCTCGGGTAATTTTTTTCATCCATCAAGGCTTAGCTCAACTTGCCCTGCCCTCAGGAAAGCTCTCCAAATGTACATCCATATCACTTGTATATATTCATGTTCTAACATTTAACATGTGGCTCTGAATTTGATAGTGGCTTTCCTGGTGGCTCAGAAGATAAAGAATCTGCCTGCAATGCAGGAGATACAGACTCATTCCCTGGGTTTGGAAGATCCCCTGGAGAAAGGAATGGCAACCCACTCCAATATTCTTGTTTGGAGAATTTCATGAAGAGAGGAGCCTGGCGGGCTCCAGTTCATAGGGTCAAAAAGAGTGGGACACGACTGAGTGACTAACACTTTCACTTTCTGAATTTGTTAGTTTACTTATTCTCCAACACAACCCATGACTAAGCTATAAACTGTCTGTCTGTAGGACTATGCCTCTTTTGTTGACTGAATGACTAATCGTCTTTCCTCTGATGTCACATTCACCAAATATCCTTCAAATGCCTAATTCCAGTTGTCAGTTATTGTAAGCCAACTCAGATTTGATTAACTTGTAGACACAAACAATATCTGCTTTCTTGACCCGTGTATTAACAACCCAATTTAGAAAGGAGGGATTCAAACAAGGTGCTAGATTTAAGGAGCCTACTCTATGTGGTGAGATAACTAGTTTTTCTTATGACACCCTTTCTTTATCACCCTTTTCTTACCTCTTGTATTTTATATCTTTGATTTACTGATTGATTTAATTGCAAGCCTTTAATTTGCTTCTTCTTTCTTCATTTTTGATCTTTTAAATTCCTACTACTTACAGTATATTTTCAGTTAATTGTATAGTGGCTGCTAAATATTAACATGAGTTAACACTGAATACTTGAAAAGTAATAAACATAATTCCTAAGTAAAACTAGTTGGCTATGAATATATGTACTGTTTACATTTGAATCATTGCATCCAAGATATCTTATTGTTTGGTATGTCAAATGAGAAAAACAGTATGACCTAACTATCAGAAATCTTCATAACAATGAAGTGAGATTTCACTTAACCAAATGATCTTTTAATTACATTTTATTCACCTTACACCACTAATTTATAGGGTTATGAGATAGTACATTTCAGAAGGTCTACACTTGAGTACTTTAAAACATCCATATAACACGTGAAAATCTAATATTGATGGTCATCTATTTTATGAAACAACATGCACAGAAAATAAATTTAAGTAGAAGATATTATAACATATGCTAGACAATAAGTTAACAAAATACAGAGAATCATAAAAAACAGCATAAGTAGGAGCATACTGAGATTCACCAAATATCACTTGCTAATTAAAAAGTATTAAATGTGGAGATTAATTAATAAAAAAAATACCTCCCCCAATTAGGTGTATTCTAATGTTTCAGTTCTTAATATCATCAAGAAACTCATTTTAGCTTCAACTCTGTTTTCCAGGCTTTTCAAGATTTCAGACTTAAGTGGCTACTTGGTATATAACAGAATAGTGACAAAAATGAACGTACTGTGTAAAGAAAGGTATTCTTCTTGTCCAGCTCAAAGAACTGCAGTGTAGTATTGAAAGAGATTGTTTTACTCATAAGATTCATATTATGCATCTTATTCACTGTGCCTCTATATTGATTGGGCTATGATAGAGGTTTTTATATTCTCATTAAAAAGTTTAACCTGGTATTGCCCCATCTTAACACCAATAATTTAACTACCATAAAACAGGCTTTTCTTTGATAAGTAGTGTAATAATCAAATATCCTAGCAACTAGTTTTTCTTATTGTCTTTACCAATAGGACTGGTATCTTAAAAAAAAATAAGGTTAAGAGAAATTAGAATTTCATTTATCCTAATGTAAGAATTAAACATTATATGACAACTACTTAAAATAATAGTAATGCCTTCACTGTACTTATTTAAATCATCTGTTTGTATTCTTTTTTAACAAGAAACTACACCAGAAATTCTGCAATCACAGGACAAATGTGGCGTCAAGCCAAGGTGACATGCTCATTTTTGTTCTTCCCAAGAACATCTTCAGTTTTCTGTACTTGAAAATGACAAAAGGTAAATAAATAACTATGTGAATATAAAAATTCATATAGCCAATGTAGCTTTTATGCTATCATGTCACAGCATTCAAATTAGTTCTCAGTAAGTATTAACTATTATGTCTCAGCCTACTGATAGCATTTCCACAGATTGGAAATATAAGTCATAGATTTGAAAGGAGAGTTGATTACTCTAAGTGATGCATAAGCCTGGGTATTCTTTCATTACTGACAACAGTCTTTTATATCTTACAAATTAATAAGAAATATTTGCAACATAGCACTCTTCCCAAAAACACATTATTAAAACCATAAAAAGACATTTTTCTCTTTTAGAAATGTCACAAATATAATGATTCTCCTTCCACAATAGCTATTTAGTCTCTAATAATCAAATTTAGCTTTTAAGGTATTTCTTAAAGCAAAAACCCTTCTTATCAGATACTTAAATGAACTCTTTTCTTAAAAACAATAATAATTTTTAAAATAGCCTGCATCCTTGTGTATTAGGGCTAGAACCAAGTGACTGCAATTTCAAAATGGTGTTGGGCATATAAAGTAAATGTTTGTATCATCCCAGATAAAAGAGGGAATGGTGAGATCTGAAAAGAGCTGAAGAACAGATGTCTAAATTTGTCTAAATGTGCTCTTTAATAAATGTTATTTAACAACATTAAAATAGTTTTAGACACATAGACCAATGGTACTAAATAGAGAGTCTAGAAAGACCCCACATATACAGTCAGTTAATATCTAATAAGGGAGCCAATAATACTCAATGGGAAAGGACAACCTCTTCAACAAATGGTACTAAGAAAATGGGATAACCACAGGCAGAAAATAAAACTGGACCCCTATCTTATACCACCCACAAAAACTAGCTCAGAATGGATTAAAGACTTAAAAGTAAGACCTGATACTATAAAAATTGTAGCAGCAAGCCTTGTCATTGGTCTTAGCAATGATTTTTCAGATGTAACACAAAAACACAAGCAACAAAAGGAAAAGTAAGTAAGTGGGGCTACATCAAACTAAAAGTCTACCACACAGCGAAGCAAACAGTAAAAAATGAGAAGGCAACCTGCAAAATAGGAGAAAATATGTGCAAACCATGTATCTGTCTGGGGCTTCCCAGGTGGCTCAGATGGTAAAAAAAATCTGCCTGCAATGTAGGAGACCCAGGTTTGATTCCTGGGTTGGGAAGATTCCACTGGAGAAGGGAATGGCTACCCACTCCAGTATTCTTGTCTGGAGAATTCCATGGACAGAGAACCTGAGAGGGCTACAGTCCATGGGATTGCAAGGAGTCAGGCACTATTGAGAGACTAACATATAACACATATCTGTTAAGGAATTAATATCCAAAACCTAAAAAGAACCTATACTACTCAATAACAAAACCAAGAATATTCAATTAAAAAATGAGCAGAGGAACTAAACAGACTTTTTTTTTTTTTTCCCAAAGAAGACACCCAAATGGCCAACAGGTACATGAGAAGATGCTAAACATCTCTAATCATTAGAGAAGTGAAAAATAAAACCACAAGGAGATATTAATATCCCCTTATACATTTTAGAAGGAATGACAAGTATTGACAAGGATGTGAAGAAAAGGCAACCACTGTGCACTATTGGTGGGAATGTAAATTGGAGCAGCCACTATAAAAATAACATGGGAGTTTCTCAAAAAACTAAAAATATTATAAATTAGAATTACCATATGATTTGGCAAACCCAGTTCTGGGTATATGTCTAAGGGAAATGAAAATGGAATATTAAAAATATATCTTCAGCCATATTTCATTACAGCATTATTCACAATAGCAAGATATAGTAACAATGTCTATTGACAGATGAATAAAGATGATATATATACACACACAATAGAATATTATTCAGTCATAATAAAGAAGGAAATTCTAACATTTACAAGACCATGGGCAACCTTGAGGGCATTATGCTAAATGAGTCAAACAGATGCATGTCAAGTCACTTTAGTCGTGTTCGACTGTTTCCAATCCTACCAGGCTCCTCTGTCCATGGGATTCTGCAGGCAAGACTACTGGAGTGAGTTGACATGCCCTCATCCAGACAGGAAAGGATAAAAACTTTATGAGTTCACTTATATGTGTAATCTAAGAAAAGCCAAATTAATAGAAATATTGAGTGGAATGGTGGTTACCAGGTTCTGGGAGTGGGGGAGTCAAGGAGATATTTTAAGGCTACAGTCTTGCAGCCAGTAGACACATAAGTTCTGGAGATCCAATTTACAGTGCAAGTTAGTGATTACAGTCAATAACACTATTATAAATTTAAAAGTTGCTAAGAGACTAGATCTTAATTGTTCTTATCACAAAAAAGAAGTGAGAATTATATAACATGATAAATATGTTAGAAACACTATGTTCATAATCATCTTAAAAAATAAAAGTTTATCAAATCAACAAATCAAACATTTTAAAATTAAGCAGTGTTATATGTCAATTATATCTCAATAAAAATAAGGTGGTAGTACTTCCCTTGTGGCTCAGCTGGTAAAGAATCCATCTGCAATGTGGGAGACCTGGGTTCCATCCCTGGGGGAAGATTCCCTGGAGAAGGGAAGGCTACATACTCCAGTGTTCTGGCCTAGAGAATTTCATGGATTATACAGTCCTTAGGGTCACAAAGAGTCGGATATGACTGAGCAACTTTCACTTTCACATGCATTGACCAAGTCAAATAATATATATTTGTGGGTCATATATAGACTTCTGAATGGAAAAAAAAAAAAAAAACCTGGATTCAAATTTTCCATAAGAACAATCATGGAATCATGGGAGCTTTTATTTTTAATTTTCATTTGAGTATAGTTGCTTTACAATGTTGTGTCATTTTCTGCTATACAGAAAATTGAATCAGTCATATCAGCATGACATGTTCTGTATCATATATGTATGATATATCAGTAAACATATATCCCCTCTTTTTTGGATTTCCTCCCACCCAGGTCAGTACAGAGTACTGAGTAGAGTTCCCTCTTCCATACAGCAGGTTCTTATTAGTTATCTATTTTATACATAGTGGTGTATATATGGCTATCCCAATCTCTCAATTCATCCTACCCTCTTTTCTTCCCTTGGTATCCATATATCTGTTCTTTATGTTTGGGTCCATTTCCACTTTGCAAATATACATGCACTCAACTGTTTATTGCAGCATTATTTACAATTGCCAGGACATGAAAGTAACCTAAATGTTCATTGTCAGAGGAATGGAGAAAGAGGATGTGATATATATATATTCATATATATATAATTGAATATCGCTCAACCATAAAAAGGAACAAAATTGTTCTATCTACAGAGACGTGAATGGATCTACAGACTATCACACTGAGTGAAGTAAGTTAGAAAGAGAAAAACAAATACCATATATTAACACATATGTGGAATCCAGCCATGAATATCTAGAAATGTATCAAATATTTTTCTGAGGCTCAGACACTTGGTTTATAGAGTAAGGATTGTAAGTCTTCTCTCACAAATAGATGGAAAATATAATACAAAAATATATATTAAAAAGTGCCTAGTATAATGTCTGAGAAACAGTAGATATTCTGTACATCTTAGAATCTGTTTCCTCTACCCTGGCAATTTCAGTCTAAGTTAGAATGACTTTGGGTCACATGCAATAAAAAAGTCTCAATGGCTTCTAAAAAAGAAATGGCTTATTTCATATACTGAGTACTCCATAAATGGTTTTTTTTAATGGCTTAACGATGTCTTAGTTCTTAGGTTTTCTTCATTTTCCTGCTCTAACAGTGGCCAATTGAAAAAAGCAGGTCCCTTAACATTTGGTCTCATCTTACAGTAGAAAAAATTTTTTCCTGAAGTCCCTCAGCAGAACTCATTTCACAACTTTTAGACAGTTACACCAAGAAGGCAATGGCACCCCACTCCAGTACTCTTGCCTGGAAAATCCCATGGCCTGGTGGGCTACAGTCCATGGCGTCGATAAGACTCCGACACAACTGAGAGACTCCACTTTCACTTTTCACTTTCATGCATTGGAGAAGGAAATGGCAACCCACTCCAGTATTCTTGCCTGGAGAATTCCAGGGACGGGGGAGCCTGGTGGCCTGCCGTCTATGGGGTCGCACAGAGTCAGACACGACTGAATCGACTTAGCAGCAGCAGCAGTCACAAAGCAATCTCCAGGTGTACCTTCATGCTGTATTCAAATCTAACAAAGAGAATAGACTCCTGTGGTAGACTGAGCTCTGAGCCTCAGATAGGATCATCTTCCCTGAGGGGTGGATAGGGAAAAAAAAAAAAGAAAAATCTCTGTATATTTAAGTAGAAAGAAAAGGTAATGGGGTTTTGTTGGGCAACCAGGTGGCTATACTTACACTGGGTTCTTGAAATACATTATTTTTTTTTTCCATTTAGTTGTTTTATGCTTAGAACAAATATTCAATCTGACAGATTTCCACCGTGAGACATTCTAGTATCAAACTAAATAAATGGATTAGACTAGACATAGTAGCTTTTACCATGTATTAAAGAACCCCATTTTGAAATAAAAATTTTTAGCAGAATCTCAGAGTATGCATGCATGCATGCTAAAGTCGTTTCAGATGTGTCAGAATCTTTGTGACTCTACGGACTGTAGCTCTCCAGGTTCCTCTATCCATGGGATTCTCCAGGCCAGAGTGCTGGGGTGGGTTGCTGTGTCCTCCTCCAGGAGATCTCCCCGACCTAGGGATCAAAACTGCATTTCCTGTGGCTCCTGAATTGCAGGCAGATTCTTTGTTGCTGAGCTACCGGGGAAGCCCCATCTCAGTGTATATAAGAGATAAGATAGATCTTCCTTTGAAATGAAGCATGGCATATCCTTGTGCCCCAGCTCACTATATGCCACCTCGAGCCACCTATTGAGAACATTTTTTATGAACACCAGTATAGTAGATCTTTAGAGTTCTTCTAGCCTTTCAAATTTTCTCTATGAAATTGTCCATATGTCATTCTGCAGCAGTTTGCTAGCACATCAGTTTATTCCATGAAATCTTTGCTGGGCTGAATATATTTACAATACAACAAAGGGATGGTACAAAGATATCAGATGAATGATCATATAACAAAATTGAAAAAGGCTAATTTTAAGGAAAATGTCAAATCAAAACCAAACATACCAAAACAAAATCATTATAAGTTTATTCTGAAGCAATACAGGAGGCAGTACAGGAGAATTCTGATCCTGTAGAAAGGCAGCTGGCAAATTACTGCTCCACAATTCAGACTTTAGTGGGAGGTCTCAAAGTAGTGCAGCTGATTAAAGCTGCAGCTTCCACTCACAGGTAAAGGTTAGGTCCTGAATGGATAATCTGGACAACAGAGTTCTTTAAAGCAATTTCTGTGTGAATATTGGTTTCATTAATAAGTGGATAATTTTTTAAAAGAAAAAAAATTAATGGTGATTTTAAGAAAAAAATAGACAACCTTTCCGTTCAGTTCAGTTCATTTCAATTCAGTCGCTCAGTTGTGTCCAACTCTTTGTGATCCGATGAATCACAGCGTGCCAGGCCTCCCTGTCCATCACCAACTCCTGGAGTTCACTCAAACTCACGTCCATTGAGTCGGTGATGCCATCCAGCCATCTAATCCTCTGTCATTCCCTTTTCCTCCTGCCCCCAATCCCTCCCAGCATCAGAGTCTTTTCCAATGAGTTAACTCTTCGCATGAGGTGGCCAAAGTACTCAAGTTTCAGCTTTAGCATCATTCCTTCCAAAGAACACCCAGGGCTGTTCTCCTTTAGAATGGACTGGTTGGATCTCCTTGCAGTCCAAGGGACTCTCAAGAGTCTTCTCCAACACCACACTTCAAAAGCATCAGTTCTTCGGCACTCAGCTTTCTTCACAGTCCAATTCTCACAATCATACATGACCACTAGAAAAACCATAGCCTTGACCAGACGGACCTTTGTTGGCAAAGTAATGTCTCTGCTTTTCAATATGCTATCTAGGTTGGTCATAACTTTCCTTCCAAGGAGTAAGCGTCTTTGAATTTCATGGCTGCAGTCACCATCTGCAGTGATTTGGGAGCCCAAAAAAATAAAGTCTGACATTGTTTCCACTGTTTCCCCATCTATTTCCCATGAAGTGATGGGACCAGATGCCATGATCTTAGTTTTCTGAATGTTGAGCTTTAAGCTAACTTTTTCACTTAGGCATATCTAAAAGTGTCATCATATAATTAACATTTCATCATGTATACACAATATCAAATAATATTATTAAATTTTTCTTAATTATACTGTTTTATTGTTTGAAAATATAACTGAAATAAACAAGTAGTCTCATAAACACATCAATGAGCCTGTAATTTGGACTATCACTGAGTCGGAGGTTATAGTCCCTGTTTAAGGTATAGTTTAAAATGGATTACCTTCAAATAAGTTGGATAGAACCGAAGCTAGTGAACTCTGATTTTTCACTCAGGTAAAAGCTATTTTCTAAGCAGTCTACTGTGAAATCTGCCTATAGCAGGGAAAAAGAAAAGCAAAAATGATTTACCAACTGAATAAACCAGTTTATTATTTCAATTCAGTCGCTATAATAATAAGGAAAATGTCAATTTTAAATGTTTAAAATGTTAAACAATTTAAAATGTTCTCAATAAATTATTATTAAAATAAATGTATGTGCATTCTTAATGCTTAATACAACAATGGATCACCTTTTGGACTGGGGTAAAAGATGGCTTTTTACATAATGCATCTCCACAAACAAATGCAAAATATGGGAAGGAAAATGGAAGGAAAACCTAATTGTCACTTTTTATTCTCATGTTATCTTTTCTGTGCCTTGAGCTGTGGTGCACTTAAAAGGCAGCTTTTTGTGAAGAACAGATATACAAAGTACAATAAGAAATAAAAGTTGACCTTTAGCAGATACATAGCACTTATGTGATGAATAAAAATACAAACATTGTAAGCATTAAGGTAAAAGATTTAAAATATATCTGGCTGGGTCCCCAAACAACTCTTGACTAGATTTTTCTAGATGCTTATATTTTCCATAGTTTAGTGCATCCAAATCACAAAAGAATAGCCATGGGTCACCATTCATCATCATTATCAGGATAACAGTAAAAATAATACGTGCATGTATTTGATTTTTTTTCTTGCAATAAAATCACTGGAATAAGACATCTACAACCAAAGCAAGTAAGCAAGTGTTAGTCATTCAGTCGTGTTTGACTTTTTGCGATCCCATGGACCGTAGCCCACTAGGTTCCTCTGTCCTTGGAATTCTCCAGGCAAGAACACTGGAGTGGGTTGTCATTTCCTTCTCCAGGGCATCTTCCCATCCAGGGATCGAACCCAGGTCTCCCACATTACAGGCAGGCTCTTTACCATTTGAGCCACCAGGAACAGTATAAGTCTCTCTCTAAATGCAGCGAAGACATTTCTGTGCACTGGTACAAAAAGATGAAATGTTTAAAACACTGCTGCTGCTGCTAAGTCACTTCAGTTTTGTCCGACTCTGTGCGACCCCATAGACGGCAGCCCACCAGGCTCCCCTGTCCCTGGGATTCTCCACGCAAGAACACTGGAGTAGGTTGCCATTTCCTTCTCCAATGCATGAAAGTGAAAAGTGAAAGTGAAGTTGCTCAGTCGTGTCCGACACTTAGCATGGACTGCAGCCTACCGTAAGGCTCCTCCTAGTGTAAATTAAAAACATACCTTGATTTACCTGTTACTGAACACTGATGTTTTACATTCTTCCTCTATCTCTAGAGCAAAGGTCCACCCAAAATGGGGGGATGCATTCCTAAATGTGCACAGAAGGATTCACTGGGTTAAAGAAATAAGATGTTACAACTTCTCCTTCTATTCACTGCTTCAGTAAAAAGAAGACATAAATCTAAGCTTTAAAAAAAATGTTTTATATTATATTATATTATGGAAACAGTTGATTAAATGTTGTATTAGTTTCAGTTATACAACAAAGTGATTCAGTTATACATGTACATGTAGCTATTCTTTTTCAGATTTTTTTCCCATTTAGGTTATTACAGAATATTGGGATGAGTTCCCTGAGCTATACAATATATTTTTGTGGGCTTCCTACTTTAAACATAGCCCAGTGTATACAAATCAATCCCAAACTCCCAATCTATCTCCCATCCACTTCTCCCTGGTAACCACAAATTCATTCTCTAAATATGTGAGTCTGTATCTGTTTTGTAAATAAGTTCATTTGTATCATTAAAAAAAAAGATTCCACATATAAGTGATATTATATGATATTTGTCTTTGTCTGAAATGCTGGGCTGGGTGAACCATAAGCTGGAATCAAGGTTTCTGGGAGAAATATCAACAACCTCAGACATGCAGATGATATCACTCTAATCATAGAAAGTGAAGAGGAAGTAAAGAGCCTCTTGATGAGGATGAAAGAGGAGAGTGAAAATGCTGGCTTAAAACTCAACATTCAAAAAACTAAGATCACGGTGTCTAGTCCCATTGGTTCATGGCAAATAGATGGGGAAACAATGGAAACAGTGACAAACTTTATTTTGGGGGCTCCAAAATCGCTGTGGATGGTGACTGCAGCCATGAAATTAAAAGAAGGTTGCTCCTTGGAAGAAAAGCTATGGCAAACCTAGACAGCATATTAAAAGCAGAGACATGACTTTGCTGATGAAGATCCATATAGTTAAAGCTATGGTTTTTCCAGTAGTGAGAGTTGGACCATAAAAAGACTGAGCACCAAAGAATCAACGCCTTTGAACTGTGGTTCTGGAGAATACTCCTGATAGTCTCTTGGACTGCAGGATCAAACCAATCAATCCTAAAGGAAATCGATCCTGAATATTCATTGCAAGAACTGAAGCCCTAAAACTTTGACCACCTGATGTGAAGAGCCACATTCCAAAAGACCCTGATGCTGGGAAAGATTCAGGGCAGGAGAAGAAAGGGACAACAGAGGATGAGATGCTTGGATGGCATCATTGACTCAATGGACATGAGTTTGAGCAAACTGAGATATAGTGAAGGACATGGAAGCCTATCGTGTTGCAGTCCATGGGGCTGCAAAGAGTCGGACAGGACTTAGTGACTGGACAACAACAACTATCTCTGGGTCCATCTATGTTGCTGTGTTGGGCCCTTATTCATTGAGTTTGACAAAGTTGCGTTTCTACAGAGGATGGCGGTATCTCAAGGGAAACGTTGAAGGAACAGAGAGTAGAGGCTGGCAATGAAGTTCTATCTTGCTCTCACCGGACATGTTTGTTTTCAGCACTTTCTGACTTGCTGCATTTTATAAGGATGGAAAAAGGGGAAGCATTAGTGTCTCTGTTGTGTCCAACTCTTTGTGAGCCCATGGACTGCAGCCCACCAGGATTCTCTATCCATGGAATTCTCTAGGAAAGAATACTGGAATGAGCCACCATTTCCTTGTCCAGGACATCTTCCTGACCCAGGGATAGATATTGAATCTTCTGAATTTCAGGCAGATTCTTTACCATTTGAGCCACTATGGTAGCCCAGTTTATAAAGATGAGTCTGGTTAAAGGAGTTTATATTCACAACATTACCTAGTTCTATTGAAACTAACCCTTTTGAAAAGCACTATAAAAAGATTCTTCAAAACTATTGAGGAAAATCCTACTAGGCAAGCAAAGAAAACAGCAGGAGAATGGCTGAGCCAGTAAGTCCCTTAGTAATAGTTCTTCACCCTTATTATGCAGTAGAAACCATGATGATCTAATCAAATCTGACATGAATGGCAGAAAAATATATAACAATATCAAGTAAACGATGAAATATGGATTTATGTCCACCATCATTAATGACAAACCCTGCCTCAGCAAGGTTTTGTGCTTGAAAATTTAGCTAATAATAGAACTGCACTTCAATGCAATTTACACTGATACATATATATATATATATATATATTAACAAGGGAGAATCCAGTTTAAAGTTTAAAATTATTGCTTCAGTGAGCAACTGGACAAATTATTTATACTAAATTAGACATTTTAACAATGTTAAATGATATAATTTATTTTTCCTACATTGCCTAACTAATGGCATATTTCAGTATTTGCTTATTGGTTTATTGCTTTATAATGAATAATGTAATTCAAAGATGTATGGCCGGTTTATACAAATTTGAGCACTGAGGATTTGAAATAATACAACACATTACTTTATGTGGAAAATTTCAGATAATTCATTGAAAACAATAAAATAATAAGTAAAAATTAAAATTGAATCAATAAATACTTTCAGAGCTGGTATTTGAATTGAGTTGCTCCTATGTTTAGACAAATGTCACTTTACTAGTTTCCCCCAGGGTACCTCAACATCGTTTACAGAAGGGGAAACTCCTCTTTGAGTGATTTTCATGACTATCTGGTTATTTCAACATTAATGGTTATTATTAATCAAAAATTACTTTTACAACTACATAACAATGTCAACCAAATTTCTTCACATGATGGTTCTGATCATGATTCTAAAAACTTATGTCTGACAATGTGTTATGTAATTATTTGAAGAAGAAAAAGATTAGTGCTATAACACACTGTATGATTAGATATATCATTTGAAATATTAAAAGTTAAGGCTGAGAACATCAAATATGTCATTAAGGCCAAGTATATCCCAATAGCTATATATTCAGGTATTTAAAAAATATGTTCTTTTCATTTATTCTCATATATTTTATACAAAATTTAATTAACTAATTTCATTTTTCTTTTATTTCACTTATTTTATTAGAAAATTATTTGAAAATATTTAATTATATGAGATCTTTAAAAATGTTTTCCTTGAATGGAATATGAGTTTTATTTACTTCTCAAATAACAATAATATATTAACCTGTGATTTTTAAAGCAGAATTACCAATTGTATTTGGCTTCATTAAAGTGAAAATTTGTTTTCACCTGGTAGGTATTCATCAGTTGAACAGTAGGAATTCAGTCTAGTGTATCTGTACAAATATTAAAAAGCTAGTCATGGCTAACTCAGCTGTTAAAATTATATGTGATCATTTTAACAGACAATTTATATTTCAATGATTATTTCAAATATATCTCATAATGATCATCCTCAAGGAAAAATGTATTATTTAAAACTCTGCCCCAAGTTCCTAAACATACCTCTATTAAAGAAATAATGGCAGAAAATAGCACTTCAGTTCCAGAATTAGGTTCCTGCTTGCCAATTGCTCTTAAGGTAAATCATTTAAACCAGGTGTTTTGAATTCTTTCAAATATTGTTGTTTGCTGAACAAATACATTTTTGACATAATGTACATATCACAAAAGGGAATAAGATCATCAATATTTTCTTGTGATAATATCTGGCAAAAGGTAATGAGGTTTATATAATATTAGGAAATTGACCCTGAATATTCATTGGAAGGTCTGATGCTGAAGCTGAAGCTCCAATATTTGAGTCACCTGATGCAAAGACTTGACTCATTGGAAAAGACTGTGATGCTGGGAAAGACTGAGAGCAGGAGGAGACGGGAGCAATAGAGGATGAGATGGCTGGATGGCATCACAGACTCAGTGGACATGAGTTTGAGCAAACTCCAGGAGATAGTGAAGGACAGGGAAGCCTAGTGTGCTGCAGTCCATTGGGTCACAAAGAGTTGGACATGATTTTGTGACTGAGCAACTACAACAATTATATAATCTTGGACAACTCATACTTTTCTTGGTCCACCTACCATATAAAATGGTTAAAAGCTTTCAATGGAATATTTTGGAGCTGTTAACAAGAATTCATATATGTGAAAGAACTATGCAGAATTTAAAGAACATGGAATAGGTAACATTACTCTTATCTATGATGCTGACTTGAATGTTTCTTCTTTTAATGATATGCCTCAATTTTAAAATTTCCATTCTGAATTTCACTATCTTTCTTTCCTTAGAATTTTTAGATTTATTCCTAAATCCATTAAAAATTTCAATTTTATGGGGCTGAGAAAAATGATGTTCTAAAAAAGTCTGCAAGAGAGTTTTGCATAAGAGCTCCAAGAGTAATCATACACCACCAAATGAGAAAAAAAAAATAGTAAATTTTTAAAATGATTATATAACTTTTAAGAAAAATATTAAAATATGTCATGCTTCTAAATAAGTTATTAAATGATAGTAAAGATTTTTTTTTAATGTTTTTAGACATTTCTGGGCCAGTTTTATGTTTATGCTAGTTTATTTTGTTCTACTTTCACTTTCATTGATGTGTGAAGTCTTGACTAGAATAATAATTATTCTTAGTGTGATTTTAAACTTTTTACACTTGAAAAGGCCATTTGTTACATATAAATAGTGAGTGCTCAGTCGTGTCCCACTCTTTGCAGCCCAGTGGACTGTAGCCCATCAGGCTCCCGGTTCATGGAATTTACCAGGCAACAATACTCGAGTGGGTTGCCATTTCCCTCTCCAGGGGATTTTTCCTGACCCAGGGATCCTGTAACTCCTGCACTGGCAGACAAAAATTCTTTACCACTGTGTCACCCACGAAACCCAAAAGAACAGACCACTCTGTAATTTGACAGTGTATTCACTGGTATTTGATATATGTAGTACTATAAAACCTAAGCAGAATGGACTGCATATCTAAGGAAACAAATATATTTATTATTTAAATTAAATGTATTAGTAATAATATTCCAATTATTGATGATGCTTTCATAAATGAAGAAAATGAGATTCAGAAAGTCTCAATGAATTGCCAACTTTCCCCAGAGAGCAAGAGTCTAAGTGGCATTTGAATCAAGTGTATCACCAATGCTGATATTTTGTTTATTTAAACTACAATGCATCACACATAGTAATACGTTTTGTCAAATAAAACTCTGGAAATATCTCTGGCTATTTAAAATCTCATGATAGTGTGACATGAAAACACTAATGTTTTGATTACTAGATTAATGACATATGTAAAATAATATTTATTAATCACAACTGTGTTTTAAAAATCATACTAAGTGCAAAGAAGTTTTCAAAAGTAAGTGATGCTTCTGAAAAGTGAGTGAACGTTTTGATCACTTAAACTATTAGTGACACTACCTTCTATCTGCACAGTATTTACACAGCACTACATATTTTCTCATTTTTTTAAATAAACATTTAAATATACTTCTCATTTTAAAACAATAAATGAATATATTAATTCTAAGGATAGCTAAGCTATTTGCTGCTGCTGCAGCTGCTAAGTCACTTCAGTCGTGTCCGACCCTGTGTGACCCCATAGACGGCAGCCCACCAGGCTCCACCGTCCCTGGGATTCTCCAGGCAAGAACAATGGAGTGGGTTGCCATTTCCTTCTCCAATGCATGAAAATGAAAAGTGAAAGAGAAGTCGCTCAGTCGTGTCTGACTCTTCGGGACCCCATGGAATGCAGCCTACCAGTCCCTTCTATCCGTGGGATTTTCCAGGCAAGAGTACTGGAGTGGGGTGCCATCACCTTCTCCAAGCTATTTGCTAAATATCCCAGATTTAATAAGTCTTAAGAACTTATCTCTTGACCAAGAGCTTTTTATTTCTTCTCCATTGAATTAGTAATTCTTAACCCAGGAATCTTCTCTGGGGTATTGGAGAAGACTCTTGAGAGTCCCTTGGACTGCAAGGAGATCCAACCAGTCAGTCCTAAAGGAAATCAACTCTGAATATTCACTGAAAGGACTGATGCTGAAGCTGAAACTCCAATACTTTGGCCACCTGATCTGAAGAACTGACTCATTTGAAAAGACCCTGATGCTGGGGAAGATTGAAGGCAGGAGGAGAAGGGAACAACAGAAGATGAGATGGTTGGATGGCATCACCAACTCAATGGACATTAGTTTGAGTAAACTCTGGGAGTTGGCCATGGACAGGGAGGCCTGGCGTGCTGCAGTACATGGGGTGGCAAAGGTCGGACATGACTGAGTGACTTAACTGAACTAAACCCAGGAGTCTAAAGATTCTGTAATTGTGTGCATGACTCTGTGTGTACTGGCAGTCCACTGGCCTCAAAGCTTTCCATAAACTCAATAAACTTTATAATTGCACAATTCAAAACTCAAAGAACCAGAGTTGATTCTTGATAAATCAAAATGGCAAGGAATATTGAAAAGAATGCATGTGCATGTATTTGCTCTGTCATGTCAGACTCTGTCACCCCACAGACTATAGCCCGCCAGGCTCCTCTCTCCATGGGATTATCCCAGCAGGAATTCTGGAGAGGGTTGCCCTTTCCTCCTCCAGGAGATACTCCTGACCCAAGGATCAAACTCAAGTCTCCTGGATCTCCTGCATTGGCAGGTGAATTCTTTTCCACTGAGCAACCTGTGAAGCTCCCAAAATAGCACATGTGTGTGTGTGTGTATATATATATATATATATATATACACACATTTATATATATGTATAATTGGATCACTTTTCTGTTCAGCAGAAATAAACATAATGATGTAAATCAACTATACTCAATAAAAAGTTTTCAAAGAACAAAAAATAAGATAGTTTAACACATTTTCAATTGTTGCTCTTTGATCAGTTTGGCTCATTCACTGTAATGGATGGTATTTCTTCAGTATTCTAGATAGACACTGGATTTTATGTACAAGTTACTGAAATCTTGAAACTAAATCGAGCAATGATGGACCATGGGTATTCAATGCCTGGCATTTCTCAATAATGGACACTACACATTACCTTTCATAGAGTGAGTTTAGTCTGAGCATCCTCCAGCAATGCCATTGTAGGCATAGTGGGGACAGGTAAAGGACACTGTACCACACTACAGAGGTGGTGATGATGTTCTTAGGAAATTCTTATGGTTAGCACTGGTAGGTGCTCTGCCTGAACTGAAAGAAACACCATTAGTACCCTCCTCATTGGGCTTCTCAGATGGCTCATGGGTAAAGAATCCTGCTGCAATTCAGGAGACAGAGGAGACATAGGTTCAATCCCTGGGTTGGGAAGATTCCCTGGAGAAGGAAATGAAAATACACTCCAATACTCTTGTCTGGGAAACCCCATAGACAGAGGAGCCTGGTGGGCTACCATCCACGGGGTTGCAAAGGGTTGGACATGACTGAGTGACTAAGCACACCCGTGCACATTCCTCACTGAGAATGGGCTCTCTCTTCATTTCCAGCCCATTCTCTCCTTGTGAGTATCAAATGGAAAGACTTTCCAAAGCTTCTGCTGCACTCCAGCTCCTCAGGAAGCTAGAATATTCGTTCTCAAAGAAACCAAGTCTCAAATATAGGAAATCAGATTTTAACCCCCCCCCTTCCTTTTCCTCTATTCCCCTCCCCCAATAAAAGCCCTTCACTAGAATTTGTTCAAATCTTCCTTAGATTTTTATTGACAGCCAAGGTTAAGAACCATTAGCATAGAGCTTATCTGTTCAGTAAAGCCACCTTAGATGGGTGAAAGCCCATGAGAGGTCATTAACACATACAGAGAACTGGCTGAGTATCATTCCCAAATAGGAATTTATAAGTTTTTCTTTCTTCATGACTTTTGAGGGTACCAGCATCCAGCTAACACAGCTACCAAGGCCACATCCATCTCAAGGGATCTATAAAGCTCTCACTAGTTCACCAGATTGCCCTGATCCTAGGTTGCAGACCTGTGTGGACCATGATTTTATATATTTTTATATATATATATACACATATATATATATACATATACATACTAATATACATATACACACACACATGTATGGGACCATGAAAAAAATATATACATACACACATGTGTGGGAACCTCAATTTGACTTTAGCACATTTTAACCTTTGTAAGGAATTTAGAAACAATTTTCTGAATACAAAGGGGAACTCCTGGACTTCCCTGGTGGTACAGTGAATAAGAATCCACCTTCCAGTGCAGGGACTTGGGTTTGAGTCCTGTTTGGGAAGATTCCACATGTCACAAAGCAACTACAGCCCATGTGCCATGACTACTGAGCCTGTGTACTGCAACTACTGAAGCCTGCCTGCCCTAGAGCCTGTGCTTCACAAGAAAAGACAGGGCACTGAGAAGCCTGTACAATGGCAACTAGAAGATAACTGCTGTTTGCTGCAACTAGAAAAGCCCTTGCACAGCAACAAAGAACTAGTGTGGCCAAAAAATTAACAAATAAATATATAGAAAATTTTCAAAAAGGACTCCCTATATTTTATGTTGGGCCGCTTGTTTAGAAAGTTGAATATTGTACAAAACAAACTGCTATATTGAACATTGCTCAATTACCTGTTATTCTGTCACTGACAAAAACTTCTCTTCCAAGGTAAAATAGCTATGCTAATCCGTTAGCCCTTTTATTGTCTGGTTATCAAGAGACATGACTGGCACTTAGGATTTGAGAGCATGCAAATTATTTCTTAATCTTTATATATTCCCTGAATTCTCAATTAGCCTAAGAAATGAGAAGGGAGGAAAAGTATTATTCCTTAACAAGTCAGCATAGCTGATAAATTTCTTTTTAACTGCCCTGTTGTTTAGATTTTTTTTTTTTCATTTACAGTGAACATCATTCATGTCGTCCACTATAGAAAGATGTTTTCCTTAGGGCATTTCCCTCTAAATAGTCTAGTTTCAGCCATATCACTCACTGTAACAGCTGAGATTAATGCAGCTTTTCAACCATCTTTAAGCAAGAATATTCAGATGCTTTAGCAGCTGCCCAGCTTCTTAAGAACTCACTAATCCTTTAATCTCCAGACACTTTTTTTTTTTCATAAAAGATTCACAAGCAAAACAAATGCAATATGGATCAAAAAATTTAATCAGAATGCTTAAAATGCAATTACATTCATCAGGGTGTTCTGTTAGGCTGGGTATTAAATCTGGGCTTTATTCAATATCCTCCTTTTATTATAAAGCAATATTTTTCCACTCTGTAAACCATCTGATCCCTAGGCTAATGTCCTCTCTGCTAAATATTAAAAAAGAGAGAACACTATGAAAAACGAGCTGGAAAAATATCCCACTTATTTCAATGAAAAAAGTTCAAATCCGACTTTTTCTGAAATCTTGTCTTATAAATGACCAGATAATTTGACCACCTGGAAGTTATACTTTCAAACAGTAGCTGCGGGGTTGTTATCCTACTTTAAATGTCAAGTGTACATCCTCCTACACAACCTCTTGATCGAGTAAAAACTGTCCACAATTTAAATTTGAATATAATAGTCTATTGTTCAAAAATCAGCATTTGCAAGGTTTAAAGGAATGTTGGCTTCTTCATGCAAGCTGAGTAGCCTCATACGTAAAGAAACAAAAATCCATCTTGTTTATATCTCTCCAATTCTCTATTCCACATCTAATAGCATTCAACTGTTAACAATGGCTTTGAAATAAAGAGCTGTCCAGCACAGTGTGATTTGAAACAGCTGGGCGCTTCTTCTAAGTCTACACCCCAGCTGTAACATGGTGGCTGGAGTTTTGTAAGACATATGGAAGTGTCTTAAGTGAGGCAGCGGAAGGAGTTCAGAGATTTCCCCTGACAAACGTAGAGTAAAGAAAACTTACTCAAAGATGCAGATGCACTTAGACCTAAGCTTCGCTTAATATTTAATGAACTGTTCATAAAATTTGTAAGTGGCCCAATTATGCATTAATCCAATTTGTCTTTCTTCCTAAAGTGACCTTTTGCAAATTAAAAAAAAAATAGCTTAATTCCAATTTTTCCAGGTTAGGTACAAACAAGTGATCAGTACATTATTGTAATCCTTTAATGGGTAATCAAGTGATTATTATAATAATGTTAAAATCTATTATGTATAAATAATTCAGTTGCCCCTTGTGCTACTCCCAACTGAGTCCATATGACAGCACTACAAGGACCAGGAAGGAAATTAAAGGTTTCAAGTGACTCGATGCACAACTGGCTGTACATTCCCTGAAGACTAGGAAACTGCCACAGGCAACGATACTACACTGCAATGACTACCGTAACTGGCAATGAGAACTCTCAATTTTTGAGGGCTTTCTATGTGCCAGGCTCAATATGCGTTATATTATTAAGTTTTTGTAATAGCTTCATAATGTTGTTTGGTGTGTATTATAAACTTATCACCTAGTCCACTTTGTCTAACATTCACATACATGGTTATTACAATTACTCATGTTACAGATGAGAAAACTAATAACTAGAAAGGTTATATACCTTGAGCAAGGTTACACAGAAAGGAAGAGACAGAGTTAGGCTCTGAATCAAAGCCAGATTGTCTGACTTGAGCCCATGCTCTTATTTTCTAGACTAATGCTGTCTTCCAACATCCCCTATACCCTGAAACTAATTCTCTATCTGGACCTATTTGTCACAAGATACTTTGAAACATAGAGCTTAAACTCTTATATTTCTGATATTAGATTCAAGAAGTAAAATATCTAGAAAACTTGACCCTGGCTAAAGTGGATCCATCTGTGTGTGTGTACAGGATGTGTCCTGCTGCGTCATATGTAGGATAAGCCATGACCACACCTGGTGTGGCCTGGATAACACAGGAAAAAAAAAATAGAACAAATATGTTTGCAATTAGTAGAATATTACAAGAATTCTCCCTTGTATGGAAACTGAAATTAAACCTTGACTCAATGGATTAAGATGCTACCAATCCAGTGCCTTCTGACCAGTTTCTCAAGTCTCAGCAGGCTGCACTGACTACCTGACTTAGGAAGTGCCTCTTTGGGAACTAGGAAGCATTTGGAGAGTGATATCTATTCATTTTTATCCGTGAATATCATTGCTCTGCTTCTAGGTTGGTTCAGAGGTAAACTGAAGGGAGAGAAACCATAAACCTGGTCAAAGTTATCAGTCCTGCAATACTATGAACATGCACTGGTCTTTTTGTTCAATCCTGGTACATAAAATTTGCCTGGGAGAATCCAGTGGTTCAGGAGTTAGGCACTGAAGTTATCCATCAGATCAGATCAGATCAGATCAGTCACTCAGTCATGTCCGACTCTTTGCTATCCCATGAATCGCAGCACGCCAGGCCTCCCTGTTCATCACCAACTCCCGGAGTTCACTCAGATTCACGTCCATTGAGTCGGTGATGCCATCCAGCCATCTCATCCTCTGTCGTCCCCTTCTCCTCCTGCCCCCAATCCCTCCCAGCATCAGAGTCTTTTCCAATGAGTCAACTCTTCGCATGAGGTGGCCAAAGGACTGGAGTTTCAGCTTTAGCATCATTCCTTCCAAAGAAATCCCAGGGCTCATCTCCTTCAGAATGGACTGGTTGGATCTCCTTGCAGTCCAAGGGACTCTCAAGAGTCTTCTCCAACACCACAGTTCAAAAGCATCAATTCTTCAGTGCTCAGCCTTCTTCACAGTCCAACCTG
>NW_011495032.1:33938920-33971500 GCF_000754665.1 Bison bison bison
CATACATGACCACAGGAAAAACCATAGCCTTGACTAGATGAACCTTTGTTGGCAAAGTAATGTCTCTGCTTTTGAATATGCTATCTAGGTTGGTCATAACTTTCCTTCCAAGGAGTAAGCATCTTTTAATTTCATGGCTGCAGTCACCATCTGCAGTGATTTTGGAGCCCAGAAAAATAAAGTCTGACACTGTTTCCACTGTTTCCCCATCTATTTCCCATGAAGTTATGAGACTGGATGCCATGATCTTCGTTTTCTGAATGTTGAGGTTTAAGCCAACTTTTTCACTCTCCACTTTCACTTTCATCAAGAGGCTTTTTAGTTCCTCTTCACTTTCTGCCATAAGGGTGGTAGAATGTAGTATATCTATTCCCTGAATTCTAGAGATTCCAAATATGAGGAACTGTCAAGAGTAACATATATGCAAAAAATTGAGATGTATCAAAGTAAATCAGTAATTTATCAGCTGGAAAGCTACTAGCAGATGCTCAGCTAAGTTTGGCATTTGTCACACTTTAGTTTTCTGGTACATAAATATCCCTCCAATGACTGATATGAGCAAACCACATACAAAATTTCACTTAGCAGACAATAGCTCAAATATTGTGTATAACCTAATAAATCTCACATTATCCATTTTTATATATCTCTGGTGATGTTCAGACTAAGAAAAACACACAGCATTGTGCTATATAAACTTTTTTTTTCTTTGTATGAATATGGAAAACATATATTCCGCCCATAATAACATAATGAAAAATTCTAGGACTAGATATTTCTGTTTTATAAATAGTAATACATATTATTTATTACTTTAATCCAGGACAATTGTGATAGTGAAAGTACATGATCATAACTAAGACTGGGAAAACAGATGGGAATACTTTGGGCTAACTGGGACATCTGATCATCATATTTATAAAGTAATACAGAATTTGCACTATTTTTGTATATAACTCAAAATTTGAAATATATTTCCTACTCATTAAAGGGGTTTCAAACAATTTCAATGAAACAATGAAAGCACTGAATTATTCTAGTAATAACACAAAATATTTTTCCTTTCCAATGTTTAATTTTCAAAATTGATATATATCTTGAGTACTCAAGATATATTTCTTTAAAATAGACATATGGTACTAGCTCTTAGATCTTCTAAATATCCTTTTATAGACATATTTAAAGTCACTCATTACTGTTTTAAAAGTATGCAACAACTTAACTATTTTTATGTCCTTTAAAAAAACAAGATTTTATTTTATGTTTTTTTATTTCACAATATTCGAAGTTACTGAAAACTTAGTTATAAAGATAAAAGCATACATAGTCTCCGAATTATATTTTTGTTAAGACCCTCTTTCTACACTAGCACTGCAAAGCGTCTAGCCAAAAAATATAAAATATCTTATGACACAACAAAGTACAAGGTAAAATAGCACCATATTCTATGTCCAAATAGCATGTATCAGCTTTAATAATAACTTCAGGGGAAACAACAGAATATTCTAATAGGAGTTTCTCTATGGGATCTCAGGTTAATCATTAACTTTTTGCTATTTGGTCCATTAATATATCCAGAGTTGACCAAACAGCCTTCAAGACTTTGCCTGAAACAGACTTTCATGCTACTAACACTTTTAGTTTCTACTTGTTTCTAAGTTTCTATTCAGTTTTCACAGAATTGTGTATTTGTTTGCTAAGAGCTGCTAATTTTTAATTACCTCTCCTGCCTATTTCAGGTACAGTGGTATGCAGCGGCTTGTTATATTAGCAATTATCATCTGGGAATTTTGTGAATGTTTTGTCTAAATCTGGCAGAATTGTGTTACATGTTAAAGCTGGGTTTTGAGTCCCTCCACTGCAAGTTCCTGTTCATTTATCCTCTATCTAAGTGGCAATCAGAATTAGTCACCTGACATATGCTTTTATTTATTTAATAAAGGTGAGGGATTACACCAACAATTATAGAAAATGCTATTATTAATAAGTTGTATTCTTATTCTCAAAAAACATTATAATTCAGCAGAGGACAAAAAATAATTAGAGATAACCTCAGATATTAAATAGTATATGAAATAACAGAGTTCTACAGGTACTCAGAAAACAGAAAGGTTTCTTGGTTAGGGTCATCAGATTAGACTTATCAGTGAGTTAACAACTGGAAGAGATGGTGGAAAAGGTCATATTAGATGGTGGAGTTGTCATGGATGAAGATTAGAAAGAATACAGTGTTTGAAGAATGATAGTAATTCATATGTCTGGAAAATATAAATTAATATTCATATTAATTCACACTAATTAATAGATGGACTAGATCATGTTTCATTAATCAAGAGTTCAGTACCACAGACAAGACAGCGCTAGATTTTATTTTCTTTTTCTCACCACTGCAAGATATCTAAAACTAAGTAATAATAGTAATTATCTTCACATTCTGAGGAGTTTAGATTCTGATGTGTTCACAATTATATGTACGAAGTTTAAGGTAGGACACTGGGACCTTGCCATCTGATTCAAAGGTTGTTTTGACCCCCTCTGCCTGATAGGCAATACAATTATAGAACTGCAGCTGATATAAATTGTTTCAGAGACTCATGTTTGAAATAAATTATACTTTTAAAACTAATCAGCCTGCAATAAAACTAAGAACAGATAAAATGGCATACACACAATTTTGTTTTGAATAAAAAATTGACAGAGGATGGACAAAATTTGACCTGAAAAAGTGGGACTAAGTTAAAAAAAAAAAAAAGAAAAAATACAGATATAAAAGCTTTCTAAAAAAAAAAAATCCACAAAGAAGAATATATATCAGATAATATGTATTAATGCAGCAAATCATTCTTTTAAAATCTACTAGAAAAATTATGTATATTGAAAATTGATTTGGCATGGAAAAAAGGCAGAATGGAAAATTATGTCCTAAAAAACATGGTCAGAGATTAAACTGCCTTAATACAGTTCAACCCAGAAAATAACTTTAAAATCTGAACGAGGGCAAAACAGCAGAAGCAAAGCATCTAATGGATTCAATTATTTTGGATTCAATATAGTTTCCTCCTTTGCTAAACTAGAAGCCCTTACTTCTTTTTCATGTTTATATTCAAAAAAAGATTTGCCTAAAGTTCTAAAATATAATAAATAAATACATGTGAGCTGAATAACATGGTTACTGTAAAACTGAACCTTATGAGTGATGCAAAAATGGCTATATTTATCAGAATCACATGGTATATTTCTGACTGAGACTATATATATGTGTGTGTGTGTGTGTGTGTGTATGTATATATATATAGAGAGAGAGAGAGAAAGAGAGAGAAGGAAATGGCACCCTCACTCTAGTATTCTTGGACGGAGGAGCCTGGAGGGCTATAGTCCATGGGGTTGCAGAGTAGGATATAACTGAACTCACACACTTATATATCTTCCCCTAGTTCCTGAACAGGGCTCCTAAAACCCTTGTAAATTCCTAAGTGATAAGAGACTAGAAGCCTCCTTTGTTAAAATGAGGCAACTTTGGGTAGACTCCTCAGATGGCACCTAGATCAGAACTAGTCACCGAAAGATTAAGCCATGATTAGAAGCTGGGTATTTTCAGCCTCATGCTCCAGAGAGGGGAAAGGGGCTGGAAGTATAGTTCATAATTGATCATGCCCAATGAGGAAGCCTGTATAGAATCCCAGTAAAGGTCATTCAGAGAGCTTCCGGGTTGGTGAACATGTGGAGGTTCTGGGAAAGTGGGAGCAGAGAGGGCATAGGAGCTCCACACCCCTCCACACGTACCTTGCCTTACACATCTTTTTCACCTGGATGTTCATCTGTATCCTTAATTAGACCCTTTAATAAAGTAACAAGCATAGGTGTTTTCCTGAGTTCTGTGAGCTGCTCTAGCAAACGCATGGAAACCAAGGAGAAGGGTCTTTGGAACCTTAGGTCTACAGCAGTTTGTCAGAAGCACAGGTGATAACCTAGCTTTGCACCTGGCATCTGAAGTAGCGAGTGGCCCAGACTTATGGGACTGATGTGTAATCTGGGGAATCTGATCCTATTTTCAAGGAGATAATGCTAGAACTGAATTAAATTGTAGGCCACCCAGCTGGAGTAACAGAGAATTACTTGATGTTCAAGGCTGGGGGACTTCCATGCATTTGGTGAGTACAAGTAGAAAGTAAGTGTTTCTTTCTAACACCATACACAAAAATAAACTCAAAATGGATTAAAGATCTAAACGTAAGACCAGAAACTATATAACTCCTAGAGGAGAACATAGGCAAAACACTCTCCGACATAGATCACAGCAGGATCCTCTATGACCCACCTCCCAGAATACTGGAAATAAAAGCAAAAATACACAAATGGGACCTAATTAAAATTAAAAGCTTTTGAACAACAAAGGAAACTATAAGCAAGGTGAAAAGACAGCATTCAGAATGGGAGAAAATAATAGCAAATGAAGCAACTGACAAACAACTAATCTCAAAAATATACAAGCAACTCCTACAGCTCAATTCCAGAAAAATAAATGTCCCAATCAAAAAATGGGCCAAAGAACTAAACAGACATTTCTCCAAAGAAGACATACAGATGGCTACAAACACATGAAAAGATGCTCAACATCACTCATTATCAGAGAAATGCAAATCAAAACCACTATGAGGTACCATTTCACGCCAGTCAGAATGGCTGTGATCCAAAAGTCTACAAGCAATAAATGCTGGAGAGGGTGTGGAGAAAAGGGAACCCTCTTACACTGTTGGTGGGAATGCAAACTAGTACAGCCACTATGGAGAACAGTGTGGAAATCCCTTAAAAAACTGGAAATAGAACTGCCTTATGACCCAGCAATCCCACTGCTGGGCATACATACTGAGGAAACCAGAATTGAAAGAGACACGTGTACCCCAATGTTTATCACAGCACTGTTTATAATAGCCAGGACATGGAAGCAATCTAGATGTCTATCAGCAGATGAATGGATAAGAAAGCTGTGGTACATATACACTTACTCAGCCATTAAAAAGAATACATTTGAATCAGTTCTAATGAGGCAGATGAAACTGGAGCTGATTATACAGAGTGAAGTAAGCCAGAAAGAAAAACACCAATACAGTATACTAACGCATATATATGGAATTTAGAAAGATGGTAACAATAACCCTGTATGCGAGACAGCAAAAGAGACACAGATGTACAGAACAGTCTTTTGGACTCTGGGAGAGGGCAAGGGTGGGATGATTTGGGAGAATGGCATTGAAACATGTATAATATCATATATGAAATGAATCACCGGTTCAGGTTCAATGCAGGATACAAGATGCTTGGGGCTGGTGCACTGGGATGACCCAGAGGGATGGTATGGGGAGGGAGGAGGGAGGGGGGTTCAGGATGGGGAACATGTGTATACCTGTGGCGGATTCATGTTGATGTATGGCAAAACCAATACAAGATTGTAAAGTAATTAACCTCCAATTAAAATAAATAAATTTATATTAAAAAAAAAACAAAAATAAATGTAAGTGTTTTGTGTGATATTCACACCAAGAAGACTCAGAGGGGAGAAAAAAATAGTAGAAGCAAAAGACCTTTTTTCTTTTTTCCCTCAACATAGGAAGGAAAAAGCTGACATTTTCAATTACACTTAGGAACTACGGAGGGCATAAAATGGTCCTTGTCTTCAAGATGTTTTTGTCTTACTGTGATGAGAGAGTAAGTGAAAATGCAAACAAGAGATACATGGTTGAATGCTTCAGTTCTGTTCAGTTCAGTCGCTCAGTCGTGTCTGACTCTTTGCAACCCCATGGATCGCAGCACGCCAGGCCTCCCTGTCCATCACCATCTCCCAGAGTTCACTCAGACTCACGTCCATCGAGTCAGTGATGCCATCCAGCCATCTCATCCTCTGTCATCCCCTTTTCCTCCTGCCCCCAATCCCTCCCAGCATCAGAGTCTTTTCCAATGAGTCAACTCTTCACATGAGGTGGCAGCTTTAGCATCATTCCTTCCAAAAAACACCCAGGGCTGATCTCCTTTAGAATGGACTGGTTGGATCTCCTTGCAGTCCAAGTTGAATGCTTCAAATACAGCAATTTCAAGACCCATTTGTTGAGAATAGTTTCTTAAGAATTTTTTAAAATTATTAAAAGCAGAAGAGATATGACTAGAGGCTAAGCATTCTGCATTTTACTTTTATGAAGCACTTGGAATAATATCCACTGTGTTAGGTGCTTTTATCAGTCTTGATAAGGTCTGTATTGTTATTCTCTGCTATAAGGACATTTGGTGAAATAGCCATATAAAACAATTAAAAGTATTAATAAGCTTCAATGGGCTTCCCTGTGGCTCAGTGGTAAAGAATTTGCCTGCCAATGCAGGAGACGCATGTTTGATCCCTGGGTCAGGAAGATCCCCTGTAGGAGGAACTGGCAGCCTACTCTAGTATTCTTTCCTGGAAAATCCCATGGACAGAGGAGGCTGGAAGGGGGGTCACAAAAGAGTAGGACACAACTTAGTGACTAAACAACAAACAACAAATAAGCCTCAACATGCATTGCACTATTGCTGTCATTTATAACTTTCATTCAGTCTCCATTGCTTCCACTCTAATCTAAGTCCTAATCATTTAATTCAGTGTCAGTCTCTTTTGAGTCTTGAATGCTTTCAAATATCTTCAAATTTTAATCCATCTATTATTAGCAGGTGAGTCATTCAAAACCAGAATTTTCCATATATCACTCCAAGCTCAAACTATGGAAAAGCCCTCTAGTGAATTGAAGTGAAATCGTTCAGTCATGTCCAACTCTTTGCGACCCCATAGACTGTTGCCTACCAGGCTCCTCCATCCATGGGATTTTCCAGGCAAGAGTACTGGAGTGGGTTGTCATTTCCTTCTCCAGAGGATCTTCCGGACCCAGGGATTGAACCAGGGTCCCCTGCATTGTAGGCAGACGCTTTATCGTCTGAGCCACCAGGAAAAGCCCTCTGACATTCAGTAAAAAAACAGTAAGTGAGGGATTTACTTAAATTTTCTTTTAATGACTCAGAGCCAGTGTTGCATATTTTAATACAGGCAGTCCTTGACTTACAATGGATCAAATTTTTTCCCACTTTATGATGCAAAAGCAATATGCACTCAATAAAAATCAAGTTTGGATCTTTTCCTAGGCTAGCCCCATGTGGTACAAAATACCCTGTTCTAATACTGGGCAGCAGAAGCAAGCTGCAGTACACAGTCAGCCACTCTGTTCATGGAGGGTTAAACATCTGATACACTTACTATCATTCTGTACTCATTTTTTCTGGGCTCCAAAATCACTGCAGATGGTGACTGCAGCCATGAAATTAAAAGATGCTTACTCCTTGGAAGGAAAGTTATGTCCAACCTAGATAGCATATTCAAAAGCAGAGACATTACTTTGCCAACAAAGGTCCGTCTAGTCAAGGCTATGGTTTTTCCAGTGGTCATGTATGGATGTAAGAGTTGGACTGTGAAGAAGGCTGAGTGCCGAAGAATTGATGTCTTTGAACTGGGGTGTTGGAGAAGACTCTTGAGAGTCCCTTGGACTGCAAGGAGATCCAACCAGTCCATTCTGAAGGAGATCAGCCCTGGGATTTCTTTGGAAGGAATGATGCTAAAGCTGAAACTCCAGTACTTTGGCCACCTCATGCGAAGAGTTGACTCATTGGAAAAGACTTTGATGCTGGGAGGGATTGGGGGCAGGAAGAGAAGGGGACGACAGAGGATGAGATGGCTGGATGGCATCACTGACTCTGGACGTGAGTCTGGGTGAACTCCGGGAGTTGATGATGGACAGGGAGGCCTGGCGTGCTGCGATTCTTGAGGTCGCAAAGAGTCAGACACAACTGAGCAACTGAACTGAACTGAACTGTACTCATTCAACAATTCTGTTTTACACTTTCATAGTAACAGTATTCAATAAATTACATGAGATAGTCAATACTTCATTTTAAACTAGGTTTTGAGTTATTAGATTGGCTTATCTGGTGGCTCAGATGGTAAAGAATCTGCCTGCAAGGCAGGAGACTTGAGTTCAATCGCTGGGTAGGGAAGATCCCCTTGAGAAGGGAATGGCTATCCTCTCCAGTGTTCTTGCCTGGAGAATTCCATGGACAGAGGAGCCTGGCACTCTACAGTCCATGGGGTTGCAAAGAGATGTACACAACTGACCTTCTAACTGTAGGCTAAAGTACTTAGCACATTTGAGTTAGGCTTAATGATGTTCAGTTGGTTAGGTGTACTGAATGTATTTCAACTTAAGATATTTTCAACTCATGAGGGATATGTAACCCTATTATATATTGAAAAAGATCTACATAGAGGAGATTATGGATATTATGCTAAGTCTATACCAACACACCTTAAACTAGAACACACTACTCTACAAAAAGGCTTACACATTTTATCTGGGGGATGCTAAATTATTACAGTAGTAGTTTGTCTAAATAAATGAAAAAGAAGATAAGACATTCCACTCTTTCTCCTTTGGAATCCTACTGTTCACTCCAAGAGATTATGCTTTTCTTAGCTGAATATGATCTAAAAAGAAAGTGACTGAATTGCATAATCCTTCCTCTGGTGTTCTTACTGGTGGCTAGAACTTAGACATCAGCTCCTTACAATACAGTTAAATTTTTAAAAAAATCAAGATACTACCACTGGCATTCTATCTTCACTTTCAAAAATTTAATGAAATTGTAGTTGGCCTAATAAACTTATCACCACAGCTTATTACTGGGTCTAGTACTGCCAGTCTATGCTTCTCTTCCATTATTACACTTTTTCTGCTTTAAGGGACACAGGTCTTGTTTCTGAGAGTGAAAGGAAGAAGAGCATTGAGTAGACCAGCCTCTGAGACTCCATGGAGCTTCTTAATGCATATATAGCTTTCAGCTAGAAATGCAGACCAGATCCTTACATGAGACTCAATCAACCACAGATTTTGTTCTTTCTTTCCTTCACTTACTTGTACTCTATCAATGTATTGATAGGTTAAGAGTGAGCAGTTTATAGTACTTTTCTAATTGGGAGTCTATTCTTTATCCATTCTAGATCAAGGCCTTTATTCTAAGGAGATAACTTCAGTCATATAACTCTGTAAAACCACTTAGGTCTACTTGTATGATTTATATTAAAAATAACAGCTCTTATGGCTGTTTATAAGCTACTGGTGACTCCTGGCAGATCCAGACCATTACTCTATTAGGCAAATTTCATTACTTCTTGATGGCCTTGGACTGGAGGCCATTAGCTAGTTTCTTAGCGAAAAGGAAGTATAGACTCCCCAGTTACATGGAAGCAACATCCTGAATTGCTGCCTTTATGTAAAAATAGTCATTGACTCCCAAACAGATATTCCTGATTTATTCTTACCTCATTCTCAAGCATAGACACCAAAAAAAAAATACTCCCTTTAAAGTGTCAGAAAAAGGTTTTATATTCTCTCTGCTTATGACTTTTTACTGTAATTGCTTAACAAGATATAATAATCTTATTACCGTTACCATAATTTGTGTGTGTGTATATATATATATATATGACAAAGACTCAATAATAAATGATTTTTAGTGACATAGGCTCAAAAAGGAGTCATTGTCAGCTTCCATTATGAGTTTGGTTGTGTGTATTTGGGAAAAAAGCTTTAATTTATTGTTTAACAGTATGTTCTTATTCTTAACAACATATAATTCAAAATATACCCCTAGGGGAAAAGGTAAGTCTTATCAACCAAAGGAATAATGGTATTCTGAATTTTCTCCAATTGCAGCTTGAGTATATAAATTATGTTATGGTATTCTGAATTTTCTCCAGTTGTAGCTTGAGAATATAAATTATCAACAACAACAAATCTAGAACTAGATTTTATGAAACTACTAATGTGTTCTCCATGAGAAAATACAGAGATATTATCAGAGGAGTTTTATTATCTAAGAAAATCAAGGAATCCTCAGTTGGAAGTTCCAATTTGTTGGGCAGAAAATAAAAGAACACTTTAGTTAATTTTAATGCTATATTTTGTGTATTTTGGATATTTAATTTTTAAATAAATATATTTTAAAAATATAACATATATAGAAGGGTGAACAAATCAATAAATATACACAAATTTTCACAAGGTAAATCACTTGTGCAGTCACCAGCTAAGTGAGCATACACAGTCAGTGTGTAGGAGTTGCCTTTGTGTTTCTTCACAGTCATTACACTCTCACCTTTCAAAATGGCAACCTGACTTCTAGAAATGCAGATTAGTTTTACCTGTGTATAAATAAAAAGATATATATGAATGACAGAGATTTTAAACATGTGTCTCTTGTCTTTGATTCAACATTATCTTTGTGCAACTCAAGGATGTAATATTGAGAAGTGATTCATTTTGCTCTATATTATTTCACTGTGTACCTATAACAAAATTAATTACTCTGTACTTCTATCCACTTATTTTATTTTTAATTTAAGGATAACTGCTTTAGGATAATTTAAGGATAATTTCAATTTAATTTTAATTTTATCCTTAATTTTAATTTAAGGATAAATGTTGTGATGGGTTTTGCTATAAAACAATATGAATACACATGTATCCTCACCCTCTTGAACTTCCCTCCCCACCCCATTCCATCCCTCTAGGTCACAAGAGAGCAAAGGCTGAGCTTCCTGTGTTAACATAAATTTCCCAATAGCTATATATTTTACACATAGTAATATATATATTCCAATGTTATTCTCTCAATTTGTCCAACCCTCTCCTTCCCATGTTATGTCCACAAGTCCTTTTTCTATATCTGCATCTCTATTCTTGTCCTGCAAACAAGTTCATCAGTATGGACTGAAGTATAGGTTGTTACCAAGTAACATTGCAATAAAAATTCATTTAAGAAACTTTGTTGAAGTATAATTGATTTACAAATTTCAGGTGTATAGCAAAGTGGTTCAGTTATATATAGATTCTTTTCCCTTATAGGCTATCACAAAACATTGAGCACAGTATCCTGTGTTATATATTAGGTCCTGTTAGTTACTACACACAGTGTGTGTGTGGGTGTGGATGCTCAATCATGTCTGACTCTTTGTGATCCTATATAGTAGTGTTTATATGTTAATTCCTACCTCTTCTACTTCTTTTTCCTTTGGTAACCCTAAGTTTATTTTCTATGTCTTTTGGTCTATTTCTGCTTTGTAAATAAGTTCATTTGAATCTTTTTTTTTCTTTTAGATTCCACATATGAAAGTGAAAGTAGCTCAGTTGTGTCCGACTCTTTGCGACCCCATGACTGTCCATGGAATTCTCTAGGCCTGAATACTGGAATGGGTAGCCTTTCCCTTCTCCAAGGGATCTTCCCAAACCAGGGCTTGAACCCAGGTCTCCCGCATTGCAGGCAGATTCCTTACTAGCTGAGCCACAAGGGAAGCCCATGAATACAGGAGTGGGTTGCCTATCCCTTCGCCAGCAGATCTTCCCCTCCCAGGAAGCGAACCGGGGTCTCATGCATTGCAGGCAGATTCTTTACCAATTGAGCTATCAGGGAAGCCCATATAAATTATATCATATAATATTTGTCTTTTGCAAATTTGGAAAACTCAGCAGTGGCCACAGGACTGGAAAAGGTCAGTTTTCATTCCAATCCCAAAGAGAGGCAATGCCAAAGAGTGTTCAAACTACATAACTACTGTACAACTGCATTCATTTCACATACTAATAAGGTAAGGTTTCAAATCCTTCAAGCTAGGCCTCAACAGTATGTGATATGAGAAATTCCAGATGTACAAGCTGGATTTAGAAAAGGCAGAGGAACCGGAGATCAAATTGCCAACATCTGTAGATCGTAGAGATCATAGGATCATAGAGAAAGCAAGGGGATTCCAGAAAACTATCTACTTTTGCTTCATTGACTACTTGAAACCCTTTGACTGTGTGGAACACAGCAAACTGTGGAAAATTTTTAAAGTGACAGGAATACTAGACCACCTTACCTGCCTCCTGAGAAATCTGTATCCAGGTCAGGAAGGAACAGTTAGAACCAGACATGGAACAACGGACTGGTTCAAAATAGGGAAAGAAGTGTGACATGCTTGTGTATTATTGTTACCCCGCTTATTTAAATTACATGCAGAGTACATCATGCAAAATGCTGGGCTGGATGACTCACAAGCTGGAATCGAGACTTTTGGGAGAAATACCAACAACCTCAGATATGCAGATTATTATCTCTCTATTGGCAGAAAGCCTCTTAATGAAGGTGAAAGAGGAGAGTGAAAAATATGGCTTAAAACTCAAAATTCAAAAAACAAAGATCATGGCATCTGGTCCCATCACTTCATGGCAAATAGATGGAAAAAAAATGGAAATAGTGACAAGTTTTATTTTTCCGGGCTCCAAAATCATGCCAATGGTGACTGCAGCCTCAAAATTAAAAGACACTTACTCCTTGGAAGAAATGCTATGACAAACCTAGACAGTGTATTGAGAGCAGAGACATCACTTTGCCGACAAAGGTCCATATAGTCAAATCTATGGTTTTTCTAGTAGTCATATAAGGTTGTGAGATTTGGACCATAAAGAAAGTTGAGTGCTGAAGAATGATGCTTTAAAATTGTGGTGCTGAAGAAGACTCTTGAGAGGTCTCTTGGACTGCAAGGAGTTAAAACCAGTCAAACCTAAAGGAAATCAACCCTGAATATTCATTGGAAGAACTGATGGTGAAGCTGAAGCTCCAAAACTTTGTCCACCTGATGCCAAGAGCTGACTCACAGAAAAGACCCTGAGTCTGTGAAATATTGAGGGCAGGAGGTAAAGGGGATGACAGAGGACGAGATACTTGATTGGCATCACTGATACAATGGACATCAGTTTGAGCAAACTCCAGGAGATAATGAAGGACAGGGAAGCCTGGTGTGCTGCTGTCCATTAGATCACAAAGTCATATCTGACTTTGTGACTGAACAACAATTTTATGTTATAACATGTCACTATTCAGATTTTAAAAATATCTATATTAAACACATATTAGCATATAGTTGTCAGGTATCATTACTAGTAAAGGCCCATATATTTTATTCTGAGTTTATGTTCTTCTCAATGTGTGTATTTGTGAAATATCCCTTCTCTAATAGTAATTACTAACTGATACTTTTAACATTCTTCTTTGGTAAAAGAGAGTTGGCAACCATACACCAGTCCTTCCAATCTAATGAAAAAAAAAAAAAAGCTAATTCCTAAAATCTAAAAGTCTGGGAAGTATTGTTATAAAGAACCATTTTAATCTATGCATATACCCTGAATTTCTGCTTCTAAAAATCTTTTTATCCTAAAACATCCTTATAGCAGAGTAGAGTAATAGCTATACTATAATACATTTTATATGGATAGCATCTTCCTAGAATGACTTGAAACTTACCTTTTTCCCTCTCTCCTCTAGTTTTTCTTTAGTTTGGCTTTTGAATTTTAATCAAAACATACAAATTTTAAAAAGAGAATAAAAGGAATAATAGAAAATTCAACTTGAAATAAAAACAAATGACAATTTTACAGGCCTCAGCATATTTTGAGAAATAAAAGGATCTTTTCAAATAAGTTACTTGCCCAATTTTAATACAATTAATCTGAAATTTTTCATTAATGTCTATTACAAAGGTAAATATGAGAATAAAGGTTAATGTTTTAAACATTATAGTAAGTAGCTTAAGAGGCAAAATGATTATATGGAAAGAGAGATTTTCAAAGTTACTATACTCTCCACTTTGGGGAAAATGCATGCATTTATTACTTCAGGATTAAAGTACATAGGGAAGAATCTAGTGACAATAAATCCCCTGTCACCTGCCTGAGGATAATGGTGAGTGCCTCCAAGATCTGAGAGGATGCAGTTAGGGAAGGCATCATCAATATAAGTGCACTGTCATTTCTCTAATTTGAAGAAATGCTTCTGTTTCTCAAGGTAACACACATGTACACCCACTGATAGACATAACTGAAGTTATGTTTACATGGGTATTGTTATTGGGGGAATCAGACTGAAAGGGGCTAAAGGGAGAGAAAAGGAGACAGAACTCACAGTGGTACAGAGACCAACACATAGAGGAATGAGCTATGACTATGAGCAGGCTGACATACACAGCGAGAAGCAGCAGTAAATCCATTCTGAGGATTGAGTGTTGCCGCTCACCCTTCAATTGCCATGACTAAGGACATGACCAAGGTTAGCTGTTTTCATTCTCCAGAAATGTTAGTGTATGCCAATATACTCAGCAAATCTACTCTCCTAAATGTGAAATTCAGAACTTATGAAATTAAAAGTTAAAACAATTATTTAGGGAGAATCAAAGTAAGGCTTGCCTGGTGGCTCAGATGGTTAAGCGTCTGCCTGCAATGCGGAAGACCTGGGTTTGATCCCTGGGTCGGGAAGACCTGGGTTTGATCCCTGGGTCAGGAAGATCCCTTGGAGAAGGAAATGGCAACCCACTCCAGTATTCTTGCCTGGAAAATTCCATGGACTGAGCAGCCTGGTAAGCTACAGTCCATGGGGTTGCAAAGAGCTAGACACGACTGAGCAGCTTCACTTCAATCAAAATAAAGCCCATGACAGAACTTGATTTAGATCATTTTGTGCTAATAAGGAATGCAACCAAAACAAGGGATGAAGTGTTAACAAAATTATACTTCCTGAAGGGCCTTTTTTTCCTACCAGCCATAAGAATCTTGGCCAGCATTTTCTCTCTCAGCTATTGACAGAAAGTCAGTTGTATGTAAGAAATTAAACTCTGAGATAGATATTAGATAGAATATAAAAATATACTTTCTATTACAATCTGGTATGTTCTGTGATTTTCACATTCCAAATAGACAATGTATTTTTCAACTAAATGTGATAATCCTACCCTCCATCTCCCTCCCAGATGTATTGTTAAAATTAGTTCAATTTTAATCATCAAAGCTGTAAATAAATTGAGTTATTCAGAAAGCAATGAGATCTAAATAAACAGACACTGTTGTTACCCAGTTTCCTCACACATTCCCTTGTACTCTCCTGCTCTAGACAAGGTCTTTTGATAGGTACAGTTCACAAATATAAAGTGACCATAATTTATAAGCTGTAACTAAACCATCATTTCTTTGTCTGATTCAAATGTACCATCTAAGCTTTGTCAAGTTACAAATACATTTCAATTCACATTTGTAGGGTTCATTTCATAGTCTCATACACATATTTATTTTATAAGCTTACATGATAAAATTATTCAAGTGAATGTCTATTTTTAAAAGTCATGCTGTGTATGATTAATTCTAATACTAAAACTCCCAAAGTGAATTTTAAAGTTATAGAGCTATGTCTTCCTGGGGAAAAGATAAAAGAAAAATCAAAATCAAACTAAAAGAGCAAAACACACACACACACAATTCACCCTGATTTCCTAGGGAAATATTTCCTTGTTTTATCATAAAAATACTTTGTGGGTGATGACTCAGTTTGTGTATCGAATTGCTCATGACCTCACACTGGATGTGAAAGCTGAAGACAAGAATGATGAACACGAAACATGCCGTTTATAGGTATTATACTGAGAAGTAATCAATTCTATAAGACTCATCTCCACAAGGCGCAATAAGTAGAAATGGTTAACTCTAAAGTATAAGAAATGCAAAGCATTTCTGTTAACTTCTTTTACTATTTGTGGTAGATAAGTCACAAGTTAATTCATTTCAACTTATGGCAAACAAAGTTTTTGTTGTAATCATTAAACTTCTCTCACAAGCTGCAATAATTGTGTAAAAACAGAAATGGTTGCTATTTTATGCCAAAAAGTCTCTTGGCATTCATCCTAAATATTTGTCAAGTCAATTTGATTCCAGAAGGCTATGTGGGAAAAGTCACAAGCCAATTGCTATTGTAAGTCATAAATTCTAAAGAGAGCTTTCATGAATAATATGGGAAGTTTAGCATGGTTGTATGATAGAAGAAAGAAAAAAGGATATTGCCTTTCATTGTTTGTAATTTGACTCAATTTGTGCTTTTTAATTACTCCAATTATTTTCTAATAGTTGAACATTATTCTGATTAGTTTCTAGCTACGGGATCTTCAAAAGATTGTTATAAACCTAACTCTCTTAAACTGCTGCTTTCTTTGTCTTAGCAAGCACCAAAAAACTCATAAAGCAAGTTTATTCATGTCAAATTTTAGATTAAAAGGAGATTGCTCCTTTTACGTGATAACAGAGTTGAAGCAAGATGAAGTCACCTCAATTATCATTGTCCCTGAGTTTTATTGTGCACTATCCATCTAAGATAAATAATTACCTAGGTCTTCTAACTTGCAAGCAATTCACACATTTAAAAGTCTACAATTTTCTGCATTTCTGCCCCCTTGCTGGCACAGTTAAAGTTTATTGACAGTAAATATTGTAGATTTCTATTTTTTTCCATATAAATACTTGGTGTTACGTAACTGATAAAGACTTTCCAAATTATAGGAATCTCAAGTTATGTATTATTTAAATATTAAAAATAGCATTATTTATGACTACATTAAAACTATCATGGGGTTATGCATTATAATAAATAATACTGAACCAATTTGATATAAAATGGATTATTTCTTATATCTATTTCTTTTTTAAATAAAAGGAGATACATTATAAAAAGAATTAGGAAAAATAAAAAGGCAATATAGATACAAAGCAAAAACCATTTGAATAGCACCACTGACAACACCATATGCTAAAAAAAAAAGGTAGAACTAATAATAAGCTGTTTTCACAATTTTCTCATTTGTCATGGGTGATATCTGCACACTATATACACACATATATACATAGTCCCATATGTATGAATTGGAGAAGGCAATGACACCCCACTCCAGTACTCTTGCCTGGAAAATCCCATGGATGGAGGAGCCTGGTAGGCTGCACTCCATGGGGTCGCTAAGAGTCAGACACGACTGAGCGACTTCACTTTCATGCATTGGAGAAGGAAATGGCAACCCACTCCAGTGTTCTTGCCTGGAGAATCCCAGGGTTGGGGGAGCCTGGTGGGCTGCCGTCTATGGGATTGCACAGAGTCTGACACAACTGAAGCAACTTAGCAGCAGCAGCAGCAGCATATGTATGAATAACGTTATATTTTATATTTTGAATACTAGGAACAATAGCTACATATAATCAAAATATATATTTAGAATGAGAATGAATCATCTTTAGACATATTAAGGTATTTATATCAAACACTTATGGAGAACTTAGATGTTTAACTTTATGTTAGGTTCTGTAGAATATATAAGTTATCTATCAACCTGTTATATGTAGGAATCACTCTGCTAACTGATAGCAGTGTAACAATGTGGTGTAACTAGTAGGTCTCACTGTTATCTCACTGAGGCTCTAATGAGTTTTGAAAATAAACTGAAGAGAATAGAAAAAATAGGTCTTAGGTTGTCTTTAAGAATTAAAATTGTTATAAAAATGGAGAAATAGATGTATGTAATTAATAAACTGTAAGGAAACTAATAAACTAGAACAGAGGATCTATAATGCTGACTAAAGAAGTAATAAAATGATCATATTAAATTTTTGACTAGTCTTATACCCAACATATAATTTTTTTCAATTTAAAGCAGAAATAGTAATGTCATGTGATTAAAAAAGGCAACTCCATTTCTACCTTGAATGTTGCAAATTACTTAAGTTTATCTAAATTATATGACATATAACTATAAAATAACATTTTAATTGACCTTGATATTACTGAAATATTCAAAGACACTAGTAAAAGGAAGAGTTTTTTCTCTCTTCAAAGCCTCTTGAAGATTCTGATTACATGGCAAGCAGAACTATCATTAGGTCTAGAAAATGTTTATCTCAAGAGAGAACTTCAAATTTTTCCATGTTGACTTTAAATATATCTTATATTTATTTGCTAAAGGGATAATTTTATAAAATTATAAATTATAAAAATTACAAAATTATGTAACTTTATAATAATCAAATGATGACAAAAAATCACAATTTTTAAAAAGCCAGATTATTATACAGAGTGAAGTAAGCCAGAAAGAAAAACACCAATACAGTATACTAACGTATATATATGGAATTTAGAAAGATGGTAACAATAACCCTGTGTACGAGACAGCAAAAGAGACACTGATGTATAGAACAGTCTTATGGACTCTGTAGGAGAGGGAGAGGGTGGGAAGATTTGGGAGAATGGCATTGAAACATGTATAATATCATGTATGAAACGAGTTGCCAGTCCAGGTTCAATGCACGATATTGGATGCTTGGGGCTGGTGCACTGGAACGACCCAGAGGGATGGTATTGGGAGGGAGGAGGGAGGACAGTTCAGGATGGGGAACACATGTATACCTGTGGCGGATTCATTTCGATATTTGGCAAAAGTAATACAATATTGTAAAGTTTAAAAATAAAATAAAATTTAAAAAAATCCAGATTAATATTATAACCTCTATTCCTTATCTGCATAAAATTAAAGTGTTTTTACACTATGTTATTAATTCAGTTGAAAATATAACTTTATTGTTAACATTTTTCTTTAAAGAATGACGGCATCTTGTTTTGAAGTCATAGAACATTGTGTAGTTGAAACTCTAATCTTTTTAATCATAGATTAATACTGCTTCCTTGGCTATTTTTGTGTCATACAGAAAAAAAAAAACAAAACAGAAACTTTTTGAATGGGTAAAGTAAACTTGTATAGCACAGACACTTTCCTCAAATAATTCAAAAGATTAAGTTGAACTGTTTAAAACTACAGATATCTTATCATTATTTCACTTAGAGAAAAGGCAGTTTCATATGGCCCAATCTATAAATTGTGAAGTAATTAGGACCTGTGCATGAATCAAAAATAAAAGTGAATTTCTGACTCAATATATGAAGTGGTAGTCTTACGATCATAGGTTTCTGTACATTCATTGGAGATATGGATTGTTGTTTACTTGCTAAGTCATGTCTGACTCTTTTGCGACCCCTGGACTGTAGCCCGCCAGGGTCCTGTGTCCATGGGATTCTCCAGGCAAGAATACTCCAGGCAAGTCCATTGCCATTTCTTTCTCCAGGGGATCTTTCTGACTCAGGGATTGAACCCGAGTCTCCTGAATTGGCAAGCGTATTTTAACTGCTGAGCCATTCAGAAAGATAAGTAGCAGAGATGGACAGAATGAAGCATTTAAATTTTATTATTAGTCCTCCTTCTTGATTCCCCACTTCACTGTGAAGTCTCCTGGGCAGGACTCGGAGTGAGGCTGCATTAGAAGAATTAGGAGCAAACCAAAAGAGAGTTTGCTTTTGCAATGGAGCAAGATCGCCACAACTGTCTGTGGTCCCACAGTCCCCCTGTCATCTCTAGATTTCCTCAGCACCCAGCCTCAAAGATATATGTCTGCACATTCAGTATCTTGGCTGTTACTTGGTTCCTTTGTTAATGCACCAACCCAGGCATTTTTTCCTTGCCTTTCTTCCTTCTCCACTGCTACTGTGTCCTTGGTCCTTGACATCAAGGCCTTGATCCTCAGACTCATCCCCAGGATTAACTCTCACCACTGTCCTGAGCAGCCAGGTGTCACCATACTCTTGGGACTGGCAAACCTACCCTGAATTCATATCCAAAGATCCATCTTTTCTCCTGGGGCTCCCCCAGCACTACTCAGGAGCTCCTCTTTCCAGAACACCAAGTCCATGCTTCTACAGGCCAAATCTTTGCCCAGAAGCTGTTGGTTCACATCCAGAAAGCCCTGTCCTTACATAAATTTCCTTATCCAAAGGACAGGGACAGTTTGCACATTCGGCCATAGTTCACAGGGCTGGCAGCCACTCAGTGGTCCGGAGCTGCAGGAGGCTCTCTGGTATCTTCCCAAATGGAGTCTTCTCCAGTCTGGCACAGAGGCCATTTATGATGGCGAGCCCTGACTATGTTACCAGTGGCCTATGTACCTGGGACATATGCTGGGTACCCACACTGTTGAGCACAAGACTGACTGCTGGACCCGTGGCGGAAGCCCAGGCAGCCCACCAAGTCCAGGCGGGCTGGCTTGAGGCTGACCATGGGCAGAGGGTTACACTGGATCAGCTCCCATAGCCAACAGGGGAGAGAGTCCCCACTGGGCCCTGCTCACCTCATCCCAGCTACCTATGTCTCCACAGACACATAAAGCTGAACTGTAACAGGGGTACAAGGTCTCCCACATGTGGCCTTCTCCCTTGGCCAAGCTTTGCTCCTGTGGCCCATGGCAAAGGTCCTCGGTTGCCACTTGATCTTTTAAATTTAACAATTTCAATAATTTAAGTCAGTCAGTAAAGTTCAGGTCAATCACTCAGTTGTGTCTGACTCTGCGACCCCATGAACTACAGCACGCCAGGCCTCCCTGTCCATCACCAACTCCCAGTATTTACCGAAAGCCATGTCCATTGAGTTGGTGATGCCATCCAACCATCTCATCCTCTGTCGTCCCCTTCTCCTCCTGCCCTCAATCTTTCCCAGCATCAGGGTCTTTTCAAATGAGTCAGCTCGTCACATCAGGTGGCCAAAGTATTGGAGTTTCAGCTTGAATATCAGTCCTTCCAATGAACACCCAGGACTGATCTCCTTTAGAATGGACTGGTTGGTTGGATCTCCTTGCAGTCCAAGGGACTCTCAAGAGTCTTCTCCAACACCACAGTTCAAAAGCATCAATTCTTTGGTGCTCAGCTTTTTTGTAGTCCAACTCTCACATCCATACATGATTACTAGAAAAACCATAGCCTTGACTAGATGGACCTTTGTTGACAATGTCTCTGCTTTTCAATATGCTGTCTAGATTGGTCATAACTTTCCTTCCAAGGAGTAAGCATCTTTTAATTTCATGGCTGCAATCACCATCTGAAGTGATCTTGGGGCCCTTCTAAAAAAAGTCAGCCATTGTTTCCACTGTTTCCCATCTATTTGCCATGAAGTGATAGGACTGGATGCCATGATTTAAGTTTTCTGAATGTTGAGCTTTAAGCCAACTTTTTCACTCTCTTCAACTTTCATCAAGAGGCTCTTTAGTTCTTCTTCACTTTCTGCCATAAGGTGGTGTCATCTGCATATCTGAGGTTATTGATATTTCTCCTGGCAATCTGATTCCAGCCCAGCATTTCTCATGATGTACTCTGCATATAAGTTAAATAAGCAGGGTGACAATATACAGCCTTGATGTACTCCTTTTCCTATTTGGAACAGTCTGTTGTTCCATGTCCAGTTCTAACTGTTGCTTCCTGACCTGCATATAGGTTTCTCAAGAGGCAGGTCAGGTGGTCTGGTATTCAAATTTCCTTCAAAATTTTCCACAGTTTATTGTGATCCATACTGTCAAAGGCTTTGGCATAGTCAATAAAGCAGAGATAGATGTTTTCTGGAACTCTTGCTTTTTGGATGATCCAGCGAATGTTGGCGATTTGATCTCTGGTTCCTCTGCCTTTTCTAAAACCAGCTTGAACATCTGGAAGTTCATGGTTCATGTATTGCTGAAGCCTGGCTTGGAGAATTTTGAGCATTACTTTACTAGCATGTGAGATGAGTGCAATTGTGATGTAGTCTGAACATTCTTTGGCATTGCCTTTCTTGAATGAAAACTGCCCTTTTTCCAGTCCTGTGGCCACTGCTGAGTTTTCTAAATTTGCTGGCATATTGAGTGCAGCAGTTTCACAGCATCATCTTTCAGGATTTGAAATAGCTCAACTGGAATTCCATCCCCTCCACTAGTAGTGATACTTCCTAAGGCCCACTTGACTTCATATTCCAGGATGTCTGGCTGTAGATGAGTGATCACACCATCGTGAATATCTGTGTTGTGAAGATCTTTTTTGTACAGTAGTCTTTTGATTACCCTCAAACTATGCAGAATGCTACACATATGTAAATCACTAAATAAAACTTAGATATGTTGATTTAATGAGAATTCTTTTTCACACAACCTCCCAACCCCTCAGTACCAAACACATACACATTTAGCTGACATCATGTCTTTCCTTAGAATTTTATGGGAGATAACATAAATGGGAACTTTAAAAATTATTTTCTATGTTACATTTATACTTCTGATGCAATTTATTTTGTTATGAAAAGTTTCAGTTTAAAGCAATTGTAATTTCAGATTTTGGGGCAATAGCTAATGAAAGATCCACAATTAAAATATCTAAATTGAAGTGTTTAAACATAATTACATCCAACTAGAACATTAAGATATGTATCACAAAGCAAAACCTTAAGGTCAGTATCACAGAGAATCCATCCTGGACTGGGTAATTAATTTTTTTCTGTCTTCACTATTAGGTAATACCATTTATCTAACAAATTCACTTTAAACACATTGACAATATTTTAAATCTCTCTACCCTATAATTTTCTTTCCCATGCTTTGTCTTATACTTTCAGTGTTTCTTCTTCACTCTTAATACTACATCATAGTGTTAAGCCACAATTAACTAAATACCTAAATTAGAAAACTTTAAAGTATCCAACTTATAGATTGGAAGAGGGAGAAGTTAAAAGACTCAGAGGACAGAGAGAGAAAGAGAGGAGGAAGAGAGGTAAAGAGATAGAGAAGGAGGTGCTAAGAAACAGATATAGTGCAGTGGGGGAATTTGTGAAAGGTTCCTTTTAAAGAAACACAATACTAGAATCAAAGTAAGTAATTAGAAAACAAAAGCAGTACTCCTGTATTTATATTATACTTCAGTGACTTAATCTGTAATAAATACAACAGACAGAAAAGGATAAATGTGAAAAGTTACTAAATATGACAGATAAGAAAATTGAAAGGACTCTAATTTTACTCATAATTTGATTCTGAATAGAAAATGTGGTAACATGAACAGAAAGTGCAAGACAGAAAAATAATCTTATTTCTGATTTTAAAAACCTGATATTTGTTTGGGTTGTTCTATTGGGGGTGACGATTGTGCACCTAAATACTAACTTTGAGCACACAGTTTATTTAGTTGGATTAGCTTCTCCTAAGCAGTCAGTGGGAAGTTATATTTTGAATATAGAATAGCCATTCTAAATGTTGTATCAATACATTTATATGTAAAGAGTCGTAGAAGGGAAAATTGCACATTTGGCAAATCCTTTTGTATCTCTGTTTTGATATAAAGTGATAAAAATGTATCAGATTATACTAGTGACAATCCATTGTAGAAAGCATTTAAAAGCTCTATTATGAAGATTTACTTCCTTCTATGGTGCCTACCAGAGAGTGTCTTACCAATGTCTTACCACCATTTCTTTAAAATCACTCAGTTGTGTCTGAGACCCTTTGTGATACTAAGGACTGTAGCCTGCCAGGCTCTTTTGTCCATGGATTTCTCCAAGCAAGAATACTGGAGTGGGTTTCCATTCCCTTCTCCAGGGGATCTTCCAACCCAGGGATCAAACCTAGGACTCCTCCATTGCAGGCAGATTCTTTACCATCTGAACCACTAGGAAAATCCATTTCTTGGTGTCTACTAAAATTTCTTAAGACTTGTCAATATTTTTGCAAATAAACCTAAGAAAAATATAAACATCAAAAATATTTCTCTATCATTGCTCAGGATTGATCATAAGATTAAATGACTAAAAAGAATGTATATTTTGGGGGGGGGTTTAACTCATTTATCTTGGATTGGCTTCTCCTTACTTATTGTTCAGGATCTTTTATAAAGTACCTTGACAAGAAAGAATGTATTCTATTTAAAATACTCATATGATGATCCTTTGCAAAGGTAAAATAGGTAATAATTTTTTCTACTTTATAAGCAAACATAAATTTTTTTGATAAGTCATAACTGAAGTGCAATATTGGAACCAGAAAGCATTGTGCTAGACCAACCACAAAATTAGATTTTGTGATTGAGCTTAAAGGGTATCTCAAAGAACAAAGACCACTCCATTTCTTGACTATTTGGATATCTATTAGGCACAACTAACTACCATTCATTCTCACTATACCTTTCCATCAGTCTTTCCCATGTCAATTAATATTTTATGAGTTTATGGCACTATCATGCACCCACGTATGCAGACCAAAGAACAAAAAGTCATTTCTATTCATAACCCAATCCAACTACAAGTTTGTACCAATTCTATCTCCAAAATAGATTATGAAATGGCTGTGTTATTTTCCATCTCCATCATGTTCTCTTGAAATAAAGTAAGAGACTCCCAACTCTTGAAAATGTGCAATAATGGTATGCTCACTTAAAACCCTGCTATTGATTTCACTTGTAATTAGAATTGAATGTAAACTTTTACTGTGATGCATGAAAGGTACTTATGATGTTCCCCGGACTCCTCTCTGACCTATCTCCTAACATTCCTATTGTTTACTATTCTCCATTAGACTTCTTTGTTTTCATGAACATAATTAACTTATCCCAGTCTACTGACACAAGATAATGCCTGCTTCAACAACATCTTCGAATATGGTATCAGAAAGCCAAGAAATCATGCCTGAAGATTCCTAAAATGTTTGGTCAGAGCTGTACAATATTATATTACTGTCAAAGTATAAGCACAAGCTTTCCAAGAGATTGTTAGAGTAGGACAATCATGGTAAAATTCCTTGATAATGTGGAGTTTACTCTGATCAGGGGCTTCCCAGGGGACACTAAGGAGAAGGGGGTGGCAGAGGATGAGATGATGAGACAACATCACTGACTCGATGGACATGAGTTTGAGCAAACTCTAGGAAATAGTGAAGGACAGGGAAGCCTGGCATCCTGCAGTCCATGGGGTTGCAAAGAGTCAGACATGATTTAGTGACTGAACAACAACAACAAAATTATCATGGTTTTTATTTTTTGCTCAAATGTTCTGAAACTCCAAAGTGATATGAATAATACAAGTATTCTGAACTGCCACAGAATATAAATTGCATAAAATGGTCACATGTTTTATACCTACATTTCTTTGCTGCTGCTACTGCTGCTAAGTTGCTTCAGTCGTGTCTGACTCTGTGCGACCCCACAGACGGCAGCCCACCAGGCTCCCCCGTCCCTGGGATTCTCCAGGCAAGAACACTGGAGTGGGTTGCCATTTCCTTCTCCAATGCATGAAAGTGAAAAGTGAAAGTGAAGTCACTCAGTCGTGTCTGACTCTTAGCAACCCCATGGACTGCAGCCTACCAGGTTCCTCCATCCATGGGATTTTCCAGGCAAGAGTACTGGAGTGGGGTGCCATTGCCTTCTCCGATACATTTCTTTAGACACTTGTTAATTTTGTCTGATGTGGGAAAAGAATAATACAGTATAGGTAATGTGAAAAGAAGACAAGTGAAAAGCAAAGGAGAAAAGGGAATATATACCCATTTGAATATGAGTTCCAAAGAATAACAAGGAGAGATAAGAAAGCCTTCCTCAGTGATCAATGCAAAGAAATAGAGGAAAACAATAGGATAGGAAAGACTAGCGATCTCTTTGAGAAAATTAGAGATACTAAGGGAACACTTCATGTAAAGATGGGCTCAATAAAGGACAGAAATGGTATAGACCTAACAAAAGCAGAAGATATTAAGAAGAGGTGGCAAGAATACACAAAACTATACAAAAAAGATCTTCATGACCCTGATAACCACAATGGTGTGATCACTCACCTAGAGCCAGACATCCTGTAATGTGAAGTCAAGTGGGCTTTAGGAAGTATCACTACGAACAAAGCTAGTGGAGGGGATGGAATTTCAGTTGAGCTATTTCAAATCCTAAAAGATGATGCTGTGAAACTGCTGCACTCAATATGCCAGCAAATTTAGAAAACTCAGCAGTGGCCACAGGACTGGAAAAGGGCAGTTTTCATTCAAGAAAGGCAATGCCAAAGAATGTTCAAACTACATCACAATTGCACTCATCTCACATGCTAGTAAAGTAATGCTCAAAATTCTCCAAGCCAGGCTTTAGCAATACGTGAACTGTGAACTTCCAGATACTCAAGCTGGTTTTAGGAAAGGCAAAGGAACCAGAGATCAAATTGCCAACATTCGCTGGATAATTGAAAAAGCAAGAGAGTTCCAGAAAAACATCTATTTTTGCTTTATTGACTATGCTAAAGCCTTTGACTGTGTAGATCACAATAAACTGGAAAATTCTGAAGGAGATAGGAATACCAGACCACCTGATCTGCCTCTTGAGAAACGTATATGCAGGCCAGGAAGTAACAGAACTGGACATGGAACAACAGACTGATTCGAAATAGGAAAAGGAGTACGTCAAGGGTGTATACTGTCACCCTGCTTGTTTAACTTATATGCAGAGTACATACATCATGAGAAACACTGGGCTGGATGAAGCACAAGCTGGAATCAAGATTGCCAGGAGAAATATCAATAACCTCAGATACGCAGATAACACAACCCTTACGGCGGAAAGTAAAGAAGAAGTAAAGAGCCTCTTGATGAAAGTGAAAGAGGAGAGTGAAAAAGTTTGCTTAAAGCTCAACATTTAGAAAACTAAGATCATGGCATCTGGTCCCATCACTTCATGGCAAATAAATGGGAAACAGTGGAAAAAATGGCTGACTTTATTTTTTGGGGCCCCAAGATCACTGATGGTGATTGCAGCCATGAAATTAAAAGATGCTTACTCCTGGGAAGGAAAGTTATGACCAACCTAGACAGCATATTGAGAAGCAGAGACATTACTTTGTCAACAAAGGTCTGTCTAGTCAAGGCTATGGTTTTTCCAGTGGTCATGTATGGATGTTAGAGTTGGACTATAAAAAAGCTGAGCGCCAACGAATTGATGCTTTTGAACTGTGGTGTTGGAGAAGACTCTTGAGAGTCCATTGGACTTCAAGGAGATCCAACCAGTTCATCTTAAAGGAGATCAGTCCTGGGTGTTCATTGGAAGGAATGATGTTGAAGGTAAAACTCCAATACTTTGGCCACCTGATGCAAAGAGCTGACTCATTTGAAAAGACCCTGGTGCTGGGAAAGATTGAGGGCAGGAGGACAAGGGGACGACAGAGGATGAGATGGTTGGATGGCATCACTGACTCAATGGACATGGGTTTGGGTAAACTCTGGGCGTTGGTGATGGACAGAGAGGCCTGCCGTGCTGCAGTTCATGGGGTTGCAAAGAGTTCGACATGACTGAGTGACTCACCTGAACTGAACCGATACAGTTTTAATAGGATTTCTAAAATTTTAATTAAAATTGTTTTCCATTTGGCATTCCATATGGGGAGTAAATAGAGTGTCTTTACGCATTTCATTGTGACTGCCAATTAACTACATACATATATATTTTTTTCTTTTTACTTCTCAAGCACTAGTGAGATAAAAATTACAATTTTTCACTAAAGTTACATTAAGTTTATAAAATTCCTTTAAGTTTTTTTAACATTGTTTTTAATGTGATTTTGGTATTGAAATACATTGTCCCAACTCTTCACATTCTCCTTAAATGATATTTTACTACTGATATGACCTATTATATTGCAATTAAGCCCTTTATTGAGATATTTATATTTTGAAAATAAGATTAAAAGATTTACTGCTGAATTTAAGGAAATATTTCTAAAGACTTAGAAAATAAATTACTATGAGATTAATAATCTTATGTCAGTCAGTGATGTTGTTAATAGATCAATTCAAAATCACTAGCACTTTTTGTAGTGTTATAATAATCACATATATAAAATATTAAAATAGATATGACACACACAAAAATAGAATTAAAGTAGAATTCCAAGCCAGAACACACAAGATGCAAAGGGGCACCTTAAAACTTATAGGTAATATTTTTTGCAAACAGTGCTGCTTTACCAAAACAAAACAAAACAAAAATGTTTTCAATGCTTACTTCTGTGAATTTCAGAGATATCAGTGAGAACCAAGTTTATGACTTATGAAATAAAGAGCACTGGTTTTGATCAAGAGTGCCTGCTCTGGGTTGATTTCTCATTGTCTGGGGCCTTTAGAAGATGGTTCAATTATTCGTTCATTCGACAGCAAGCAATCTTCAGTTTCTGTCATTCAGAAAACATGGTGCTAGCTCCTGACATATATTTAAGATTTGAACTATTTTCTTAAAAGAGTTTACAGCTTTGTGTGGGAACCTAATTCTAAATATCACATCATAGTGTGATTAGTGCTATCATCACAGTTGCATATTTAGGAGCATCAGGTAGAAGCAAATAAGTTCTGCTGGAAAAATTATGGAAAGGCAGACTACCAAGGAGCATAAAATTGGGATAGAGAAAAAAACACAATATAGGAGGTAAAAGGTGTCAGTTCAGAACTTTTTAAGCTATCAAAAAATATTTCAGTTAAGGCCTAATCACTGGGCTCATGATTTCTGGTCAAATCAAATCAAATAGTTTGATCAGTGCCAGTGGATTAATCAATTTGACAATGCTCCTTTACCAAGGGCTTTTTCCAAAGTAATACCTTGATGAAAAGCAAAAACTTCAGCAATAGGTCATTCAGACTCTACTGTGTGCAATTTTTAGAGCAGAGTGCCATACCTATTCTCAGGTGCTAAGTCTGTATCAAATGACATTTCAAGCTTAAGTATAGGAGAGCACTTCAAATCTCATTTCCAAAATGAATAAAGGAAATATAAATTAAGCAAAAAGATTTCTAATGTGTCTTCATTCATAAGCCAAGGTTATACTTTCTGTTACAGATAACTTTTAAAATTCTATCTAAATAAATTATATTATGGTTACTATAAATTTAAGTAACAGCTATGGCTATTACTTATTCATCTTAGAGGCAGCACTAACTTAGTAAACACAGGTTCATAAGGCTGTATGTGTTCACTCTAATACAAATATATGGACAGAAAGAAAGGGAGAGAAGGAGAGAAGAAATGTCCAAAGGGTACTAACAAGGTACGAATCAGGTACCAATGAGGGTACTAAGTACTAAAAGATGCAGAGAGTACAAGAAGCAGGCCCGTGAATAAAAATCACCAGTTGAAATAAGCACGCATTTTAATGTTGTGCTTTGTGAAGTTAGACATACATTTTAATAATTGCTTTTAATGATTATTCATGAATGAATTATTAATTAACTCTCTAGACTAAAAATATCATTCCATGCTTGCTAAATAACATTTCCTCAAATGAAAGAAAAAACTATATATGAAAAGGATAAAAGTTCTCTCATCATTAGCGCTTCTGTAAAGTCTCTGTATTTGATCTTGCTGTAACTAATGCTTGTTTGGTTAGGACACTTCCACATCACAAATTACAGCATTCAAGTTCACAGATGGATATAATGTACACACAGAACATGAATTATTTTGCAGTGAGACTAATAATAGAATAATATGTGTACCAATGTATGGCTTTGCATAGGTCTATGCAAATATCAGGGTTTTTGCTGTTGTTTTTTCTAAAGGGGTTTTCTCTTCAGTCTTTCTTGGTAACAATAATTGTTCTAAAAATTTGAGTCTGTGTTAAGATACTCTAAGATAGAAGTATAAAAATTCCCAACTGCTTGTAGAAAAAAATACATTCTCAAACAAACATAAAAGTTATTTTCCTCAATTCTTAGTGAAAAATAAATTCAGATTCATGCTAAGTCATGTATGTTAAATAGCAGGTCAATATAAAAGGTTAATCCTATATGGTAATTCTGCCCCACCCACACACACATTACCCTAAATCACTTAGAAATGATTCATTTATTTTCTACAGTTTCCCTATTTTTAAATTCTTAAACAGTTTTAAAGGTTACTTTCCACTTATGGTTATTAAAAAATATTGACTATCTTCCCTGTGTTTCACAATACATCCTTGAACCTGTCTTACACCCAGTAGTCTGTACCTCCCACTTTCCCACCTCTATAATGCCACTTTCCTGCCACTAGTAACTCCCACTTTCTTTTTTATATCTGAAGTCTGCTTCTTTTCTGTAATATTCACCAGTTTGTTGTATATTTTAGATTTCACATATAAGTGATATCATAGGGTATTTGTCTTTTTCTGACTTATCTAACTTAGCATAATGCCCTCCAAGTCCGTCTATGCTGCTGCAAATGGCAAAATTTTGTTCTTTTTCCTGGTTGAATAGCATTACATTGCATATTCATACAGTATCTTCTTTATCAAATGTTTTTGATGGACATTCAGGTTGCTTCCCTTTCTTGGCAATTGTAAGTAATGCTGCTATGAACATGTATTTTTTTTGAGTGAGTGCTTTTGGTTTTTTTCTTTTTTATGATATATTCCCTGGAGTGGGATTATGTAATTGTTGGGTCATATGACACTTCTATTTTTAGTTTTTTTGAGGAAGCTCAATACGGTTTTCCACAGTGACTGTGCTGATTTACATTCTTGCCAACAGTGAATAAGGGTTTTCCTCAAGAACATTCGTTATTGGTGTTCTTTTTATATATATATGTAATTTTGGCTGTGCTAAGTCTTTGTTGAGGCAGGCAGACCTGTCTTGTTGTGGAGCATGGGCTCTAGAGTGTGTGGGTTCAGTAGTTGTTGCACACAGACTCGGTTGCTCTTCAGCATGTGTGATCTTAGTTCCCTGACCAGGGACTGAATCACATCCCCTGCATTGGAAGCTGGACTCAACCACTGGACCAACAAGGAAGTCCCATATTTGTATTCTTTTTGATGACAGTCATTCTGACAGGTGTGGATGATATTTCATTGTGGTTTTTATATGCATTTCCTTGATGATTAGTGACGTTGAACATCTTTTTATGTGCTTTTTGGCCATCTGCATCTCCTCTCTGGTAAAATGTCTATTTGGTTTTGCCCAATTTGAATGCTTATGTAATGGCTTAAAACTATTCCCTCCCTTATAGCTCAGTTGGTAAATAATCTGCCTGCAATGCAGGAGACCCTGGTTTGATTCCTGGGTTGGAAAGACCTGTTGGAGAAGGGATAGGCTACCCACTCCAATCTTCTTGGGCTTTCCTTGTGGCTCAAAGAATCTGCCTGCAATGTGGGAGACCTGGGTTTGATCCCTGAGTTGGGAAGATCCCCTGGAGAAGGGAAAGGCTACCCACTCCAGTACTCTGGCCTGGAGAATTTCACGGACTGTATATAGTCCATGGTGTTGTAAAGAGTTGGACATGACAAAACAAATTTCACTGCGCCCTCAAATAAGTTTTAAATGATTTGGTGAAAGTGATATTTCCTCCCACAAACTAGGTGAAATTTAGCATTTGACTGTATCACCACTCTCAACACATATATCTGTATAATTCCTTCAGAGACCAGTGATCTTTTCCATGCTAGAGTGATGCATTAGGGTAGGCAGACTTCTTCCCTTTTTATCAGTGAAAATTTGACTCTTTACTACTCAGTAATTTTATGCCCTACCATATAGTATCACAGAGAATCATCTTCAGAAGGGTAGCCATCTTCCATCTGTAGGTAAGGTATTTATTTTTCATTTGAAGTCAAAGAAGTTCAGCTGTTTCCTCTGTCAGAGGATTATGTCACACATTACATTATATGAAAATATAAACCACTCTTTTATTGCAAAAAATTATTATTAACCCCCAAGTGAAGTTGCTCAGTTGTGTCCGACTCTTTGTGACCCCATGGACTATGACCTACCACGCTTCTCCGTTCATGGGATTTCCCAGGCAAGAATACTGGAGTGGGTTGCCATTACCTTCCCCAGATGATTTTCCTGACTCAGGGATCAAACCCAGGTCTCCTGCATTGTAGGCAGATGCTTTAACATCTGAGCCACCCAGGAAGTCCCTTTTCACCCCCAAACAAGTCAAATTACCAAATGTTATTTTGCACAAAAGTTTGCCAAAGATCACATAATATGTACACGATATTTCTAGTGAAATGCCCACTCTTCATGTTACAGCATACATTATTATGCTTAAAATGCAAATACAAATAAAAAAATAAATAAAATGCTTTTAAGGTAAGGAGCATGCAGGTCACGTTTTTTTCCAAAGCAGACATATCTGCATTTCTTCAGTTGTTGGTTATTAATATTTCATTAATTTTCAAGCTACCGCAAATCCCCCTTGAGATATCATTAATAAAATACTGTCCATATCAGCAAGATTATAGTCAAAGTAGCCAAATTAAAGAACCCATTTAATTACCTAGAAATTTTAAGAGTGCTGAGTATTTGCTTTAATTTAAAGAACTGAACAATCTGATGCTTTGATGATTACAAAGGGTCTTTAGCTTTATCTGTTTTCTTGGTAATTTTAATTATTTCTCATACATTTCCCACTTAGATATTTTCCTTTGGTTGCCCTTTTAGAATGATAATGAGAAATTTTGAGGAAAAATAAATTAGTACTTCAGTTCAGTTCAGTTCACTCAGTCATGTCTGACTCTTTGTGACCCCATGAATTGCAGCATTCCAGGCCTCCCTGTTCATCACCAGCTCCCAGAGTTTACTCAAACTCATGTCCATTGAGTCAGTGATGTCATCCAACCATCTCATCCTCGGTCATCCCTTTCTCTTCCTGCCTTCAATCTTTCTGAGCATCAGGGTCTTTTCAAATGAGTCAGCTCTTCACATCAGGTGGCCAAGGTATTGGAGTTTCAGCTTCAACATCAGTCCTTCCAATGAATATTCAGGACTGATTTCCTTTAGGATGGACTGGTTGGATCTTCTT
>NW_011495032.1:33971600-33974994 GCF_000754665.1 Bison bison bison
AGTTTCAGCTTCAACATCAGTCCTTCCAATGAATATTCAGGACTGATTTCCTTTAGGATGGACTGGTTGGATCTTCTTGCAGTCCCAGAGATTCTCAAGAGTCTTCTCCAATACCACAGTTCAAAAGCATCGATTCTTCGGTACTCAGCTTTCTTTATAGTCCAACTTTCACATCCATACATACAAAATTACTACTTAAGTACGTCTAAAATAAATTTGTTGTTGTTTGGTCGCTAAGTCATATCTGACTCTTTTGCGACCCCATGGAGGCTCCTCTGTTCCTGGGATTCTCCAGGCCAGACTACTGGAGTGGGCTGCTGTTTCTTTCATCAGGGGATCCTCTGGACTCATGGATAAAATCCACATCTCTTGAGTCTCCTTCATTGCAGGTGGATTCTTTACCACTGAGCCACAAATGGACAAATACATAAGCACTTTACATTCACAATATCAATCTTTTCCCCTCAGTTTCCCTAACTATATAAGATTTTTGACCAAGGAATATAGTCAACAAATTTGTAGCTTTAAATTCTGGCCCAAATTTTCAGACTGCCTAGTCTCCTACCTACTCTAAGAATACCAGTTTTCCTGATTTTGAGTCATTTTTTGCATACATGAGTACACAATTTGCATTTATATATTAAAGCAACTCTTAATTTTATTCTAACCCTATCTCATATTTGGTCATGCATTTGATCAGATCACATTCATTTAAAGAATAATAAGGTAGAAGACATTTAACAATGGACTGGTTCCAAAATGGGAAAAGAGTATGTTAAGGATGTATATTTTCACCCTGCTATGTAACTTATAAGCAGATTACATCATCCAAAATGCCAGGCTGGAGGAAGCACAAGGTGGACTCAAGACCGCTGGGAGAAATATAAATAAGCTCAGATATGCAGATGACACCACCCTAATGGCAGAAAGTGAAGAAGAGCTAAAGAGGTTCCTGATGAAAGTGAAAGAGGAGAGTGGAAAAAAAAAGAGGAGGGTGAAAAAGTTGGATTCAAACGCAACATTTAAAAAACTAACATCATGGCATCCAGTCCCATCACTTCATGGCAAATTAGATGGGGAAACAATGGAAACAGGGACAGACTTTATTTTCTTGGGCTCCAAAATCACTGTAGATGGTGACTGCAACCATGAAATTAAAAGACACTTTCTCCTTAGAAGAAAAGTTATAACAAACCTAGAAAGCATATTAAAAAACAGAGATACTACTTTGCTGACAAAAGTCTGTCTAATCAAAGCTATGGTTTTTCCAGTAGTCATGTATGGATGTGACAGTTGGATTATAAAGAAAATTGAGCACTGAAGTATTCATGCTTTTGAATTGTGGTGTTGGTGAAAACTCTTGAGAATCCCGTGGACAGTAAGGAGATCAAAACAGTCAATCCTAAAGGAAATCAGTCCTGGATATTCATTGAAAGGACTGATGTTGAAGCTGAAACTCCAATACTTCGGCCACCTGATGCGAAGAGCTGACTCCTTAGAAAAGACCCTGATGCTGAGAAAGATTGAAGGCAGGAGGAGAAGGTGATGACAGAAGATGAGATAGTTGGATGGCGTCACCGACTCAATGGACATAAGTTTGAGCAAGCTCTGGGGATTGGTGATGGACAGGGAAGCCTGGTGTGCTGCAGTTCATGGGGTCGCAAATAGACACGACTGAGCAACTGAACTGAACTGAGGTAAAAGAGAAAAATGAAGCATATTTTCACCATTTTTTTTTTCAGATGTACATGTATGTTGGAGACCTGTTCACTTGAAAATTTTCTAAGATTACAAAAAATACGTAAAGTTTATTCTTTTCAGGTAACAGCTATTTTCCCTCATCAATATGTTACTTTTCTGGGTAAATTTCTGAGTCATTGTTCTCAGATAAAGAAACCCATCACAAAAGTGTGCATATTGTGAATAGTGTTTATATAAAGTTCAAGAACAGGCAATATATATCTATATTAACATAAATTAAATAGTAGATTCTATGGAGGTAGTTATTGAATGGGAAGAGACATGAGTGGACCTTCTGTAAGAGATGGAAATACTTCACATATACATATTTATACATATATAAACAGCATGAATCTTTAGATAGGTTTTCCTGGTGGCTCAGACAGTAAAAAATCTGCCTGAAATGCAGGAGACCCGGGTTTTATCTCTGGGCTGCAGAAATCCCTGAAGAAGAGTGGCTACCCACTCCAGTCTTCTTGCCTAGACAATTAAAAGGACAAAGAAGTCTGGTGGGCTACCATCCAGGGGTCTCAGAGTGGGAAGTGACTGAAGGACTACTCTCTCACTTTCACTTTTCTAGCTTTAGAGGTAATACCGATGCACGTGCCTGTGCGTGAATTAACTCAGTTTTTTAAATGTTTTTCTATGGTGCCAAGAGCAAATATTGAAGTTTAAGAAAAAAATATATTTGATAGGCATTTGTATCCATTTCCCTCTTTCTGCTTTTACTGTTCCAGTTCAAGTTCCATTTATTCCAAATCTTAACTACTGAAAAGCCTACTGAGACCAAAATTCAGAATTTGTTCTTTCTTCATTAATTACGGAATCCACACTTTTCACATTTAACTCCTTTTAGCTAAATGTGGTCATGACAAATAACTTTGGACAATAGGATATAGGTGGATGTAGTGTGTACAACTTTTAGGAAGAGTACATATAAAGAAGGGTATATGTTCTTTTTGGAGAAGACAATGGCACCCCACTCCAGTACTTTTGCCTGGAAAAATCCCATGGATGGAGGAGCCTGATAGGCTGCAGTCCATGGGGTCACGAAGAGTCAGACATGACTGAGCGACTTCACTTTCACTTTTCACTTTCATGCATTGGAGAAGGAAATGGCAGCCCACTCTGGTGTCCTTGCCTGGAGAATCCCAGGGACGGGGGAGCCTGGTGGGCTGCCGTCTATGGGGTCGCACAGAGTCGGACACGACTGAAGAGACTTAGCAGCAGCAGCAGCACTATTCTTTGTTCTTGTGCCTCTCCTGTTGGCTGGAACTATGACACAATAGCTGGAGCTCAAGCAGCCATATTGGACTATGGCAGATTTCATATGCTCAGGATGAAATAGGAACAAGATAGAATTGTGGGATCATAATGTTCAGAACTTCCTGATGTTCAAGCTGGTTTTAGAAAAAGCAGAGGAACCAGAGATCAAATTGCCAATATCCGCTGGATAATGAAAAAAGCGAGAGAGTTCCAGAAAAACATCTATTTCTGCTTTATTGACTATGGCAAAGCCTTTGACTGTGTGGATCACAAGAAACTGTGGAAAATTCTGAAAGAGATGTGAATACCAGACCACCTGACCTGCTTCTTGAGAAATCTGTATGCAAGTCAGGAAGCAACAGTTAGAACTAGACATGGAACAACAGAC
>NW_011495032.1:33975094-33978290 GCF_000754665.1 Bison bison bison
TGGTCATGAATGGATGTGAGAGTTGGACTGTGAAGAAGGCTGAGCACCAAAGAATAGACGCTTTTGAACTGTGGTGTTGGAGAAGACTCTTGAGAGTCCCTTGGGCTGCAAGGAGATCCATCCAGTCCATTCTGAATGAGATCAGCCCTGGGATTCTTTGGGAGGAATGATGCTAAAACTGAAACTCCAATACTTTGGCCACCTCATGCAAAGAGTTGACTCATTGGAAAAGACTTTGATGCTGGGAGGAATTGGGGGCAGGAGGAGAAGGGGACGACAGAGGATGAGATGGCTGGATGGCATCACTGACTCGATGGACGTGAGTCTAAGTGAACTCCGGGAGTTGGTGACAGACAGACAGGCCTGGCGTGCTGCGATTCATGGGGTCGCAAAGAGTCGGACATGACTGAGCGACTGAACTGAACTGAACTGAATGTTCAGAAAGCCATCTCAGCTCTAAAATAATTACGTCCAGATTTCTTTTACTTGAAGTAGATATATATTTATTGTAGTTAAACCACAGTTAATTTATGTACTTTTTTTTGATGACTAGTAAAAGCCTAATATAAATTGATAGACTTGGTTTATAAGCTTTTTTCCTATCAAATCTTTCTGATTATAATTCATCATTCAAACATATCGTTGACATTTTTCTAAGAATATTTCTTTTTTAATTTTATTTTATTTTTAAACTTTACATAATTGTATTAGTTTTGCCAAATATCAAAATGAATCCGCCACAGGTATACATGTGTTCCCCATCCTGAACCCTCCTCCCTCCTCCCTCCTCCCTCCCCATACCATCCCTCTGGGTCGTCCCAGTGCACCAGCCCCAAGCATCCAGTATCGTGTATCGAACCTGGACTGGCATTTCGTTTCTTACATGGTATTTGTGATCATGATCCCTCTTCCACTGAAATTTCTTGTTTTCATAAAAAATATCACTATGATTCCAGGCATAATATTATTGGCATTATTAAATAATCAGTTATAAAAGAGAATGCAAAATCTGATTTTGTATTTTTTATATAAAATTCCAATTTGTGTAGGAAATGAAGACCTGAAGATACCCACCAAAATGTAAATTTTCATTATTTGGGGCTTATGATATTTATTTTGTGTTATAATTTTCTTAATTTACTAAACTTACGAAGAGCATATGCTTTACTGTAGTAATTAAAACAAATGACTTTTTCAGAAACAAAATTAAAATCATCCATGGTTTCAACATATTCAAAGTTTTTAGAACTTAAAGACAATTTCTATTAGTGACAGTAACAAAAAATAATCACCACTCTCATTTTAAGCGTTTCCCATTGTTCTGGATGTTTTAACTAATAAATCAAGGAACATATATATTTATATAAATAATAATAAAAACTAACATTATTTGAGTACTTAATTATGACAGGCACTCTCCTAAATATTTTTACCTCTGTTGATTTATGTGTGCACATTAATCCTCTAGGAGAAAGAAACTATTACTGAGAGGTACAGACTTGAGGCACAGAGATATTAAGTCATAGTGGGGCTAATATGTTAACTCAAGCTTTCTGGTTCAAAATTCTGCACTCTTATCTCCATTTTTAACCGTCTGTAGCCAGATGCAAAATGACTCACAAAAATTACTACTTAAATCAGAAATTTCTGTATGAATAAAAAACAGCAAAATGAAGCTATATTCAAAGCAAGAAAAATATTTGCAAAGTATTATACAATTCATAGGAGATTAATAATCTTAAGGTGTTTTAAAATGAATAAAAAATACTTTATAGAACAATAAATATCAAAAAGACAAAGACATAAAAAAAACAGTTTTCAGTGAAAGAAATCTCCAAGAAGGCAATGGCACTCCACTCCAGTACTCTTGTCTGGAAAATCCCATGGACAGAGAAGCCTGGTAGGCTGCAGTCCATGGCGTTGTTAAGAGTCAAACATGACTGAGTGACTTCACTTTCACTTTTCACTTTCATGCATTGGAGAAGGAAATGGCAACCCATTCCAATGTTCTTGCCTGAAGAATCCCAGGGATGGGGGAGCCTGGTGGGCTGCCGTCTATGGGGTCGCAGAGAGTCAGACAACACTGAAGCGACTTAGCAGCAATTTGTGATGATTATTTACAAATTTAAGATATGCTATTTTTTATGTTCTATGTTACTAAGTGCTCAAATGGCTGTTATTGCAATTCTGGCCAGGGTGTGGCAACACATGCATTGTGTTGGACACATTTACAAAACTTTTTGAAATGTAATAGACAATATATGCATGCATGCATGCATGCAAAGTTGCTGCAGTCATGTCCAACTCTTTGTGACCCCATAGACGGCAGCCCACCAGGCTCTTCCATTCCTGGGATGTTCATCGCAGCACTGTTTATAATTATCAGGACATGGAAGCAACCTAGATGTCCATCAGCAGATGAATGGATAAGAAAGCAGTGGTACATATACACAATGGAGTATTACTCAGCCATTAAAAAGAATACATTTGAATCAGTTCTAATGAGGTGGATGAAACTGGAGCCTATTATACAGAGTGAAGTAAGCCAGGAAAAAAAACACCAATACAGTATACTAACGCATATATATGGAATTTAGAAAGATGGTAATGATAACCCTGTATGTGAGAGAGCAAAAGAGACACAGATGTATAGAACAGTCTTTTGGACACTGTGGGAGAGGGAGAGGGTGGGATGATTTGGGAGAATGGCATTGAAACATGAATAATATCATATAAGAAACGAATCGCCAGTCCAGGTTCGATGCAGGATACAGGATGCTTGGGGCTGGTGCACTGGGATGACCCAGAGGGATGGTATGGGGAGGGAGATGGGACGCGGGTTCAGGATGGTGTACACCTGTGGTGGATTCATGTTGATGTATGGCAAAACCAGTACAATATTGTAATTAGCCTCCAATTAAAATAAATAAATTTAAATTAAAAAATAATAAAAAAAAGAATACTGGAGACAATATATACCCAAGTTTAAAGTGTGCATAACTCCTTTATGCTAAGACTTCCCTTTTAAGAATTTAGCCTAATTAAAAAATGTAATTTACAACTGGACTTTGTGGTAGCCATATTTGTAGTAGTGGAAAATTGGAAACTAGTCAGATACACCTCTATTAGGTATTGGTTCATCAAATTACAGTACATTTACACAATGGAATGTCATGCAGTTACAAAGAGGAGAACA
>NW_011495032.1:33978933-34003915 GCF_000754665.1 Bison bison bison
GCTCAGTCATGTCCGATTCTTTGTGACCCCATGGAGCCCACCAGGCTCCTCCGTCCATGGGATTCTCCAGGCAAGAATACTGGAGTGGGTTGCCATTTCCTTCTCCAGGGATATTCCCGACCCAGGGATTGAACCCAGGTCTCCTGCATTGCAGGCAGATGCTTTAACCTCTGAGCCATCAGGGAAGCCCATATAGTGAACCTCAAAATGTCCACTGAGTTGCTTACTTAACTACAGAGATAGCTCTATTGATAACCCAAGTGAAGTGCTAATAAATGTGATTGTTTTGTCAATTACTGAAACAGGTGATTTATCTACAGTGAAGTTAATCTCATTTCTTTGAGAAAATGGATATTAAAAGTATTCACATAAAATAGTAATGCTCTTAATATTTAAACAATTGTAGGATAAATGATGCCGTAGAGAAATGGATTCAGTGTTAATGTAGAAGTGTAATTATCTTTATTAAAAGTGTATGAATACTAAAATTCTTGTTAACAAGGTTGAGAATCTGAAGTTCTTAAAACTATTCAGATGCAGCCACCTGACTCCAGGTCAGGGCTTAAAACTGCTACACTCAGGTACCAATTCCAATAGTTGAAGAGGCTTACAGAAAATGCTGAATCAATTGAATTCATATGTGATTTATGTTCATTTCATTACATTTATTACCCACAATCTTATTAATATCTCTGTGTTGAGTTCTAATACCTGCTGATTACTCCCTTCCCAATCCTTGCCCTCACCCCACCCCAAAGCCCACCATTCTTTAAAAAGTTGGAAGTTTTTGAGATATAATTTCCTTATGCCTTCTACACATTATAGAAACTCTCAATATGCTATCACTTAAGAGATAATTCAACCTATTTACATAATTCTACTGATGAGGGACTCTCTGGTAAAGTGTAATTCAAATTTTATATAACATTAAATAGAAGAAGTTAGTTGAAAGTTAGAACTAGAATATACTTCCTTAAAATCTCTGCCTATTAACCCTAAATTCTGCTTTCTGGATCAGCAAAATATAAATATAATTGTTTTTCAGTTTTAGAGCCTAGTTTATTCCAAGTTTCCCAGTTCCTTTTCACTCTATTATTTATTATTGAGCACTTACATCCAATAGCAGTATCCTTTGGATAACTGACCCCTGTAGCCTTCCCATTCATCTCTTCTGCTCTCACATTCTTCCTGTTTTAGCTTATCCCCAAAACCCAAGGCCAGTGTTAAATGCCTTAATTTATCCATTCTCTTCCTTTTCTACTTTTAATATTGTAGTATCTGTTCATACTGACATGTCCAGTTGTCTGTTCAATATTTAGCATTCTTGTCTAATCTTTCCTGAAACTCTTTGAAAGTGTGCCTTGAGAGTCTACTGCTTACTTTTACTCAGTCATCATATTTTGAATTTCCTTCTTTTCCTTATTTTGTCCAACCTAGGTTCCTGAACTCTTAAGATTGTAAACCTCCAAAATGGCCATCTTGCCTGAGAGGAAACTCCAGATATTTATAATGTCTGTCTAACCAAAATTTTCTAAATGTGTCTATCTTCAACATGCAGAATATTTTTAGGACTTCATTATGATTCTGCTTATGACACCTGCTTTTCCAGAACATGGGGTTTTACCATGCCGTATCTATATTTTACTGACATAACAGCCTCCATAATTGATCTGTCCAAGTTCATCAACACAGTCTTGCAACCAGTAAGTAATATCAACACGTTATAGTGAAGACTATACTTTTCCAATTATATTAGCTGAAAAAAAAATAAGCAAAACACCATATCTTACTTCTTTCTCTTCTATGGAGAACAAATTCTGAGAAAAACAGTTAACAATATTATAATAAAGTTACAATAACAATAATAGTTCTCTATTTTCCTTTTCCTAAAGAATAAAAAGCACATTTAATTTCTAAAAACAAAATTAATAAAGTGAATGGATTAAACTCTACTTAATCAATATCAGTTTAGGCAATGGGTTGAATATATATTTTCATATATTTTATTCTTAGTATTTTAAAAAGTGATTATTGCCTGAATAACTTCTTTATTTAAAATATATTTAAAATTAAAACTCCTTCAAAGATAGTGAGGCCTTAAACACTTCTTCAGTTTCAATCTGGATTGTAATCTTGCAGCTAAGTCTGACCACAAATTATAATTTGTTATAACAAATAAAAGAAAAATGAAACTCATGTATTATACCAGAGAGAGGCCAAAAAGGTTAACATTTCCTCTCCCAGACCTGAAAGAAAGTCAATAGAAGAATGTTTGAAGCTTTCACCAGAAAAGCTGGATCTTTAGTGATAGTGAAGAAAATCTATTCTGAAATTGTACCTATTAAAGAAAACAGATAGAACAAAGAGTGATGTTAAGATCTGTAGAGAAAATAAAGAAGCAAACGCTATGATTTTTTTTGAGGCTTCAGTAAGTCTTACACAGGAAGCAACGTTAGTTTAACAATGGTTCTTGATGCAAAAAGTCTTTAAGATTCATGTTGGTATTTTAATATTGAGATTTATCTTTCAATACTTTAAGAAAGGTAAATTATAAAGAACAAACTATTGCCACTTAAAATAGTTTAACAATGAGGAGAATTAAATACTATTAATATACTATTATATAGAAAATTTTATATTAAAAAAAACCACATAAAACCAGACATATGCAAAACAATCACACTGGACTACTATCTCACATTATGCACAAAAATAAAGTCAAAATGAATTAAACACTTAAACATAAGTTGTGAAGCCATAAAAGTTCTAGAAGAAACACAGATGTAAGCTCTTTGATGCCAGTCTTAGTAATAATTTTGGGGATAGGTCTCCTCAGGCAAGGAAAATAAAAGCAAATGTTAACAAATGGGACTATATTAAACTAAAAAGATTTTGCACAGAGAAGGAAACTATGAGCAAAACTAAAAGGTTGCCTACAGAAAGGGAGAAGATATTTTCAAATAATATATCTAATCAGGACTTAATATTTAAAATATACAAAGAACTCACACAACTCAACAACAAAAAGTAAACTTGACTTTAAAAAAAAGGTTGGGGGGGGCAGAGGATTTGAATAGACCTTTTCCCAAAGAAGATACACAGATGTCCAATGTACCTATGAAAACGTGCTCAACATCACTAATCAATGTAAGTACAAATCAAAATCACAATGACATATCACTGTACATCTGTAAGGATGATAATTATCAAAAAGACAACAAATAATAAGTGCTGGCAAGGATGTGGAGAAAAAGAAACTTGTCCACTGTTGATGGGAATATAAATTGATACAGCCACTATGGAAAACAGTAGGAGATTCCTCAAAAATGAAAAATAGAACTACCATATGATCCAGCAAAACCACTCCTGGGTATTTATTTGAAGAAAACAAAAAGAGTAATTAGGAAAGATATATGAACCCTTATGTTTATTGTAGCATTATTTACAATGGTCAAGATACAGAAGCAATCTAAGTGTTCATCAACAGATGAATTGATAAAGATGTGATATATATGGAAAGTGGCATTACTGGTCAAGAACACACCTGCAAATCCAGGAGACATAAGAGATGCAAGTTCAATACCTGGGTCAGGAAGATTCCCTGAAGGAGGGCATGGACACACACTCAACTATTCTTGCCTGAGGAATACCATGGACAGAAAAGCCTGGTGGGCTACAGTCCACAGGGTTGCAAAGAGTTGGACATGACTGAAGCAACTTAGCATGCATGCTCGTTCACTAAATTTCAGCTCAGTTCAGTCACTCAGTTGTGTCTAGCTCTTTGAGACCCCATGGACTGCAGCATGCCAGGCTTCCCTGCTCATCACCAACTCCCAGGGCTGGCTCAAACTCATGTCCATCTAGTCAATGATACCATCAGACCATCTCATTCTCTCTCATCGCCTTCTCCTCCTGCCTTCAATCTTGCCCAGCATCAGAGTCTTTTACAGTGAGTCAGTTCTTTGCATCAAGTGGCCAAAGTACTGGACTTTCAGCTTCAGCATCAGTCCTTCCAATGAATATTCAGGACTGATTTCCTTTGGGACTGACTGGTTTGATCTTCCTGCAGTCCAAGGGACTCTAAAGAGTCTTCTCCAACACCACAGTTCAAAAGCATCAATTCTTCGGTGCTCAATTTTCTTTATAGTCCAACTCTCACATCCATACATGATTACTGGAAAAACCATAGCTTTGTCAAGATGGACCTTGGTTGGCAAAGTAATGTCTCTGCTTTTTGATATGCTATCTAGGTTGGTCATAGCTTTTCTTCTAAGGAGAAAGCATCTTTTAACATCATGGCTACAGTCACCATCTGCAGTGATTTTGGTGTCCAAGAAAATAAAGATGTCACTGTTTCCACTGTTTCCCCATCTATCTGCCATGAAGTGATGGGACCAGATGCCATGATCTTAGTTTTTTGAATGATGAGTTTTAAGCCAGCTGGCTCTTCAGTTCCTCTTCACTTTCTGCCATAACGATGGTGTCATCTGCATATTTGAGGTTATTGATATTTCTCCCGGCAATCTTGATTCCAGTTTGTGCTTCATGCAGCCCTGCATTTCACATGATGTACTCTGCATATAAGTTAAATAAGCAGGGTGACAATATACAGCTTTGATATACTCCTTTCCCGATTTGGAACCAGTCTGTTGTTATTGCCTGGAAAATCCCATGGATGGAGAAGCCTGGAAGGCTGCAGTCCATGGGGTCGCTGAGGGTTGGACATGACTGGGCAACTTCACTTTCCCTTTTCACTTTCATGCACTGGAGAAGGAAATGGCAACCCACTTCAGTGTTCTTGCCTGGAGAATCCCAGGGACGGGGGAGCCTGGTGGGCTCCCGTCTATGGAGTCACACAGAGTCGGACACGACTGAAATGACTTAGCAGCTGTTGTTCCATGTCCTGCTCTAACTGTTGCTTCTTGAACTGCATACAGATTTCTCAGGAGGCAGGTCAGGTGGTCAGGTATTCCCATCTCTTGAAGAATTTTCCAGTTTGTTGTGATCTACACAGTCAAAGGCTTTGGCATAATCAATAAAGCAGAAGTAGATGTTTTTATCGGAGAAGGCGATGGCACCCCACTCCAGTACTCTTGCCTGGAAAATCCCATGGATGGAGGAGCCTGGTAGGCTGCAGCCCATGGGATCGCTAAAGGTCGGACATGACTGAGCGACTTCACCTTCATTTTTTCACTTTCATGCATTGGAGAAGGAAATGGCAACCCACTCCAGTGTTCTTGCCTGGAGAATCCCAGGGGCAGGAGAGCCTGGTGGGCTGACGTCTATGGGGTCACACAGAGTCGGACACGACTAAAGTGACTTAGCAGTAGCAGTAGATGTTTTTATGGAACTCTCTTGCTTTTTTGATGATCCAATGGATGTTGGCAATTTGATCTCTGGTTCCTCTGCCTTTTCAAAATCCAGCTTGAACATCTGGAAGTTCACAGTTCACATACTGTTGAAGCCTGACTCGGAGAATTTTGAGCATTACTTTGCTAGTGTGTGAGATGAGTGCAATTGTGAAGTAGTTTGAACATTCTTCAGCATTTACCTTCTTTAGGATTGGAAAGAAAACTAACCTTTTCCAGTCCTGTGGCCACTGCTGATTTTTCCAGATTTGCTGGCATATTGAGTGCAGCACTTTCACAGCATCATGTTTAAGATTTTAATAGCTCAACCAGAATTCCATCCCCTCCACTAGCTTTGTTCGTAGTGATGCTTCCTAAGGCCCACTTGACTTTTCAGTCTAGAATCTTGTTCTAAGTGAGTGATCACACCATCATGGTTTTCTGGGTCATGAAGATCTTGTTTGTATAATTTTTCTTTGTATTCCTGCCACCTCTTCTTAATATCACTAAACTTACTATGATAATCATTTCATGACGTGTGTAAGTCAAATCATTATGATGCACACCTTAAACTTATACAGTTTATCAATTATAATTCACTAATTGTTGTATACCAATTATATTTCAATACAACCGGAAGAAAAATGAAGAAAGCTAAATTACAGAGAGCAAATGATATGTCAGTGAAAATAAGCTAACGATGCGGAGAATTAAAGAATATATATAATTTTTCTGTAAATTGAGTATTTTTTTAATCATTTCAAGTTAAATAAAACATACAGGACAAAGATTCTTCTAATTTTGCTGCAAAGAGCCATGAATTCTTTTTAGATTATGTCTTATTTTTAGCATTCGTTCTTTTTTTTTTTAATTTTTTTTAAAATTTTATTTTATTTTTAAACTTTACATAGTTGTATTAGTTTCGCCAAATATCAAAATGAATCTGCCACAGGTATACATGTGCTCCCCATCCTGAACCCTCCTCCCTCCTCCCTCCCCATACCATCCCTCTGGGTCGTCCCAGTGCACTAGCCCCAAGCATCCAGTATCGTGCATTGAACCTGGACTGGCATCTCGTTTCATACATGATATTTTACATGTTTCAATGCCATTCTCCCAAATCTTCCCACCCTCTCCCTCTCCCACAGAGTCCATAAGACTGTTCCATACATCAGTGTCACTTTTGCCGTCTCGTACACAGGGTTATTGTTATCATCTTTCTAAATTCCATATATATGCGTTAGTATACTGTATTGGTGTTTTTCCTTCTGGCTTACTTCACTCTGTATAATAGGCTCCAGTTTCATCCACCTCATTAGAACTGATTCAAATGTATTCTTTTTAATGGCTGAGTAATACTCCATTGTGTACATGTACCACAGCTTTCTTATCCATTCATCTGCTGATGGACATCTAGGTTGTTTCCATGACCTGGCTATTATAAACAGTGCTGTGATGAACATTGGGGTACACGTGTCTCTTTCCCTTCTGGTTTCCTCAGTGTATATGCCCAGCAGTGGGATTGCTGGATCGTAAGGCAGTTCTATTTTCAGTTTTTTAAGGAATCTCCACACTGTTCTCCATAGTGGCTGTACTAGTTTGCATTCCCACCAACAGTGTTAGAGGGTTCCCTTTCCTCCACACCCTCTCCAGCATTTATTATTTGCAGACTTTTGGATCATAACCATTCTGACTGATGTGAAATGGTACCTCATAGTGGTCTTGATTTGCATTTCTCTGATAATGAGTGATGTTGAGCATCTTTTCATGTGTTTGTTAGCCATCTGTATGTCTTCTTTGGAGAAATGTCTATTTAGTTCTTTGGCCCATTTTTTGATTGGGTCATTTATTTTTCTGGAGTTGAGCTGTAGGAGTTGCTTGTATATTTTTGAGATTAGTTGTTTGTCAGTTGCTTCATTTGCTATTATTTTCTCCCATTCTGAAGGCTGTCTTTTCACCTTGCTGATAGTTTCCTTTGATGTGCAGAAGCTTTTAAGGTTAATTAGGTTCCATTTGTTTATTTTTGCTTTTATTTCCGATATTCTGGGAGGTGGGAGAAGTTTTGAAACTACTGTAAAAATAAGACCGATAACTGGAAGCAGGAGGCTTAAGTCCAAACCCTGACTCCAGGGAACTCCTGACTCCAAGGAACATTAATTGACAGAAGCTCATCAAACGCCTCCAAACCGACACTGAAACCAAGCACCACACAAGGGCCAACAAGTTCCATAGCATTCGTTCTTTATGGTCCCTCAGTCTGAAACCTATCCTTTGCAATTATCTGTATGTTCTACCTTGTGTTTTTCAAGTCAATTAAAATATACCCTTTTAATTTCTCTTCTTTTGTTCTCCTTTCTAAAACTGCAAACCCCACCTAACCGGTTCCTGTCCTTTTCTTACATTTTTTTTTTTTTTTTGCTCCCATTAAAACACTCCATAAGAGCAGGCTTTTTTTTTTTTTTTTTACTTTTGTTTATTACTATAATCTCAACAAGAATAATATGTACCACATGGAAGACACTCAATAGGCATTTGTTGAAACAAAAACCGATGAGCAAGGAACCCTAGAAAATAATCATATGTAAAGCCTATAATTTCTAGCTAGAAATTCAAGAAGTTCAGAAGAAAAAAGAAGCATGTACTTATTGATTTTAACACAAGAGATACAAAAGGCACCAGAATAAAAATAGATGTCATACTAATAGAAATAAAATGTTAGTAAGAATCTTACAAGTTTAGTATGGTATCCATAATTAAATTTTGTCATATCATGCAAACCAATAAAAGAAGGACTATAATATTATATTACAGATTCTTAACCCATATTTTTATTTTAATCCCATATCAGATACTCAGTAAGACTGTCCCATGACTTTTATGAGCTCAACACGCTGCCAGTGTCTTAAGCTTAAACTGACCCAATCTCTGTGCACAGAATACAGCTGAACGTGTCACTCATTTCTATCTAATATACTTGAAATGGAGATTCACTATGGGTATTCTACAAAATTACTCTAGATCTTTTCCACTTGTTACACACTATTTCTATCACCATCTTTATGCATCTTTAAACTCTGAATTATTTGTTTTGAATCTTCAATTTATTTTTTGGACATGTTTTCTTGATTTTAAAATGTAAATATTCCTTAAAATACTCTGACATACGTACCCTGGCTTGCATTATTTTCTTTTTCTGTGTATTAGGGCCACTTCCCTAAGTCAAACTCCTTGGAAATCTATTGCAATCAAGAAAGTGTACAGAATCCTAGTTTAGAATTAGTGAACATTAGAGATGAAAGATAACGAGAGCAGGGGAGGGGAGGTAATCACATATACACACACAGAAGATAGTTGAGTGAAACAATGGGAAGAAAGAAAGACAAGTAGTGTTTATTGAGTAACTTATTTTAATCCTAGATAACTACACCAAATGATGATATTGTTCACATGTTGGAAGCAAGGTTTTATTGAGTTAACCTACTCCATGCTGCTCAGCACTTAATTATCTCTCTCAAATGCCATAATGATCATTTAATTCATCTATCCAAAAATTCAATAGAATCCTAATTACCTCAAAAAATAAAAAATAGGTATCATTCATAGTCCTCTTGGATATAATTTCAATTCCATCCTCAATTATTTTTCCTAATACTACTTTCTAAACAAATTAACCTTAAGAAAATCTCTTCAATGCTTTACGCTTTTCTGCCCAAATTGTTCATAACCTGGTATTCAAAAACTTTATAATATACATCTGATATTGTTTTTCTGTTTATCATCTATTAGTTATTACACAAATTTGTTGATCCAGCAAAGCTGGTTTTCTCATGATATTAATATATTTTACTGTCTTTATTATTTACTGTCCATCTGCCTCTACTAGAATATAATATTCAAGAGGGGACAGACTTGAATCTGTTTTCATTAGTAATATGTCATAAGCACTGAAACAATATTGGTGAATAATTTCCAAATATTTTATATTTTCATAATAGCCATGAGTTGATTGTTTGCTCTCCATTCTCAAAATGTCTGCTTTAAATTAGGCTGTCATTAACATTTGCTTGTACCACTATAATAGTTTTCTAACTAAATTTCATTCCTAATATTTTCCCAAATTAATGAATCCTCTTCTTAAGAATGTGTTTTAAAACAAAAATGTGATCTGGTCATTTTTCTCCTAGAAATCAAATCATTTCTAAGAAATGTTGTTTTATGATCTTGTACAAATCTACTTTTCCAATTTCATCTATTGTCACTCCACAACCACAACACTTTTATCTTGGCTGCTCTACTGAAGAACATAAACCTTTTAATACATTTCTAAGCACAGAGCACAGGTTAATGAGCTTCCAAAAGAAATCATGGGAGCTCAGTGTTAGAAAAGCACGGAGGTGGTGGTGGTTTAGTCACTAAGTTGTGTCTGACTCTTGTGACCTGATGGATTGTAGCCCGTCAGGGTCCTCTGTCCTTGTGATTTTCCAGGCAAGAACACTGGAGTGGGTTGCCATTTTCTTCTCCAGGGAGTCTTCCTGCCCCAGGGATCAAACCTGTGTCTCTTGTGTCTCCTGCATTGGCAGGCAGATTCCTTAACGCTGAGCCACCTAGGACGCTCATTTGTGTAGGAATAATTCATTTCTGGGCCTCCTGGGATTGAAACTGGGCCTCCTGAACTGTAGGCAGATTCTTTACCATCTGAGCTACCAGGGAAGTTCCAAATTAATTTCAGAAACCACTAATAAGCTGTGATGCACGATTTGAAGAAAACAAATCTTTTAAAACTGTTTAAATTATTTGGCATGACTGAATTTGTAGCCCAGAGTGGTGATAGCATTATTCAATAAAACTGAACTGCTGTTGGTGATTCTGCAGCAGTCATAGACAACTGGAGTGATCTTGTAATGCTAAAAGTAAGTAAACATGACTTCAATTTTCGAAAAGAAGGGGCAGATGTCATAGTTCATAAGCTACATCACTGGAGGCTACTCTAAGATGGATACTTTAAAGAACCATTTGTGAATACAGGGGGAAAAAAGAAGTAGTAATCACTAGGGTCCATCAGAATTTCTGTAAAAATTAATCAAATCAAACTAACCTCGGTTGCCTAGTTGCTAAGCTAGTAGGTCAGGAATATATAATATAATTATGAAAGACATAAGGAAATAAAGGTTCCACTTATTCCTGTGACTGAGATAGCATAGTGTGCTCATTATCCCTGTTTCTTTCCTCTACTGGATACACAGCCAACTGTATTTCTCAGTTTCCCTCTCAGTCTAGTGGACCTATGTGACCAAGTTCTGGCCAGCTGACTGAACCAAAAGTGATACACAGCGCTTTCATATTGGCTCCTCTTCTGTGAAACACAGTTGTGTGTCTAGCCGTTCAGTCATGTTCAACTCTTTGTGACCCCATGGACTGCAGCACGCCAGGCCTCCCTGTCCATCACCAACTTCCCGGAGCTTGCTCAGACTCATGTCCATCAAGTAGGGGATGCCATTCAACCATCTCATCCTCTGTCGTCCCCTTCTCCTCCTGCCTTCAATCTTGCCCAGCATCAGGGTCTTTTCCAGTGAGTCAGTTCTTTGCATCAGGTGGCCAAAGTATTGGAGTTTCAGCTCCAGTATCAGTCTTTCCAGTGAATACTCAGGACTGATTTCCTTTAGGATTGACTGGTTTGATTTCCTTGCAGTCCAAGGGACTCTCAGATTTGTTACTACTGTGCCACCTTGGAGCCCCTTGGAGGACTGTACCTCTATAAATATATACTCTCTGTTTCCCCATGTGATATTCTGTCTGCTGAATATATTATAATCAAGGTTTTTACCCTTGCCATAAAAAAACTCTTGCCAGGGTCAAAAATGACCTTCACATGGCTAAACGTATTGTTTTGTTTTTTTCTCCAATCTCACTCTACTTGACTTCTCAAAAGTAACTGACATGTTTGTTCAGTCTTATTTTAGCTTTAAAAACACTATTATCTTTCTTTTTCTATTCCTTTAATTCTGTAGATATGTGAGTTTGTGGATGCTCATTAAACTTATTTTGAATATTTAAGTGATATCGTATGCAGTATGTTATAAAGTTATATAGTGCTATGTGCTGTGCTTCTTTGCCTGGCCATGTTCGACTCTTCGCACCTCCATGGACTGTAGCCTGCCAGGCTCCTTTGTCTATAGGGTTCCCCAGACAAGAATACTGGAGTGGATTGCCATTTCCTCCTCCAGGGGAACTTCCCAATCTAGGGATCAAACCCAAGTCTGTTCCATCTCCTGCATTAGCAGGCAGAATTTTTACTTCTGCGCCACCTGGGAGTCCCTTGGAGGCTTGTACCTCTATAAATATGTACTCTCTGTTTCCCCATATGATATTCTGTCTTTTGAATACACTCCAATCAAGGTTTTTACCCTTGCCATAAAACAACTCTTGCCAGGGTCAAAATTTACTTTCACATGGCTAAACCTATTGTTTTGTTTGTTTCCTCCAATCAGAACCTATTTGATTTCTCAAAAGTAACTGACACATTTGTTCAGTCTTATTTGGGGTTTAAAAACACAACTATCTTCCCCACCCCACCCCCATTCCCTTAATTCTGTAGATATGTGGTGGATGCTCATTAAACTTGTTTTGAATATTTAAGTGATATCATATGCCATATATTATAAACGCATATAGTGCTATGTGCTGTGCTAAGTCACTCAGTCACGTCTGACTCTTTGCAACCCCATGGGCTGTAACCCACCAGACTCCTCTGTCCGTGGGATTCTCCAGGCAAGAATTCTGGAGTGGGTTGCCATGCACTCCTCCAGGGGATCAATCCATCCCAGGGATCAAACCCAGGTCTCCAGCACTGCAGGCAGATTGTTTACCAACTGCGCCAAGAGGGAACCCTGTATAGGGCTATATGTCAATAATATCTCAATAAAACTGGAAGGAAAAAAAAAAAAAAACACTGCTGTCTTGTCTCGTCATATCACTAGTCACTTAGTCACTTATGTTGTTTTCTTTTGTGATCTCATCTCCCCTCCTTACTGCTTCCATCCCTAAGGTCAGTTACCAGACTCCTACTTTGCATGCCCTCACTAATATGTTCTCACCAATTTCATGCCTTAAAATCAACTACACAGAGATAATTGACAAAATATATGTCCACCTCACACCTTTCACTTGAACATTAGACCTATTCATCCAAACTGCTTCCCGAGCAATTTTATTTAATAGGATTTCAGACTTGATGCCAAAATTGAACTCTTCCTGTTCCTTTCAAAAACAGAGCCTCATCAGTCTTCTCTATTTGGTAACTGATAAATGTATTCCAGTTCAGTTCAGTCACTCAGTTGTGTCTGACTCTTTGCAACCCCATGAACCACAGCACGCCAAGCCTCCCTGTCCATCACCAAATCCCGGAGTTTATTCAAACTCATGTCCATTGAGTCAGTGATGCCATCCAACCATCTCATCCTCTGTCGTCCCCTTCTCCTCCTGCCCCCAAACCCTCTCAGCATCAGGGTCTTTTCCAATGAGTCAACTCTTCGCATCAGGTGGCCAAAGTACTGGAGTTTCAGCTTCAGCATCAGTCTCTCCAATGGATGCCCAGGACTGATCTCCTTTAGGACGGACTGGTTGCATCACTTGCAGTCCAAGGGACTCTCAAGAGTCTTCTCCAACACCACAATTCAAAGGCATCAATTCTTAGGTGCTCAGCTTTCTTTACAGTCCAACTCTCACATCCATATATGACCACTGGAAAAACCATAGCTTTGACTAGACGGACCTTTGTTGGCAAAGTAATGTCTCTGCTTTTGAATATGCTATCTAGGTTGGTCATAACTTTCCTTCCAAGGAGTAAGCGTCTTTTAATTTCATGGCTGCAGTCACCATCTGCAGTGATTTTGGAGAACAAAAAAAATAAAGTCCGCCACTGTTTTCACTGTTTCTCCATCTATCTGGCATGAAGTGATGGGACCAGATGCCATGATCTTTGTTTTCTGAACGTTGAGATTTAAGCAAACTTTTTCACTCTCCTCTTTCACTTTCATCAAGAGGCTTTTTAGTTCTTCTTCATTTTCTGCCATAAGGGTGGTGTCATCTGCATATCTGAGGTTATTGATACTTCTCCTGGCAATCTTGATTCCAGCTTGTGCTTCATCCAGCCCTGCATTTCGCATGATGTACTCTGCATATAACTTAAATAAGCAGGGTGACAATATACAGCCCTGACATACTCTTTTTGCTATTTGGAACTAGTCTGTTGTTCCATGTCCAGTTCTAACTGTTGCTTCCTGACCTGCATACAGATTTCTCAAGAGGCAGGTCAGGTGGTCTGATATTCCTATCTCTTTTAGAATTTTCCACAGTTTATTGTGATCCACACAGTCAAAGGCTTTGGAATAATCAATAAAGCAGAAGTAGATGTTTTTCTGGAACTCTCTTGCTTTTTCAATGGTCCAGTGGGTGTTGGCAATTTGATCTGGTTCCTCTGCCTTTTTTAACCAGTTTGAACATCTGCAAGTTTACAGCTCATGATTGTTGAAGCCTGGCTAGCAAAGTAATGCTCAAAATTCTCCAAGCCAGGCTTCAACAACAAAAAATGTATTCCAGTTCTAGTCTAATAAACTTGAGATCAGCCTTGACTGTCATTTTCCATACTCTACACTTATTCCTCATCAAATTCCTTCCCCTCAAAATATAGCCCTAAATAAACAACTTCCACTAGTACTTCCACTGTTATGATCCTGGTCTAAGTTGTCCTCATCTCTCATCTCTTATTGTTAAACTAAGTTTCTAACTGGTTTTCTTTTTTATACCTTGGTTTTTTTGTTTTTTTTTTAACACAAACTTTGTCATCCACACACAAATTTGGGTGTTACATTTAAGAAATTAGAGTTTTCAAAAAATTAGTATAATAATAATATACAGAATGATCTTTTTAAAGTGACAATCTGATCATATCACTTTTCCGAACTTTATATAAATGTCATTCAGTCAACTTTTGAATATGTAAAAAGACTGTTTAACATGTTCAGTTCAGTTCAGTTCAGTCGCTCAGTCATGTCCGACTCTTTGCAACCCCATGAATCGCGGCCTGTCAGGCCTCCCTGTCCATCACCAGCTCCCGGAGTTTACTCAAACTCATGTCCATCGAGTCGGTAATGCCATCTAGCCATCTCATCCTCTGTCGTCCCCTTCTCCTCCTGCCCCCAATCCCTCCTAGTAACAGGGTCTTTTCCAATGAGTCAACTCTTCACATGAGGTGGCCAAAGTATTGGAGTTTTGGCTTTAGCATCAGTCCTTCCAATGAACACCCAGGACTGATTTCCTTTAGGATGGGCTGGTTGGATCTCCTTGCAGTCCTAGGGATTCTCAAGAGTCTTCTCCAACACCACAGTTCAAAAGCATCAATTCTTCAGCATTCAGCTTTCTTCACAGTCCAACTCTCACATCCAAACATGACCGCTGGAAAAACCATAGCCTTGACTAGACGGACCTTTGTTGGCAAAGTAATGTCTCTGCTTTTTAATATGCTATCTAGGTTGGTCTTACATTAGGTCAAAAAAAAACTATGGACTGAGTTATTTTTTAGAATAATTAAAAAAAAAACAACTATGTTTTAACATAAATCAACATGCCAGTGGTGTTCGTTCTTTGAAGTTACAATTTCATCATAATTTACAATTTTATTCATTCAGCCTTTTTAGCAAAACATACAGAAGTAACTTGCTTAGCCAAATCTATCAAGCAACTAAAATAATTACCTTGAGGATTCAGCAATAATTTAAATAATGATCATTCTTCAACAATATATCTTATATACCCCATAATTATATATTCTTAATATTCATAACATAATTATATCACATACAAAATATACCTGATACTATGCCAACATTATCTAAATTTAAAGCTCTCAACTATTATAATGACTAAAATAAGACTGCATTACTACATGGAAGCAAAACAATAAAGAAAAAATTATGTGAGCAATACACTATAAACAGTATGTTTTATTTTACCAGTCTTAGACACCATACATGATTGTGTAACCAAGAACGGACTTAGTTTAATGAAAGTATGCCCATATTCATCTTATGTTAAACCATTCCTGAAATGAATGATTCCCAGATGCTGCTAGATGTTCATAGATATTTTCTTAGAAGGGATATAAATAAATTAGGCAATACCATTCTATATTTATAATAATGCAGATTAAGGATGATTTTCATCTGGCTATAAGGTCACAAATTTTTTTTTTAATCTAAAACTAAACTATTTCTCACAAACTGAAAAATCCAAAGCAAGAATATGAAAGCAGATCTGCAAAATTTGGCTCATATCCATTTTTTCTGCTCTTATTCTTCTAGTTAGACCCAGAGGAACTTCTATCCTTGTGCCTGCCTCAATTTGAAGGTCAACAGTGGGGAGAGTCATCTTTTACTTGTCTAACCCATCCCTTTCTTTAAAAATAACTTTTATCTATGAGTTTCTCCTAATAAGCATAAAGAACTTTAAAATGGAGAGGTCATATTAACACATTTTAATATACAGTCATTCTAAAGGCTAAAAAAATAACATTATAAATTTTATTTCTGTTTTCTTTTAAACTAAATTATGTCATTATCTGTCTCAAATGATATTGTCATTCATCATGTGCCCGAAGCCTCCTCGAAGAAAGGTTTTAGCCAAGGTAGTTTAATCATTTTGATAAAAACATGGTTTAAAGAGAATGCCTAAAGACTCGGTTAAACATGCTATTCCACCAGCATTTCTTTTATATTTAATATTTGCCTTTAGCCCAGAAGAATTAGGAAAATTACCTGGAGTTCATTGCCACAAGTGATATAACACAGGCATAATAGATTTTCTTCATGTGTCTATGTATTATACATTTAAGTTACTATGTATCTGACAAAAGTAATTTGTAAAAGAGTATTTCTAAAACTATTTATCTGACATCTATTCAAAATGCATTTTCTTCACTTAAATTAGAATGACCATAGAGATTTGCTAACCTTTCACAACACAGTGACTTAAAAATCCATTAAAGTTTTTGAAAAAATGCACTCCTTGACTTTTCTGTAATTCTAAGAGCAAACAGCTATCTAACATTTTCAGGATCATTAAATTAAAAATGATAAGGAAAGAAAATCATTAACTAATTTATATTTCTCTTCTAATGGGAATAGAATTAGTAATTACTTTTGCTGGTGAAACATCCTGTAGTCATTCACTTGAATCTGAATCACAAGCTTATCGTTCAAGGTATGGGGCCTTCTGACCTTCAATTACAAATTCTCACAGTTGTGTTTATGGAAAGGAATTAATACAAGTGAAATAGAATCTTCGTGTTTAACCATCCAAACTTTTATGCTCAAATTTTCTTTTCATATGCTGCATTTATATTTGTACTTCTTATAAATTGTAACCATGCTTGGCCCAGTATCTTACATACTGTAACAATAAATATTTACTAAATTAATGTGTGAATCCATTTGGGCATTTGACAAAATGATGAGAAGGCAAAAGTTTTTATAGTCAAGTCTTTCATTAAAAAATCACAAGAGTCACAGAAGTCATAGTGAACAGCAATTGCAATTTGAAGTTTTATGTTCCTCACAGGACAATGTGTAAGCACACAAGCAATTAATTCTGTTCACATTTGACCTGCTGTCCTTGTTAAAATTACTGATGTTTTAGAAGATACTTTCATTTCATCCACCTATTTCCTTGACGGTATTAGTGATCTACCTCCCCTTTTAAGGTAGTATTTATTTCAGTTCTAAAATTATATTTAAACAGACAATTCATTCCTCATTACGTTTTGTATGGCATGCATTATATTTTGCTTGGACAAGGCAAGAAACCGTGACCCTTAAATAGAAATTATGAAACCAACCACAAAGCAGTTTACAGAATGTTTGAATGGCGTATCTGTGCCAAAAAGGCCTATAAAATTACACAGGACACTGTTCTATAGTATTTAAATTTGAATTAACAATCGTCTGTATCCCCACTGATGTGAGCTGTTATTATTTTCGTTTTGCAGAGTACATTCCTAAGAAGGGATCAAGAATAAAATAGCAGTTTACCTACCAGATTTCTTACTGAAAAAGGCAATATTCTGATAACTTGATTTTACCTCAGATCATCATTTTTTGTTAATTATAGATTGCTATATTCCTAAAAATAGCAATATGATATAATGAAAGTGGTTGCTGACAAGTCTAATATATTTGACTTGATTGTTGTTGTTCAGTTGCTAAGTCATGTCTGACTCAACCAATAAAATGTTTTAATGTTGGTGAAAAAGTACTCTTTAGAATTAGGTAAACAGATACATGGACTTAGCCAATTTACAAACTTACACTGTCAATCTCAAGTAAAACTCTTGGGCCCTCATTTTACAAAAAGAGTATACTTGAACATCACTCTCATCAACAGAAAGGGTGTTCTACGCCTGTTCTTACAGAAGGGGCTGCTCTGCGCACACTAATGGGAGGACAGCTTTCTGTAACAGGCAATATTCCAAATATAAATACACAGGAGTGTCCTGAAACTGTAAGCTGATTCCTTAACACAAGGTCCGTTTAAGAAGGAGAGCTTCAAACTGTTAGTGGTTCTCGCATGTTCAGTTGGAAATTCTCCTCATACTAGCTAGGATTTCAGACTACATCGACACAGAGAAAGCAGTTGTTCCCACATCTTAAAATAGCACACATTGAACCTTTAACCTTTCTGCTGCCCAGTCAGTGTCTAATTGCTATTTTATATCTAAACACACACACAATCTCCATTTTTCACTTCTCATTATTAAATAGAACATAGATAGAAGTAAAGCAAACTCACTGATCTTTAAAAATTGGAAATTACAGAAAAAAGTATTTTTAGGAATTTGTATGAATATGTCAACTAGTCAAATTCAAAATTTTTGTTAAAACATCCGTCCTTCAAAATGACTCTATTTTAAAGTGACTGCTCTTTAGTAAAAAGAGTTGGTACCCTTTTAGATTATTAATGATGAGGGAAATTTTCTTTTTCTAATCCTGATGTTATATTTAGCAACTTACCAAGTCTCTATAGAGGACATGAACTCTTGGCGCACTTAGAATAATTGTCTCTCCAAGATTTGTCACATGTGCATTGTTTATAAGTAACCTCGTTTATTTACTAGATACTGTCAATATCTCCTCCCAGCATTATAAACACCCATTACTGAAGTTTAACCAGTCAGACTGCCCTAAAAATAGTGGCAAGGAATATTTACAGATCTAAAGTTTTCATATCACCAGACTGATCCAAATCGAAAATATTCTGAAAAATTTTTTCTAAAAGTTCCAAAAAGCAAAACTTAAATTTGCCATTGTATCAGCAACTATTTATGTAGCATCTACATTGCATCTAAAACTATTTTCATATTATTTACATTGTGTTAAGTATTATAAATAATCTGCTGCTTCTGCTGCTAAGTCACTTCAGTCGTGTCCGACTCTGTGCGACCCCATAGACAGCAGCCCACTAGGCTCCCCCATCCCTGAGATTCTCCAGGCAAGAACACTGGAGTGGGTTGCCACTTCCTTCTCCAATGCATGAAAGTGAAAAGTGAAAGTGAAGTCATTCAGTTGTGCCCTACTCTTAGCGACCCCATGGACTGGAGCCTACCAGGCTCCTCTGTCCATAGGATTTTCCAGGCAAGAGTACTGGAGTGGGGTGCCATTGCCTTCTCCGATAAATAATCTAGAGATGATTTAAAGTGTATGGGAGGATGTGCTTAGGTTAAATGCAGATATTATGCCATTTTATACAAGGGACTTGAGCATCTAAGGATTTTGGTATTTTTGGTTGTCCAGGAAACAATCCCCTACAGGTACAGAGGGACTGATTGTACTGGGATTCAAAAATATCTTCAGGGCCAATATTTAAACTCTGAATTGGAATGGCTAAACAATTAACATTCAATTCTTTATGTTTAACGCAGTCATATTTAGCCCCTTCACTGTGAATGGGGTGAGAAAAAAAATAAACTTGGCAATTAAAAATAAATTGAAATAGCTGTTTGGTTGTATACATATTATATTCTACAACTTTTTTTTTTTGAAATATGCTTGGATTTCTTTTCTATTTTTTTTCTTTCATCTGGGGAAGCAAATGGGTGATGATTGTAAACAATACAATAGGCTGTTCAAACAGAGTGGGGGAATCATGTTCTTGATGCCAAAAACCCAAAGGCTATGCTTCAGCTCTTCTCTCAGCTGCCCCTATGACCTTGGGTAAGTCCTTAGTGACTCTGATATGCATTTCCTTCACCTCTAATGATTTGTGCACTTTCCTTTTATAGAGATTACATTCAGTAAACGGGCATTTTTTTGTGATAGAGAAAAAGATCGCCTGGTAAGTAGATACATCAAATCCCATCTGAGAGCGTGACAGGTTCCATGGCGTTACACTGTGTGTGGGCACTGATCCTGCCAGGAATAGAGTGACCTGCTGTCTGAGCCCACGGAAGTAACCGAAGGAGTGCTTCAAATGTGCTTCTGCCAGCGTTACCCACCTGGGGAAATTTCTCACTCAGCGACTGGGGAGGGATAACTATTTTTCACCCTGGCCTTCTCACCACTTGCATGATGTTTATCCCATTTCAAGATGCCATCTGTGGTGTTTTTCAACATTGTTATCTCAGAGGTTGAAGGCATCATGCATAACTAGATTATTTATTATGAGTACATCTGGCATTTTTGGAATTGTCAAAGAAACTGACAGCTCCTATAGCCTAATAACTTCTTTCTACATTTTACTGTCTTTGACAGAAAAACTGCAGTTGAAGTTAGCACTTGTAAAGTTAAATAAAGGATGCCATAGCCATGGGCATCATTTGTAAAAGCAAAGAAAATAGGAAATTCTGCCTTTACATAAACATGATAGTGAGAGTACTTAATTTATAATGTTTTCACTCTTTGCAGAAATGAAACTCTTTGGACAGAAATGTATAGGTACAGAAGATCGTGAGGCTCTGTTAGAAATTATATCGCACTTTTCTGTTTGAATTTTGTTATGATTTTTGCTAAGTTTGGGGATTTACAATTTTTTTTTTAAATAAGAAAGCTGTATAATATTCTCAATATATATACAAGTAACTTCTTCACTCCTCTCCAGTACTGTTTTGCTCATTGGTAGGACTAGTTAAATATCTGATCTCTTCACTGGACAATACATGCTTCTTTGAAGGACTGATGCTGAAGCTGAAACTCCAATACTTTGGCCACGTGATGTGAAGAGCTGACTCACTGGAAAGACCCTGATGCTGGGAAAGACTGAGGGCAGGAGGAGAAGCGGACAACAGAGGATGAGATGGCTGGATGGCATCACCGACTCAATGGACCTGAGTTTGAGCAGGCTCTGGGAGCTCGTGATGGACAGGGAAGCCTGGAGTGCTGCAGTCCACAGGGTTGCAGAGTCTGACATGACTGAGCAACTGAACTGAAGTGAATGTTTCTTTGATGGCAGAGATTGCAATGTGTTCATCAATATACTCTACAGTGATTTATCCCTTGTCTTGCAGAAAGCTGATAATTAAATTCTTATTCAATTAAAAATAAGTACAAATTGTTTTAAATGAAAACATCTAATGACATCTTAAGAGGAGCTTTGTTTTTAACCTAATACTAACCATTTAAACAAACAAAAAACACACAACAAATATTTCTATTTTTAGTAATGTGTAATGATGGGAGATTTCTGTCCTTATTTCACACAAGATAATACTGTACAAAGTATTTATTGATATCTAAGAGCTGAAATATAATAAACTGATTAGAAAAGTAATTGAAATATAAAGCTATTTCAAATACATTATCAGTTCTGTACATTCATAGTAAAAAAAAAAGCTACTGATAACATCAATTACCTGGAAAGTTTGATTTTTTTCTCTCCTTTTGCATATTTTTAAAATATTTACTGCAAATCAATTACTGAAAAGAAGATATATTGTACTAATAAAATCTCAGAATTGAGCAATTTTCCTACTATATATTATCAGGCTATTATGAACTATTAAAAATCATAGGTTACAGAGTTAGATATTTTAATCAAAAATAATAAAACAGCTGGAAAGAAGAACAAAGAGAAACAACTTTATTTAAAACCAATCAGGGCATTTAATTGGTTTTAAACTCTAAAACCAATTATTTTTTATTATTTAATATATACCCTAGCTACTGGTTTTAGAAAACTAAAAGACTTCAAAAAACTAATTATCTCTAAAACCTCAATCCTTGCACCATGCTTCACTGAAAAATATTAAAAATTAATTCTGCTGTACTTTTTAACAGAATGTGTTATATGTAACCCTATTCTCTTTTATTTTTATTTCCTTCTCTCCTCTTTTACTGTTTATTGCAGTAATTTACAAGTCTCTTTTCTTCCAAAATCCCCACAATTTTCCTTATTTTGATTCTAATGTATAAGATTCTTGAATGCACGAATTTAAAAGCAGTTATTTGAATAGACTCTCTGTACTTAATTATTATGTAATCAGTTGACCAAATTTGATCAGCCTGACTTAATCCCTAGAAAGTGATCTTGGAGGTAAAACAGACAAAACAGAAGAATTTAAATACTATGTACAAATCCAAACAAACAAACAGCCACAAAAAGCACCTGACTTTAAGAAAAGTGAAAGTTGCTCAGTCCTGTCTGAGTCTCTGCTATTCCATGGACTTGGCCCTCTAGGTTCCTCTGCTCATGGAATTCAGAAGGCAAGAATGCTGGAGTGGGTTGCCGTTTCTTTCTCCCGGGGATCTTCCCAACCCAGGAACTGAACCCTGGTCTCCTGCACTGCAGGCAGTTTCTTTATCATCTGAGCCACCGGGGAAGCCCTCACTTTAAGAAAAAAGCTATTTAATTAGTCAGATACATGTATCTTCCATTCATGTGAGGAAATTTGGTCAGTTTTCTCAATAGAAGTCAAGTACTCAAATACACAATTTAAATTCATATGCAGTTTCTACTGAAATGGTACTCAATAACTATGCAGGTGACTGACTGTTTTTCAAGAGAAGAAGGCAAAAAGGAACTGTGATATTTAATCCCTTTGTGGCACTAATTAAATTTTCTCCTAAACAATATACTGATTAGGATTTTTAAAAATGTGTTAAATGACTATGGTTTGCTCTATAAAATTGATTTTGCAAAATGAAAAAAGTAAAAACAAAATACCACCTTTGCATGCATGCATGCCAAGTCACTTCATTTGTGTCCAACTCTGTGTGACCCTATGGACTGTGGCCTGCCATGCTCCTCGGTCCATGGGATTCTCCAGGCAAGAATACTGGAGTGAGTTGCCATGCCCTCCTCTAGGGGATCTTTCCAACCCAGGGATGGAAACTGTCTCCTGCAACTCCTGAATTGCAGGTAGATTCTTTACAGCTGAGCCACCAGGGAAGCCCATACCACCTTAAAGCTTATTTTCTTGGTTGTATGAATGACCACGTTTAAAAATAAAAGAAACACACTGCTAGTATATCCTAGAGTTGTGCTCCATTATATCAAATGCATTTTGAATTGCTAAACCTTAAAACTAGTTGGAGAACAAAATGACAACACATCAAATTATTAGCTGAATATAGTGCTAAAGGAAGAATATTCTGAAAAGAAGATTGGCTGTTTAAAGATAAAGGAAGGAACATTAGGGTCAACCATTAATGTCAAAGGCAAGCGAAGACAGTTCCAAGTATTCCAGCTAATATGCACTAATAGTGGGCTGTAGCTGGATTCAGGCTGGTGCAGGTCATGTTAGCAGCTGCAAACAAAACACACATACACACATATTCACACAGAGACAAGTACCCAGAGCATAATATAAGCTAGCTTTCTTGAAATGTAGAGAAAAGACCACTGTAAACAGAGAAACCTCAAAATGTAATGAGCTCATATAAATGCCTGAGCACTAGCTCTCTATCTCCTTGTGATTGTTTAACTCATAGCAGCCCAAGAATTTAAATCATACAAAGGACACATACTTAGTCTGGAATTCTAGGAGAAAATTCATTCTCTGAAACATTTTCTAGTTGTTGGACTTTGAGCAATGTATCTAATTTTTCCTTGCCTCAGTATTTTCATTCTATAAAATGTTACAATAGTTGAATGTGTCACAAACATATGTTACTCAGAGCACATCTAGTCACAGGTATGCATATAAAAAGTGCTTGATGCATAGTGTCAAATAAATTTTAATTATTATTTTATTATTATTACTCCACTGTTAATAGTTTGGGTGAGAAACTGAAAATAACAAAATTACGATGTATTTGATTATCAAAATTTTTATTTGAATTCATACGAGCATACTTTTTCACTTATTTTCCAGTGAATAATATTTTATTAGAGTTTTAAATAACTCTAAACAGAGTAGTTATAGAATCAATAAAAGAAGAATACTTCCTGAAGCTATGCTGACCAATCAAAAATAAACACAGTACTATACAACTACAAAATTAGCATTTACACAAAGACAGGTACTATTTCAGGTTAGACAGGAATGAAGTAAGGCAAGTTTGTAAACAAAAGGATCCTCACAGATGTAAGAACCACCAACTCAGGCAAATACCTTACCTTTGCTAGCAGAATATCCAAATTATACTTTAAATATATTTTTCTTTGAATTCATTTCCTATTGCTGTGGTTCAGTTCAGTCACTTCAGTTGTGTCCGACTGTGTGCGACCACATGGACTGTAGCACGCCAGGCTTCCCTGTCCATCACCAACTCCTGGAGCTTCCTCAGTCTCAAACTCCATCAAGTTGGTGATGCCATCCAACCATCTTGTCCTCTGTCATCCCCTTCTCCTCCTGCCTTCAATCTTTTCCAGCAATAGGGTCTTTTCCAATGAGTCAGTTCTTCCCATCAGGTGGCCAAGTATTGGAGTTTCAACTTCAGCATCAGTCCTTCCAATGAATATTTAAGAATGACTTCCTTTAGGATTGACTGGTGGGATCTCCTTGCAGTCCAAGGGACTCTCAAGTGTTCCCCAACATCACAGTTGAAAACCATCAATTCTTCGGCACTCAGCTTTCTTTATAGTCCAGCTCTCACATCCATACATGACTACTGGAAAAACCACAGCTTTGACTAGATGGACCTTTGTCAGCTAAGTAATGTCTCTGCTTTTTAATATGCTATCTAAGTTGGTCTTGAGCGAAGGAAATGGCAACCCACTCCAGTACTGGTGGGCTGCTGTCCATGGGGTCACACAGAGTCGGAGACAACTGAAGTGACTTAGCACGCATGCATGCATTGGAGACGGAGAAGGCAATGGCAGCCCACTCCAGTACTCTTGCCTGGAAAACCCCATGGGTGGAGGAGCCTGGTAGGCTGCAGTCTATGGGGTCACCAAGAGTCGACTGAGCGACTTCACTTTCACTTTTCACTTTCATGCATTGGAGAAGGAAATGGCAACCCACTCCAGTGTTCTTGCCTGGAGAATCCCAGGGACAGGGGAGTCTGCTGGGCTGCTGCCTATGGGGTCAAATAGAGTCAGACACAACTGAAGTGACTTAGCAGCAGCAGCAGCAGCAGCATGCACTGAAGAAGGAAATGGCAACCCACTCCAGTATGCTTGCCTGGAGAATCCCAGGGACAGAAGAGCTT
>NW_011495032.1:34004015-34005305 GCF_000754665.1 Bison bison bison
GCGAAGGAAATGGCAACCCACCGCAGTACTGGTGGGCTGCTGTCCATGGGGTCACACAGAGTCGGAGACAACTGAAGTGACATAGCAGCAGCATGCATTGGAGAAGGAAATGGGAACCCACTCCAGTGAATACTCCAGTATTCACTCCAAGAACACTCCAGTATTTACTCCAAGAATATTCCAGTATTCTTGCCTGGTGAATCCCGTGGACAGTGGAGCCTGGTGGGCTGCTTTCCATGGAGTCGCACAGAGTCAGACACAACTGAAGCAACTTAGCATGCATGCATGCATGGGAGATGGAGAAGGCAATGGCACCCCACTCCAGTACTCTTGCCTGGAAAATCCCATGGACGGAGGAGTCTGGTAGGCTGCAGTCCATGGGGTCGCTAAGAGTCAGACACGACTGAGCAACTTCACTTTCCACTTTCCTGCACTGGAGAAGGAAATGGCAATCCACTCCAGTGTTCTTGCCTGGAGAATCCCAGGGACAGGGGAGTCTGCTGGGCTGCTGCCTATGGGGTCAAATAGAGTCAGACACGACTGAAGTGACTTAGCAGCAGCAGCAGCAGCAGCATGCACTGAAGAAGGAAATGGCAACCCACTCCAGTATGCTTGCCTGGAGAATCCCAGGGACAGAAGAGCTTGGTGGGCTGCCATCTATGGGGTCACACAGAATCGGACATGACTGTAGCAACCTAGCAGCAGCAGCCAAGTTGGTCACAGCATTTCTTTCGAGGAGCAAGTGTCATTTAATTTCATGATGCAGACACCATCTGCAGTGATTTTAGAGCCCCCCAAAATAAATTTTCTCACTGTTTCCATTGTTTCCCCATCTATTTGCCATGACATGATGGAACCAGATTGCTATGGTGGTGGTTTATTCTTTTTTTTTTTTTTTCTGAAAAATTTCACAATATAATATTGATAGTTTACCATGAAGAAATTAAGAAAAGAGAATAGTTTCTAATGTTTACCCATGTATTGACTGTTTGTAGTGCTCTTTACTCCTTCCTGTATTTCCAAGTTTTGTTTTGATATTATCATCATTCATAAAGGACTTTATCATTTTTTATAGCTCGTGCATGCTTCCTTAGCTTTCATTTCTCTGAAGGTGTTTTCACCCCCATTTCAAAAGATACTTTCAATGAATATCTATTACAGAATTGACAGCTTTAATTTTTCAGTCTACTTTTTTTTTTTATTGATAAATTTAATGCCTTTTATTGCCATACCTCATTTTACTGTGCTTTGCTTTAGTGAACTTTATAGATACATTGTTTTGTTTTTTTT
>NW_011495032.1:34005405-34089473 GCF_000754665.1 Bison bison bison
TTGTGACTTCATGGACAGTAGCCCACCAGGATCCTCTGTCCTTGGAATTCTCCAGGCAAGAATACTGGAGAAGGTAGCCATATCCTTCTCCAGGGGTCTTCCCCACCCAGGGACTGAACTCACATTGCCTGCATCTCCTGCATTGGTAGGCGGATTCTTTATCACTGAGCCACCAGGGAAGCCCTTCCTATTGCTGCTGTGACAATTTGCCACAATTTTATTATTTTATAATTTTGCAGGTTACATGTCTGAAATGCCAGCCAACCGTCTCATTCTCTGTCATCCCTTTCTCCCCTTCTCTTCCATCTCCTTCGACTCAATGGACATGAGTTTTCGTAAACTCCAGACAGAAGCAACTTAGCAGCAGCAGCAGCAGGAGTTGGTGATGGACAGGGAGGCCTGGTGTGCTGCAGTACATGGGGTCTCAAAAGAGTTGGACACGACTGAGGGACTGAACTGAACTGATGTCTGAAATGAGTCTCACTAGGCTTGAAGGAGAATCTAGTTACTTGTCTTTTCTAGTCTAGAGATTTTCTGCTTTCTGAGACCCATGGCCCCTTCATCCATCTTTAAAGCCAGCACAATGAACCAAGTCCTTCTCATCCTGCCATTACTCAGATTCTTTCCTCTTGTCTCCCTCTTCTAAGAATCTTTGTGATTACACTGGAGCCACTGGGATAATCCAGAATATTCTTCCTATTTTAAGACTGAATGATTAGCAAACAATTCCATCTGCAATTTTAATTTCCCTTTGTGGTAAAAGTTATCACAGGTTCCAGTGATCAGCATGTGAACATCTTTGAAGGGTTGTTACTCTATCATCCACCTTTCAACTATTTTGGAGGTACTTCTATGTTCAGTACACATTAATATTTGAATTATGTTTTAAATATATACACACATGCTTAAAAATTGTGTGTATCTGTATATATACACACACACACACACACACACATATCTTTCTGAAGAGTAGCAAAGTAGGAAAGGAAAAGAGATTGGCTGACATATATGTTATTTTTTTATACAACTTTAAGACTCAGACCTGATCTGAAAGACCTCTCTGAAAAGGTGGCATTTGAAAAGTGACTTGAAGTAAGTGAAAAATTGAAAACAAAAATTAAAGAAACAATGTCAAGCAGAGAGAACAGTAGCTTCAAAGCTCCTGAAGAGGGGGAAAAAAAGTGTTGAATGTGTTTGAGCAATAACTAAGAGGAAAGGACAGTCTGGCTAGAATGGAGTGAGACAGGGGAAATGGGTAGGGGCTTATGGTGAAGGAAGAAAGGGTAGAATGCACAGAGATTTGTCACTTACTTAACTAGAAGTGAGACATGCTCCAGCAGAGGAGACTCATGATTAGATAGACAGCGTTATGGTTGGTGTGTGCAGAACAAACTATTGTAAGCCAAAGTGGGAGGCAGGATGATTTGGGGGTTATAACAATAGCCCAGGTGAGAAACAGCAGTTGCTCAGACCCTAGTGTAAGCACAGAAGGTAAAGAAACATGTAAGATTTCAGACTTTTGCAAAGGAAGGGGTAACATAATGTATTAGTGGGACGAATTTGGAGTCAGAAAGAAAAAGAGGCAGTGGTGGGGAACCCAAGACACCACCAAGATTTTTATCCTGAGCAACTAGCTCAAACAGGACAAACTTCAGGGGAAGCGTGTTTGAAAGGAAAACTCGAGAGCTCCATTTTTGGACACATTATGCTTACAGATACCTAAGACATACCTGTTGTCAGATGCTACTGGTTACCTAACAATATTCATTCTCTATTCTTTATTAAGAGGTCTAAATTTTAGCTGGGCATAATTTTTAGACCCTCTTTAAACCTGACATGGCTTTGTGACTTATTCTCTTTTCTATGGCAGTTTAGCTAGTGCTTAATTAAATATATATATATCTAAGCAAAGATATTGACTAGGCAGCCAATCATCGTACATGAGTCTGTGTTCAAGGGTGAGTTCAAGGGTAGTGAAATGCAAGGTGGAGTCTTTAGCATCTAGATGGTATTTGAAGCCAGGGGTCAGGAAAAACTGCTGACATCCCAGATTTTCTTCAGGAAAAAAAAAATCAATTTTTTTCCACACTCATAAGTCTACTCCACTATGATGAAATGGGCACTGAATTAGGATGGCTTTGCCTTGATTTTTTTCCCTTGATTGCCACTCCACAGACTTGTAATACTATAACAGAAGACACATGTATCCATCAGGCTCAGAGAAGGAAAACGATCTTTGGCCTTGAAAGACAAGTTATCTTATTTCACTATTCATTACTTTACTATACAGGCTTCCCAGGTGGCACAGTGGTAAAATCTGCCTGCCAATGCAGGAAACACAGGAGAGTCCAGTTTGATCCCTGGGTCAGGAAGATTCCCAGGGAAATGGCAACCCACTCCAGTATTTTTGCCTGGAAAATCCCATGGATCCTGGCAGGCAACCCTCCATGGGGTTGCAAAAAGTCAGACTAATAACTAATAACAAAAAGAAACTAATAACACATGCACATTTTACTATACAGAGGTCAGGTTCTTTTTTACTTTCTACTTGGATATTTAAGATTATTGTCGTAATGCTAACTACTAGGGGCTTCTTTCTACCAGAAGACACATGCTGCAGTATTCAAAAGGCAGAGATGTCCTGTTTGACCAGACAGTATCAATACTTAATAAAATTTGAGTAGTTTAGATCTTTTTGGAAACCATCAAACCCCAGAATGCTCCATGGCGCTGCTCATCCACACATGCATACGAGTGAGTTGGTACTGATGGGTATTGAAATTTGAGAGTTCAAGCTACAAATCATTTTTCTTGGCAGAACTGAACCTTTATGCAAAAATTACACAACTATTTTGTCTTTAAAATGCATTTGTTTGAGTACTTCAGCCACTGAAACTTCACAATGAATCTTAATAGCCTAAATCCACACATCTTTCATCACTGAGGCCTTGGAGAAGACATCACTAGGTATCTCCTTCACATGCATGACATATTTCTTTCTACAGATACTACAAGAGACGGAAGGGAACAAAGTTCCAGACTGGCAGCCAGGACTTGATTTCAGTAATCTCAACGGACCATGAAAGTTTAGAGGTGGTTTGGGTGTTGAGGACAGTAGCATTTCAGGACATAACAGTCATAGTGACAGTTTTGCCTCTGAATTCATGTTACGTAATTAGCTCAACTTACCTGACATTAGGGCTTCCCAGGTGACTCAGCAGTAAAAAATCAGCCTGCCAACGCAGGAGCCACAGAAGAAGCAGGTTCAGTCTCTGGGTTGGCGAGATCCCCTATAGGAGGAAATGGCAACCCACTCCAATATACTTGCTGGAAAAATTCCATGGACAGAGGAGTCTGGTGGGCTAGAGTCCATGGGATCACAGAGAGTCTGACATGATAGAGCACTGATGCACACACCCTGGCATTAATGCATCTTCTGAAAACCTTGTATCTTGGATCTACAAACAGAGCATAGCTTTGGCTACTTTTTCTCCTCTAGTAAGGGACCCTGGAATTAAAAACCATTAAATTAAGAGTTTTCCCTTAATATTATTATACTTGTGATTTCAAATCTATTGAAGACTTTTGACTCACAACATCTTACATAATAAAGTCCTTCAGTAATCCACTGTGGAAAAAAAATCTATAGAATTAAATATAATCACAGACATAGCTTATTGTATATCAATATGTGTATACCAAGTGTATATGAGTAATTTTATTGAGCCATGAATCTGAATACCAACTGAATCGGGTTGTTCCCAGATTGACTCAGAATTTTATGAAACCTATTATTCTAACCTGACATTACTTCAGTATAACAGACCATAGTGACATTTGATTAGATTTCATTTTTGCTTTGTAGCAAATTGTTCTCAACAATAAGTGATAAAAATACAGACAATTGCAGTACAGACATGAAGAGGTGCATTCTGTTTTTTGTGTGGTAAGAGTGTCCAGAAGTATGTGAACAAAATAGATCTGGGCTCTTTATTTAGCCCATCTTGACATAATCACATAATAAAAAATCCATATATTTTACAAGCTAGATTAAAATGTATTTATGAATTCATATTTATTTTTAAATTGTGTTTTCACTACTTTATCTGTAACTTAAAAACTAAGTAAATATGTAAAATATTAGCTGAAATGTAAGTTTATACCGCAGATAAACTATTAGAATACTGTAAGTACACAAGCAATTTATCCTAAATACTGACACTCATATATGCTCATTTTTGTTGTGACAGTATTCAGTGTATTTATAGTGGAGGGATGCTCCCTGCAATAAATATCCACAAGCTATTTGAAAATCATACATTTTCCACTTCTCTTTTTGACAAATATCTCCTGGCAGTGAGGAAATGCAACAGTGTAGATTTGATTTATGTGTTCAATTCTTTTAACATTTTTGTTTTTCCATGATTGTCATAAGGTCATGATTACATTTACATCCATTTATATCTGTGTAGGGGTCTATGTGTGTGCACTGCTTTTCCATTTAAATACTAGCTGTGAAGAAAAAAATAACGGAGTTAAACTAATAAGAATGTTTTAATTTAATCAATTAAGACTCAGTGGATAAAGAATCAACCTATGATGCAGGAGACCCAGTAGACATGGGTTCGATCCCTGGGTCAGGAAGATCCCCTGCAGGAGGAGATGGCAATCCATGCCAGTATTCTTGCCTGGAGAATCCCATGGACAGAGAAGCCTGGCAGGTTACAGTCCATGGGGTCACAGAGAGTTGGACACAACTGAAGTGACTGAGCATGCATGCATGCAAGACGCTTTCCAAATTCTGGACAGCGCTTTAGCATAAATTAACCTTAACAAATTTAAATGGTCATATCTTGTAAATGATTGGCTTGTAGTTTGACTTTATGTTTTTATAAAGTTATAACAGTTGTATCCTTCTTGCTATGCCACAAAATGTTATACTGGGATTGTTGTTATTCTGTTTAAACTCATTTCCTACTATACAGATGGTAACAGCATTGGGCCCATGTAACTAAAATGTTTTGTTTTGTTTTGTTAATACTTCACAAGGGGACATAGGGCTATATCATCTCTTATCCTTCTCAAGGAATACTCTTTTACTCAAAATAATGCGACTATATTCTTTTATTTTATTTATACTTGACAGAACAGAGTAGTGCCATCAAATTGAACTGTTTCTTGGTAATAACCATTATCCCTGTTTGGGAACATCATGGCCTGCAGCATCAATGTTTATGAGAACGAAACACATTTATTTTTGTTACCGATTCCCAACTATCTATTTTCACTAGAAAATGACTCTATAATTTATGTAAGTATGGAATATGTGTAGCTTGCTACCTGTATTTCAGAAATATTCTACAGGGTACATAAGCTGAAAATGAATGTCAATTTGAAGAACTCCATAGGCATTATTTTAAGTTAATTTAATTTCTCTGATAAAAGGATGAATGTCTTTATTGGCCAGTCCTCACAATTTAGCATTCCAGCATTTTATTAAATATTTTAATGTCAATATCTGGGTAATGACTTTCAGAATCCAATATAAAATCAAAATAAAAGCAATAATGTGGAAAAGAAAATGGACCTAAGTGGTTAAAATAAGAACAAACAAAGAAAATCGGAAAAAGACTTTGAAATAGTGTTTCATTCTCCAGCTCTCTGAGTTTGGTATCCAAAAAACAGATATAAAGTGATCTGAAGAAAATGTAGTGAGGAATACATAAGGAAATCTACATGAAAGTTAAATACAGAACACAGCCACTATGGAGAACAGTGTGGAGATTCCTTAAAAAACTGGAAATAGAATTGCCTTATGATCCAGCAACCCCACTGCTGGGCATACACACTGAGGAAACCAGAAGGGAAAGAGACACGTGTACCCCAATGTTCATCGCAGCACTGTTTATAATAGCCAGGACATGGAAGGAACCTAGATGTCCATCAGCAGATGAATGGATAAGAAAGTGGTGGTACATATACACAATGGAGTATTACTCAGCCATTAAAAAGAATACATTTGAATCAGTTCTAATGAGGTGAAAGAAACTGGTGCCTATTATACAGAGTGAAGTAAGCCAGAAAGAAAAACACCAATACAGTATACTAACACATATATATGGAATTTAGAAAGATGGTAACAATAACCCTGTGTACGAAACAGCAAAAGAGACACTGATGTATAGATCAGTCTTATGGACTCTGTGGGAGAGGGAGAGGGTGGGAAGATTTGGGAGAATGGCATTGAAACATGTATAATATCATGTATGAAATGAGTCGCCAGTCCAGGTTCGATGCACGATACTGGATGCTTGGGGCTGGTGCACTGGGACGACCCAGAGGGAGGGTAGGGGAGGGAGGAGGGAGGAGGGTTCAGGATGGGGAACGCGGGTATACCTGTGGCGGATTCATTTCAATATTTGGCAAAAGTAATACAATATTGTAAAGTTTAAAAATAAAATAAAATTAAAAAAAAAAAAGGATGTGACTTTTTGGGGACAATCACTACATGCTTCAAAAAATATTTAAAAGCAAAAAAGATATTGCATGGTAGAACAAAAGTGCAACCAGAGCACAACTACTCATTTCCCACTCCAACTAGTTTTTGCTGTACTGTCTGTCACCAATGGGCCTTTTTTTCTCATTTGCATATGAGGAAAGTGGATGTGATCATTTCTACATCTCAGTATAAATTAGTAAATAAACTATAATACATATTTTATATATGTATATTTGGGTAGCATTTCCTTTGTATTTTTTGGTGGCTAATATGTATTTTTTCCAACTCACATTACACCATTTTCTCACAACAATTGTATACTTCCTTCAATAATCATCTTTCTTACAATGTCACATCAACATTTTACCCTGCATTAAATATTTTCTTTTTAATTTTAAAAAATTAATCCAACTAATATTTTCCTAGAGACATTACTACATTCTTAGATACTTTGTTTTCAAATAAAACAAAGCAGCCAAACTGACAGAACCCAAAGTATATATTCAAATCCAACTCTATTTTTAGAACAGCTTTTTTCCATTATATTCATACCACTGAAATATATAATTTATTTTCATAATATACATCTAAAATAACATAAACTGAACAATGATTGCCGTATACTATAAGTAATAATCATAAAAATAATAGTTAACAGTAAAGAGTGACATTAAAAATCAATCTATAGCTACTATGTCTTTGAAATTTGTTAATTCCAGAATCTATATTAGTTTACAATTATTAACTTATCAATTATTGAATGCTTTCAGGGCTTTTAAAAAAAGAACCTAAACAAATTATAAACAAGACATTTAATAGTAACCTAAAAGTATACTGTAGTTGCTTCAATAATTTCAGCTACTCAAATATAATTAAAGTATTATTTTACATAATCTACATTAAATTAAACTAGCTAGGGTGCTAGCATCTCAAGTGTGAAAATAGTCTTGAAATTAGATTTACCCACTGCATAAAATTATTTTTAAATAATGAGGTTCATGTGACTACTTCATATTAATCTATGGATTTCATATAAGCAGAAGAAAAATAAATGTCAAAAGTATTAGAATCTGCTATATAAAATTATAATTAGGACCTTAAAAATAAAAACAAAAACAAGATGTCATTTTTTTTTTTTTTTTTTTTAGTTTTCAATATTTTTTTATTATTATTTTTTTTTTCTCTAATTTTATTTTATTTTTAAACTTTACATAATTGTATTAGTTTTGCCAAATATCAAAATGAATCCACCACAGGTATACATGTGTTCCCCATCCCGAACCCTCCTCCCTCCTCCCTCCCCATACCATCCCTCTGGGCCGTCCCAGTACACCAGCCCCAAGCATCCAGCGTCATGCATCGAACCTGGACTGGCAACTCGTTTCCTACATGATATTTTACATGTTTCATTGCCATTTTTAATCCAACAAAATGGTTTAAAATGTTAGGATATGTTCTAAGTTAAATAGTAACAAAAGTTGATAAATGAATAATACAAAAGGCTTTGGAATGAAAAAAAAAGTCAATGTGGAAATATGTTATCTCATCTATTCACTGTATAAATGTGAATTTGTTTAACCATTTTGTATGACAGTTTGAAGATAGCTACTAAAATTTAAAATGCCAATGAACTGATCTGTGTTAGCTGTTCTGGGGAAGTAGCTATACATGTGTATAAGGAACATGTTTAAGAATGTTTATGGAAAGACTTCAGATATAATACTCTGTTGATGAGACTATTAATGATGTACTCATACCATGGAATACGTAATGTAACGTGTACGTTAGTCACTCAGTTGTGTCCAACTTTTTGCAACCCCGTGGATTGTAGCCCAACAGGCTCTTCTGTCCATGGAATTCCCCAGGCAAGAATACTAGGGTGGGTTACCATTCCCTTCTCCAGGGGATCTTCCCGACCCAGGGACAGAACCCGCGTCTCCTACATTGCAGATTCTTTACCATCTGAGCCTCCAATGTGACATATAAATACCACAATATATAGACTTCTAAAAGGAACCAGGTAGATCTATATAGGGTAAATTTAAAGATTTCCAAGATCTTTTCATGGAAATGAAAAAGTAGAGCTTACAGAAAGAAACCTACTAAACTGATACCAGAGATTACCACTAAGGGGGATAGGGGCAGGATTAGGTGAGGCGTTGCTCAGGACTGTGTGAGCATCCTAAAGCAAGACCCACTGCAAAACTCCCACTGGGGACAGATCAGGATATAAGAACAATAAAACTGACCTGAAATTTCCTCAGAGGATTTGGTGCTTATGAGCAGTCCGTCTCCTTAGATTATCCTTAGATTTCACATATTCATCTGAGAAAAGTGCAAGTGTTAGTCATTCAGTTGCGTCTGACTATTTGCGATTCCATGGACTATAGTCCACCATGCTCCTCTGTCCATGGAATTCTCCAGGAAAGAATAGTCGCCATTCCCTTCTCCAGGGGATCTTCCTGACCCAGAGACATTTATCTGAATGTAGTTATTATTCTTCTCCCTTTCCCATGGAAGGCCATCTTATTCAATTCTTCCCAAAGCTATTCCTTTTCCAATCATGAATCAACAAATAGGAAGAGCTTCAGCTGGCTCTGTGAATTACTGCATTTAAGATTCAGTTTTTCATATACTAGTTTCCAAAGTAATTAATGTGTTTCATAGTTTGTCAACAATAGAGGACAATAAATCCTCCCTCAAGATTCCCAAGTTCCTTCCCACTGAAGAAAAAGGTTGAATGTGGGAGCAAGTGGCTAATGCGATTACCTACACTGAGATACCTAGCTGACTTTCTACCTAAAAGCACCTCCCTCTGTGAAGGAAGAGAGAAGTGTAAAAAAACCCCTCCCATTTCCACTTGCCTGGGTAATTTATCTTCCATTCCCACTCTTGCATTGCATAGCTCCAAGACATGGAATATAAAGACAAAAATCTAATTACTTTCAAAAATTGTATTATTCAGATTCTCTTAAATAGGAAGCTAAATGGTTACTCCTTCTGGAGCCAGACTGCATGGGTTTGAAATCTGAATCAACCACTTGTGGCAGCACTGGGCATACTACCTATTATCTGCATGTCTCAATGCCCTCATCTGTAAAATGTGACTTCCTGAAATGTGCTAATGTTTTTATCAGTTTTAAATGAAATAAAACCTGTCGTATTCTTGACTACTTAGAAAATAAGGTTAGTTTCTAAATAAGTTTTAAAAACAGACTTTAAAACCATTTGTACTTTAAGTAGAGACATTATTTTATAAGGCTTCATAAACTTCATATAATATTTGACATGAATAGTATCAACCCATCAACCCAAGTTATAGAGTTACATGATATTACAGGAGGAGACATTGAAAACAAAGCCAGGAAAATGGATGTTTATGTTATTGGAAGGCACAGTAGTCACTTACATAAAAGTTAAATACAATAAAAGAGTGAGTGGAAGAAACAGAAAATAACTCTGGTAAATGTGCAGGAACATGCAGAGTTCTTATTTGATCCCATCAGTTTTCAGGGTATTTGTCCTTTAGGGCTCACAAAATGGAATGGTTTAAAATTGTCACTGACCACAATAAAGGTTAGGACTTTTTAATCCATAACATCTAGTGTTCAATTTTTTTTTGCAGGCATACTATAAAAGTGATTAGTGTTCTAACTCCTCAGAAGTGAGAACTTGTTTATGGTTCTATTTCCATGCATGGCCTGTGATAAACAGATCCCAGAGAATAGCTGAAATAGGGCCAGGGCAGGCTATTCAATACGTAGATATACTTTCATATACTGCAAAGAAAAATTCTGTGACCTATGCCTAATCCATTGATCACAATCCCAGAACATGACATTCATTCTGCAAGATCTTCCTATAAAATAAAAATATTATAAATAGCCACTACCTTTTGAATTGTGCAGCACTACTTCATCTTACTTAAGGATCTGTCTCCATGTGGGTATGGTTGTGTAATAAATTATAACTTTGTTATAAGCTCAGTTCTAAATGAATCCAGTGTGGTTAAAGGCACGAATCTGGTAAAAATTACTATTGTTTTAAAAAAATGCAATTGACAAGCACTGACATGAAAATGTTACTTAACTTATAGGCTTTTACGTAATAAAGAATGTAGTTAAATATATCCAGCTTCAAAACGGCCCTTTAAGTTTATTGCACATAAGGAAACATAATGGATTTGTTACTAAACTCTTTATTATACTATAGCTTTCACCTTTAATAGATGTGCAAGTCAAGCTTATCTTTACTGAATATTTTCATTTTCATTTGCAAAGTTGAACCAATGTGTATCATCCTTCTTCCTAGGCTACATGATAGATCTCATGAGTTTTTAACAAGACTATCTAGTCATGCAGTGAAATGCTGAAAGCTGTACAATTCACTCTGAGCTGTTTATTACCCCCAATATACAGTCAATTATTTTTTGTAATCAAAGAATTTAAAAACCTCCAACACAAATACATGAGGATGGCACATTTCAACCTTGACCAGAACACTGCAAGTTTGCCAATAAACTACACAAAACTCTTCGTCTGTACATGGCAAGCCCTTTTAAATCACTTGGAAAACAAAAAGCCAGTAGCTGCTATTAGCAAGCTGTTGACATTTATTTGGAAGCCGTGACTTCTTTTACAGTGTTCTGGCTATAATTTTGAACTAACTCAAGCCTATGATCATCTATATGTCTGTAAGTCTGTTTTCATTATTACTTGCTGGGTGGTATGTATTACAATTAGAGAGTCTTGTTTATCACCTCATGTACAGATCCTTTGGAACAACAGAGTACGATACAGTGAAGAGTATAAAGTTATTGAAAATATATATTTTGAATTGTGCTTTCCAATATTGAAATGTATTTCCATGACACACTACAATTAACACAAATGTATATTTTTAAGGACAAATGAATAAGACATTCAAGTACAAATATGCTCTTAACATTTTTTTTTTTTTTTGCCTATACAAGAAATAAGTACGACTTGGTGCCAAACTTTTAAAAAATCATATTAATATATATTATCAATATATATTTTCTCATAGTCAATTCCCTAATAAATACTGTCACTTCTCATACACATTTCCAAAATTGCTTTCCTTCCATCATAACAGGCGAATTCAGTTGTATCACAAATTGTTTTTGCTGAGAGCTTTCCTTTTTCGCTCTCTTTCTTGTCATCAACCATCATACTATACCTGGGAAAATAACATCTCTTACTAACTACTATGATCCCCTCATCCCCTGAAAGTAACAGCTTGGGGTGCAAGACCTGATCTGGATCCAGTATTTGAAGAATATGAGCTGAATGTAGAGATAGGATAAGACTTGTTATTGAAATACAAGATAAAGACAAAAGATCAAAACTGAAAACATAACCGAGCAGACCACCCAACTGATATGACAGTATAAAAATCAAGTTAGAAATAGTGCCCATCTATCCATCCATCTACTTAACAAATTTTCTTCACATCTCCATAGAGAGAGAAAAAATGTCTCAAATCAATCAATCAAGTAAATAAAAAAATAAAGATCAGTAAAGATAAGGGCTATGAATGAAATCAAACAGATAACTTTTCAGAGCATGACTGGTACAGGGCAGGGAATAGGGTGCTGAGTAGCTTTAGATAGAATTGTAAAGGCCCCTCTGATGTCACTACTTTGAACTGAAAATTGAATGAGAAGGAACCAGCCATCAAAAGAATTATGGGAAGGAAAACCAGACATTGCCTATCTGCTTTCTTATATCATGTCTCTTCTAAAGTGTACATTTTCTTATATTAGCATTATTGAAATTGGGGTGTTAAAATTGCCACTAGCTATATGACAGTTATGACTTTGTAATAACACTGTGCATGTTGTGAACTCATTTGCTATTACTGATGTTATGATGGCACAACTTCACAAGCAAAACAAAAATAAGAACCACTTGAGAAAGAAATAGGAGTTAATAGAAATTTGTATAAAAAATTTTATAGTAACATCATCTGGTTGGTAAGATTAAAAATTCATCAACATTAACCTTTAAGAATGATTGTCAATGGTTTAGAAGAATATCCCAGGAACCAGATTGGACCATTCAATTGCCAGTGCTTTTGATGGCCCAGAAAATGACAATGAATAGTTGAAGAGTGCTATCTATGGGTTACTCCATCAATGGAAAGTCCAAGAATAACTTAACCAATTTATTTTGCTCTTTTTAAAATCTTTTTATGTATTCACACAAGAGTGACATTTCCTGTCTAAAAATTCTAATATTAAAAAGGCTCTTTAAGAAGGAGGGGATACATATACCTGTGGCTGACTCATGTGGATGTATGGCAGAAACCAACACAATATTGTAAAGCAAGTATCTTCCAATAAAAAAACATATTTATTATAAAAAAGATCTTTGAATATGGTGCAATAGTTCTAAGTGTTACAAAATAATTGTATTTAATCATCAATTTTTTTCTACTTAATGATACATAAAATAACCATTCATCTTAAAATTGGTGATGTCTTAAATACTCATGTCATTGCTCTTTACAAAAGTCTGCTATGTTTGGTGAATTAGGCAGATACAATTCTGACATTTTCAGGATTTTCAACCTAATATGGAAGAAAAATAATACAACTGCAAATTAAATAAATTGGTAATTACAAGTTATGATAATTAGTACAAAGACAACAATAAAAATAATCATGCACAGTGTACACAGGTGTGTCTAGCGGAATAAAATGGATTGGTGAAATCTTCCTTATTATAAATCCTCACAACAATTCAGATTATGAGGAAGCATGGATTATCAGAGAAAGCTTGGCAGATGATGGAAATCTAAAACTAAGATTTGAAGGAAGAGTCAGTCATAATAAAGCATAGTAGGAAAGCACTTCAAGGAAAGGAAAGCGTGTATGCAAAGTGTTTGATGTATTCTAGGAATGGAAACATCCTGCAGACTGTGAATAGTGAAGAAAAGAAGGCAGAATTGGCATGGCAAGGTTGGGGCTAAGTGATCTGCATGGTAGAGAGAACGCGCAGGGCATTATAAGCAGTATTAAGAGAAGTGTATTTTACTTTATGTGCAAATGGAAAATATTAAGAGGCAGTGAAATCAACAGAATTATGTTTTTAAAAGATCATTATGAATGCCTTGAAGAAATTGGATTTCAGGTGGGCAATGCAAACCTCCAGAGCCAGTAGTGGGCAACCACAATAGTACAAGTGAGAACTAGGTGGTTTACACCAGGATAGTGGCAGGGGATCTTCCTGACCCAGGGACTGAACCCAGGTCCCCTGCACTGCAGGCAGACTCTTTACCGCTGAGGCTCTGGGGAAGCCCCCAGGAGGAGGGCATGGCAATTCACTCCAGTATGCTTGCTTGGAGACTCCCAAGGACAGAGAAACTTGGCAGGCTACAGTTCATAGTGTTGCAAAGAATCAAACACGACTGAAGCAACTGAGCACAGCACAGACAGTAGTAGTGTAGATAGAGAGAAATGGATTCCAGATACAGTTTAGACATCACAGGGCTTACTGGTGGATTCGATTGAAGGTTGAGGAAAAACAAGAATGCCTTTGAGGTTTTTAATGTAAGTGTTCAAATGTATGACACCACCAATACCTGAAATGGTAAGACTGGTGGATAAAATGGTTGGAAGAAAAGAACTAAGTTTCAAGACTTTACCTTTGAAGATGTTAAGCTGGACTATATGTAAGCCATCCTATGTAAATTCTATATATACACATTTGTATTTATCAGTCTGGAGTTCAGACGAGACCTCTGATACAATACCAGAAATGTTTTACATATAAATAATTCACCACGACATTTGTAGGTCTAGCAGCGTAGGAAGAGCCTGTAAAACACACTAAAAATAAATCATCCTGAGATGTTTCATTGCAATACCCAAAAAGAAAAGATAATTTGGTGACAGATGATGGGATATGACATTATCCACTGCATTTGGCAACATGGAGGTCACTGGCATTTTTTTTTTTTTTTTAGTTTGGTTGAATGGTGTGAAATTAAATTTGAATAAATCTGAGAAAATGGTAACAAAATGATAACTCGGAAAATGTTTGGTTGTAAGAGTGGATAGCCACAGGAAAATTCAAAGCAAGGTAGCATAAATTGCAAACACTGGGCAAGACCTAGAATGATGGGTTTTAATGGGATTGAGATGGGAAAGCATGCTTTACACTGTCTTGCTGAGTAGCAGAAAATGAAAGGTTCAAGGGAAGATAATATGTGATATGCAGAGGTATACCCTCTTCTGAGCTTCTTGAGCAGAACTGAGGTTTTAAATGAGGATTTTTCTTTAGCAGAGGTTACATTAAGTTTGCCATCTGTGGAACCCCCACACTAGATTCCTGTGCCCGCACTCCTATTAAAATATTTTGGAAAAACTTGCTCATATTAATTCTCTACAATCCAGTGGTTTCCATGGGCATCTTGAGGCTGTTGGTAGCAGGGTTATAATGTATATCAAACTTGAAGAATGATGCTTTTGAAAAGATGAAATAAAACCGGATAGTTTCCCAGGAGCTACCATTATAGACAACCGGGAAGGCTATGAATTTTTACTAGAAATGGTTATATTACATTCATTTGTTAACCAGTAAAATTTAGATATTAAAAGAGAAACAAAAATTGAAGAACTATCTTTTGCATATTCTATTGAATGGTTCACCAAGAATGCTAGAAACATATAAAATCAATAAATGATTATAGTGATTGCTTACAGATTATGTTAAGATAAATGAAACAAAGATAACGCACCTCATGGTACACAGGGAGGAAAAGAAAAAACAAAACAACATTGTGGACAAGAGTGAGGGAGGAGACAGGCTGGTGATCTCTCTCTGTTCAAACCGTATGGCTAAGAGTAACATATGCATAGTGAAAAATGAAATCACTAGTAAATATCCCTTTTAATGTAATAGAATTGAAACAGGTGAAGAGAGTTAAAAAATACAAACTTCCAGTTATAAAATCAATGTTATGGCTATATGAAATAACATCATGGGACTGCAGTTAACAACAATGTATATGGGGAAGTTGCTCAGAGTAAATCTTAATGTTTTAATCACAAGAACCATATGGTGACAGATGCCATCTAGACATTATTATCATTTTGCAATATACACAAATATCAAATAATTATGCCTTACATGTGAAACTAATATAACCTTATGTAGCAATCAATTTAAATGAAAAATTTTAAGAAAATATAGTAAAGCAAAAGTGATTTTAACAAAGACAGAAAAAGAATCAAGATGAGGGACGTATCTCCATCCCTCTCCATACATTTCCCTTTCCAGGATACAATTATATCCAAATTTTTGCATGTATACACTCTTTTTTTCTGGCAATAGAAGAGCTTGAGAGAGTGGTTAAAGAAAATTGATAAATAATATCCACTCTATGACATAAACATAATTATTGCGAAAAGCTTCCTTTCATCACATAATCAATGTATCTACAGTCAAAGACAATAATAAAGCTTTGAAATTCAAGTGTAGTTGGAGATAATTTGTGATACACACAGGGAGAAAATACTAACTAGTAACAGCCAGCAATTGGTAGAAAAATACTTCTTATTTGTAGAAACTCCCTTGATAAAACGGTACTATCATTAGTGAGATTTTCCCAACAGATAAACCTTAAAACAATTAACTCATTAAAAAAAAAAAATTGTCACTTACAATGTCACAGATGTTAACACTACCAATTTATCTCTGTTCCTATTATTTTTAAGAAAGGAAAAAGTATTTTGAAGTCAAAATGAGGCTTCTCTTTAAGATAACACAAATAAAAACATGACAATAGTTATTAATCAAGATTATAATACTTTGTTTTATCTTCGTGATACATATAACCTTTAACAAAACTACAGAAGGGTGAAGTAGGAAGACATTTCCATGTTATATATTTTTTTCTCTTTACTTCTTGTACTGTTTCAAGTGTAGACTGTAACAAATTTATTTTTAATTGGAGGGACTGATCTTATAATATTCTGCATTTAACCTTAAACTCTACTCCTTGCCTCATTTAAGTAGGAAGACATAAAACTGAAATGCAGCAGTAAGGAATTTCAAGTGCTATAGCAGCAGAAGAGGCAAAGGCCAAATAAAACTGTTATCTATCTGGAGAGAAAGACAAAGAATTGCTGAAGGGAAGTGGTTGGCTCAGTTGGCCACGTGAGAATGTCTGTAAGCCACGTCAGTACCAGACTTGACAAGGCCACTATCATTGTTGTGTAGTCAGCAGGACACAGACACACACAAACACACAAACACATGCATACATTTTTTTCTTTCTCCACGTCCTTATGTATTTTATATAAACGTATTTTTTTTTCAATTCCTCACGAAGAATGGCCCCCAGTGGCTCAGAAGGCAAAGAATCTGCCTGCAATGTGGCAGGCCTGGGTTCCATCCCTGAGTTGGGAAGATCCCCTAGAGAAGGGTATGGCTGCCCACTCTAGTATTCTGGCCTGAAGATACATAGACTATATAGTCCATTGGATTACAAAGAGTCAGACAGGACTGAGCAACTTTCAATTTCACTTTAAGCTGCTAGACATAACTAGAGAGCATGTGTTGGTCATATTAAGTACTTCTAAAATAGGACCATGTTCAGGCACAGCCCATAAATATTAACAGGGAAAAATATCATAGTTTGAATTTAGAATCACTAAAATATAGATAAGGAAATAATTTTAGCTTCAAGGAACATCAGATTATTTTGCACACAATAAGTCCTTGTTCCTCTTCCGTGAATAATTTTAAACAATCCCACCAACTCAAATATACATCATGAAATTATTAACTTAGTACATCTATTATGAATTATTTTGCCACTGCTTTTTTTTTTTTTTCTTTCAAATATGAGTCCCTGGACCATGCTTTCAACTACCTGGCTCCTGTATTCTTCTCCTTTGGTTCTTTTCTTTCCGTTTGGCTTCCGTTTATATTTTCCGTGTCCTGCCCCTGGAGCCTGATTGGTTACACTCCATGCAAAATAGGGGATGGTACCAGCATTCACCTGATTGGTTACACCCAGGACCAATCATGGAAGGGGTGTGTTTTCCCAGGTTGTGTGCCACGCTGAGTGGCTTCAGTCACATCCAGCTTTTTGGGACCCCATGGACTGTAGCCCACAGTGCTCCTCTGTCCATGGGATTCTGCAGGCAAGCATATTGGAGTGGTTTGTTATTTCCTTCTCCAGGGGATATTCCCGACCCAGGGATGGAACCCAAGTCTCCTGCCTCTCCTGCATTGCCAGTGAATTCTTCACCACTGACCCACCTGGGAAGCCCCAGGTTACGCCCTATGCAAACAGCGGATGGTACCAGCGTTTACGGTGATTGGTTATGCTAGGACCAGAGGTTCTCACTCAGGTCATGGACTTCCCCTTTTGTGGGCTTTTTTTAATAACTTTTTTCCTCCCCTTTTCACGGTTCCACCATCTCGGACTCCTTTACTCCTTTTTCTCTTTTTCCCTAACCACCTAACAGAATTAACCTATTTGTTATACAAACTAAAATATATATATTTTAAAAGGATGCAGGACTTCCCTGGCAGTCCGGTGGTCAAAACTATGCATTTCCAGTGCAGGGGGCCTGGGTTGGATCCCTAGTGGGATGGTAATATCTCCCACGCCCTGGGGTGAGCCTAGAAGGTAAAAAGAAAATGAAAGAAAAGTGATGCAGAGTTGAGATTGTGGACAAAAACACTTAGTTTGGTTACCAAAGTTGATGAAACCTGTGTAATTAGGCTGCCCCTGGCTTGCAGTCTTATTATTCTCCTTTTTCATGTTAGGAACTTCACTAAATATTAGGGAAACAGCCTAAGTTGAAATTAAAAAGTATTAATATATATGGTAATAGATTATTTGGGCATGTGAAATATCTAGTTCTGTTTCCAAATATAGTCTCTCCAAAGGCAAATGGGGCTTCCCCGGTGGCGCAGTCATAAAAACTCTATTTGCGAGCCAATGCAGGAAACACGGTTTGATCCCTGGGTAGGGAACTTACCCTGGAGAAGGAAATGGCAACCCACTCCAGTGTGCGTGCCTGGAAAACTTCCTTGGACAGAGGTGCCTGGTGGTCTACAGTTCATGGAGTCACAAAGAACCAGACATGACTGAGTGACTGAGCACGTCAAGGCAAATAGTGGAATGTTCTAAGTGAGGAATCAATAGAAATGAATTATACTCTTCTCTAGATGGTAAATGGGCAATACACAGGCCACTTCATCTAGCACTTTTCAGTCACAGTTTATAAAGTCAACAAATATTTACTAGGCACCTTTGTCATTGCAAGCGATCTGCCAAATGGCCCAGATTCCCTGTGGTGGTGTGGAAAGAACTAGTAAACTGCGCTTTAAAGGTGCGTTTTTGAGACTTCAGTGTGAGTCATGCAATGCTAGTCGTGCTCTTTGGAGGCAGAAAATCTGGAATTCCAATTTCACTTATTCTGAGAGCAAGCTAAGTGACTCAGCAAACATTTTTTAACTATGAACCAAAACTACCTTATCTATAAATATGGATATTGTGGAAAGTCAAGCTCTAGAATCTGATGACACTGAAATTAGAGCCAAGGTGGAAGTTGAGCCGTGATAGTTTAACTACATATTTATTACTACTCTTATATATTACAATGATAATAGTGGACAATGCTCAAGTAAACATGCTTTTGAAGATACTTTCCCAACAGTAGTTATAAAGCTACACGTATACTTGCTCATCCAGTCCCCCACAGAAACAAATGACACAAATGTATAATATTACTAGTATGTAAGGTATTGTAATAACATTAGGTTTTAGGTATAGTACTTATTTTTCATTATTTATTTTGTAGTACAACCTAAAGAATGCATCAAGAGATAAAAATATACTGTATTGGAGTGGCTTATGCATCCCATACCTTAAGCAATCACCTTTTTATATGACAAAATTATTTTTATTAATAATCATATGGTAATAATTATGTTCTTCATTTTTATTTGGTTTAAAATAATATACGTTTAAAAATAAAATTTAACTTGTAAGCTATTCAACATAAGTAAGAATTATTTCATGTGTGAACTAAATTTTGCTATTCAACAAAATATCAAACTTTCCAGGTGGCACAGTGATAAAGAATCCACCTGCCAACGCAAGAGAAGTAGGTTCAATCTCTGGCTGGCAAAGATCCCCTGGAGTAGGAAATGGCAACCCACTCTAATATTCTTGCCTGCAAAATCCATTGGACAGATGACCCTGGTGGGCTACTGTCCATGGAATTCATACAGAGTCACACATGACTGAGCACACGTGCACACACACACACACAAAATACTAATCTTGTAGTTTTCAATGTTTTCAGTTCAGTTCAGTGGCTCAGTCGTGTCCGACTCTTTGTGACTCCATGGACTACACCACGCCAGGCCCCCCTGTCCATTAGCAACTCCTGGCGTTTACTCAAACTCATGCCCATGAGTTTTACTCATGCAATATTTTACTATTTTAAAATTTAACATGAAGGACCTGAATCAATCACATATAATGTGTGTGTGTGTGTGTGTGTGTGTAGTCACTAAGTCATTCTGATTCTTTTGTAACCCCATGGACTGTAGCCCACCAGGCTCCTTTGTCCATGGGATTTCCCAGGCGGGGATACTGGAGTGGGTTAGTATTTCCTCCTCCAGTCACATATAATAATAGACTTGAAATAACTCAATTTCTATTGCTTCACCTTTATAATCACATACCATTGCTACTATTGTTAATTTTGAAACCACAGGTATAAGTAATATACACATATGTATAGGGATATGTAAACACAGGGATATGTAATGACAGATGGCTTGGTCACATGAACTGTACAGAACAATTTTAAAATATTTTGAACAAACGTATTCTCCAAACAATAGTGTATAGCTGAGTCCTGTATGAACAGAGTCAAAGGTAGAATCAGAATTTTTTCAAATTAACTTCTATGTAAACCAATATTTATTAAAGGATACAGAAGTAAAATGTGCTGATTTGAAGCTTGCACATATATTTTAAAACTCAAGGGTAACCACAGCATTTTTTTAGAATTTAGATTGATAAATATATATATTTTTAATTATATTTATATAAGTTATAGTTATATATTTATATAAGATATATAATGAATATAATATATATAATATATATTTATATAATATATATTTTCTAAGGTATATCTTTATAAGTAACAGTTTAAAATTCATGGTCTATAGTAATAATTTAAAATACTGACTTTATTGTTTCACATTTTCAACAATGTACTGCTTATGCTTGTACCCAAGATGGAGCATTCTCTCAAGTCCATCGTTGGTACACCACTGATCTAGTGTCAGAATTTTCAGTATATACGCTTTTTTCTTTCTTATATAACCTCAGAACTAGAGTAGCATTAGCTGTCATAATTGATGTCATTGATGTCATAAGAAGACTCAAAATGTATAATGGGCCAAATATATAGAGTTAGAAATTTCTTGCTCATGTAAATCTAAATACTTACATACTACTTACATCAGGGGTCTGTAAGGGATATTCCTGACTGGTGGGCAAAGATTTCTGATAGCAAAGAGCAGATTCTATTTCACATAGTCATCTGGAATTCAGGCAGTTTAATTCCAGGTACCATGAATAGTATTTTACAGACATTAACAACTTTCATCTCAGTAACTTGTTTAATCCCTTATTCTTTCATAAAAATCATGTTTCTAATGGTTCATGGATACTGCCTAAAGACCTGATAAACAGAAAACTATGATTACACAACTGCTACTTCAAGTCTTTCACATCCCACTCAATCTATCCAACCTCTAAAACTAAGAACTAGGGGGAAAAAATTGACTTTCGTGTTTATATCACCCCTCTGTGCATGCATGTTAAGTCACTTCAGTCATATCTGACTCTTTGCGACCCTATGGACTCTAGCCTGCCAGAATCCTCTGCCCACGGGATTTCCAGGCAAGAATACTGCAGTGAGTTGCCAGGCCTTCTTCCAGGGGCTCTTCCTGACCCAGGGATCAAGCCTGAGTGTCCTGTCTCCTGTATTGTCAGGCAGGTTCTTAGTCACTAGCACCACCTGGGAAGTCCTATATCATTCCTATCCATACTATTCATTGGCACATGTTATCTAAATTCAATCCAGATTCATTCCAAGGTTACTGATGCCCTTATTTTGTTTCATGGGTGTGCGTTAGACCATCAACCCCTGGCTATGCCCTCTTTGATCAAAGTCCCAGATACTACCTAACCCACTCCTGTAGTCACTGTTTTTGAATTTTACACATAATATAAGAGCTGTTCCATCCTAAGTTACAGTGACTTGACATGATATTAATCTTTAACATTGTATGCTAATATATGAGACCTGAAAACATTGGCCGTTCTCTAATATAACGGAGCAAAAGTTCATAAACTACACTTGAGAAAGTCAAACTATTTTCTTTACAAGAACATGGACTTCAGGCTAAATGGGATACACCATTTTTATAGTGGTGATTTTTGGTTTCATTATGTGACTGTCAATGACCACAAGTAGAACTTGACTAAATTCTATGTGTTAACATAACAGCTACAATTATTGATAGGTTAGGTTCTTGAAGACAAAAAGGTGGAGGTCAAGGTGGAAATAGCAACTTATTGGTTCAAGCACATTGTGCTTAGTTTTGAAAATAAATCCCTGGCCACAGATACAGTGCTTTTAATAAGCTAAAACAAATGACTTCTTACTGTGAAAATTTTAATGGCATCATCAACTCATTGGACATGAATTTGAGCAAACTCCGGGAGATAATGAAGGACAGGGTAGCCTGGCGTGCTGCAGATCATGGGGCTGCAAAGAGTCAGAAACAACTGAGTGAATGAGCAACAACCATGACAATTTAAATATAATGTGATATGTTCTTTTTTAATATATATATACATATATATGGGCTCATTTCATTACTTAGAAGAAATAGGCGCTGCTGTTTTTCAGAACATAAAGGTATAATACAACCCCAAACCAATAGACAGAACATTTGCTTTTACTTCTGAAATAATGAGAATAGTTTATCTACTGACCTATTTATGTAAATAATGAGATTCTAAAGTAAACAGAGACGATTATCTGACTGCACATCAACAGAATGCCTTCAAGCAAAAATAAAAAAAACAAAACATGACAAGCATATTAGCTTCAGATTCTGGGAATCACCAGTGTAGAGTGAAGAAAATAAAACTGCTAAGCAAAGTTCAAAATAGAATCTACATGTGGCTCTAACCCTCTGCTCTTTGAAAAGTCATTTTTTCCTCTCTTGGTTGCAGTTCAGAGTTAGCTGATTGGTTTTAGTTATCTGTAAATTAAGGGTGTTGGTCCCCTGTTACCTGTAGAATATTATTCATATAAAGAATGCAAACACTACTTAATCAGCATAACTGTTGGAAAAATACAGTAGTATTTTCTTCTGTAATCTTGAGTATTTACATGTATACTAAAAATATGTAATATTTACTATATATTCATATTCAGAGTAAATATGTTACTATATATTCTCTCATAATATTTACTATTTCTAGCATTTAGTATATAATCTCTACTATTAAAAAGTAATTTAAACTCGTTTTATAATGCATATGGTGGTACTTCAGTGATACTTGTCTATCATATAATTCAAAAGGCACTCAGATAAAGAAGTAGCAACAACTGAAGTCTTTTCTATCCTCCTGAAATTCAGAAACAGGTCTGCTCAGAAACAGCAGCATTTAACATGGGTCACGCAGCTAGAATATTCACACAATCCCAATAGCAGCAGGAATAATTCACTAAGGACAGAGGCAGGGCACTGATGATTTGTTAAGTTTCACTGAGACCTTTGCCGCAGGAGTGAAAACAATCTTTCTAAATTTCATGCTCTGAATCTCATCTGTATGTAGAATTATACTTTTGAATTTTCCCTGAGAACAATAATTGTAACCTTTTACAAAGAGTGGATTTGTTCTCAGCAGAGCCAACCCCTCCACCACCCACCCCGGGGAACACAACTATCATTGTCACCCAGAGAAGCCAGCAATGTGAAAACCAGAACACTGCACCTGTTTTTTCAGTTATCAAATGCCAGCCTGGGGCCTAGCCCTGGTAAGAGAGGTCTGACTTCTAAACCACAGATCAACATAAACTCTTCTAAAAAAAAAAACACTTTTGTGTGCAAACAGAGGTTTAGCAGCATGCTTTCTTCCTGGGAGGAAAAAGAGCATGCCTCTTACCATGGAGCCTTCAAGATGTATTTATCCTTTGCAAGTTCAGTGTTATGAATAGAGTTTTAAGAAGCTTCCCATGATTACTCAGCTTTAGTTTAAGAATGAAGGGTTCATGATAAGAAAGTGATATTAGTATGACAACAAACCTATGTTTAGTATTCTTGCAAGGAAGTAATGACTTGAATCACTAAGAGAAAATTTATACTTTTGTTGACTTTTTAAAATAAAAAAATACCTTTATAAGGTATATTGACAAGACATTCAGCAGGACACTTCTTCCTATTCTACAGACTGTAAAACAATGTCTGAGGTATAAATTTAGGGTGACAGGGAGCCTATTTTCAATGGGAGAAATATCAATAACTTCAGATATGTAGATGACACCACCCTTATGGCAGAAAGTGAAGAGGAACTAAAAAGCCTCTTGAAAGTGAAAGAGGAAAGTGAAAAAGTTGGCTTAAAGCTCAACATTCAGAAAACTAAGATCATGGCATCTGGTCCCATCACTTCACGGGAAATAGATGGGGAAACAGTGGAAACAGTGTCAGACTTTATTTTTTGGGGCTCCAAAATCACTGCAGATGGTGACTGCAGACATGAAATTAAAAGATGCTTACTCCTTGGAAGGAAAGTTATGACCAAACTAGATAGCATATTGAAAAGCAGAGACATTACTTTGCCATCAAAGTTCTAGCTATGGTTTTTCCAGTGGTCATGTATGGATGTGAGAGTTGGACTGTGAAGAAGGCTGAGCGCTGAAGAATTGATGCTTTTGAACTGTGGTGTTGGAGAAGACTCTTGAGAGTCCCTTGGACTGCAAGGAGATCCAACCAGTCCATTCGGAAGGAGATCAGCCCTGGGATTTCTTTGGAAGGAATGATGCTAAAGCTGAAACTCCAGTACTCTGGCCACCTGATGCGAAGAGTTGACTCATTGGAAAAGACTCTGATGCTGGGATGGATTGGGGGCAGGAGGAGAAGGGGACGACAGAGGATGAGATGGCTGGATGGCATCACTGACTCGATGGACGTGAGTCCGAGTGAACTCCGGGAGTTGGAGATGGACAACGAAGCCTGGCGTGCTGCGATTCATGGGGTCACAGAGAGTTGGACACGACTGAGCGACTGAACTGAACTGAATTGAACTTAAGAGAAAAAAGGAGAAAGCACTTTTAATCTTCTCCTTTAGTGGAAGAAAAATGTCAATCTTCTAATAGGTTTAAATAAATAAACACACAAACTAACAAATGGACAAAAAGATAATTTAGGTGCATGGAACAGGTACACAGTTCCATGCCATCTCCCTGTTATTTGCCCTCAGTTAATACAATTTGTGATCTCAAATTTAGGTATATGACTTCACAAATCCTGACTGTTGACTGTGGCAGTTATCTGTGTAGATACACACACAAAAGTGGAATGTTAATCTTCAGAATGTGTGTGTGTGTGTGTGGTGTGTGTAAGTGAGAGAGGTAGTTGAGAGAAGGAGGGAGAGAAGAGAGAAAGAGAGGAAAATATGATTGCATAGTTCATTTATAATTTACTCTTACTTTTTCTTTTGGCAGGACATTTCAAAAGAAAGCCATGTGTTTTAAAACATATAAAAGAAAAAGAAAAGAAAACCGAAAGGGTTCTTGTAAGACAGACCCTAGAGCAGTTTGAAAACATCAAATAAAACCCCTCCAGCATGTTTTCCCCATGTGATGCCTTTGTACATTCATTTCAGCCTGTGGGCACATTTCCCATGACATACAAAAGGTTTCAGTGCCATGTTGATAGATATAAATATATATAAATTACTCATTTGCCACTCGGTCTACTGAGTTCCACACTGCTTTCTATAAAATTAATTTCATATGAAAATGAGTTTTTGGATGACAAACATTATCCCAGCCCATGATTAGAAAAGTAGGATTATAACTATTTGATTATATATTCCTAGGATATGTGTCAAAAACATCACAGTATACATGGTTATGCATCAAAGTTATAAACTATACATACACAGATACATAAATATATGTATATATAATAAATAAATATAATAAATATATTAATGCATATGCATCTATACATATATATATTTTACATTTATTTGGAGAGAGATACAATATATGTGGATCTATATTCATATCTATCTACGTATATATGGAGAGGGATATATAGATATCCTTTTTCTATTGTCTATTAAATATTTATAAGCCTATTTTCTATGCTTTTCTTTGCTCTTCTAATATCTGTTGCTTATTTCTGGTGTGTGTCTGTGTTTATTTTCTTTTTAAGATTTTGAAATAGATGTAATTTGTTCACTTGCTTGAATTTATTCTTACAATTGTTTTATAGAAAGCTGATTCTGTAATCTAATGTAACAAGTAATGTTTTATATACCACAACTTTTTAATTTTTAAGTCCTAGAATTCAAAGAATTGAAGAAAAGATATAGAAATAATTGCTAAATATGCATTCACCCCATGCAAACAAGAGTCATGGCCATTGTTTGCTTTGCAGCTTTTCATTAGAAACCCTTGGTATTGTATACAGAACAACAACAACAAAACTATTTTGGGACTTTATGTTGGTTCTATGCAATCACTGGTCTAAGCTGGTGATCACTCTGCCTTACTTACGGGGTGGAAAATATCTACAAACACATGAAACAAGTCTACAAACAATATGTGAAAAGCCATAAGAAGGCTTTCCCAAGCCTTTATCTTTAGAGTAAGGATCCTAATTTTAGAATGCAACCCCTGAGTTTCATGTGGAACCTGACTCTAGAAACCAAAACCGCCTGTCTACAGTTTTGGCACATCTCTACTGTTTTGACAACCGGTGGTTCATTTCTGTTTCACACACTGACAGCAATCACACACTGACAGGGAGCCCCAGTCGTGCTACAGCAATTGAGTTCCCAAAACATTATCAGCACCAGCCTGCTGTTTCTTTAGACGTTCAAGTTCTCAAACAAACAAGTAGATGTTTTAATTATTTTTTTTAATCCAGAAAATATATTTAAAAATCAGTCTTAGCTATTTAAAATAAGTCATCAAAATATTCTTATGGCAAGTTCAGTAAGTGAGAGGTGAAAAATGCACCTTGTATTGTTCCTGCTTATTTAGAACTAAGCATGAGATACCTAGGCATTTAAATCCCATTCTTGCTTGTGTAATGGGGATTTGAAAGGATACAATGATTAATGAGTTTCAGATACAGTATAAAAGTAATCTATGGGGAGACAAATTCTTAGCTGAATTGGGAGCTCTACCCAGCAGAGGCATTTGAATACTTTGAGAGGAACTAAGAAATTAAGAAATGAACAAAAATGAATAGGATTTGCTTGGCACCACCGGGAAACCTTGGCTTAAATTCAACATTCAAAAACTAACTAAATTGGTTTTATTGCTCAGCTGTTCTTTTCCTCTCAAAAAGTCATTCATATTTTTGTTGTTGTTGTTGTCATCATTGTTTTCCTGAGGTTTCACAGACTTAGCAGAGGACAGTAAAATAATTTATTAAAGTAACAGTGGGTCAGGGGCACAGTTCTTGAGGCTCTAGCCTACTGTGTTCCCTCTTTAACTGGCAAATAAATAAAGCCACTCTTTCCCTCTCCTCCATAACTCTGTCTCTGTATTTCTGTTTGGCATCAGTGCACAGAGAGCCCAGAGTTTGGCAGTAAAAGTGACCTTTCTCTTTCTGCTGTTTTCTCCAGCTCCTTCAGTTTACAATATTCAAGGTGCCACAGTTGAGGGTGTCGTGTCCTGAACCCCATCAGCTCAAAGGTGGATGTGAGGAGGGCCACATCAAGTGATCACCATGAACACTAAGAACCTGGCCGGCCCTGTGCTCTTCCTCCAGGCTGCTGAGTACGTTTCCTATGAGTTCATCTACAAAGGGGACAGAGGGGACTGCACAGGGACAGAGCACGTGACCCCATCCCATGAGACTAAGTATTCGCTCCTGACTCCAGCCACAGCCCAGTTGTCTGAGAGACTGAAACTCCCTCCAGGTGAAAGAAGTTAATAATTAAGGATGGTATGCTGCCCATAAGCATGTGGACCCCAGACTTATTGGATCTGAAGGTTGACTCCTACTAACTTCACCATCAACCCATCAGAAGCATGTCCATGAGCATATCATCCCCTCTTAGAATGATTACTATAAAACTTCTCACTGTCTTCTCCAAGTTAGGACACATGGCTTTGAGAGCATTAGTGCACTGTGGCCCCATTTACTTGGCAAAGTAATAAATCTATCCTTTTCTACTTCACCCCTCCCAAAATAAGAATGGTGGGTCTAGCTGTAATAACACATAGCTAGATGTAAATGCATGTGGATAATATTGCCATGACACATTGTTATAATTATGCTAGGAAATAAATAGACAATGAACAATCAAACCCAAATAAAGTCCCTAGATACCCATATGGAATTTCATTTTTAATAGCAAGCTTGAACATCAGTTCCTAAATGTTTAGAAAACAAAAATATAGTATTCTCTGCTGATTTGGAAGGGTTAATGCCATGCTCTCATTTGTTCTAAGAAAGGAAACTGAGCACTAAGAAAATATGACTTACACTTTGCCTCAGAACCTTTCCAGGATGATAGATAGCAGGTAGATATCATCAAGAAAATAAAATTAAAAACAAACACAAAAACAGACCAAAAAATGAAAAAAAAAAACTTTCATTGTAGAATTAAAAATTCAGTACAAGAGATACTAAGTGATATGGCCAATGTACAAGTGGGAAGAAAATACGAGTCGTCTATTTGCTAGTGAGATTAGGGTTTACTAAAATTAAATATATCTGTCAATAAAGACCATGGGCTTCCCTGGTAGCTCAGTCAGTAAAGAATCTGCCCTCAGTGCAGGAGACCCAGGTTCAATCCCTGGGTTGGGAAGATCCCTGGAGTAGGAAGTGGCAACCCACTCCAGTATCCTTGCCTAGAAAATCCCATGGACAAAGAAGCCTGGTGGGCTGCAGTCCATGGGGTCGCAAAGAATCAGGCATGACTGAGCGACTAACACAACCACAACAGAACACAGCACATAGATGTGGTAAGGATAAGAAATTAATACTCTTAAATACTTCCACACCACTGAGGATCATATAAAGAAGGAAGAGACAGGAAGAGAACTACCATATATTTTGTGCTAATCACTATGCTAAGTAGTTTGAATTCATTTTGTCATTCAGTTCTCATTTTCAGATGAGGAAACTGATGCACAGGACTTAGATGTTCTTGACATTTCCTTTGTTAGTTGTAGTGCTAGTATGAAATTTCAAATCTATTAAGTTTTAAAAATCAGGTTTGTTATATTATTTCATCCTGCTGAGACTGGAAGAGAGCATATAGGAAATATTGTTTGCATAATCTTAGAAACATACCTTCTCATCTAAAAGGCATATGATAGGTTTTAGTTTTGATCATAAATCAACATTATCAGGAAAAACATTTTATTTCTAGATGAAGAATCTTTCAATCATTTTACTTCTGACCTCTATTCTTTGTTACTTTGCCCTCTCCAAAACTATTTCCTACTTTATGGCCACATTCAGGGTATATTTTAGATACAACAAAATCTACTTCATTTTGCTGTGATTGTTTTTCATTTCTTCATGGGTGAAGTGCTAACCAGAGTACATAACAACCAGAGTTGGTTCTTATAAAAATATCACAGATATGCATCAGTTCAGTTCAGTTCAGTCACTCAGTCCTGTCCGACTCTGCGACCCCATGAATCACAGCACGCCAGGCCTCCCTGTCCATCACCAACTCCCGGGGAGTTCATTCAAGACTCATGTCCATCGAATCAGTGATGCCATCCAGACATCTCATCCTCTGTCGTCCCCTTATCCTTCTGCTTCCAATCCCTCCCAGCATCAGAGTCTTTTCCAATGAGTCAACTCAATATGCATAGATATTTATCAATTTTCAACTTCGTATGCCCTTTTTATCTTACTGATTTTATTGCATCTTGTTCACAGGACTTTTTCAACTTTACAAAGTAGTTGATATAGTCATTTACTATTTTAATTAGAAATATTTTCAAAAACCATTTTGGGGGCCATAACTTTATGTTTATCTACATAAGAGAAATTTTAAAACACTATTTTTGAACTTTTAATCCCTATTAGTTGGACAATTATATATGTCTCATTGTCTCTTTAAAATTCTAAGATTTTTGTGATTCAGAAGGAAACTATTTCAAAGTCTTCTCTGGTATTGAAAAACTTACTAAGTCACATTTTAATAGATTAAATGTAAATGAACTGAAAATATACACTAAATCTCTCTCTGATTTAAATTTAAATCAGACATCAGAACTGAAATGTATGGTTCAACAAATTCTATTCAGTTTTAAAGAGTTTTTAATATTTCATATTTAATAATAACCAAATGTAATATAAGAAGTCACTGTCACAGTAATACGTATTAAATACATAAAATACTTGGATAGCTACTTAAATTATGCAGATAATCTTTAATGAATGGGAGTTGATAACTTATTTTGCAACCTCTGATGTATTTATTTTGCACAAGTGATAGTTAGATTTTCTTAATTTTTAAGAGGCACTTGAGCCAAGACACTAGTTCTTGATCCACCCCTTTCCCTAAGCACCACAGGGCTGCATTTGAAGCATGATACAATTTTAATTGCAAAGATTTATCATTATGACATGTAATTTCTAACTACACGAAATGACAATGTAATGCATAGGTGTGAAATTGAGCCACACATTGACTATGCGAAAAGTGATAGCAATGACATAGGCTGCTGCTTTGCTCCATTTCATTTTTCTAAAAGACATTATCTATAAGTAGACCATGTACTAACTACTTTATTATCTCTACCATCTTTTCCTTGCAAAACTACTAAATAATATTGTTTGAATGACCCTATAAAGCACATATCAAATTTCATAGTATTTGGTAGATAGTGGATGAATTTGGATTACTACTGAGTCAGACATGAACTCTAGAACTGCTTTTGTTTCATTTTCTTCCCTTTTGTAAATAAGAATTCAAACCCAAGCATATATAGATTAATATATATTTTAAAAAAATCTTTATAACAACCTAGAGGGGTTGGAAGGGGTAAGAAGTGGGAGGGAGGTTAAAAAGAGAGGGGACACATGAACATTCTACACTGACTCATGGTGATGTATAGCAGATGCCAACACAATAGTGTAAAGCAATTTTCCTTTAATTAAAAATAAATGTTTGAAGAAAAAACAGAATAACAAAATATCTTTAAAATGTTTCCTCCCTCTCTCTAGAACCTTGAATAAAATCATTTTTGAAATAATACAGTAAAAAGAACACTAGACTAAGGCAAGGATCAAAAAACTTATCTTGACCAAATGTACAACTTTTGGAGCTAAATCAAAACAAAACACGCACCAAATATACTTATTTAATCTGTGTTTTAATTTTTTTTAATTCTAGTGTTAATTTTTAAAAGGTCATGAGGTAAGTTCCCAATTAGAGCACTTTTTAATTCTGTTAATATACTCTATCAGTTTAGTTCCTAATATCTGTAGGAATAAACCTAAATAGCCTGTAAAATTATTTTTCAATATCATAAGAAATAGTTCAATTCACTTATGCAATCTTCATGTTTTTTAGAATAATTTAACTTCCTTAGTAAAGTATCTACATTAACTAAAGCTTCATTAGGAAATAAAAAAGAAAGACTGAATTGAGGAATATGACCTCCTCATATGAGTAATTTCACAGATTCTCAATTCATTCACACATAGCAGAAGATGATAAAAGTTCAGTGTCATGTGACCTCCTTCCTTCTCAGAAGCTCTGTAGCATGATGATAAAGGAAAATCTGGAATTATAATAACTGGCTTCAAATCTGAACCTCATAGATTAAGCAACAGGCCTTTATGTCTCATTGCTTAATCTGAAAACTGCAGTTTCTTCATCTTCAAAATGGAAATAATCACAGTAACCTACTAATTGGGGTTATTATAAGGATGAAGAGAGACAATGTTTATAAACCAGTAACTTACACACAGCAATACATATTATTTATGAATGCTATTATAATTTTTATTTATTTATTTTTTAATCTAAATATTACTTTTTTTTTTTAATTTTATTTTATTTTTAAACTTTACATAATTGTATTAGTTTTGCCAAATATCAAAATGAATCCGCCACAGGTATACATGTGTTCCCCATCCTGAACCCTCCTCCCTCCTCCTTCCCCATACCATCCCTCTGGGTCGTCCCAGTGCACTAGCCCTAAGCAATAATAGTAGTAGTCATATATATATGCTGGGTTCTGTTATACCATATAGATATTTTGTTTCCTAGATTTATTATGCTAAAAAGAGCAGCAACAAAGATACAAAGACTAAAAGAATTTTAGTAAAATTCTTTTTTACAGTTTTAAAAAAGAATTTAAAGCTTTACAGTTTTAAAGCTAGAAAATTCATAATAGTAAGTACTTGATGAGACATCAACAGATGTTTAATTCTACATAATACAGAACCACCTCACCAAATATTAAAGCAGAGTGTTTAGATAATTTGGAAACTATTAAAATTGAAATTATGCTTTACTTTGTCAATAGTTATCACAATATACTCATTAAATGTCATTTAAATATTGAATTAAAATTTGAAGTCCCTTTCATAGTAGATTGAAAATACAAAATGGTCTTTTCAACACCAGCTTTTTCCCACATTACTGATACCAAAAATCAAACCTCTAATTTGCATCATAGCACTAATGAAATTGAGTGAACTGAATAGTCCTCAAAGGAAGAAAAAGGTTACAGGTTATCATTTTTTCTTCATTTTTTCCCTGCAGGTATTCCTTAAAATTGTTGTGGTTATTATGATTTAATAACTAACACAATTTGACTTAGTTTACAATAGAATTACAGCTAGAATGTATAAAATATATTTTACAGAAGGGTCATAAAGTATTAAGGGTGGGAGGAGGGTAACATACTATGAGATCTAGAATAACAGATAAAAGCATTGTACTGAACTTCCAGGTAGACTGGTAAAAAAGATACAAGTGAAAACATTCTTTTTTTTTCTCTCTGATATTCTATAATAACCTTTTATATATTACCAAAAGAGGAAAATTTAAGGGAAATTTCTAGAAAAATGTTTTCTTTTTTTTTTTTACCTTTGAAATAATTTTCTTCTCTTTTGCTGGTAGAGTCAGTAACCAGCTCAATTCAGGAAAAAACCCAACAATTCAAATTTCCTGGTTAGTATTGTCTATTACATCAAAAGATTAAGCCATGTAAATTCACATTTCTCTATCTTCTGATAGATATAGATAAATGGAAAATACCACTCATATTTTTTGAAATATTGGCTATTTCTATTGCAACTTGTTTCAGATGCTTCCACAGCAAACAGTTTAACAATTACAAAGCAGCAGTTTTGCTATGATTCATGAAAATAATGTTTGTTGTATCTCTATTTTGTTTACATATGATTAGTTTATCATTTTATTCTGTTGAACAAAATGCATACATATTTCATATTTAATATTGTTAAGACTAGATTTTCCATACCATCTTTTACATTTATACTGGGATTTTACTTTTTCTTTCTTTTTTTTTTTCCAGTGTGGCCTGAAAATAGTGATCAAAAACTTTTTTTTACAATTGATGATGACTTAGATTTGGTGAAATATGGTAGTTACCTATTTGACAAAACATCCTATAGTAGAGTTTCTTTTGTTACTAATTTGCTATTAAATAAATATTATATAATGAAAAACTTTCAACATAAACTGGACAATCCTAAAGATAAGTTATTGTCTATGCCAGAAATAATTCTGATCAGACTTTTCGATATAGTTTCTCTACTATAAAAATCATTATAATCTTCTAGTCCTTAGGTTTTTCAATTAAGTTATTTAAGACAGAGACTTAGGGACCTACTTATAACTAAGTGCTTTTAGTCTCCCCTGTGAGGCGCAGAGTAAAAATCTCATTTTTAAAAAGTCAGATTTCTGATAAACAGAAATCCTAAGTCCTAATACCTAGCAGCTTAAAGCATTTTAAGAAGCAAAGCATAGCATCCAGAACTCAGCTTGCTCAAATACAATATGGTCAGGCACTAAATCATAAATGAGAGCTTTTATGTTATACAATTTGATCACGTAAGTCAAACATGCTTTCAATGACTGTAAAAGTCGACTGTTTCTATTATTCTTACCAAAAGCATTCTCCCTCTCCAATATTATAATAATGACTAATATTTATCTCAGGAACTGCACTTAATGCCATGTATGTGTGTATGAGCTCAGTCGTGTCTGATTCTTTGGATCCCATGGGCTGTTGCCTGCCACGTTCCTCTGTCCATGGAATTTTCCAGGCAAGGATACTGGAGTGGGTTGCCATTTCCTACTCCAGGGAATTCTCCCAACCCAGGGATCAAATGAGTGTGTCTTGCCTCTTCTGCATTGGCAGGTGGATTTTTTGCCACTGTGCCACCTGGGAAGCCCACTTAATGCTATATGTAAATTATAATTCAACTTTCACAACTGTCTTTCAAACTACATGCTCATCACACTCATTTCAAGAGGAAATTAAGGCTTAAAACATCGAATAACTTGCATCTAAAAAGGATTTGAATGGAGAGCATCCGGATTTAGAGCCTGTGCTCTAATTCTTTCTTCATGCTTGTAAATTTCACTGCCTCCTGCTTGGGTTCAGAAAATATGTTATCCTTTTAAGACTTTACTGCCTGATTGCCACTAACCACACGTGGCTATTTAAATTTAAATAAATTATACTATATATAATTGAAAATCAATTTCCTTCATCGCACTAGCCACCTTTCAGGTTCTCAGTGGCCACATTTGGCTATTGACCACTCAATTTACGGAGCAGAGACTGAATGTTTCTATCATCACAGGAAGTTCTATTGGACAGCTCTGCTTTAGAAGGTAAACTAGATTAAAATGGGGAGCACTTGATCCCATAGATGCTTGACCAAAAATTAATATATAAATAACTGGGGAAAATACATTCCCAATGCTTTCACACTGCAGTTGGTGGGTAAATATTTGTCAGAACTATAATATTTACTGAGAGAAGACAGGGATGTAGAGATAATTTGGATGAGCTCATATCTCAGCACAATGTCTTGAATATACAAGTGGAAGAAAATAAAGCTAATAAATATTTGAACTGACATCACTTTCCAAAAGAATCCTGAACTTTCACCGGTAAAATGGGGTCTATTAATAAACATCTGAATCATGGTTAAGAGAATAGTAACTTCTATTTTTAAAAAGCTGCAGTCAAATAGCAATAGCTATAAAATTAGTTAATAAATAAAATAAACTTTTAATAGTTATAAGATTGTTTATAAGATTGTCATTTTATGTGTTTGCTTGTATTTTATTGTGAACTCACTTAACATTTCCCATTCATACATTCATGATGTATTCAAGTATTATGTAACAATTAAAATCAAGAAGGTCTTACTAAAATACAACCTTAATGTCTTCTGTTCAAAGTTTGAATTTTTCATGTTTATAGCCATTTTAATACCTTGCTGACTGTGGCCTCACCTGGAGAAATTGTCCTATTTCTTAGGAATGGCATAATATGAAGAAATGAAAAACAAATCTAGATTCTAGAATAAGATGTCCTTATTAACCACAAACCAGTCAATCCTAAATGAGATCAAACCAGTCAATCCTAAAGGAAATCAATCCTGAATATTCATTAGAAGGACAGATGCTAAAGTTCCAATACTTTGGCCACCTGATGCAAAGAGCTGACTCATTAGGAGAGAGCCTGATGCTGAGAAAGTTCGAAGACAGAAGAAGGGGATGACAGAGGACAAGATGGTTGGATGGTATCACTGACTCAATGGAGATGAATGTGAGCAAGCTCCAGGAGACGGTGAAGGACATGGAAGTCTAGCATGCTACAGTCCATGGGGTCGCAAAGAGTCAGACACAACTGAGGGATTGAACAACAATTAACCACAAAACTTCAAGCTTCGTTTCCTTAGATGTAAAATGACAATAAAGAGTCTTTCCAGGTCAACACTAACGAGCTGTTTGTGAAACAAAGAAAGGGAAACTTGAAACATTTTGTAAAGTTTGAAACTCCATGACAATGTGGGATATTAAAATCATCATGCCTTTGATAAACATGGAAAGGCAACAACATGGAGCCTCGTTTCTAACCTCTGACCTAGCGTCTTACCATCTGCCAAGAATGGGGCTGCCTCCTCTAAGTAAACTTGTCAAAGATCTCACATAGTCTTTATTCTCATTAAATACAGTTTCAGGTTCTCCCCAAATATTACTCAAACTGATTCATGAGTTCCAATTTGATTCCAGCAAATCAGAATGTGCCATAATCTAATGATTCTGGCCCCAACTTGTTTGGTAACTGGGAATGATGCAGAGAATTTACCAGCTCTTTTCAGTCGAGTATCTGCAGGTCTGGGCTTCCTAGGCAGCTTAATGGTAAAGAATTTGCCTGCCAATGCAGGAGACACAGGTTGGATCCGTGAGTAGGGAGATCCCCTGGAGGAGGGCATGGCAACCCACTCCAGTATTCGTGCCTGGGAAATCCCATGGACATGAAGCCTGGCAGGCTACAGTCACAAAAAGTTGGACATGACTTAGTGACTAAAAACAATAGCAACAATTTGCAGGCCCAGCAAAGCAAATGTGAAGAGGAAGTAGATATTCTGATATTCTTACGTCTTTCCTCAGAGTCAAATCATGGACTTATGGTGATAACAAATCCGTTTCTCTCACTGCATTTCAGACCCTGAGGAGCAAAGAATTTCCTCCATTTTTTAAATGTCATAAGCAAACAAGCATGCTTTCTTAATAAATGGGCTTTAATATGGGAGTTTGTTGACCTTACATATTTTCTTAGAATATATATATATATACATACTTTCTCTTAGGGAAGGGAACATACAGATCTTGGTATATGTTAGTGACAAGAAAGAATAATGACAGGTTTAAAGTCTCAAGTAGGGAATTTTCCTGAAAGAGTCCCATTAAGCTAAATTTCCTCAGCTTTTCCTAAGTATGCTATAGAGATGGAAAAGAATGCAGTTCAGAGAATGGGAATTTTCAGGAACCCTGAATGGGAGATAAACCAAGGGTGTAGCTTCTTATGGCCTGAGTAGATTATCTTAGTACCTGTGACAGAAAACATGATGGCTAGTGAAGAAAAAAACAAGAAAATGGTCTTATTCCCTGGAGATTCCCCCTTCCCGTGTTTCACTTTTCCAGTAATGCTCTCTCTTCTGATCAGTGATATAGCAGAAGAAATTCCCTTTTTACCTTCATACGGTTCCATAAATTCACTTATTAGTTCTCTAAAGCTGAGTCCTAGAAATCTGCTGAACTGGTCACTCTCTCTGATCCCATAATTATAACATTTCCTTTCAACTATGTTTCTGTCTTACTTATATACATAAATGTATTGCTGTCTTTTTCATTTTTCTAGTTAATGCACACTGTTTGACATGACAAGCAAACAATCTTCTTTAGAAAACATTGGCTAGAGTATCAATTTTAGAAATTGTGGACCTGATCTAAAAATTGACACCTTCATAAGAATGTGCCACTCTTCACTGATTCCATCTGACTCACAGGATTTTCACTGTAGGTTAGTTTTGATCAGATCATTTTCCAAGTAATTTACCTTAAGCTAGGAATATTCTTTGGATCATTTTGTTCCTGTAGATCTCACAATATGCTGAGTGCTGCTTCTTATGTAAATATTGGTAGTACTTTTGTCAAACATCGTATTTAACAGCAATCCCCGAAATAGGCTAGTTGAACCCACTCAAACATTACTAAGACCTTTCCCAGAGCTGCTGAAGAATGCTTAGTGACTCTACTGTCAGTAAAAGAACTTAGAATGAATATGTCTCTTGTCTAGGTCAAGACAAATGTCAGGGCCAATGAAGAGTGAAACATGATGATGGGAATTTGAAATGAAGGGCTAGGGCAACAGGTGCTTGGCATGAGACACTGAAAGACAGGAAAGAAGAGCTGTGAAGTACCCAAGGCAGCAATCAGACTGAAAGTAGTCAAAGAAAAGCCTCAGGCTTCTCACTGCCAGAGAAAGAGATCTTATACTTAAAGTAGTTTCAAAGTAGAATCAGGAAGAGATGCTGAAATTTGGAGCATCCTTTTGTCTCAACAAATCACTTTTCAAAGCCGCAGTGAAGCAATAGGCATCTATCTGAATATGCAGAAACAGGTACAATTGTTTTGTCAGTGTGTTGACACAAAGGAAAGCTAAAAACAAAACAATACAGAGAAAGAGCACTGAGGTTTCCTAAGTACTCTCTACATGGAAGGTGCTGTGGTTGACAAGTTCCCTGCTTTATTTCACTAATGCCTCTAACTAACACTCTGAGGTAGAAGTTTCCTCGGGTTTAAAGATGAAGACTCTGAGTCTCAGTGAGACATGCTAAGTGATGATATGACATTTAAACTGATTTTTCTGGTTCCACATCTATGCTTTCTGACATACACTGAGTCAATTACAGGTGGCCTTTCCATTAAAAATTATTTATTTGAGAATTAATAATGCCAAAGTAGGTTAGGAACTTTAAACATTAAAAGGTGCTACAATTCTTTGGTGTACTATTTTAATTAGTAGCCATTACATACTCGAAGGCAGACATTCAGATGTATTTCTCAGACATTTCATCAATTCAGATGTTGTATTTCCTAGACTAAGCATTTTATTTTATTTTTAGTCTAGGAGAATTCAGTAAATTTAATATATCCTTTACATTATTATTGTGGGCTCCTCAAAGTAACTTAAGCATTTTACTTTTTGATTTTGTCCACATCTCAAATAATTAAGATGACTTAGTACACAGTTAACCAATTAAAATAGTCATCTATATTACAGGCATTAATATATGAATCTATAAGTCTAAGCTGAGAGCCGAAGAATTGACGCTTTTGAACTCTGGTGTTCGAGAAGACTCTTGAGAGTCCCTTAAACTGCAAGGAGATACAACCAGTCCATCCTAAAGGAAATCAGTCCTGAATAGTCATTGGAAGGACGGATGCTGAAGCTGAAACTCCAATACTTTGGCCACCTGATGTGAAGAACTGACTCATTTGAAAAGACCGTGATGCTGCGAAAGATTGAAGGCGAGAGGAGAAGGGGACGGCAGAGGATGAGATGGGTGGATGGCATCACCGACTCAATGGACATGAGTTTGAGTAAACTCTGGGAGTTGTTGATGGACAGGGAGGCCTGGCATGTTGCAGTCCATGGGGTCACAAAGAGTCGGACACGACTGAGTGACTGATCTGATCTGATCTGAACTTTCACCTACTCAAAACATATATTCTCTAATTCATAAAGTGACAATTTAAATATTCAATTTGAAATTTGGTGTAAAAAAACAAATGCATATCTTAAATTTGTACCTAGGTTATCATCATTATAAAAAAGGATATAGATACTAGAACAGATGTTAGTACCCTTAGGTATTTCTCAAAGATTCCTTCATATCTACAATATAAAATATAGATTAAATTGTATCATATTGTCCACCATTACTAACAGATGAGGTAATTTTGTAAATTATAAAAGAGCAAAATAAGAGTGGTTTTTATGTCCCATATAATAAAATAACCTTTATATTTTGGCCAGACAGGTGACTAAATAAGTAGGAGCTCATCAACTTAAGGTTTTAGATGTATTAAACATTAACTTGAATTTCAAGTATGAATGCTTGTTTAAGAAGGAGCTGATAAAATCATCAGAACATCATCACTGAGAATGATTAAGAAGAACCACAGCACATGCAAGTGACCTTAACTGAGGAAGTAGTAACACATTCTCCCTGTTCCTGCCCTGTAACGCAGCGATGTCATTCCCAGTGACCTGAAGGTGAATATGTGTCTGATGGGAAACACGGATGGCAGTACGTGCTGTCTCTTGACCAGAAAAGGACGATCAGTGCAACAGGGAACTGAGAGCTTGCCAAGACACGTTCCTTACTCCATTTTGGATTGTGTGTCATATGCTTAGTCTAGGGGCCTTACCCTTCGCACTTCCCCACCTCATTCATAATGGACCAGGGAAATGTGAGTGGCAGGAGGAAGACAAGTCTTTCTGTTTAGCCAGAAAACATGTTTAAGTATGGTTCTTGTCTTTGGTCATAACCACAACAAAAGTAGCTAAGTGAGATCTGTAGTAATGTTTATCGTCCAAGGAATAGCTTCTGGTGAGCATCAAGCTAAATTAATAAAAATGCATAAGGTGAGGAGTTAATTTATATACATGTAAGTGGTATCCAACTATTAACCCTTATATATGACAGTTCTCATGTTAACCAAATATCCCTTTTACACAAAGATAGAGTTTGCAGGAGCATACGTACTATTATAAAGGCATATCATTCTAAATATTATTCTAAAGTCAACACAGAAAAAAAGATTTCAGGAGAAACACAAAATATGAATACATCAAAAAGCCTTGAAATGTCAATCTCAAAATTATTTGCTATAACATAGTACTTGTTATTTATTTTGTTGAAAGTGCTCAAAAAGAAAATCTTGCTCAAAAGGAAAATTCACGATAAATTATTATTGTCCTTGTAATGGTTTACCATTATATAAAATTGATATTAGACAAAATGGTAATATGGAAGAAAGTTCATTCCCAGCATCTTGCTTGTCTCTGCACTCTTTTATACAAACGTTTCCATCCAAGGTTTTTTTTGTGGCTCAGCTGGTAAAGAATCTGCCTGCAATGCAGGAGACTTTGGTTTGATCCCTGGGTTGGGAAGATCTCCTGGAGAAGGGAAAGGCTACCCACTCCAGTATTCTGGGCTGGAGAATTCCATGGACTGTATAGTCCATGGGGTCACAAAGAGTCAGACACGACTGAATGACTTTCACTTCCATCCAGGCTCCTAATGTGTTCTTTTCATTCCTATATCAACCGGAAGTATATTTCTTGTCATTCAATCATGAACATATCTGTACTTTTCCTTCTCTTCTCTCCAGGAGATAATAAATGAATGAAAAGTATTTGGATCAAGTAAGGGTGAAGAGGCTAACCAGATACTTTGCTACCATTCCTTAGTATCTTTAATTAATTAGAACTTTGTTTCTCAAACTTTAATAGTTATCAGAAATATTGGAGGGGTCCTTAATATACATATTGGTGGGCCCGAGCCCCAGAATTTACCATCCATTAGGTCTCAGGTGAAGCCCAAGAATCTGAATTTATAGAACAAATACCCAGGTGATGCTGATACTACAGGCCCCTTAAGAACTGGGTTAAAAGTTTAACTCACTACTGCAGTTAGGCAATGAGGTATGGGACTACTTAGCAGGTTTTCTATTTCCCTTCACATTATGGGAACCCTGAGTCTAAAATTAGGGCTAGCCCCAGTAGTTCCACCCTTAATATAACATTATATATCTTCTTTTTTTTGTATAACATATCAACAAGAAAAGAAAGCTCTTTCCAAAACCCAAAAACAATCTTACCTAAAGTGAACTGCAATGTTTGTTTACTAGTTTGATCAAGTTACTTAGGAGACTAAATTCTCTAAGATATTACTGTAGAGCAAATTTTATCCCAATTCCTTTCTGATAAAGAGTTAAGTAGTTACAAGTCTCCTGTCCTTCCTCGTATATTCTTATACCCAAACATGGTGGTACTTACTGTAAAACTTCTGATTTTCAAAATAAGAGTAACACTATTGATCTTATTACCTAAAATATGATCAATAATTCTAGACTGTCTCATGGAAGAGTGTTGGCATGTAGTCATCATTCATATTATTTATATATATATATATATATATAAAATTTCCAAAATATCTAAATTTTCCACCATTTATTTTACTGTACTTTTCATTAATTCATATTCAAATAAGAAATTAATAATAACTGTTGAATAAATACTTATCTTTTCTAAACATTTCAAATAATTATTTTACTCATTTATTAATTTTCCATCTTTACTGCTACACAGGAAAATATTATAAGGTTTTCTGGCAATTTAGGGAATAATATTTTTAAGATAATAATGCTATATTTTGATATGAAACTAGTCAATCATAAGTAAGACAACAGTCACAACAACAAGACATGGTGGAAGCTAACAGAAAAGATATACTCAAATGTTGCATAACTGTGACTAAATAATACCTTTTTTGTATTTTAATAGTATTGAGGTTAAGTAAATGTGGAAATGAATAACTCTTTAAAGACTAATTTTCTTTGTGAGAAGATTCTTCAAATAGCATATATTGTGGAATAATAACATAATCATATGTTATAAGATTTTGAAAATAAATTTATTCAATTTTTCTTTAATATAATCAGAGAAAAAGCAAGAAGAAAACACAATGTGCTTTTGGCAAGTTTTAATTGGATCATGTTATTTTTGGATTCCTAATTTCAATCATTCAATTTTTCTCTATTTCCAAAATTCTTCCTCCTATCATTATTTCCATGCAAGTAGCAATTTAGTCAAATACCCTGCTCTTCAGTAAAGAAAGTATTTTGAACTAAAAAAAAGGTAAAAATGTTGATGAAGGATATAAATTCTGGACAATTTGCATTTACCATTATGTCATGAAGTCTATAGCAATCATGTCCAAAATAAATAACATAATCATCACTCCTTCCTTCATCTAAGATACTCCAATTTTAGTTCACATCTGTATAACTATCAAGCTACTTCTAACTTAAAATTATATATTTTATGTCTTCTGCAAATATATAAATACATAATTTTAATAACCTGACAATATTAATCTTATTTGTTTCTTAATATTTTAAGGCAATACTTCTAAAATATTTCAAATTCCAGTATCAAGAAACATGGCCACTTTGTGGACCCAAAGACATACAAAAAATATATTAATTTTGCATTTTATTAATTCAGGTTAAATTAATAGTTCAAACGCCTTTCTCCCACTCTGATGTAATTACTCATTAGCACATTTTTGGTTGCAGGAACATATAATAAAATTCATGATTAAAATTCTTGTACCAATAGCTTCCACCATAGGCTTTATGAACTCTGAACTACATGAACTGAAAAGACATCAATGGAATTGCAAAAGCCAGCTTATAACACAGAGTCCTGCACAGAATTATTTGTAGCAAGATGATACCTAATTCCAATCTTAGGGGGAAAAAAATCACTGATGATTAAAGCTTTCTGAGGAAGAACTACTTATGGCACTTAGTGAGTTGCTCAGTAAGAGAAATCAAAACTGTATTAATGTTTTGATTAATGTTAAAAACATAACATTAGATATGTTTTCCAAAAATAAGAGATTGTATGAAAAGCTAGATTAATGGAACAAGATATAATAGTCTGTGTATTTACTGAGCTTTAACGAAAGTGAGAGTTAGGATGTTATTGCAGAGATTTGATGATATGGTCCACTATTCACCTGAGACTACTGAGCAGAGCATTCTTAAACCCACTTCATATCTGTTTTCAGTCACTGAGCATTTCCTTAGCGTGTACTTCTGCTCAGATGAGATACAGTCATATGCTATCCTTCAGATTGCATTTACAATATCTGTACATAAAACTGGGGCAATGTAGAGCATCATTTCTCACAAAATGAATAAGTAGTATTAATATGTATTTCAATGCTTTATAAAGTTCCTCAATGTAATACATGCTGCAGAAACCATGTACACATTTGTGTGTGTCTATCACATTATATTGATAATACAAGTATATTTGCTGTTTTGTATGTTTTCCTTACCAGTCAAGTTCTTCAGTCCAAGTTCTTGAAGTCCAAAGTTTCCATCTTTTCTGTAGTTTAAAAATATTGCCAAGGCATATCGATCCTCATAAAGCTTTGTCCCACGGATAATGCGTAAGTTCTCCAGAGGCAGATAGCGAAACTGATTAAGAGCCACCAACACGTAGCCTGTAACTTCTCGTATAGACTGAAAAGACACAAACGATGGCCTGTGTCAAACAATTTAAAACTGTCAGTATGTTTACATAGTCAAGTAGATTTGAGTTATTTAATTCTAACTTTCAGCTTTTAATTGAATATACTAATTTCCATACCATATTATAAATAATTGCCTTGACACACAAGATCACAAGGGTTAGAATTTCGTTTGAAGAGTGGGTTGCATTTTATTTTTAAGTCAAGAATGTGTTTACAGTAAAAATAATTTACTGAATTTTATTGTATGAAGTACTCTTCATGTCTGAGATCTGAATATAATTAAAAGAATAAAGATCTCATTCTCTGACAGACCAAAATTAGATAAGAACACATAACTATCAATCCTTATATTTTAAAAATAAACTGGTAAACTTATCACAAAATAAAGTTGCATTAATTTGTAGACTGTGGACAGATTTCAAGCTGCTATATTATTGTTTAATTTTATAGAAATCAAAGAACAATTGTCTTATATCAATATATTTCTGACTATATACATATATAATTCATATTGTACATATATGCATTAGATACACACAATTTGCATTAGATACTGATTACGGTTTCTAATTTAATTATTAAAACAATTTTTATTTTAACTGTATGCTGTTTAAATGTAGTTGTCTATAAGTTAATTATTTGAAGGTTTGTGAGATATTTTAAAGCAAAAAAAAAAAACTCACAAAAAGACTTTAGGCTTCATCTAAAGCTATAGTTTTTGATAAAATACATATAAATAAAAGTCATGTCCAACTCTTTGCAACCTCATGGACTATACAGTCCATGGAATTCTCCAGGCCAGAATACTGGAGTAGGTAGCTGTTCCCTTCTCCAGGAGATCTTCCCAACCCAGGGGTCAAACCCAGGTCTCACACATTGCAGGCAGATTCTTTACCCACTGAGCCACAAGGGAAGTCCCAAATGCATATAAGAACAGTAATAAATATAGGTCTTATATTTTAAAAAATATTAATTCAGAAGTGTGAACAAATTTGATATTATTTAATGCCAATTTCAGACTATTTTTAGATCTCTTTATGTCAGATGTCCCATCTTCAGGCTTTGGTCCTCTGTTTTTCTCTGTCTACTCTTACCCGCTTGTCTTCCAAACTATTATTACCTCCAAACTCCTAAACTCCAGATTCATATCCAACTGCCTACTCTGCATCTTCACTTGGATGCCTCACAGACTTCTCAGATACACATACACAAAGCTTAATGTCTGTCAACCTTCCACATCCTACCAACAGCCTTTGTCACCTTAGCTGATGTCAATTCATCCTTCCTATTATTCAGGCCAAAGTCTTGGGGTACTCTTGAATTCCTATTCACATCTATCTTTAAAAGGATTAAGGATCCAAGCATGTATGACATCCACTGGTATCCTCTGAGCTACCATCATTCTTTATCAATATCACTATAATCGTCTCTGCTCTTGGTGCCTTCTGGTGTATTCTCAGTAAAGCCTAGCCCTGATATTTTAAAAACATAAATCGAGTCATGACACTTCTTAAAACTGAAATGTCTCCCAAGTCACTCACAGTAATAAAATTCTGTAAATAATGAGTCAAAACCTCTATTTGTGTTTTCCCATAGAGAAACCACTAGTCATAGATGTCCACTGAACAACTGAAATATGGTTAGTATGAAATGAGATATGCTGTCAGTGTAAAACATATTATGGATTTCAAAGATTACATGTTGAAATGAAAACATTTTAGATAAATTGATTTATATTAGCTGCATTATTAAAGCTGAATTTACCTGTTTATTTGTACCTTTATGTTGTGGCTACATGGAAATTAAAAATTACATTTTTATGCCTCTCATTGCATTTCTAATGGACAACTCTGTACTATATGATCTGTTCATCATTCTTTTTCTGACTTCTCTTTTTAACTTTAACACCTTGCTCACTCTTTCCAGTCTTGCTGGTCTTTTTGTTGTTCTTTCAGTATGCTGAGCATGGCCCTACCTCAAAGTGATCAGTGCAATTTTAAGAGCCTGAGTTTCACTCCTTCTTGATATCTTCTTTGCTGATTTTCTCACTGCCGTCAGGTTTCTGCTCAAGTTTCACTTTCTCAGTTGAGATCACCTCTGATTGACCTATTTAATATGGTGACCCTCCCACTTTTACCCACTTTCATCTTTTTCACTCCCTAACATACTGTATACTTTATATATATACCACATTTAATATTTATAGTCTTTCTCGCCTTTTCCCAGAATATAGGCACTACTAGTACAACCGTTTAATTTGCTCACTCCTGTGTCCCATATAACAAGATCAGTACTGTTACTCAGTAAGAGATCGACAAATGTTTGTTAAACACTGTGTCTCTTCACTGGCCATACCTTCACCACTAGGTAGTCTGAAGAGTCAGAGGATACCTATCTGTAGCCTGCAATCTTCTCTTCTAGATAGATCATGCTGCAAACCTCTGTAAACCCAGAATTTCATTCCTCAAAAGCCCACTCCTCACCAAATATTTATTTAGGGTCAGTGATATCATCTTTCCCAGCTGTGTTCTGTCCACAGACAACAGACTGTGCCACCAATGTGAGCGCACCAAGGAAGGATGGGGTGGTCCAGGGGCAGATCTTTAAGGGGGAGTGTGTTTAATTAAATGTTTAAGGGGGAGTATAGATCCCGGATGTGTGGGCCAGAGTGTCCATTCACTTCTGTGCAAGGCCTCTCAGAATATGGATAGAACTAAGTGATGTAAGGGCTACAAGCTGAAGGCCATCTCTCTATATACGACCATAATCCTGAGGAGTCCAAAAATTCTAACATTTCACTTGGCTTTCCAGGTTGTTATAAAGACATATTTGTCAAAATGGGAGATAGAATTCATTTGATTGAATAATAGTTGCTTGATTTATAAGCAAATAATAAGCCACACAACAAGTAAGTCTTCATTTATATTCTTATTCCAGGCCCAAAGGATAAACACACTACCACTGATCACCATGACAAGCATAATGCAAACAGAGAGAGATGGTGACAAAGTGGCAAGAGACACATGAAACTACTCATGTCTGGCATCAAATCGGGAACTCTGAGCCACAACAGGAATTCCTGAGACACTGAGCATTTTGGATCGAAGAGATGAATGGAAAAGAGGGGTTAAAGATCAGCAGAGGCATGCATTGCTTGCATGCTACAGCATGCTTTAAAACTATACCTGTCTGACATAGTATAGCTGCAGAGCCCTATGAGTTCTCCTCCAACCACTGTTAGAAATGATTGAGCTAATATTTCTTTGCATTCTTAAAATAGACATCACAAACTCTTTTTAACATCATTTTTTCCAAAGGTAAAATTATTTCATTCATTATAAAAACAATTTATTTTTAGCTTGTATATAATAATTATCAAGTACTCTGGGTTACAGTGATGACGGCACTATGATAAAAGTTGGAGTATAGGGTATAATCAATATTATTAATCCTTTGGCTAAAACGTGTTATAATATCCATCATTCTTCCTAACAAACTCATGATTAGCTCTAACTTCACCTAGGAAGTGGCTCTTTTTTAATAAAAACCGTAAAAATCTATTGGCTTATCATAGGATAGAAGGTCACAGGGATGGGATTATTAGAGAAAAAACAGGTGAAGCACACTCAGGAAAAAGAAGGGGTTTATGAGCAAAGACACAATGTCAGCAGAAATTCTGCAGTGTTTATTAGAGGGATAAACTCTCTGTAGTTATTAACTGAAAAAGATGTACCACTTGGCATGGGCTTTTTGGCCACACATTAGCAGAGGCTACAAATAACCTACAAATAATGAAGACTCTAGTATAAAAAGTGTTATAGATATGAGCAAAGAACAACAGTGACCATATAAAGATCAACTAATCATAGAAGAGGGTGCTCCAAGTGCCTTTAGCCAAATGAGAAAGTAAGATATAACTAAGAACATCTTTGCATTCACATATTATTTAATGTATGTAATTATTCTTAGAAACGTTTTTATTATCTTCATGAAAAGTCAGGTTAAAAACAACAGTTACTCCTTTGACCAGACTCTGGGACTGAAGGGATTTACTGATTTAATTGAGATTTTTTTGTCTAAAATGAATCTCTTTCATTATCCATGCTGCTTATTTATTACACTCTGGTCTTGCAAAATAATACATGTAACTTAAACATTAGCTTAACAAATAATTATTCTGCTATGGGAATACTGGGGTATCATGGTATGTTCATGTTGAGAAACCATATGTTCAAACCATTTTGAACAAAGCCACCCATGAGTAGGTGATATCTAATTTATTCATGACAAATTTTCTGATAATAATGATGGTAGAGATGCTATTCACCTCATCCCAAACATCCCTTCTCCCTAGCCAGCTAATTATGTAAATATTAGAAGAAAGATTATAGAAAATCCCTCAGTCAAAAATTTATTGCTCTAGCCTTTTATATCCGGAGGGTCTCATGGAACCAAGTAATTTTTAAAGAATTATAGGAAATGAATATAAAATGTTACATTTAAAAGCCACAAATATGGCTTGAATTTGTCCTAGCTTCTTTTTTTTTGTTTTGTTTTGTTTCTGTTTGTTTTATGAAATTTATAGTCACATTCTTGTAGGTACTCTTAATACCCTGCCATGAACAAATATCTTCAAACATCTCAGTAGGAAACTCCACTGCTGACGACATGAGCTACAAGGCATATTGATTGCAAATAAAATTATAAGAAGAGACTTAGTAATGGTAAGGTTGTTTAATGCTGAAAAACAGCCAGTAACATGCTGCTGCTGCTGCTAAGTCGCTTCAGTCGTGTCTGACTCTGTGCGACCCCATAGACGACAGCCCACCAGGCTCCGCCATCCCTGGGATTCTCCAGGCAAGAACACTGGAGTGGGTTGCCATTTCCTCCTCCAATGCATAAAAGTGAAAAGTGAAAGTGAAGTCAGTCGCTCAGTCGTGTCCAATTCTTAGCAACCCCATGGACTGCAGCCCACCAGTAACATAGTTTTGAGTTAATATTGTCAGGTCACTAGGCAATGTGGGTGAAAAGTCAAGAGATATCTAAGTGCCAATTAAGCTCACAATATCTGATAAGGTCAAATAATCATGTTAGTTATCCACTGTTCCTCTCCTTTCAGCCACTAGAAATAATGTGAATAGCATGGGCCTTTTACTTTCTAAAAACTATTTAAATAATAAAGACTATTTTGAAACATATGGACTTATCTAACAACTTCCCCAGTATTTATATATATATATATATATACACACACACACACACACACACAGACACACACACACATATATATACATGTCTTATATATGTACATATATATACATATATATTTATATATAAATGTATATATATATAGAGAGAGAGTTAAACATATGGTAAGAAATGTGAGCTCAACTGCCAGGCAAAGCTGGGCTGTGCATTCCAGCTTTGTGGTCTTGACCAAGTTGTTTATCCTATCTGAGCCTCAGTTTCTTCATCTTAAAAAGTAAATAGCAAATACCTCTCTTATAAAGGTGTTATAAAGAATAGAAGATATAAGGGACATGTCTGTAAGAGTTCAACAAATGCTAACTATTATAAGTAATGTTATCTTTGTCAATAGCTAAGGCAGATGAACTATCTGTGGACAATCAGAATTGAAGACAAAATAAAAACCATTGCTCCTAATTTCTTTTGCATGTGGCCTTTGGTATTTTTATATCTTACCTCTTCAACTTCTGATTTATTCCTAAATTACAGAATTGGTTCCTTATATTGTTTCTGTGTATGCTATGGCCATTAGAACAGACCCTGGCACTGAACAGATGGCTGTTGAATTAAAAAGTAGAATGCAATGCTTAAGGTCTTTTTAGATATTGTTTTTCACTGAAAATGATTCAATGACATTTCTGATAATTAAAAAAAAAAAAACACATTATTTGAACAACACAATCATGACTGTGTCCAAGGACCACAACTCTAAATAGAAATCATTAGAATGCATCAGAAAAGAGAAAACTCAGGCTCTGGTTCTGGTTCAGTTATGTTTAGCCTTAGGAAACTGCCTATTCTGTCAACTGAAGACTGAATGCCTACCAATATTCACCCACAGATATCCCGTTCCTTGTGTAAGCTGCTGCTGACTAAAACTGACTTTCATTGTCAGTGTATGCCTCCACAGAGACTTTGTTCGAGTGAATACTACTGACAATCATTAAACCCTTACATGCTTCAAAACACATCTAATCCAAGGAGCAATTTGATATCCACGCCACTGGATGATGGAAATAAAAAGAAATGGAAAAATGAAAGAAATTTGACCAACTTCTCATACCATATTAGCAGTAAACCTAGGGGGGGAAATGCATGGTTTGTTCTGACGGACATAAATTTATAACCATTTTCTCTTACAAAATACTTAAAGAAAAAAAATGTGAAAACTGCAGTTATACACTTTTCAGGATATGGTTGTCATTCAACCAAAAATTAGAAGAGATTGTACTGATTCACTGGGCTTTCCATTTACCTTCAGATGATTCCAGAAAAATCAATCTTTATTGTTTCTAAATCTCTATTGCATTTCACAATTCTTATAACCACTGTTCCTTTTTTTATTTGAAATAATTCCCTATTCTTTAATCATAGTTGATTTTCTTTAATTTGGTACTTAGTGAGAATAGTGAATAGTTCCTTAAATATTCATTTATCTTAAAATTCAGGTGATTGCAGTACCTCACAATTTCTGAATATTTAATCAGGGGTTAGGGACAATTTTGCACACATTAAAAATAATAATACATTCTTAGCTAAATGCATAAAATGTTGTTTTCTAGATTTTTTTTCCTACTCAAATTATATACCAAATCCTTGTTATTTTTCTTTACTATAAGCATCTTTGAAGATAACACCATTTTTTGTTAAGACTTTCTGTAGCAAGTCAAAATAGTTCTGAATTCTTAACTTCTACTCTAGTGTCTCTAATGTACTCACATCCAATTAGATATCATACACAAGTATTCCAAACTGCCATTTTAATATTCTTTTATAATTATTTAAAATGTACAAAACTATTGAGACTTATTGTTTCTGGACCAAGGTGTGGACTGGGAAGATCCTGAGTTTGCTCCTTTTTGTGGACCCACTGAAACTGCAACTATATACACAACAATTATCTCTCAAAACTACCTGAAGGCTAGCAGAACAGGTCTTCCACAGCTAAGGATATAGAGAAAAGGACACACTGAGATATAGGTCGGGCAGATGTGGTCTGATCAGAACTCTCACTCTCGGTGTGGCCATGCATGTATGCATGCTAAGTCGCCTCAGTCGTGTCCGACTCTGTGTGACCCTATGGACAGCAGCCCACCAGGCTCCTCCATCCACAGGATTCTCCAGGCAAGAATACTGGAGTGGGCTGCCATTTCCTTCTCCAGTGGCCACGCAGAAGTAGTGGTATATCACAACCATGAAGGTTGCCCCTGAGAAGCAAGGGATCTGATCCCCACATAGAGCTTTCTAGGCTGGGCTTGCACTGGGAAGATAAAACTCCATAATACTGACTTTAAAAATAAGCAGAACTTACATCTGGAAGAGCAGGAGGACTATGGGGAACCAAGATTCAACTCTTGAAGGGATTTCACATGAACATCATAGCAAACTAAAACCAAAATCCTACACTACATACACAAAACATAAAATTTTTAAAAATGCAAATATACCACTAAAGAAAATCATCATACTGCAAGGGAATAGGATAAGAGAAGGATAAAGGAACAGAGAAGAAATATAAAATCAATCAGAAAACAACCAAATGGCAAAAAGCATACCTATCAAAAATTATGTTAAATGTAAATAGACTAAATGCCCCCAGTCAAAAGACATAAGGTGGCTGAATGGAGGGAAAAAAGAAAAAAAAAAATACTAACCAACAATTCCACCCCCACAAGGAAGTGCTCAGATATGACCAGCTTATACAAAACCCATTTCAGATCTAAATATATATAAATACACACAAAAGTGAAAATATAGACAAAAGATACCTCATGCAAAGGGAATCAAAAAGAGAGCTAGAATAACAATATTTATATTAGACAAAATACAATTTAAAACAAAGACTCTAACAAGAGACAAATAGGGACATTACATAATGATAAGGGTTCAATCTAACAAGAAGTATAACACTTGTAAATATTTATACACCTAAGACAGAACCTAAATAAAGAAAATATAAAGACTTGAATAGAGATTTTATAGTATTTATAATAAAATAATAGTAGGGCTGACCTACATCAATGGATAGATTATCCAGACCAAAAAACAATAAGGGAACATTGGACTTAATTACACACTCTATCATAAAAAGTTAATAGATCTATATATAGAGAACATTCCACCTAAAATAGCAGAAAAAACATTACTTTCAATTGAACAAGAAACTTTCTCCAGCACAGATCACGTTAGGCAACTAAGCAATCTGCTTTAAATATAAGATTGAAATCATATCAAGTATCTTTTTCAACCACAAAAGTGTGAAACTAGAAAGCAATTGCAAGAGGGAAAAAAAATAAACACACAATGGCTAAGCAACATACTATTAAATAACCAGTGAGTCAATGATGACATCAAAGAGGAAACTTAAAAAAAAAAATGTTGAGACAAATGAAAGTGGACACAACATTCCAATATCTACAGAATGCAACAAAATTAGCTGTGAGAAGAAAGTTTATAACAAAGCAGGTCTTCCTCAAGAAACATGAATTATCTCAAATTAACAATCTAATATATCTAAAGTAAAAGAAAAAGAATAGGCAAAGCCAAAAATAGTAGGAGGAAGGATATAATAAAGATTAGAGCTGAAAAAAAATGAAAGAGATTTTAAAAACTTATAGAAAAATCAATAAAATTCAGAGGAGGTGGTCTTCCCTGGTAGCTCAACTGGTAAAGAATCCACCTGCAATGCAGGAGACCCCAGTTCAATTTCTGGGTCGGGAAGATCTGCAGGAGAAGGGATAGGCTATCCACTCCAGTATTCTTGGGCTTCCCTGGTGGCTAAGTTGGTAAAGAATCCACCTGAAATGTGGAGCCCTGGGTTTGATCCCTGGACTGGGAAGGTCCCTTGGAGAAGGGAATGGCTACCCTCTCCAGTATTCTGATCTGGAGAATTCTTTGGGCCACAAAGAGTTGGACATGACTGAGTGACTTCCGCTATTGGTAAAAATAAAAGTGATGAAACTTTGGCAAGCCTCATAAGGAAAAAAAAAAAAAAGAGCTCAACTAATAAAATCAGAAATGAACAACAAAAAATTGCAAAGAACATCATGGAAATATAGAGGATGATATTAGATTGCTATCAATAAAGTTAACAAACTGGACAACCTAGAATAAAGTAAAAATTCCTAGAAATAGATAATCTTCTAAGACTAAATTGTGCAGAAATAGAAAGTCTGAACAGAATGATCACTAGTAATGAGATTGAATCAGTAATCAAAAACGACAAATAAAGATAAGTATAGGAACCAAAGGCTTCATGAGAGAATTCCACCAAACAAGTATAGAACAGTCAATACCTATCCTTCCCAAACCTTTCAAAAAATATAGAAGATAAACACTTTCAAACTCCTTCCATTACTCCAATAGAAAAAGCAAAGACACTACAAATAATAAAATTACAGGTAAGTATCTCTAGTGAATAAAGACAAACAGTTTTTCAACAATATATTGAAAAACCAAATCCAACAATGCATAAAAAGGATCACTTAGATAAGGTGGGATTTATTTCAGGGAGGCGAGGATGATTTAATATTGCAACTCAATCAATATGACACACCACATTAACAAAAGGAAGGAAGAAAAAAGTTACACCATCATCTCAATAGACACTGAAAAAGCATTTGACAAAATTCAACATTCGTTCATGATAAGAACTCTCATTAATGTTACTACAGAGGAAACATAATAAAAGCCATTTGAGAAAACCCACTACTAACATCATACTCAACAGGGAAAAGCTAAAATTTCTCCTCTAAAATCAGGAAAAAGACAAAGACTATTATTCTCACCACTCCTATTTAACACAGTATTGGAAGTATACTAGCCACAGCAATCGGAAGTAAAAGGCATCCAAATTGAGAGAAGAAAAGTAAGAAGTAAAACTGGCATTTGTAACTATTATTTGAATATGGCATGTTATTATATATAGAAAATCTTAAAGTCTCAGCATCCCTCCCCCCAAAAAAACTATTAGAATTAATAAACAAAATCAGTTAAGTTTCAGGATACAAAATTAACATACATAAATTTGTTGTTTTTTATATAACAAAAATGAACTATGAGAAAGAGGAAACAAGAAAACAATCATATTTACAATTTTATCAAAAATAGAAGAATTTCTAGAAACAAACTTAACAGGAGAGGGAAAAAACATATAATGTGAAAACTCTAAGATACTGATGAAGCTCTAAGACACAGTGAGACACACTCTTCACTGATGAAGGGAGTTGAAGATGATACTAAGAAATAGAAGGATGTCAGTCCTGTTGAACTCTTTGTGACCCCATGAACTGTAGCCCACCAGGCTCCTCCATCCATGGGATTTTTTTTGCAGCAAGAATACTACAGTGGATTGCCATTTTCCCCTCAGGGGATCTTCCAAATCCAAGGATTAAACTCACATCTCCTGCATCTTCTGAATTACAGGTGAATTCCTTATAGCTGAGCCACTGAGTAAGTCCTCATGTACTGGAAGAATTCTGAATTTCCATACTACACAAAAGGAGACAAAACCATACAATGGAGAAAAGATAATCTCTTCAGTAACTGGTGGTGGTAAATATAGGACCAGAAACCATAAAATTCCTATAGGAAATTATAGGCAGAATATAAATCTTTGACATAAATCATAGCAATAATTTGGGTATGTCACCTAAGGCAAAGTGAACCAAAGCAAAAATGAACAAATGGGACCTAACTACACTTAAAAGACTTTGAAAATAAAAATAAAACTTAAACAAAAAGACAACCTACTTAATTGAAGAAAATATTTACAAATTATATGACTGATAAGAATTTACTATTTGTAATATTAAAGATCTCATGCAGCTCAGTAACTAATAAACAACTCAATTTAAAAAAATACAGTAGAAGACCTGAATAGGCATTTTTCCAAAGAAGGTATAAAGATGGCCAATAGGCACATAAAGAGATGCTCAACATTGCTAATCAACAGAGAAATGCAAATCAAAACCACAATGAGATATTATTTCACACTTGTCAGAATGACTATCATCAAAAAGTCTACCAATAACACATGTTGCTGAAGATGTGGAGAAAAAGGAACTCACATAATGCTGAAAGGTGTGTCAACTTGAGGAACCACTATGGAAAACCCTAAGGAGGTTCCTCAAAAAAGTAAAAATGTAACTACCATATGATCAAGGATTTCCACTCCTGGGTATATATCTGAAGAAAACACAAACACTATTTTGAAAAGATACATGCACCCCAGTGTCCATGAAAGTATGAGTTACAGTCACCTAGACATGGAAGAAATCTAAGTGTCTAGTGTCCATCAACAGATAAATGGATAAAGAATGTGTGGTATATGTACACACATGTATGTATCTATATACATACATGTGCACACACACATATACACATCTATATACATCTGCACACACACATACACATATACACATACAGACACACAAAGGAATATTACTCAGCCATAAAAAAGAATGAAATTTGGTATTTGCAAAGACATGGATGGACCTAGAGGGTGTTACGCTAAGCAAAATAAGTTAGATAAAACAAATACTATATGTTATAATTTATATATGGATTATAAAACATAAAACAAACACATTAACATAAGAAAACAGGAACAGACTCTTAGACAGAAAATAAACTACGGGGGAGAGGGGAAGTAACGGGAAAGATAGGAATAGGAGATTGAGAGTCACAAACTACTATGTATAAATAAATGTTACAAAAACACAGCACCAAGTATATAGCCCATATTTTATAGTAATTTTAAATGGAGCATAATGTACTAAAAATATTGCCATTATGTCACAAGCCTGAAACTAATATAATATTATTTTTTTTAATTTTATTTTATTTTTAAACTTTACAATATTGTATTGGTTTTGCCAAATATCGAAATGAATCCGCCACAGGTATACATGTGTTCCCCATCCTGAACCCTCCTCCCTCCTCCCTCTCCATACCATCCCTCTGGGTCGTCCCATTAAATCAAATATACTTCAATTAAAAATACTGTCAGTACTTTTATACATCTGAGACTACACATGAATCAAAGCATTGCAGTATTTATTTTTATTTACATGTGATGTATATTTTTCTCCATAGAGAACAAATCGGTTAGGACAATACAGCCCAGTGTTTTACTTTAGGTGCTGCAGTTTAATTTGACTTGTCTCCATTAATTATTGACCTTGCACAACTTATCTAGTTTTAATTTCTCTCCTGAAATACAGCACAAAATTTCTGCTAAATGCTCAAAAGCTGAAGATCTTCAAAAGATGATCAATGTCTTCAACATATTATTTTTAGTTGTTATAAAAAAGTTATAAATACTTTGTGTAGTTTAGGAATGCAAGCAAATAATACACAAGGAAATATATATCTGGTATTAGAGTTGATAAATTAAAACTGGTGCTGCACAGTACATAAAGTTGTAGACTTCTGTCAGATTGCCTGTTACGGTCTGAATGATAGTTCCTTTAGCCTGTATGTGGAAATCTTAACTCTCAGTATATTAGAATGTGACTGTATTTGAAGTCTGGTCTTTAATAAAAAAAATAATAATAAAAAGTTAATCAAATTAAAATGAGGTAATTAGGGAGGCCATAATAAAATTACTGATAGCTCCCTGGTGACTCAAATTGCAAAGAATTTGCCTACAATGTGAGAGACTCAGGTTTGATCCCTGGGTTGGGAAGATTCCCTGGAGAATGGAGGAATTTCTCTATTTCTAAAGGAATAACATGTATTACCAAAGTTTAGATGAGAGAATTACTTGATACCATTTCAATCTACAATTGAGTTACAATATAGTTTCACGTTTGAGGTCTCTTATAAATATGAATTTTCCACTCTCAAAATGTAAAGGAGGAATATGTGCCCTCGTGAAATCACTATGATAACAGCTGCCCTTCCTACAAAGCACCTGAGAAATGGCCTTTGAGGATTCAGAAGTTAGAGGTGACTGCTTTCGTGACTGGTCTGTTATTATTTTTAAATGAAAGGGTGAGCGGTTGCAGAAATGGTACAGCCAAAGTACCAGGCTTGAATTTGACAAGCCTGCCAAGATACACTTTAATATCCATGTAAATATTTGCCTGTAAAAACGGAAAACAAAAGGATTAATTAATTTATAAAGAATAAATACTTTCTTGAGTCATCTTTGCTGGTGACAACAAGGTCTTATGTTAGTTACAATGTTCTTAATGTTCACGTCAAACAAACACAGCAGACTATGTACCTATAGCCATCTGTAGGTACAGTTAGGACTACAGACATGATATGAATTGAGATCAGGGTCTTGAAAATAGGCACTAAAATGCTTTTCATATTTAGCATCCTTATCCAAGTCAAAACTTTCTAAGTGGATGTTAACTATTTCTAATAACTATATTAACTCATATTTATTTAGGGTTTTCTGTGTGTGAAATTTTTATAGGTCTTATATCATGTCCTAGTCACATCAACTCATTAAGTGCTATTATCTCCATTTTATAGATGAAGAAACTAAAGTTAACTAATATACCCAAAGTAGCATAGACAAAAAAAGTGAATGAAGAAATAAAAAAACAAAGATTTGTCTTATTTCAGAGCTCTAAAATTCCAATCATTTCAGATATAGCTTTGGAAAATTGGTGTCAATTACTCCTTGAAAAGTGACAACCATTGCAATATGAGCTAAATTTTGACTTAGAAATACCATACTCTAAGTTTTCTTTATGAAAAAAGTAAGCCAGAACACATTTCAAAAGAAACTACAGGATCCTGGTATTTCTAGATTCAAAGTATATTAAGATGTACAAAAATAAACTTAAAATTTTTAAAGAGTATCTTCAAAGGTGCCAAGAAACTAGAGGTCTTTTCAAATGGATATGCACAAATGAGACTCTATTCATGAATATACAATATAAATATAACAAAAGAGTGCTAATGTAAAAGGGCTGAATGCCATTACCAGATGGAAAAAGCAAGTTACTTGGAGAGTTACTTCTTAGCTATATTGCCCACATCATAATACGTGATTAAATATGTGTTCCTAATCAACTTTTCGAGAAAAAAACATTAAATCCATTATTTTTACTTAATTTCGAAACTAAACAAATTTATACCTAAAGATTTGACACATAGAAGGCATTTAATAAATATGCACTTGACTTTCTTTTCTCAAAAAAGTTCTTAAGTCTCTGATTTTAGCTTCAACCATCCATGCATCGATGCATCCACGCATCTGTCCATTCATCTATCCAGCCATCCATCCAAGTACTCATTAAACAGCTGTCTGAAAGTGAAAGTGAAGTCACTCAGTCGTGTCCGACTCTTTGCGACCCTATAGACTATAGCCTACCAGGCTCCTCTGTCCATGGGATTTTCTAGGCAATAGTACTGGAGTGGATTGCCATTTCCTTCTCCAGGGGATCTTCCCAACCCAGGTCTCAAACCTGGGTCTCCCACATTGTAGACAGACGCTTTACCGTCTGACCCACCAGGGAAGTCCAAACAGCTGTCTATTATGTATCTAATGTTAAGAAGTACTGTTCTAGATGCTGGAGACACAGTGGTACTCAGAACAGACATGGTCCCAGCTCTCATGGTGGTTACTTTCTCCATCACTTCCAATATTAGTTTAATGACTAGACTGGCATTTAGGGGGAAAAAAAAGTTTAACCAAGAAAGATAAGTAATGACTTGAGAGCTTACTCTTATATATGTGTTTCTTTATGCATAAATTGTTATTTTAGAACCTCATTCATTGAACATCTCTTTATTTTATATAAAGTTATTTCATATTCTGTCACAAATTTCTCCCTTCCATTTCTGAGAATTTACATTCTTCTTTTGACACAATTTCCTATCAAGAGATACATGTTTTTATATGTCTGTGTATGTGTGTTTTCAGCAGCCTCAAATAAACAACTTCACTCTTACATATTCCCTGCCTTTTTTTTTCCCTTTACTGAAATTTTACAGTGAAGAAATAACTACTGTCCTCTAAGATGGCACATATATTACTTACAAGGTACAAAGTATATTGATTTCAAAGTTTTTTTTTATCTATTACATGTTTTGTCTATTTTGGCTTCATTCATTCAACAAAGTGTATTTATAGTTTATTAGAGGCTATGCTGTGTTTGGGGGTTAAGTACACAGGAACCTAGGATCTAGTTTCAGGTTTTCAAATACACTTTCCTGAAAATCTCTTTGAAATACACATTATTTTCAAATTTCTTGGAGAAATTTCATATTCTGAATGTGAAGCAAGAAGTTTATAAAATAACTTGAAACATCTAATTATACCAGAGAGGATATTAGCACAAATCACTATTGACATGTCAAAAGGGTTCAAGAAGCAATTGGAAGAGACCATACTTGGCTACTCACTGGGAAGTCTGAATTTCACAAATGATTAATAATAACAAATGATTGAGTTCAATGAATACATTTAAATTTGTGAAATCAAAATAATATTGAATACAAATGAATTACTTACCTTTGGAAAGTAATATAGAACTAATTAGTTTTCTTAAAAAAATAGTACATAAAATAAAATAATCAAGCATTCATTGTTTTTTCTATATGAGTTATAACACTGAGTAACTGAATACTAGAACAAAGGCATGAATTTATAAACTATTCCAACTAATAAAGAAGAAAAAAGTTTAAATGAGTATTAATATTGGTTTATTAATTATAACAAATACAGCATACTTATGTAAGATGTTAACAATGGAGGAACTGAAGGTGATCTACATGGGAAACTCGAGTCTTTCTTTACAACTTTCTTACAAACCTAAAACTCCTAAAAATAAAATTTATTGTAAAAATTAGAGAAGTGTCAATCTGAATTTTTTATAGTTAATGGTTCTAGGTATATAGTACCTAGACTGGTCATTGGTCTAGATACTGGTCATTGCAAATGTTATCACAGTGATCAAGGAAATAGGAGGTGATTCTCCATGGTTCTTCTGCATGGCTTGTGTCAGCTTTTGCTCCAGATTAACTTTACAAGGATGTTTGTAGCAAACAGGATTGGAATAGTTTTCCCCTCCAGGGCAGAGGGAAAATTTGCTAGCGGTCCTCTTTTGAACAGTGAAATTTCCTAAGCTCAGAGTTCCATTGTGACACAAATCCATTTTGTGTTCACTTCCCTCCCCAAGGAGAGAGGGGAAACAATGTCAACATGAAGTGATGCTGATTGCTCTGCCATGGAGTCTCAACTCCTCCACCAATACAAGTGCCAGGCTAACCTGTTAGTTTGCAAGCAGGCAAAAACCTCAAAACTTTGACAGTTCTCACAACCAGTCATCATGCACCTCTGGCTGAACACATCACCACCTATGGTTTCATCAAAGGAATTAAATATGAATATGATGAAGTCTCAGAATCCAGCTGCCAATCTGGGGGACTCAGAGAGGGTAGAAGAACATGCTGAACTCTTCCATAAAAAACAAGCAACCAACCAAACAACAAACAAAAACGGTGATTCTGGAAACCTCAACAAAAAAAAGTCTTCCATTATTATAAATCTTGAAAAAAAACCCAACAACTTTATAAAATCCAACAATACTGTCTTGGGATGCATACATCACAAGAAAGTAACTTTATATAAGTAAGGCTGGTGGTTACTTTTGTAGAGAAATGGGTTTGAGACTAGGATGAGGTACATGGTTGTTTCTGGGGATGGTTAGCAAAATACTGTTTCTTGATGTAGACTAATATTTATGAGAGTGTATGCCTTTATAAACTCCTTAGTTTTTGCTTTGTGGCATTTTCAGTATTTGTGTTGCATTTGTAGCATAAAGGTTATAAAAATAAGTGATTAGTTGGGAAACACAAGGGAGCACATAAAGGTGTCTCTATATCTCCATATTTTATCTACTTGATACCTGAAATTTAAGAATCAATTTCAAATTGCATGATATCTCTTGTTATCAAATCCTCTATCTTCAGACTCAAGAACTGAATATGTTAGTAAGGTATGTTTGTACAATCAAGGAAGAAAAATAGTATGTCTTATGGCAAAGTGCCTTGAGAGAATCTGGTGTGTTCACAAGTCTCAAAGTCCCAAACTGAAAATGAGGCCAGGAAGACAGGAGATCCGATTGGAAAAGAAAGTAATGTAGAAATTTAAATTTTTTATCTTTCAAGCAATGGGGATTTAATGGCACTGTATACAAGGAAATTAAGTTCTGTTTTTTTGGTAGAATTATCTGCCTGGCTGCAATGTAAAAATAGGGCAGGATGATGAAAGACTGGTGGAGAAAGAAAAGTAAGAAAATTCTTGCCAAGCAAAAGATGATGGTGGCAGTGAATGGAAAGTAAACTGGGATGAGATTCCAACTATTTTTCTGAGGTGGAATAACATTTTAGTGACCTACTGGATATGGAAATTAAAGAAAAAAAAAAAAACCAGGAAATCATTGGCAGTTTGTTTAGCTTGGGAGATTTGATAGATGATGCTATTGTTAACTGGGGTAAAGAACAAGTTTGTTAAGTGACTTTCCCCAAATATTATATGAACATTTGCTTTTCTGAAGCTAAATTAACATATTCCTAATTGAGATTATTTCAAATGATACTATCATCTGCATATCTGTTAATTCTGATATATGTTTCTGTGTTTTTATTTTTTAACTTAAAAATTAATTGTTAGCAGCTGTGACTTAATATATATTTACAGTATAAGTTTAAACAGACCAGAACATAGATATCAAGCAGTGGTTCTCAGTCAGATGTGTTTCACTCTCCTTGGGACACTTGGCAATGTCTGAGCCTCCTAGGAGACTCAGTGGTAAAGAATCTGCCTGCCAATGCAGGAGATGTGAGTTTGATCCCTGCACTGGAAAAATCTCCTGGAGAAGGGAATGGGAACCTATTCCAGTATTCTTGCCTGGAAAATCCCATGGACAGAGAAGGCTGGTTGGCTACAGTTCATGGGGTCACAAAAGAGTTGGACACGACTGAGCAACTAAACAACAGGAACAGGAATGGAGACATCTATAGTTGTCTCACCTGGAGTAGGCTGGCATCTCGTGGCTAAAGATCTGGGATGCCAATAAACACCTTACATGCACATGACGGCCCTTGCCCTCCCCCAACAGAGAATCTTCAGACCCAAACTCTCAATAGTGCCAAGACTGAAAAACCCTGCTATAGATTTATTGAGAGGCAATCGTTCAATTTTATTGCTTGTGAATTTTCTAGAAGTAGTGAAAATTAATAGTATCCACTAATGTAATGTTAACAATCCATAAACATATATACACTATAAAAAGGATTTACATGGATATTACTATAATGTCTATTTTCTTAACCTAAAGTTATCATTATACATATCCATAAAAATAAGCAGGTAGAAAAAAATAGATATAAAATAGCAATATAGACTGACAGAGAAGGCTGCATGGATAATGGATGGACAGATAAATAAATGTCTATTCATATGGGTAAATTATACAAAAACAAGCATTTTTCTTTCTTCTTCTTTTCCCACTCATAACCTAATTTTGCAGTAGCAGAACTTTCTGTATTGATTTTCTTTTTTTCATTCACTGTTTAAAAAGCTTGCCTAATGCAACTGAAAGACATTAAGGCTAAGATATTTAGAAACAAATTTATAAATAAAGTCAGCTATTTTCTTAATAGATAAATTTTCCCTTTCTCTCTGAGAAGGTGTTTTTTGCTAAAAAATTATAGTTTTTAGCTTGGTCTCCAAGCTATACTTAGTAACCTCAGTTGCTCAGTAACTCAATAACTATGCTTGGCAACTAGGGACATGATGTGCTTATCAACGCCAGAGACGTTGATATCTTTCTCATCTCCTAGAGAATGAAAAAGAGTACTCACTCCTCATTTGTATCACTTTCTTCATTGTCTATACCTACATTATCACAGCACTAATGCTTCATATGCACATTACAACTTATAAAGTCCTTCAACATAAATATCACATTGAACCTTCAACTGGCAACTTCTGAAACAATTCACAATTGGCAACTTCTGAAACAATAAGTTTCAAAAGATACTATTATAATTATATTAAACTCCAAAATGTGCTAAGTATTTAAGTTCATGAACTACAAGAATGGTAGAAAGGAACAATTACATCATGGGTGACATTTAACATTCTTAAAAAATGACAACACTGGAAAATATTTCACCTCCTTACCCTAAAACTTGTTCTTTTAATCCTACACTAATTTCCTAAGCAGGCCTCAATCCTAAACATCTGATGAAATCTCTACCTGCTGACATACGGATATAAAACTCATAAAATATTCATGCTAAGTTCTGTTTTCCTGACACAGTTATCTCAAATCCCTTGTAGAAAGTGGCAGTGTATGAAAAGATAGATAAAACAAATTAGGTCATGGGATTAAGTTTCTGTAGAAGGACATTTTCTTATTGCTCAAAACGACTTCTGCTGCTGTATTTCACAACAATACTGTGACTACCATTACCACCACTCTTAACAATTGATTACTTTTATGAGCATCTTTGGCATTGTGCTTGAAGATTTAATTATTATTATCCCCATCTTACCTTTTTAAAAGGCATGTCTAGTTTGATTTGTTCAATTATACCAAAATTCCTCCACATAGTCTGTCAGCAATAACGAACCAACACAAGGCCAGTGCTGATTACCTAATTTTCATAAATAATTGTTCCTGCATTACCACAAAATAATTTATTGACACTGACATGCCATAAAAAGTGAGAAAACAAGGGACAGTGTATGAAACCATTTTTTTGCATCAAAGGCCCTACTGCAAATATTGTTATATATTCTGACATTAGGCCAATATTCTCAATATTTTACCAAAAATCTGCTAAAGATGTTATTATTTCTATAAAATTATATCAGTTCTAAAAAGTAAATATTAAAGTAAATATCATATTTGAAAAAAATAATATTTTATATTTATAACAATTTTAATGATGCATACATAAATGATCAATATAATCTGCATTGCTACTAATGTTTTAAATTACCATAATGATATGAACATGTTATGTTCAAAAAATATTTGTCTGAAATAATCACATTTGAATAAGTGCTCTGGTGTTAAAGGCATTTCCCAAAGTAACAGCTCAAGTTTCCTATTAGCTAAAATCAACCAAATTGCTATATATACATGTTTTTATAAGTGATAAAGTAAATCAAAGCAGAGAACCAAAGAAGATACTCATTTCAGAGAAAATTAAAAAATAATAAAACAGAATTGGAAGTTCCAAATAATTGAGGTAACACTGAAACTTGAAAGAAAAATCCTTCTCACAGAGTATAATTTTAAAAGCCACTGGTTTTCATAAATATTTCTACAAACTTAAAAGTTATATAAATGCATTTACTTTTACTCATGTATATAAAGCATAAAGTCATGTTTAAGGAAAAAAGGGAAAATAAATTACTCATCACATTTCATAAATTATTTCAATAAAAACCTTTCAATATTTATTTTTAAACATTAAATTAAAAAGATAAAACATCACACAATGACACAAGGAATGTGTTTTTCAAAATATTAGAAAATACATTTTACATAAGGTGTTAAATATCAATGTGTATTTATTTTTAAATCTATTCATTTTTAAGTTTTATATTAAAATTTTGAAAATGCTACTTATAAAACCAATAACCTCTATTTCTTTCTAAGGGCATTATAGGCTTCAGAACACATTTTACTCAGCTTCATCTGAATTTTATCACATCATTATAGAAAAAGAGAAAATGAGTGCTCATGGAGATAAAGTAAATTTTAGGGTCATTAGTGTTTAACTTTTATAAAATTTTATTTGGCTCTCAAACCAGGTCATGAGCTTTAGGTAGCACGTTATTTACTTTTGTTTTTATTTTTTAACAGCAATCTCCTGTACAGTACCTAGCAGTATACTTTATATATAATATGGTAATTATTCAATATTTATTTCACTGAGTTAAATGGGCTTAAGTTTCAATTATAACCCTCAAATTCTGACACAGGATTTCAAAAATGCCTGAATGGCTCCTTTGAATACATTCTAAACTTATAGAAAGACCATTGTTCAAAATCTTAACTTTGTTGAATTTGTTCAAAATAAACCACTCATTTATTCATTCCTTATTCCTTCATTCAGTAAGTATATAATGAATACTTGCCAAAGGCCAGGTCTAGGCTTTGTTTGGGATTATCTAGATGAGCCAAACCAAAAATATTTTCTTTAAAATTTGGCATGCATCAGGGAATTGCAATAAGTACATAAGTAGCTGCTCTTAAGGTAGAAAGTGTTACATATGTGTGATAGAAAGTGACAACGAATTCTGAGAATTTTGAGGTGACATATATAAACAAACTATGATATAATTCAGAGTAAAAAGCATTATTCCCATCTTCTGGTCTTCTAATAATCATTTATAACCCTGAATGTTCATTGGAAGAACTGATGCTAAAAATGAAGCTCCAACACTGTGGCCACTTAATGCAAATAACTGACACATTGGAAAAGACCCTGCTGCTGGGAAAGAATGAGGGCAGGATGAGAAGGGGCAAGGGAGGATGAGATGGTTGGATAGCATCACCGACTCAGTAGACATGAGTTTGAGCAAACTCCTTGAGAGTAAAGGACATGGAAGCCTGGCATGCTTCCGTCCATGGGGTCAAAAAGAGTCAGACATGACTTAGTAATTGAACAAAAACAACAATAACAAAACACAACAAAACAAACAAACAACAACCACAACAAAAAGCACATGACAGATAAAATGGAAAAGTACCAAAGAAATAGCAAAAATCTTAAAAATGTATGAGCACAGCCCCACAAACCATGGAATGATGGGCTAATTAGTTTTACTACTAAACCAACAGAGAAAAACCTTATAAAGGATCAAAAGTAGATTTCATTGACAAAAAGAAATAAAGGGAATATATTCTGAAGAAAACAACCAGACAATGCAATGAAGCAAAGAGTCAAAAGGAATCCAAACTAGCATTATCTAAAATTCAGTTATATTTTTTTCATATGGAATTAGAATATTTTTATCTTGGTAATTTACTCATTAGTTAAAATTTTGAAGATAGCATTTAGCATTTTATATCCTTGATTCAATGATATGCTGTTGCTGCTGCTGCTGCTGCTAAGTCGCGTCAGTCGTGTCCAACTGTGTGCGACCCCATAGACAGCAGCCCACCAGGCTCCCCCATCCCTGGGATTGTCCAGGCAAGAACACTGGAGTGGGTTGCCATTTCCTTCTCCAATGCATGAAAGTGAAAAGTGAAAGTGAAGTCGCTCAGTCGTGTCCGACTCTGTGCGATCTCATAGACAGCCAGCCTACCAGGCTTCTCCATCCATACAGGCAAGAGTACTGGAGTGGGGTGCCATTGCCTTCTCCCAATGATATGCTAAGGTTACTTAATTACTGAGACTATTAATACATTTTTTCCTTAAAAAACATTTTTTTTTTTCTGTAATGACCCTAACTACATAAAAAAACTAGAGTCTGATAACCCATCAAACAAATTGTACTGTAACCGCATTTAAGCTAATTAACTATGACATTAAACTACTGTATTTACACATTTTAAAATTCTTACAATCTATAAGGAATATGCATATATACTTACATACTAAAATAATGTAATATAAAAGTCACATTTTAATTTTTTTTCTTTTTACTTCTAGTAATCATTAATGTTTGCCTTATTGGGATTTGCCCTTATTGGGATTTTGCCTTATTGCCTATTTATTTATTTTTTAATTATTTTATTGAAGGATGATTGCCTCATAGAATTTTGTTATTTCTGTCAAATCTCAAAATGAATCAGCGATAGGTATACATATATCCCCTCCTTTTTGAACTTCCCTCCCATCTCCGTCCCCACTCCACCCCTCTAGGTTGATACAGAGCCCCTGTTTGAGTTTCCTTAGCCATAGAGCAAATTCCTGTTGGCTATCAACTTTACATATGCTAATATAATTTTCATGTTACTCTCTCCATACATCTCACCCTCTCTTCCCCTCTCCCCATGTCCACAAGTCTATTCTCTATGTCTATTTCTCCATTGCCGCCCTGTACATATATTCTTCAGGACCATTTTTCTAGATTCCATATACACGCATTAGAATACGATATTTATCTTTCTCTTCTGAGTTACTTCACTCTGTATAATGGGTTCTAGGTTCACCCACCTCATTAGAACTGACTCAAAGGTGTTCCTTTATATGGCTGAGTAATATTCCGTTGTATATATGTACAACTTCTTTTCCCACTCATCTGTTGATGGACATCTAGGCTGCTTCCATGTTCTACCTATTGTAAACAGTGCTACAATAAACAATGGGATACATGTGTCTTTTTCAATTTTGGTTTCCTCAGGGTATTTGCCCAGGAGTGGGACTGTTGGGTCATATGGTGGTTTTATTCCTAGTTTTTTAAGGAATCTCCATACTGTCTTCCATAGTGGCTATATCAATTTATATTCCCACCAACAGTGCAAGAGTGCTCCCTTTTCTCCACACCCTCTCCAGCATTGATTGATTGTAGACTTTTTGATGATGGCCATTCTGACTGGTGTGAGGTGATACCTCATTGTAGTTTTGATTTGCGATTTTCTAATAATGAATGATGCTGAGCATCTTTTCATGTGTTTGTTAGCCATCTGTATGTATTATTTGGAGAAATGTCTGTTTAGGTATTTTTCCCACTTTTTTATTGGGTTGTATGCTTTTCTGTTATTGAGTTGTATGAGCTGTGTGTGCATTTTGGAAATTAATCCTCTGTCCATTGTTTCATTTGCTATTATCTTCTCTCATTCTGAGAGTTGTCTTTTCACCTTGCTCCTATGTTGGGTGCATAGATATTTACAATTGTTATGTTTTCCTCTTGGATTGATCCCTTGATCAGTATGTAGTGTCCTTCCTGATCTCTTGTAATCATCTTTATTTTAAGGTCTATTTTGTCTGAAATGAAGATTGCTACTACAGCTTTCTGTTGCTTCTCATCTGCATGGAATATATATTTTCCATCCTCTCACTTTCAGTCTATTTGCATCTTTAGGTCTTAAGTGAGTTTCCTGTAGACAGCATATATATGGGTCTTGTTTTTGTGTCCATTTAACCAGTCTGTGTCTTTTGCTTGGAGCATTTAATCTATTTACATTTAAAGTAGTTATTGATATATATGTTCCTAGTGCCATTTTCTTAATTGTTTGGGGTTGATTTTGTTGATTGTTTTCTTCTCTTGTATTTCTTGACTACATAAGTCCCTTTAACATTTATTGTAAAGCTGGTTTGGTGGTACTGAATTCTCTTAACTTTTGCTTGCCTGAAAAGCTTTTTATTTCTCCATCAATTTTGAATGAGATCCTTGCCAGGTACAGTAATCTTGGTTGTAGATTTTTCCTTTCAGTACTTTACATATATCCTGCCATTCCCTTCTGGCCTACAGGGTTTCTGCTGAAAGATCATCTCTTAAACATATGGGGTTTCCTTTGTATGTTACTTGCTTCTTTTCCCTTACTGCTTTTAATCTTTCTTTGTGTTTAGTTTTTGTTAGTTTGATTAGTATGTGTCTTGGTTTCTTCTTGGGTTTATCCTGTATGGGACTCTTTGTGCCTCTTGGATTTGATTGACTATTTCCTTTTCCATGTTGGGGAAATTTTCAACTATAATCTCTTCAAAAATTTTCTCATACCCTTTCTTTTACTCTTCTTCTGGGACGCCTTAAATTCAAATGTTGGTGTGTTTGATATTGTCCCTGAGGTCTCTGACACTATCCTCATTTCTTTTCACTCTTTTTACTTTATTATGCTCTTCAGAAATTATTTCCACCATTTTAACTTCCAGCTCACTGATTCGTTCTTCTACTTCAGATATTCTGCTATTGATTCCTTCCAGAGTATTTTTACTCTCAGTAAATGTGGTGTTTGTCTCTGTATGCTTATTCTTTAATTCTTCTATTGTTAATTGATTCTTGCATTTTTTCCATTTTGTTTTTAAGATTTTTGATCATCTTTACTATCATTACTCTGAATTCTTTTTCAGGTAGTTTGCCTATTTCCTCTTCATTTATTTGGACTTCTGTGTTTCTAATTCGTTCCTTCGTTTGTGTAGTATTTCTCTGCCTTTTCTTTTTTTTTTTTTAACTTCCTGTGTTTGAGGTCTCTTTTTCCCAGGTTTCAAGGTTGAATTCTTTCTTCCTTTTGGTTTCTGCCCTCCTAAGTTTGACCCAGTGGTTTGTGTAAGCTTTCTACAGGGTGAGATTTTTTGTTGTTTGTTTTCCTCTGATGGGCAAGGCTGAGTGAGGTGGTAATCCTGTCTGCTGATGACTGGTTTGTACTTTTGTTTGTTGTTTAGATGAGCCTGCACCGTGCGCTACTGGTGGTTGGGTGATGCAGCATCTTGTATTCAAGTGGTTTCCTTTGTGTGAGTTCTCACTATTTGATACTCCTTAGGGTGTCCCTGGTGGCTCAGAGGTTAAAGTGTCTGCCTGCCATGTGGGAGACCTAGGTTTGATCTCTGGGTTGGGAAGATCCCCTGGAGAAGGAAATGGCAACCCACTCCAGTATTCTTGCCTGGAGAATCCCATGGATGGAAGAGCCTGGTGGGCTACAGTCCACGGGGTCGCAAAGAGTCCGACACGACCTGAGTGACTTCACTTTCTTTCACTTTCAGGGTTAGTGGTCTGGTACTCTAGGGTCTTGAGTCAGTGCTCCCACTCCAAAGGCTCAGGGCTTGATCTCTGGTCAGGAACAAAGATTCCACTAGTGGTTTGTTATGGCATTAAGTGAGATTAAAACAAATACCCAAAAAGGAGAAATCAAAGATGAATCCCAGACAAATGGCAGTTACAAAATCAGGCAGATAATACTTAAAGCAATGGAATATACACATATACATATACACCCATAAGCAAAGTCAAAATAGTCCAACAAAAAATACAGTAGATTGACCTGGCAAACAAAGGAAATAAAAAATTATATTTACCAGTTAAGAACAAAACTAACTAAAATACAAACCAGAAAACAAAATTAAAGGAAAGTTCCAAGTGGAGAAAAAATCAGTGAAAACAAAACTAAGAAATATTTTGAAAGGAAAGGAAGGAAAGAAAAGAAAGCAAGAATAGATATGAAAAATTAAATAGAGGTAGATGAAGATTTATATAAAGATTAACTGCAAGGGGGAAAGAACCATAGGAAAGGCAAACAAAGGAGTAAATGTAGAAAAAGTATAATAGGTTTAAAAAATTAATAATTAAAATTATAAAAAGAGAGGAAAAAAAAAGGAAGAAAAAAGGAAAAAAAGAAAAAAAAAAAAAGGAAAACTCCACAGAACTGCAAAAGTCCAGTGCAGAGGCAGAGGTTTATAACAACAATAAAATATGTGACTGAATATACACATATACAAATACTGCTGCTAAGTCACCTCAGTCGGTTCCGACTCTGTGTGACCCCATAGACAGCAGCCCACCAGGCTCCCCCATCCCTGGGACTCTCCAGGCAAGAACACTGGAGTGGGTTGCCATGTCCTTTTCCAATGCATGAAAGTGAAAAATGAAAGTGAAGTCTCTCAGTCATGTCCGACTCTCAGTGACCCCATGGACTACAGCCCATCAGGCTCCCCTGTCCATGGGATTTTTCAGGCAAGAGTACTGGAGTGGGGTGCCATTGCCTTCTCCGTATACAAATATACCCATAAGCAAAATCAAAACAGTCTAACAAAAATAAAGCACAATAGATTGACCCAGTGAACAAAGGAAATAAAAAATTATATCTACTAGCTAAGAACAAAACTAACTAAAGCACAAACTGGAAAATAAAATTAAAGCAAGGTGCCATTTTGGGAATAAAGCAATGATTATAAAACTAACAAATACGTTGAGAGGAAAGGAAAGAAAGAGAAGAAAGAATAGGTATGCAAACTGTGGTGTTGGAGAAGACTCTTGAGAGTCCCTTGGACTGCAAGGAGATCCAACCAGTCCATTCTGAAGGAGATCAGCCCTGGGATTTCTTTGGAAGGAATGATGCTAGAGCTGAAACTCCAGTATTTTGGCCACCTCATGAGAAGAGTTGACTCATTGGAAAAGACTCTGATTCTTGGAGGGATTGGGGGCAAGAGGAGAAGGGGACAACAGAGGATGAGATGGCTGGATGGCATCACTGACTCGATGGATGTGAGTCTGAGTGAAATCTGGGAGTTGGTGATGGACAGGGAGGCCTGGTGTGCTTCGATTCATGGGGTCGCAAAGAGTCGGACACGACTGAGTGACTGATCTGATCTGATCTGAAAGAAAATTTATATACACTAAAGATTAACTGCAAAGGGAAAAGAACAGTAGGAAAAGCAAACAAAGGAATATGTGTAGAGAAAATAATAGGTTTAAAAAAATTAAAATGAAAATTAGAAAAAGAGAAAAGAAAAAAAAGGAAAATTCCACAGAATTACAAAAGTCCAACATAGAGGCAGAGGTTTATAACAACAATAAAAATGTGACTGAAAGAAAAAAAATCTCAAAAGATTAATTAGAATTCATAGTGCTAATAAGGTTGACAGCTACAACAGAGTGCACCAAAAAGGAAAAGATAAAATCCCAAAGAATCTAAATAACAAGTCAAAACATAAGAATAATAAATGTTTTTCTTGAGTCACTGCTGTCAGAGTCCTTTCCCTCTCTGGGAGTCACAGTCCACCTCACTTCTCTCAACACTGTGCTAATCTCTGGACCTGTTGTGGGGGCAGCTCAGATTCTAATCTGGTCCTACTCCTGTGTGTTCTTGCCTCCAATGTCCACAGCTATCAGAACTATGTGTTTTCTTTTGTGGGAGCTCTCAATGACCTTTTATATATTCCATAGACACAGAGTATGCCTAGTTGATCGTGTGGGTTTAATCTGCAGCTTGTACAGCTGGTGGGAAGCTTTTGGGTCTTCTTCCTTAGCCACACTGCCCCTGAGTTTCAATTGTGGTTTATTTCCACCTCTGCATGTGGGTCATCCACTGGGGTTTGCTCCTGTGGCTGCCTTGGAGGACTTGGGTTTGCCCCTGTGAAGGCCAGATGGGGAGATGGTGCAGCTGCTTGGGTCACAGAGGTTATGGCAACACCAGGTACTCAGGGGAATTGGAGGCTAGGGCAGCAGGAAATATAGTGCTCTAGAAGGGTCTGGCAACCAGTATTGGCCAATAGACTACAGTACTCTTGCTTGCAGAACAGCACCCCCTGCCCCCACTCTGCTCCCTGACAGAGAAGCCTGGGAGGCCACAATCTACAAGGTCGCAAAGAGATGGACATGACCGAAGTGACCCTGTGTGCATAGACGCAACATTTTTTTTTGCTGGTGGCAGCTCTGCCCCAGTGAGAATGAGCATCAAGGTGGCACAGCTGCTTGGCTTGCAGGGACCCTGGCGGCACAAAGTGTGCAGGGACATGGACTGCCTCTGCCACAGAAGTTATGGCCCTATCAGAGTCTTTTTCCAAGTCTCTTGTAGTAGGTGATCAGAAGGCCTCCTTGGCCAGTCTTTCTCCTTAGCTCCACCCATTCAGGCCCTTAGAGGGCTCCCTTGCCTGGGGTCCTTCTCTGTTGTTTGGTGCATCAGGCACATAGGGGGCACCCCTGGCTGGGGTCCTACTCTGTAGATAGATGCATCAGTCACTTAAAGGAACACACTGGGTGGGGTCCTACTCTGTGGTTCAGTGTATCAGGCATTTGATGGGGCAGCCTCGCTATTATTCAGCTGCCAATGCTGGTGTGTGGGGACAGAGAGGCTATGGTGATGGCTCCAACCCCTACGTGTGACTCAGCACTATTTCCTTGCTTCCATGGCTGCCTGGCTTTCCTCCACAGGCATTCCCATCACAATCTCCTCCCTCACATCCCCTGGATCCGTCTCTCTGTGGTCAACAGCAGCCCTTGCCTGGGATTGCTCCATAATCCCCAAATTCCAGCTCCCAGTCACTGCACCTTCGAGGGAACCTGCATCCCTGATCTGGTTATGTATGGCTGCAGCAAGGACTATCTGATTCTCGTTCCATTTAGGCTGCCACAGACAAGCTGTTTCACTCCCAGCCTTAAATGTTTCTCCTCTGATTCAGACTATTGTCCCAATGTGGGGATCAGATCTCTGCTTCAGTTTCCCCACCCGCTGAGGGCAGGTCCAGTCCTACTAACACGCCTGTTTTCCCCCCTAGTTCCTTCATCCTATCGAGTTTTGCGTGATTCTGTATACTCTTTTCTGCTGGTTAGGTCCTCCTGTCTGCTCTCAGTTGGTGTTCTGCATACACTTCTGTGTCTGAAGGTGTATCCTAATGTATCCATGGAGAGAGATGTACGCCACGGCCACTAACTCCTCTGCCATCTTGTTCTCACTCACACTGGTTTTAAAAAAGTAATTTTCTTGTCCTTTTTCCTTCAAACTGAATATTCTTTCGTTTTTTTCCCCATCTCACAAAGTTGTGATTTCAAACTCCTTTAGGCATCATTGGTTTTTCAGATGTACAGAACAAGCTTCAATGAAAACACCCTGAATTTTTTACCATGAATGGTTTGGGGGCATGGTTCATGAAAATAGCTTTTCTAGTGCTTGACAGTGGAGCAAATGGAGCATCATTTCAAGAATCACTTTGCTGGTTCTTCAAAGTTTTACAAAAAGAAATATCAAGAGCATAAACTTTAATGCAGATTTTAGTCAGGGCCAAAAAGCCATGAGTACGATGAGGGCATTTTTCTTCATGAATTTAGAGTGGCATATGAAATACACAGAATAAAGACTGTCCCAGAATACTTCACCCCACCAGTTTCTTGTTTTAATTAAACTGTTCTTTAAGCAAAATGTTGCAGATATATTTCTATCTATACTGTTGTCAACTATCCATGTGTGTTGACTATTTTCAAATTATAAACTGAAAATAACTACTGGATTGGACAAAGTAATGAAGTCACAGGGGATTTCTAATTTTTCAGATCATAATATCAATGATATATAAATAAAACCAGTAAATTCTTAAATTATGCTTTTATTCTTTTTGTCTTCAAGATTTTTTTTTTTTAAATTTTGAAGGGGCAAGGGATTGCACTTAACTATCATATAAGTAGTTGCCCAATGACTCAGTCACTATTTTCTTTTTATTTTCCACTTCTCATAGAAATGCCATTTCTACCCAGTAGGGGAAATTGAAAACCAAATTGAAACCAAATCAGGAAACCATAAATAACATGAAAAAGACAACCTGCTGACTGAGAGAAAATATTTGCAAATGATATGGACTAATACTTAATTTCAAAAACATCCAAACTCAATCAAAAAATGGGCAGAAGACCTACATAGACATATCTTCAAAGAAGACATATAGATGGCCAACAAATACATGAAAAGATGCTCAATATCACTAATTGCCTGAGAAATGCAAATCAAAACTATAATGAGGTATCACACACCCTCAAGAAGAAAATAGTAACCCACTCCAGTATTCTTGCCTGGGAAATACCATGGACAGAGGAGCCTGGCGAGCTGCAGCCCAATAGATCACAAAAGAGTTAGACACAACATAGTGGCCAAATGATAACATGTAAAATAGATAAACAATAAGGGTTACTCTACAGCACAGTGAGCTACCTATAATAATTTATAATGGGAATCATCTTAAAAAGTATGTGGCTGGGTCACTGTGCTATACACCTTTAACATAATACTGTAAAGCAACTACACTTCAATGACGATTTAAAAAAATAAAAAGGAAACAAATAACTGAAGTCAAATTCAAATTTGTAATATACCTTTTCTGACAAACAAAAGTTTGACGGTTTTTCTTTTTTTTTCCTTTTAAGTCACTGTAGAACAGATAAAACCAGTGGAGAAGCAATGTTGAAACAGATGCAGGACACAAACTTCCTTTTCTTTTTCCAACCCTGCCTGACAAAATCCTTGAATCAAGACAGAGGTGCAGAGAAGCTTCGCACTGTCTACCTATATTGCAGATAGGAAGTAAAATAAATATCAAGCATTTCAAAAGTTTGTTAAAGCATGACTCTTTATCAAGAGAATGACAGAAACTAAGACAACTGCTAAGGAACCTGTTCAGTTCAGTTCAGTTCAGTCGCTCAGTGGTGTCCGACTCTTTGCTATGCCATGAATCGCAGCACGCCAGGCCTCCCTGTCAATCACCAACTCCCGGAGTTCACTCAGACTCACGTCCATCGAGTCAGTGATGCCATCCAGCCATCTCATCCTCTGTCGTCCCCTTCTCCTCCTGCCCCCAATCCCTCCCAGCATCAGAGTCTTTTCCAGTGAGTCAACTCTTTGCATCAGGTGGCCAAAGTACTGGAGATTCAGCTCTAGCATCATTCTTTCCAAAGAAATCCCAGGGCTGATCTCCTTCAGAATGGACTGGTTGGATCTCCTTGCAGTCCAAGGGACTCTCAAGAGTCTTCTCCAACACCACAGTTCAAAAGCATCAATTCTTCAGTGCTCAGCCTTCTTCACAGTCCAACTCTCACATCCATACATGACCACAGGAAAAATCATAGCCTTGACTAGACGGACCTTTGTTGGCAAAGTAATGTCTCTGCTTTTGAATATGCTATCTAGTTTGGTCATAACTTTCCTTCCAAGGAGTAAGCATCTTTTAATTTCATGGCTGCAGTCACCATCTGCAGTGATTTTGGAGCCCAGAAAAATAAAGTCTGACACTGTTTCCACTGTTTCCCCATCTATTTCCCATGAAGTGATGGGACCAGATGCCATGATCTTTGTTTTCTGAATGTTGAGCTTTAAGGCAACTTTTTCACTCTCCTCTTTCACTTTCATCAAGAGGCTTTTTAGTTCCTCTTCACTTTCTGCCATAAGGGTGGTGTCATCTGCATATCTGAGGTTATAGACACTTCTCCAAGCAATCTTGATTCCAGCTTGTGTTTCTTTTTTTTTTTTTTATTTTTAAACTTTACATAATTGTATTAGTTTTGCCAAATATCAAAATGAATCCACCACAGGTATACATGTGTTCCCCATCCTGAACCCTCCTCCCTCCTCCCTCCCCATACCATCCCTCTGGGTCGTCCCAGTGCACTAGCCCCAAGCATCCAGTATCGTGCCAGTCCAGCGTTTCTCATGATGTACTCTGCATATAAGTTAAATAAGCAGGGTGACAATATACAGCCTTGACATACTCATTTTCCTATTCGGAACCAGTCTGTTGTTCCATGTCCAGTTCTAACTGTTGCTTCCTGACCTGCATACAGATTTCTCAAGAGGCAGGTCAGGTGGTCTGGTATTCCCATCTCTTTCAGAATTTCCCAGTTTATTGTGATCACACAGTCAAAGTCAAAGTGACTTACTGCTGCTAAGTCACTTCAGTCGTGTCCGACTCTGTGTGACCCCATAGATGACAGCCCACCAGGCTTCCCCGTCCCTGGGATTCTCCAGGCAAGAACACTGGAGTGGGTTGCCATTTCCTTCTCCAATGCATGAAAGTGAAAAGTGAAAGTGAAATCGCTCAGTCGTGTCCGACTCTCAGTGACCCCATGGACTGCAGCCCACCAGGCTCCTCCGTCCATGGGATTTTCCAGGCAAGAGTCCTGGAGTGGGGTGCCATAGCCTTATCCAAAATATTATATACTATTTTCTTCTAAATATGTATTAGGTCTTTCTCAATAACACTTATGCTTCCCTGTGTTCATTCAGTGAAGAGTTATGGAAGCCCTCTCTGTGTGGTTGATCACTGAGATCTGAATTGAATAGTCGGGCAAGTCTTACCTTGTCGCCCAGAGTGGCTGTAAGAAATGCTCTTGTGGAGCAATGTTTAACTAGACTACTGTCTAGATGAGTTCCAAAAAACACTTGCACTTTCATTGTCAGTGGCTACGATCAGACCAATCTCTTTATAGTTGTAACAGCAATGTTCAAGACAGCTCATTGAAAAAAATTCCATGAAAATGAAGAAAGGAGGAAGGAAAAGAAGCAGAAGAAGGGGATTACAGTGGAATAATTAAAGAAAAAAACATGGTGAAACAGCCATAAGTCAGGAACTCTTGGTTGTGGTCCAAATCATGCCATTTAAATACTGGGTAAATTACCTAAACTTTCTACTTTAATCTCTAATTTGAAGGAAGTCCACTAGAGAGCCGCCAAGATTCCTTCCAGCATTAACTCTAAGAATATTTTCTCATAATATAAAATAACTTTGATGATTTAATGCTTATTCATCTAAATATTTTTATCATGAATAATAAAAATATTCAATCACTTTATTGAAATGTATACATTCATGGGACCTCCATAAGTAGTATAATCAATTATTTCAAATCCTCACATATTCTTTAAAATGCTCATAAAACTCAGATCAAGAAATATAATAACCCCCACTCTTAAATGGACTTCCCTGGTAGCTGCCAATGCAAGAGACATGTGGGTTCAATCCCTGGGTCAGGAAGATCCTCTTGGAGAAGGAAATGGCAACATATTCCAGTATTCTTGCCAGGGAAATCCCATGGACAGAGTGTGGCAGGCTGTAGTCCATAGGGTCATAAGAACTGGACATGATTTAGCCACTAAACTACTACCACCACTCTAAAATAACTGACAATAGGGCAAAATTGTGACACCATTTAAACCTCTTCCCATTGTTCCCATCAACCCTGAAATCACTGATTCCAAGTTGCCATATTTAGTTGTAGAGAATACAATACTAAGTAATCTGTGTAAAAAGGTTGAAACAGAGACCCAGCCACACTTTGAATACTCACTGCCCCATGGTCTGAATTTGTAGTTGCACTTTGCTCTTTATGCAGAAAAACCACATTTGAGAAAGTCATGCAATGGAAGAGTTGGTACCAATTCTATCACAAAGACAACTTATAAACTACCCATTGCACTCAGTTTGTCAACTACATATTATTTGCTTCAAATTCCATTTTTGAACGATAAACTAATTTGCAAGTAAACCAGATATTCTTCAAGTATTTATCAGTATTAGGATGCCTTACTCAAATGTGCCTCATGTACCTCCATTTCACTTACTTCTTGTACACAATTTTTCAACATGTCATTAGTAATAGAACTCATAGGAAGAATTATCTTGTAAATGCCAATGCATTTATTATCCATGATCAAGTTATTCTCCAAAACAGTTTGTGATTTATGCATTCTAAAATACTTTACTTCTACCAAAACGTTCTCTCAAAAAGAAAGATGCATTAAGAAAAGAAGTGTCCTTCCAACTGCATAATTATTCTTTACTAATACTGTTGCATGTAAATTTTACTCTGAAAATCTTTTCTGTGTCTGCCTATGGATGTTTAATAATATTTTATTTAACATTCATCAAGCATAAGTAAATGTTCTTGATGATATAAGCTATTATACTTCACTTCATTTTTACTATTTTGCATTCACTTGTACAAAGCAGTCAGACAGGTTATGTTTCCATTTTTGTTGAAATTGAAGATAACACATGGGAGGTTTATATATTAACATAATATATCATTTGCATCAGCTATTCCATTGGAGTTTTACAACCAAAAGCTGAATTAATTAAAATAGATAAATCTCTAATAAAGTATAACTCTACACTAGAATTTCCTCACTTATTCCCTTGAGAATGAGCAAAGATACCTGAGGCCAAATTTACTTAATTGTTCAACCATAAAGGCGTGTGTTTAATCACAGACTTCGTCAAAATAATTCCCGAGAGTTTTAATTAATTAGCTTCATTTCTCATTCATTCATAGACTTGAAAATATTTTACATCCATTATCTTAGGTAAAAAGCCATCATTTATTTATTTATTATGTATTTAGTTGTTTGTTTTTAAGCTGCAGGATGTCATAGAAACAGATTACCACAGGGATGAAAGGTGACTCCAGATCTACAGCAGTTATCCAGAGCTGAGTGATTCATTCACAGCTTCACTGTAGAAATTTTATCAGAAAGAATTAAGTTAAATCTGCTTCAATGATATCCATGATTATACCCTGCATTTGCTCTTTTCTGAATTATAAAATTATGCCTATTTGGTATCCATCTGGTAGATTATATCAAATATCATTTACATATTAAAACCAAATTGTAAAAAAAAAAAAAAAAAAGGAATCCAAAATAAAAACAGTTTGTAGCCAACAATTAACTCTCTCAAAATCAACTGTTATGTATCTGTGACTTGTATATCTCAAAAAAGAAAACAGACTGGCATAGGAAACACACACACACACACACACACCAATTTCTTCCTGTGTGATTTTGGGCAAGTTACTCAATCTCATTGTGAGACAAAGATTTTTAAACATCCTATACACTCTAGGGTGACTAAAGTTTAAATTAATGCCATTAGAAACTTTAATGATGTCTTTATGTAAAGTTAATCTAGGATAACATTATGATTCTGAGGGTATAATGGGAAAAAAGAGAAATTCAGGAAAGAGTATAGTGGTCTCTTTGAAAACCAGGTATTTACCAAGGACTGATTCCAGGACTCTCAGCACTTAACAAAATCCACAGATGTGACTCATGTTCTTATAAAAATGACACAGTAGAGTGGGAGGATGTGGAAGGTTCTCAAATGTATGTTCTTCTACAGCATTCAGCTGAGGTAGAAATGACGGAAGCACACACCCTCCCCACAGGTTAGTGGTAACTGCTACTAGCCACCCTGCCAACAGGGAAACAACGTTTCTGAGATGGATAGAGAAATTGAGCCTTTATAACATTATCTGTGTCCCCAGGATGAGCAAATAGGCCTTTTTTCCCCTTAAGTTTCCAGTCATGAGAACAAAGTAAGTCTCTGTTTTTCTCCTGTAAAAGAAAATGATAAAATAACAGAAAGATGAATGTGAAGAAATCCTGTACATTCAGGTATTAGGCAAGCCAGTTGCTAAAACAAATTTATTGTTTGTTTATTTGGTAACTTATTCTTTGGACCCTATTCTTTGGCCTAACTTCTCAGAATGTCTTCTTTACCTCTTGGAACTTTATCTCCTATGCTTCACTTTATTAAGGTATTGCCTTTAAAAAAGTAACTTAGAAAGAGCATCCTGTTAGAGGTTGACAGGAGCAAAGACAAAAGTGTATTCATATTTAAGTAATTCAAGCTATTCCAAACAGTTTATCTATCCTTCATTTTCACAATATGTGCTGTGCTATGCTTAGTCGCTCAGTTATGTCCAACTCTTTGCGAACCCATGGACTATAGCTCAACAGTCCATGGGGATTCTCCAGGCAAGACTACTGGAGTGGGTTGCCATGCCCTCCTCCAGGGGATCTTCACAAACCAGGGATGTAAAACCCAGGTCTCTGCATTGCAGGCAGATTCCTTACCTACTGAGCCACCAGGGAAGCCCGAGAATACTGGAGTGGGTAGCGTTTATCTTCTCCAGGGCATCTTCCCAACCTGGAAATCAAACCAGAGTGTCCTGCATTGCAGGTGGATTCTTTACCAGCTGAGCTATCAGGGAAAGCATTCATAAAAACAATTATAAATGCACATAGCTGTCTTCCAGGTTGTGTAACCATTATTTTCATACATTTTACTCAATAGCTCTAAATTACTAAATTTACTAGGTATTTTGGACAACAGGATTTCATTTTCATGGCTCCTGGGCACTGGAATACTTAAGTTTCCTTCACTATGATAAAGATTTTGGTTTCATTTCCAGGGCATTTCCCAGCATTCCTTGCAGAACAGTGATGTTTGGCAACTGAATGGATGAATGAAAGTGATCTGTGCCACTTTTGCTCTTGGAATCCTTGTGCAATGTCCCTGGGCATAGACAGACACAGAAGACTCCAAGGTCCTTAAGGAAACTGGAGCTAGAAAGTGGAAGGAAATTGAATCTTTAAAGAAGCATCTTCTAATCAGAAATAAGTGCTTTAGACTTGACTTGGGCTTCCCTATTGGCTCAGTGGGTAAAGAATTCGCCTGCAATGACAGAGCCACAGAAGACATGGTTGAATCCCAGGGTTGGGAGATCCCTTGGGGAGGAAATAGCAACCCACTCCAGTATTCTTGCCTGAAAAACCACAGGTACAGAGGAGCCTTGTGGGTTACAGTCCATGGGCACACAAAGAGTCAGACATAACTAAGTGACTAAGCATGCGAGCATGTGCTAAATCACTGAAATTTCAATGTTGACCTGCTACGGCACTTCTTATTGTTTGTCCCAAGTAATGTGTATCTCAACCAACTACACCTTTAGTGACCTCAGGACACTTAAACTGCCTGAACTGCTGAACATCAAGGTGTTTTGTAACTTCATGAGAGTCATTTCATCATTTTGTGCAAACCTGGATTAAAGTGAATGAGTTTTACAGCATTTTCCTTATCAATTTAGCCTTTGAATAGTATTTTTTCTCTACTTAAACTTCTAACATCAGAAAATCATCTAACATAACTCCTAGAATTTTACTGGATATAGAAAAAAGAAAAATAGAAAGAGAAACAAAGTTGTAAGACCAGGTTTGATTTCTAGGTCTTGGTAAACATGAGTGGTTCAGAATTTTAAGGTTTTGCATAACAATAACAATGTAAATATTCATACCAACAATTCCCTATTTCCTAACCAGCACCACAGAGGCACAATAGAACAAAACGAACAAACAAGCAAACATGCAAACAACCTCTCTCTGTAGTATATGAGTATCTCCAAGGCACAAAGCCAGAAGTTACATCTATAAATAGTGGGATTTTTGAAATTATTAGATATGCATTCAAGATAGGCTTTAGAAAATGGAAATGGAGATATAAGATGATTATCTGAAAAAAATGGTAAGAATTTATCAAATTTTCTCTGACTAAAATAAATTGCCTCTAAACAATCTGTATATCAAGTGTATGTAGTTTCATCTATTTGTACCCACATTGTTACTGGATGTGTAATGTAAGTTCAAAAGATTTTATAACTGCACTAAACAAAGCATGATTTTTCAGTTTTCTTTCCTGGACTAGTCTATACTTTAATTCTCCTACTTTTGACAAAATTATGCATCTGGCAATTCTTAAACTTATTTAAGATTATGTTAACTTTAAAGGACATTACTTATTTTAAAACATATTTTTACATCTTCTTTCTTTTAGGTCACTTTATCAGGTTTAGGTAGCCAAGAGGGGAAAAGTAAAAGTTAATTATCTGATAAAAGTCCAGTTTCCCTTCTAAAATTCACATTATATTATTTTATTATATTCAAGGAAATGTACAACTATTTATTTACTTTTAAATTGATGTCTCCCCTCACAAGAACAAATGCTCCATTAAAGAAGAGACTTTATTTACCTCTTCACCACTAATCCTTAATACCTACAAATATGTCTGTCTCAGTAATATTTATTAACTGGAATATCAAATGATTTAGACATTTTTGTGCACTGCACATTCACCATGTAATAACAGGTCCTCCAGTTTCTTTCCCAATCACAACTCTCAAATCAGTTCTGTATTAGTATCCTTTAATATGTTTTGGTAGTATTTTCAAATAGGAAAAACTGCAAACCCCACAGTATGCTGGCAGTGAAGATTCTGCAACTTGACAATGGCAAATTTATTTAGAAGATTCCTGGACATTAAGCAATATAGTGATTGTTTTAAAATTTAAATGAAGTCTTATAGGTCATTAGACCTCTTATAAGTCTGGACAAGTACTTTATCCCTAGAATAAAAAGAGTTGAAACTTGCTCTTAGGGGAAAATTAATGCATCATTTACTTGTATGCTAATCAAAAGAATTAGTGGAATATATTAAGTGTTAAGATATAAATTCGTACAATAGAACTGTCTGTCAAATTTAGAGTTAATATTCTAGAAAATTATTAAGAACTATTGAGAGGTTCTCCAAAGCCTGACTTCCAGTGCATCAATAGAAATAGTGGAGTTGACTGAAGTGATGATAAATGTAAGTAGTTGAAATTTTTCTGTACTTCATGCTCTGATTAATCCTTTTCTTCTCAAAGCATGTCAATTAATCAGCACCACGTCCATTAATACATGGATTTACTTAAAGACCCAGGGAAGATGCTAACTTGTATTTTAGAGGCTTTTTGTTTGTTTGCATATATGTTCTAAATAATGTAATTATACAAGAAACTGTTTCTTAGGTGGGAAAATAAAGTACTGCCATCACAAATCTTTCTACTTAACCAATTCATTTACACAAATAACAAATCATTTAAATTAAAATATTTGGCAAAACTAATACAATATTGTAAAGTTTAAAAAAAAAACAGCATTTAAACTGAAAATTCTTTGTGTTCCAAGCAGAAATTATTGTTCTCTTTCTGAATTTTATTGACAGAGATAGAGTAGGGTAACAGCATTCCATAAAGAAGAAACACTATATTCCACATTTTCTTTCTAATTCAAAAAGAAGATGCTAGTTTAAACATCTGCATTTTGAGTATCCATACTAACAAAATGAAATGTCTTTTCTATAATAAATATCAAACAATTCATTCAGAGGTATGGGTAAATAGAATTTATGCTGTCAAAAAATGTACTCTTGCAATTACTTATTTCATTGACATGACTATATCTCAGTATGAGTTTTCAATATCCAGAATATCTAGCTACTTCAATACACTTTTTCCTTTTCAATTGTTTTTTCAAATTAACTTTGTCTACACTCAACAAAAGAACACTATGCAAAGTTTTTGAAAGTATATATGCTGTTACACTGTTTGATTTAATAGTTTGATCACTCTCCTGTAGTGGTGAATGTGGTGAACAAGAATTCCAATTCTTGTCCTTTGGAGATATGTAGAAGTGTGTGTGTGTGTGTGTGTGCGTGCGTGTGTGTGTATACATATATATGTGTGTGTAAACATATGTGTATATATACATATGTTTTATATATATATCAGTTCAGTTTAGTCACTCAGTCATGTCCGACTTTTTGCGACCCCATGAATCACAGCACACCAGGCCTCCCTGTCCATCACCAACTCCTGGAGTTCACCCAGACTCACATCCATCGAGTCAGTGATGCCATCCAGCCATCTCATCCTCTGTCGTCCCCTTCTCCTCCTGCCCCCAATCCCTCCCAGCATCAGTCTTTTCCAATGAGTCAACTCTTCCCATGAGGTGGCCAAAGTACTGGAGTTTCAGCTTTAGCATCATTCCTTCCAAAGAAATCCCAGGGCTGATCTCCTTCAGAATGGACTGGTTGGATCTCCTTGCAGTCCAAG
>NW_011495032.1:34089573-34089729 GCF_000754665.1 Bison bison bison
TCTTTTCCAATGAGTCAACTCTTCCCATGAGGTGGCCAAAGTACTGGAGTTTCAGCTTTAGCATCATTCCTTCCAAAGAAATCCCAGGGCTGATCTCCTTCAGAATGGACTGGTTGGATCTCCTTGCAGTCCAAGGGACTCTCAAGAGTCTTCTCC
>NW_011495032.1:34089829-34089976 GCF_000754665.1 Bison bison bison
TCAAGAGTCTTCTCCAACACCACAGTTCAAAAGCATCAATTCTCTGGCGCTCAGCCTTCTTCACAGTCCAACTCTCACATCCATACATGACCACAGGAAAAACCAAAGCCTTGACTAGATGAACCTTTGTTGGCAAAGTAATGTCTC
>NW_011495032.1:34090076-34111017 GCF_000754665.1 Bison bison bison
CAAAGTAATGTCTCTGCTTTAGAATATGCTATCTAGGTTGGTCATAACTTTCCTTCCAAGGAGTAAGCATCTTTTAATTTCATGGCTGCAGTCACCATCTGCAGTGATTTTGGAGCCCAGAAAAATAAAGTCTGATGCTGTTTCCACTGTTTCCCTATCTATTTCCCATGAAATGATGGGACCGGATGCCATGATCTTCGTTTTCTGAATATATATATATATATATATATATTGTATGTATATGTGTGTTTAGCTACTCAGTTGTGGCTGATTCTTTGTGACCCCATGGACTGTCCATGGAATTTTCCGGGCAAGAATACTGGAGAGGGTAGCACTCCCTTCTCCATGGAAACTTCCTGACCCAGGGATTGAACACAGATATCATGCATTGCAGACAGATTCTTTCTGTCTGAGCCAGCAAGGAGGCCCATGAAATATACATATTTTCTATACTTGTAACATATATATGTGCTTAGAAACATAGAAATGAGTATAAAGATGAATTATGTTTCAGGTTCTCTTAAACAAAGATGTATAGAGTTCACAGTAGCATAAATATAAATAATAGTTTTAATAGCTCATAATACTTCTGAAACTTGATTTCTACTGTAGAGATAACAATATTTTAGTAATAAGCCACTCCATTTCTAATTCAAAGTACCTAAAGTACTTATGGTATAAAATCTTAGCCTACCTGGAAGCTAAAAATAAGAAAGCATATGTGACTGTTACTCTCAAGCATACTTACTTTCTTGTAAATGAGATAAAATATGCATAGTAATAGATACAGTAAATGCAATGTGGCCAGGTTTGTAGAAATCTGAACACAGATTTTTTTTTTTCCAGTTAAATTGGACTGAGAGTGGTATGAATGAAGGCTGTGAAGAAATGTGATAGTAAACTAGCTAAAAAAAAAACAAACAAACATGATAATCTTTAGTTTTTACATCATAAATTGTATCTTCTCTAATTTAGAATTTGTCTCATCTTGATAGTATTTAGATGAATGATCCCTTTTTTTTAAGGAGCTAATTCATTCTTTTATTAGCAACTGTTTACTTGAATAGGACTATCTCTTCCAAAGGGCTTCCCTCATAACTTAGTCAGTAAAGAATCTGCCTGCAGTGCAGGAGACCCAAGTTCTAGCCCTGGGTCAGGAAGATCCCCTGGAGAGAATGGCTACCCACTCCAGTATTCTTGCCTGGAAAATCCCATGGACAGAGGAGCCTGGTGTGCTGCAGTCCATGGAGTCTCAAATAGTCTGGCATGACTGAGTGTATCTCTTCCAATACATTTTAAATTCATATTTCCCCATGTACTAGTAGACTTATTTTGTGCTAGTAGACTTTCTTGGCTTCCCTCATAGCTCAGTTGGTAAAGAATCTGCATGCAAGGCAGGAGACCCCGGTTTGATTCCTGGGTCAGGAAGATTGGCTGGAGAAGGGATGGCCTGCTGACTACAGTACACTTGGGCTTTCCTTGTGGCTCAGCTGGTAAAGAATCTGCCTGCAATGTGGGAGACATGTATTCAATCCCTGGGTTGGGAGGATCCCCTGGAGAAGGGAAAGGCTACCCACTCCAGTATTCTGGCCTGGAGAATTCCATGGACTGTATGGACTGTATAGTCCATGGGGTTGCAAAGAGTTGGACATGACTGAGTGACTTTAAAAAAAAAAGTAGACTTTTTAAACTTGGAAAGGCTATATACATTCCTCTAAGATGGATATATCAGCAGTGAAAACCTGAGTCACTGAAACAGCCTGAGAAAATAGCAGCAAATATTCAACTACATACTGCTGCTGCTGCTAAGTCACTTCAGTCGTGTCAGACTCTGTGCAACCCCATAGACGGAAGCCCACCAGGCTCCCCTGTCCCTGGGATTCTCCAGGCAAGAACACTGGAGTGGGTTGCCATTTCCTTCTCCAATGCATGAAAGTGAAAAGTGAAAGTGAAGTCGCTCAGTCGCGTCCGATTCTTAGCGAACCCATGGACTGCAGCCTACCAAGCTTCGCCATCCATGGGATTTTCCAGGCAAGAGAACTAGAGTGGGGTGCCATTGCCTTCTCCACCTACTACATGTGACTAAATCAATTTGCCCCCAATAAATAAAAGCCTGCATATAAAATATGTGGTTCATATTTTTTTCTATTTCACCTGTTTATTAAGTTTATTTTCAGTGAAAAAAGACTTTTTTATGAATTTCTTAGCCAGATATACTGCTACATAAATAGACCAAAAGATAGAAAGTGCTTTCAAGCACTTAAGGAAAAATACTCCAGTGAGATTCCTTCCCTTTCTATGCCTCCTGTTAGTCCATTTACCAAACAACGCTTGACTCTCTAAAAATCATACTATCTATTATAGCAAAGACATTTTTGAGTATTGTTCCCTAATATGTGTGTATGTTGTTATTTAAACATTTGAAACATTCACTGCTACTTTACTAATAAGAAACCTCGAAAAAAAATGTAAACACTATTAAATAGTGCATTTTGTGAAACAGTAAGTTCAATATTGAAAAACTTTAAATATTTTCAGAAAATAAATGTCTTGTCATATTACAGATGCTTTGTTTAAAATTGCCATGCAAATGTTGAAGGCCACATACTATTATTAGCTTGTATCTCAAGATTCATTTTCAGCAGGGCAAAGTTCATCATTAAAGACAGCATATGGAAATCCATATTTCATATAGTCTTCTTAATCACATCAATAGCTTGCTGCTTTCTTGTCAGATCTGATTAGCTCATCTCTGTTTTTAACCTTGTAGTGCAGCTGAAGAGCACAACACCTAAGAGTATAAGCATGTCAGTGCTGCTCTTTTTTTTTTTTTAACCCCATTTGTGTTTATGTATCATTTTGCTTCAACCTAAACCTCTTAACGGAGAAGGCAATGGCATCCCACTCCAGTACTCTTGCCTGGAAAATGTCCTGGGCGGAGGAGCCTGGTAGGCTGCAGTCCATGGAGTCGCTAAGAGTCAGACACGACCAAGCGACTTCCCTTTCCCTTTTCACTTTCATGCATTGGAGAAGGAAACGGCAACCCACTCCAGTGTTCTTGCCTGGAGAGTCCCAGGGACAGGGGAGCCTCGTGGGCTGCTGTCTCTGGGGTCGCACAGAATCGGACATGACTCAAGTGACTTAGCAAACCTCTTAAAAGAACTTTATTCATTTGTGAAGTGCTAGTTTAGTTAAAACTCAGTAATAATAACTATAAAACCACTTCATCAGGAACTCTATCCTCAGCCATACATTGAAAGCACCATTGCCCACCCCTCTGCGCCATGGAACCCCCACTCTTCTCTCAGAGCTCCTGATGTTAAGTGCCTTGTATCGGATGTTTGACCAGCATACAGACTAAGGAAGCACACCAGTGTCAACCCCATATATTAGGAAAGCTTACACTGTCCTTTTTTTTTTTTTTTTTTTTTACATCTTTTTAGTATGAAGTATGTAAAAAACCAGATTCCAACAGGTGACCTTGCAGGGAAAAAAGTTGGAACTTGCTATCCTACATTTAACAGACTGGATTTCTACCTTCTACTGGCCTCTACCTTAAACACACATTATGTTGCAATGCCACTAAACTGTTTCTTTCATCTTCCCCAACACTTTGTACCTCCATGTTTTTTTCCTGTCCTCGCTCTCCCTTCATGTGGCATGGTCTGCCATACATGCTCTTGTGCTTGAAACATTCATGTCACTTACATGACACTTTTGTGACACACTGGTGCAGAATTAATCATTCTTTCTTCCAAACATTATAAATTAAGCTAGTTAGATTTATACTGCACATAGCAATAAATGAATGCATAAGTGAAAACTAAAAGTTGCTCAGTCGTATCTGACTCTTTGTACCCCATGGCAAAGCATAATGGAGTGGGCTGCCATTTCCTCAAAATAAACCACAGTACATGGTTACTACTGATGATATAATCAGGTGGACAAAAGATCATTCTTTATCATTATTAATTTTGAAAATGCTAAAACAATGCTGGGGAAACAATGAAGAAATACAAATCTTTAAAGATGAAAAATATTATACATAATATAAATCTTTCTTGTACAAAGTTCATGAAATAAATGCATATTGAGTGCCATCTATATGCCTAGATATAGATTCAGGATAAAAAGAGACAGTCCTTGCTCATCCATAATTTTCAGACTAATGGGTGGTATACAAGTTAGTAGCAATTAGTGCTAATAAGGGGCTGTCTTGGCTATCATAAGAATATAACAAAAAGACCTAAGTGAACCACAGTGTCATAGATTTCCATGAGGAAGTGGTCTTTTAAACAGATCTACAGGAAAAGGTTATATAAAAATAAGTAGTAGTAAAGGAAAGGAAGTGCCAAGAAAAAAGGGAAACTGAATTTGAGATCCTGAGATCATGGGGAGCAAGAACCATTTGGGAGTCAAACTCAAGGTAGGACATCTGGAATACAGAAAATAAGGACCTACCCAATGGGGAAGATGGAGACATGGGGCCAGGACAGAGAGCCTTGCAATCATTGCTAGTAAAAATTGTGAATGACTTTGAATAAACAGCCCACTGAGAGGTCCTTCAATCAAATGGAGGGCATTCCTAGAGGAGCCTTCTGGGTTATCTGATTCTATAGGGTTCTGTGCCTTTACGTTTGGCTGGGCTGTTTTTCCACTTTATAGAGACCCAAGTTAACTTTCCTGAGCTTCTCTGGTGGCTCAGATGGTAAAGAATCTGCCTCCAATGCAGTAGACTTATGCAGTAGACCTATTCGTTCCCTGGGTTGGGAAGATCCCCTGGAGAAGGAAATGATCACCCACTCCAGTATTCTTACCTGGAGAATCCCATGGACAGAGGAGCCTGGTGGCCTATAGTCCATGGAGCCACAAAGAATTGGACATGACTGAGTGACTAACACTTTCACTTTCACAAGTTAACATCTGGAGAGCTGCTACTGCTGCTAAGTCACTTCATCTGTGTCCGACTCTGTGGGACCCCATGGATGGCAGCCCACCAGACTCCCCTGTCCCTGGGATTCTCCAGGCAAGAACACTGGAGTGGGTTGCCATTTTCTTCTCCAGTGCATGAAAGTGAAAAGTGAAAGTGAAGTCGCTCAGTTGTATCTGACTCATAGCAAGCGACCCCATGGACTGCAGCCTACCAGACTCCTCCATCCATGGGATTTTCCACGCAGGAGTACTGGAGTGGGGTGCCATTGCCTTCTCCGTGGAGAGCTGATTTAAGTGCAAATGATTCCTGTCCATAGACATACAAATAATTTTGTTCAATAAAGGTGATATTGATTTCTCTCCTATAAAAATGGTGATTTCAAGCATTGTCATTTTATTATAGGATAAAGTTTTGTATCTATTAAAAAAATCATTTGAGCATTCCTTATTGCCTGTGTGTTTGTGTGTTAGTCATTAATCAACCTCAAGCCATCTTCAAAATTTATCATATAATCCTTAAGGTGCTATTGTTTTAATTATAAAAATAACATAATTGCATTTCAAAAAACTTAGAAAAATTGTATCATAATCCAAGTAAACCCACATACTAACTGCTAATATTTTAGTTTTATCAACGGAAAAAAGACTCAGCAATTGTGAGAAAACAGTTTATAATGTTAATCAAAAATATGTATTTAAAAAAAATCCTGGATTTGTGTACTGACAATGACATTGGTAGTTGTCTGAATGTGATAGAGCAATGAAGAGAGAAACACAGAAAGAAGGGAGGAAAAATGGAAGGAAGGAAGGAGAAGAGGAAGAAAGGAAATAAGATAAATTCATTGCAAAATGCTTTATTTCTCTACTCTCATTTCACTGTTAAATCACTACATTTTTTTGTATTTGTAATACTGTCTGGTGAGTGCAGTGAATTCAAGCATAAAGATAGGAATATGTTTAAATTACCTTCTAGAACAGCTCCAGCAGAACAACTTCACAGATTACTTCACTGAACAAATCAGCCAGCAGTAAGAGTGGTTCATAGGTGACAAAAAGTGTTCACAGTTATGTGAGTGGGAAAAATTGTCAAGTACTGCTACTGCTCCTAGTCACTTCAATCGCGTCTGACTCTGTGACCCCATAGACGGCAGCCCACCAGGCTCCCCCATCCCTGGGATTCTCCAGGCAAGAACACTGGAGTGGGCTGCCATTTCCTGCTCCAATGCATGAAAGTGAAAAGTGAAAGTGAAGTCGCTCAGTTGTGTCCGACTCTTAGAGACCCCATGGGCTGCGGCCTACCAGGCTCCTACGTCCACGGGATTTTCCAGGCAAGAGTACTGGAGTGGGGTGCCATTGCTTTCTCCATGCCAAGTACTAAAATTGTCTCAATACTGTCAGTAATATAACTATTCTAGTCCTATGAAACTAATGCCTCTAATGTATTAGAAAGAGAAAAGGGGAAAATATAGTTAAATAATAACAATTTATTATATCATTATCTTTTAGAAAATATCATATTTGAAGTTTAAAATGTCTCAAGCAGCAGTAAATATCCGCTTAAGAAGTTATCACTTTTTTCCCAAGATATCTGAATATAAACTAAAATTTCCTAAAAAATAATAAAATAATCTTAAATCTTAAGGCCAGTCTTACTGACCAACCTCTAAAACCATCATCTCTTAAAATGTTGCAGCCAAGAGATCTTATAAATCATCTTGTCTGTACTGGGTTGAGTAGTGTGTGTGCTCAGTTGTATCCAACTCTTTGTGACCTCATGGACTGTAGCCTACCAGGCTCCTCTGTCCATGGAATTTTCCAGGCAAGAATATTGAAGTGGGGAGTCATTTCCTACTCCAGGGAATCTTCCTGACCCAGGGATCGAATTCACATCTCTTGCATTGGCAGCAGATTCTTTACCACTAATGCCACCTGGGAAGCCCAGATTGAATAGTTAGTTATGTTATGTCCTCAAAAGTTATGTCCCCCAGAAACTCAGAATATGAACTTCTTTAGAAATAGGGTTTTGCAGATGCAATTAGGTCAGGAGAGTTCCTAATTCAATGATTCAATGACTTGAGTCATTACAAAAAAAAAAAGAGAGAGAGCCAAAGAGACAGAGAGAGACATACTGGGAGAACTCCACATGAAGACTGAGGCAGAGATGAGAGAGGAGTGTCTACCAGTCAAAAAATGCCAAGGACACCCGCAACCACCAGAAGGTGGGGGAGAGGCACTGAACAGTTTCTTCAGAGCACCCAGAAGGAATCAACCCTATTGATTCTCTGATTTTGGACTTCCAGTTTCCAGATCTGTGAGAGAATAAATGGTTGTTGCATAAAATCACTCTATTTGTCATACTTTGTTGCAGCAGTCCCAGGAAACTAAGACATTACTAAAGGGCTTTACTGTGTAGATGAATACACTGGATCTGAAGAAGATAAATGATTCATTCAGGATCATATAGCTGATTATTGCTAGAATCAGTATTAGAAGTCATTACCTACCAAGCAGTATTTTAGTAAATTTATTATTTATTAAAGTTTGAGAAAGTAATAAAAACAAGGGAAGTGCTTAATATTTAGGGCATTTAAAAGGGAAGTTTTACTTGAAATAATTTAACCAGGTTAGAATCCACTTAAGTTTAGAATTTTAAGGGCTATATTTTCTGTGACTTCATCTTTTCAATGGAGTATTATTAGTGACACTACACATTTCTGGCATTCATAACATTCAAAATCTGTTTGATATGAAAAATAACAATGTAATTATTTTAATGTTCTTTGAATATTTAAATTATAAATTTTTATCATCAGGCACAATTAAAGAAAAAGAATTCATGAGGAAGAATAAAACGAGTTTTTAGAGTACAAACATTTTACTGTTAATATCAGTTACCTATGAGCTTACAATAAATTAATATTCAGAGCTGCTGTTATTAAAGGCACAGGGTTTAACAGACATATAGATCAGCGGCAGCTCAGCAGTAAAGAATTTGCATACCAATGCAGGAGTCCTGGGTTCACTCCCTGGGTTGGAAAGATCTGCTGGAGAAGGAAATGGCAACCCACTCCAGTATTCTTCCTGGAAAATCCCATGGACAGAGAAGCCTGGCAGGCTACAGTCCATGGGGTCACAAAGAGTTGGACAAGATTGAACAAGTAACACTTTCATGCATACATATATATGTATAGATATAGATATATACATGCATATATATATATATATAGAGAGAGAGAGAGAGAGATGGAGAGAAAATACTGTGTGATTTTAGATGCGAAATGTGAAAAACCAAACAAATGAACAAACAAAACAAAACTGCTACAGAAAACAAACTGGTAGTAGACAGAGAGAGAGGAAGGGTGAGCAAAACTGGTCAAGATTAAGGGGCACAGACTTTCAGTTGTAAAATAGGTAGTTAATGGAATGAAAAGTGTAGTACAGTCGATAATATTAGGCAATAATATTAGCACAGTCAATAATTTTACAGTCAATAATATTAGAATAACTTTTTTTACAAATAGTTATTACATTTAATTTGGTGATCAATTTGTAATATGTACAAATGTTGATTCACTATTCTATACCTGAAATGAATATGATATTATATGCCAATTATACTTGATTAAAAATAAGGGATTTTCCAGGCAAGAATACTGGAGTGGGTTGCCAATTCCTTCTCCAGGGTATCTTCACAACCCAGAAATCAAACCCGGGTCTCCTGCATTGCAGGCAGATTGTTTACCAATGGAGCCACCAGGAAGGGATGCCCAAATAAATAGAGGGATAGGGTTGAAGTGTGAGTTCAAATTATCACTACTTAAATTATCTAGGATGTCAGGCTCTCGGTGAGTGATCACACCATCCTGGTTATCTGGATCATTAAGATCTTCTTTGTATAGTTCTTCTGTGTATTCTTGACACCTCTTTTTTAATCTCTTCAACTTCTATTAAGATTCTTACCATTTCTGATCTTTATCATGCCCATTGTTGCATGAAATGTTCCCTTGATATCTAAAATTTTGTTGAAGATATCTCGTCTTTTTCATTCTGTTATTTTCCTCTACTTTGCACTGTTCTTTTAAGAAGGGCTCCTGATTTTTCCTTGTTATTCTCTGGTCCTCTGCTTCCAGTTGGGTATACTTTTCCCTTTCTCTCTTGCTTTTTGCTTCTCTTCTTTCCTCAGCTACCCGTAAAGCCTTCTCAGAAAACTATTTTGGAGTCTGAAATCAAGTGGGCCATGAATTCATTACTACAAACAAGGCTGGTAGAGGTGATGGAATTTCAGTTGAGCTACTTAAAATCTTAAAAGATAATACTGTTAAAGTGCTGCACTCCACATGTCAACAAATTTGGAAAATTCAGCAGTGACCACAGAACTGGAAATGGTCAGTTTTCATTCCAATCCCAAAGAAGGGCAGTGCCAAAGAACATGCAAATTACCATACAATTGTGCTCATTTCCAAAGTTATTAAGGTTATCCTCAAAATCCTTCAAGCTAGTCTTTAGCAGTATGTGAACTGAGAGCTTCTAGATCTACAAGCTGAGTTTAGAAAGGGCAGAGGAACCAGGGATCAAACTGCCAACATTTGTTGCATCATAGAGAAAGAAAGGGAGTTTCAGAGAAACATCCATTTCTTCAATAACTACACTAAAGTCTTCGTGTGGGTCACAACAAACTGTGGAAATTTCTTAAAGAGATGGGAATAGCAGACCATCTTACCTGTCTCTTGAGAAACCTGTATGCAGATCAAGAAGCAACAGTTAGAACATAACATGGAATAATGGACTCTGTCAAAATTGCTAAAGGAGTGTCAAGGCTGTATATTATCACCTTGCTTATTTAATTTTATGCAGAGTACATCATGCAAAATGTCAGGCTGGATAAATCCCAGGCTAGAATGGAGAATGCCGGGAGAAATATCAACAACCTTGGATATACAGATGATACTACTTTAATGGCAGAAATTGAAGAGGGACTAAAGAGCCTCTTGATGAAAGTGAAAGAAGAGAGTGGAAAAGCTGGCTTAAAACTCAACATTCAAAAAACGAAGATTATGGCATCCAGTCTCATCGTTTCATGACAAATAGATGGGGAAAAATGGAAGCAGAGACAGATTTTATTTTTTTGGGCTCCAAAAAATCACTGTGGACAGTGACTGCAGCCATGAAATTAAAAGATGCTTGCTCTTTGGAAGGAAGGCTATGACAAACCTAAATGGCATATTAAAAAGCAAACACATGACTTTGCTGACAAAGGTCCATGTAGTCAAAAGTGTGATTTCTCCTGTAGTCATGTATAGAGGTGAGAGTTTGACCATAAAGAAGGCTGAGCACTGATAAATTGATGCCTTCAAAGTGTGGTGTTGGAGAAGATTCTTGAGAGTCCCTTGGTCAGAAAGGAGATCAAACCAGTCAATCCTAAAGGAAATCAACCCTGAATATTCATAGGAAGGACTGATGCTGAAGCTGAAGCTCTAAAACTTTGGCCATCTGATGCAAAGAACAGACTCACTGGAGAAGACTGATGCTGGGAAAGATTGAGGGTAAAAGGAGAAGAGGGTGGTAGAGGATGAGATGGTTAGATATCATTGACTCAATGGACATGAATCTGAGCAAACTCCAGAAGATAGTGAAGGACAGAGAAGCCTGAATTTGCAGTTTACAGGGGTCAAAGAGTTGAACTTGACTTAGCAACTGAACAGTAATAACAAATTCTCATTCACACCACTCACTAATTTTCTCATCATGAGCAAATCAATTTCTGTCTAAGCCTCACTCTCCTCATCTATAAAATTGGATGCAAATCCTAGCTACCTCAAGTGCATCATACAAACCCAAACTGATCTGCCCTGCTTGATATTTCCTTTACTAAGATAAAAATCCATGCATGAATTCTGCCATTGTACTCTCATTTACAGAAACTGTGAGGTTATATTTTTCAATATTAATATTTACATTATAACTTCATGTATTTATTCTTTTCTGAATAGAACTATGTCCACAATAAACATTTCTAAAAGTTCTTTTTCTGCTTTTTGAACCATGAAAATCACAACAAGGCAAGACAAATAGTTACCAGATTATTGTTGTTGTTGTTGTTCCATCGCCCAGTCGTTTCCAAGTCTTTGCAATCCAATGGACATCAACAGGCCAGGCTTCCCTGTCCCTCGCCATCTACTGAAGTTTGCCCAAGTTCATGTCCAGTGCTTCAGTGATGCCATCCAGCCATCTCATCCTCTGATGTCCTCTTCTCCTTCTGTCCTCACTCTTTCCCAGCATCAGGGACTTTTCCAATGAAATCTGTTGTTCGCATCTGATGACCAAAATACTGGAGTTTTTGCTTCAGCATCAGTCCTTCCAATGACTATTCAGGGTTGATTTCCCTTAAGATCGACTGGTTTGATCTGTGCTGTCCAATGGACTCTCAGGAGTCTTCTCCAGCTCCACAGTTCAAAGGCATCAATTATCAGTGCTCTGCCTTCTTTATGGTCCAACCCTCACAATCCTATGTGACCACTAGGAAGACCATAGCCTTGACTGTATGGACCTTTGTTGGCAAAGTAATGTCTCTGTTTTCAACACACTGTCCAGGTTTGTCATAGCTTTCCTGCCAAGAAGCAAATGTCTTCTGATTTCATGGCTGAAGTCACCATCCGCAGTGATTTTAGAGCCCAAGAAGAGGAAATACGTTGCTACTTCTACCTTTTCTCCTTCTATTTGCCATGCAATAATGAGGCCAGATGCCATGATCTTAGTTTTTATAATATTCAGTTTTAAGCTGACTTTTTCACCCTCCTCCTTTACCCTTATCAAGAGGCACATCTGAGGTTGCTGATGTTTCTCCCATTTTTTGATTCCAGTTTGTAACAGATCCAGCTCAGCATTTCTCATGATGTGCTCAGCGTATAGATTAAACAAACAGGGTGGCAGCAGACAGCTCTATCACACTCTTTTCTCAATCTTGAACTAATCAGTTGTTCCATACAGGGTTCTAACTGTTGCTTCTTGACTTGCATACATGTTTCTCAGGAGACAGGTAAGACAACCTGGTGTTCTTCTCTTTAAGAGCTTTCCACAATTTACCATGATCCACACAGTCAAAGGCTTTGGTGTAGTTGATGAAACAGAAGTAGATGTTTTTCTGGAATTCTCTAGCTTTGTCTGTGATCCAGCAAATGTTGGCAATTTGATCTCTGATTCCTCTTTCTTTTCTAAACCCAGCTTGGACATCTGGAACTCCTTGATTCACATAATACTGAAGCCTAGCATGTAAGATTTTAAGCATGACCCTTACTAGCATGGGAGATGAATGCAATTATCCAGTGGTTAGCACATTCTTTCGTACTACCCTTCTTGGGAATTGGGATGAGGATTGACCTTTTCCAGTCCTGTGGCCACTGTTGGGTTTTCCAGATTTGCTGACATATTGAATGCAACACCTTGACGGCATCATCCTTTAGGGTGTTGAATAGTTCTACTCGAATTTCATCCCATCTACTAGCTTTATTAACAGCAGTTCTACCTAAGGCCTACTTGACTTTGCTCTCCAGAATGTGTGATTCTGGGTGGGTGACCACACCACTGTAGTAATCTGGTTCATTAAAATCTTTTTTGGACAGGTCTTCCATGCATTCTTTCCATCTCTTCTTGATCTCTTCAGGCCTACTAGGTTTCTACAATTTCTGTCCTTTATCATGCCCATCTTTGGGCAAAATGTTCCCTTGATAACTCCAGTTTTCCTGAAAAGATTTCTAGTCTTTCCCTTCCTGCTTTCTTTTTGTTTATACACTGTTCCTTGAAGAAGGCCTTCTTGTCTCTCCATGCTGTTCTTTGGAAATCTGCCTTCAGTTGGAGATACCTTTTCCTTCTCCCTTGATTTTCACTTCTCTTCCTTCTTTAGCAATTTTTAAGGCCTCCTCAGATAACCACTTTGCCTTCTTGCTTTTCTTGTTCTTTGGGATGGTTTTGTTCACTGCCTCCTGTACAATATTACAGACCTCCGTCCATAATTCTTCAGGCACACTGTTTACAAGTTCTAATCCTTGAATCGATTACCAGATAACCTACTTTAAATAGAATGGGTCTCCAGGAAGACGTTTACATGGTTAAAGTCTCTGTAAGTGTTTATTACATTTTCTTGTAAGAACTAACACAGTCCTAAATTTTACCAAATACTATGTAATATATTCCCATAAAAATAATTGTTCCTTTTTTTAAATCTTATCCACTTTCTATGATTGAAAAATTTTCCTAAAATCCAATATAATGTTCTTTTGAATGTTGTAACTATAAAGGTTTTAGACAACTGTTGCCCAATGTCATTGTTTCTTAAATTTGTTTAATGTTCTAATTATTCTATTTGTTTCTGCATAACATTCCTAAATATATTCTCATATTTGTATGCTTTTCTTTTTTATTCAATTTAAAATAAGGGAAAAAAGGAAAACAACTTTTCTTATCTCCTCCTTCAATTATGCCATGCATTGAAAAACCTCTACCAAGACGACCATCTTCTACTAAGCATTCTCTTTCAACTGTTTGTATTGACCAAAAATTGGGATTACCCAGTAGGTGATTCGCTATGCCATGAAGTATATTGATTTTTCTGACAAAGCAGTAGTTTAATGATAATCTATATTTTATGCATGAGTATGAGTCTTCAGTAAATATAGTTAATAAAATGATATTAAAAGAACATTACATTTACTTTTGTTAACTCCACTCAGGTTTTATTTGAACATCTTCCTCAGAAACAGAGTTCCTATTCATTTTATTAGTAAGAATTTGGTGTATGAAATTAGGACACAGCAGAATCATTCATCTCTTAGTTTGTATTTACTACCATATTTATAACACAAATTAGTGACATCAATAAAGTTAATACCCACAGATAAAAATAATCCCTGAAAATAAGCATAATTAATTTAGGGAAAAATAGATATCATATTCGTATTAATGCTCATTAAACCCTCTAAAAATTCTTTATGGAATGAAAGAAAGGATTTACCAGGTCATTTCCAACCATGAATCTGCCAGGCACTAAACAATTTTTAGGCTTTTGAATGAATGTCCACTCGGGGAATGTGAAAGTGGGTTTTTGCGTGGGCAGTGAATTCTATAACACTTTAGAATTATACATTGCATCATTATAATAAAAAAGCCATAAAAATGCCTGTGGGATTAACATAGGGCTGTAGGAGTTCCTGCAGCTTCAGTGAGTTTGTGCATACTGCAGTCATCCTACTTTTTTTTCTAACACAGCACTTTAAATATTCCTAGAAGGTTATCTTAATATTCAGACTATTTTGAAAACAACTGCATTTTCTATGAGATTCCACAAGATTTTTCTGAGTGCTTACTATGTATGCAGCATTATCCCAGATTGTGAAGACAGTAACAACAAGAACAGCAACAATAATAATATTTTTAAAAAATATCCAGGCAGTTCCCAATTTATAAAAATTCAACATCTAGCAATTTGTTAAATTTAATATACTCAGCTAGTTATACCCATGTAAAATGGAGCAGGTGGGACACTTACAAATATATTTATAACAGTGCTACTCATTCTGTTTCTTGGGTGCTCAACGGAAAGTTCAGCCTGATACATGGAATGGTATCCTGGACCAGCCCCTCTTGAAGCTGAAAGATGTTGCAAAATTTAGAAGACAGAAACATAAGTAACTAATGAGAATGAGGTAGTGACTCAATAGGAATGTTAGATCAAAAGTTAGTAAATCCAGGTTTATGTGATTGAAAAATTGTTCTTAACATTATACTAAAAATACTTTAAATAGCAATAGTATTTTGATTACACAGTAAACCTTCAATAGACAAAATTCATTTGAAATGCAAATTCTAGCATACAGAAATTTTAATTGTTTAAAAAGTCAGTATATAACAAAACATAGTTAACACTCAATACCATTTTAAAATAGGTCACTAAAATTCAGTTCCAGTGATGGCCATAGCTGACATAGTAGGACTTTTGTGTTAGATGTCACATCCAAATTTTCTCAACCAACGTCTATTGAATGTTTCTGTTGTGGCTGTTCCAGAAAATGTTTCAGAATTGGAGATGGAACATTCAATAAATGTATACACCATAAGCAAAAATTAAAATATACAACTGCAGATGATGATGAATGAATAAAAAATAAGCAATTAAGATGATTTTTAAAACACTCTTTTTTCCACTGTATTTGACCAACAACCACTCTAAAACATAAATGAGATGAGGGGCCTAAGATACACATAAAACAAAACAATGATAAAATAAATGTCTTTGTTCAGCAAGATTAAAGATGTGCATACAGATTGCAAAGTAATAGGAATAGTATATCCTTAAGTATTACAGCACTGTGTTTAAATACCCTCCTTAAATGTTATCTTGCTTCTGAAATGAACAGTCATACTCCTTCAAGAAGGGAGATATATACTGATGTTTTTTGCCAGATAGCAGACTTAGAAACAAACTTGAATGAGAAAGGCTGCTGCATAAAACTTTAATTACTTTTGTTCCACGTGATACAGAAAATATTATTTAATTGGCCATTAAGCTTTATCCCATAGTCTGAACAGCAAAGAGAACAGAGCAAAATGAATGGAAAGTTAAGTTTGATAAAAGGGAAAATCAGAGGCACTCGAGAGAAGCATGAACACACATGCATGGTGCCTAGATGTCTTCTCTAGTTCTTGAGCTGAGTTAGTATCTGTGCTGGAGAGGAGTACAATGGATGGCAAAGTGAAAATTAAATTGACAGGCTTGACTTAACTGAGAATTAACTGGAAAGGCTATGCTGAGTCTCTAAGAGGAGCATCTTCGTTGGCATGGGGAGAATAAGGAAGCATGATAATGCACAGGAGCTTAGCAAGTAAGGAGGACAGAAGGATTATAGACAGACTAGCTATATGGAGAGGGTCCAGTTTACATTACATTGTTTTCCTACACTTATCATGAAGTAGAGACTGAGAAAGCCACATTGTGACCATCCCTTTCTTCCTTCTGTATACGCACACACCTTTAGAGGTTTTCAATGAATCATCTGAGCCGCAGAACTAAAGAGGACGCTGCAAAATTCCAGTGGTGTACACAGTCAGTCAGTGACAGATGAAAGGCCAAGAAAGAAGAAAGGGGCCTGGGATTTCCAATCAGGAAAAAAAAAAATCTATATATGTATGCCAATCCTAAAGGGAATCAGTCCTGAATATTCATTGGAAAGACTGATGCTGAAGCTGAAGCTCCAATACTTTGGCCACCTGATAAAAAGAACTGACTCATTAGAAAAGACCCTGACGCAGGGAAAGATTGAAGGCAAGAGGAGAAGAGGATGACAGAGAATGAGATGGCTGGATATCATCACTGACTTGATGGACATGAGTTTGAGCAAGCTTGGGGAGCTGGTGATGGACAAGGAAGCCTGGTGTGCTGCAGTCCATGGGGCTCCAAAGAGTGAGATGCAGCTGAGCAACTGAACTGATATATGTGTGCATATGTGTATGTATGAAATATATGGAATGAAAAAATGCATAATTTCAATCAGAGGCACAGATCAATGAAAAATATCCTTACACACCTCAAGACAAGATCTGATCCAACATTCCTACAGACTCAGACACCCAACTCCGTACTTTATAAGGTGGGAGAGTTGAGGATCTGGAGGATCCTATGGACCCTGCATACACCCTTCACTCTGACTATATGGTCATGCAAATTTCCCTCAGTCAATATATCAGACACCACCAGCTGTGGTGGAGCAAAGAGATGAAGACATTACATGTCCCAAAGTAAGCATGATCTAATGTGAATGGTTTGCTTTATTCCAATTTAATTAATAAACCAAACCAGACAAGAAGGCAATCAAAATTTTTAAACTGAGCTAATAATCAACAATTTTTACCAGAAACCTAGTTGATGGGTGTTCAAAGGAAGATATGATCAATAGAAACCAAATACTAAATAAAGACACTTTCTCTGTTCCACTGCATGTCAGTGAATAAATATGGTGAACCTACAATAGTTGTCAGTGCTGATGAGCTAGCTCCAGAAAGCAAGTTTTAGGTGAAACCCAAAACATCCAATAGTCTGATTTATAAAGAAGAAAGGACAGAAGGAAAAGAAGGAAGGGATGGAAGAAAGAGAGGGAAGCAAACAAAGTCATTAACCAAGACTTCCTAAGATCACCATTAATTTTTCTTAGAAAAGATATCTTTTCCTAATATATAAATGAAATATAAAATATGATTATCAAAATAATATATACGTTCCATTATCCTCAAGGCCATATAATACATAAGGGCAGCCAGATTTGATTAATTAAGGAGTTAAAGATCATTTTTTCAAAAAATAAAAGAGGTCCCACTGAGAAATAGATCTATTTGCACACCAGTGTTTCTTTGAAAAACATTCAGATTCAGTGTGCTGTGTTACTAAAAATATAAAACTTTGTTTTCTATAATTGTTAGAAGTATTATTCCAATTGTTGTTATAATATTTATGTTTCAGGCACATCACTGTGAATTTTTATATAGTCATGTATATCAATTTTCTTGTATCTCATACTTTTCATATTTAAAAATTTCTTACTATCTGAAAACGTTTAAATGTGTAACTATATTTTCTTATAGAATGTATAGGATTTGATTTGTATATTTAACTTCCTAGTATCTTTGGAATTCATTTTTTCTCACATTCTTTCACCAAATAATATCTAATTTTCCCCAAACAATAATTCTGAACAAGTACGTATTATTTGTCATTTAGAAGCTATCATCTTTTAGACATAAGAGTTATTCTACAAAACTGTTTATCTCGAACTACAATCCAAAGGAAGTCTTAAACATCACACTGAAGAGAGGAATAGAATTCAACCAGAGTGAGCAACAGCAAAAAAGCAAACAAAAAAATAAAACAGCATAATTAACAGAGAAAGTATTCCTAGGAAACAGATGGGGGTCATTTTGCAAAGAATACACTAAATTCCTAACATTCCATAAAGTTGCGAACAAAAGCATGAACACAGATAACCAAAACTGCAGAGTCTAATATGACTGAATGTCAAGCTATCAAGGCCTTGACATTCTGACAGTTCTCTGATGTGAGTATGAAAGGCTCTCATGGACTACGGCTGTCATTCCAACAGACAAGAGAGTGTACATGGAACACAGAATAGACTCCCCAAGAGGAATATTCAGAATCATCTCCCTTAGACACCCTCTTAAACCAATTCATTAATTTCTTGCTATTTCCTAGGAACTTACTGTCAGACCAGAATAAAAATCTTTGCAATTAGCTTTATTTAATAATGTTTAAGTTTGTAAAATACATTTTTTTGTTCCATTGTTTGATTTCTCATTCAAATTGTCTGCTCGCTACAGGAAATTCTGAGTTAACTACCTGAGATAGTTCTAAATATATACCTAAATCTGAATGAACTGTGATGATTACATTAATACTTAAGTCCAAATTTGCCTAAAATCTCTCAGTGGCTTCCAATTGTCTTTACAATTAAAATTCAAGCTCCTCAACATTGGTTTTAACGCATTTGCCTTTGTATCCTCATTTCTGAAAATGGTATGCCTCTTGTAAAAAGAGTTATTCACTCTGAAATATTTCAAGTCTAAAGTCTCGAAAAGATATAAAAATTTGTTCATTTTTTTTTTTTGCATTATATTTATTTGGCAGAAAGGTGAAAATGAGAGAATTTGGGTATATTCAGATAGTTCCTAAAGAAGAATATCTTACCAGAGATAACCAAAAAGAAGACTTAAATCTTATCTACAGATGATGATCTTTAAAGGGTGATGTGAGATTAATGGGAGTGGCTGGTAAACTGATATGCATGGCATAGAGTGAACTATTGTGGAGGTAGATACATTGTGTCTGCTAACAGGAAAATGGTGCCAAAATAAACAGAAAAATCTAACTACTATTTCCATTTTCAGTCCTCTGAAAGATAGATGACAGTGGTTGGATTCCTTTCTGTTCTGTTAATAGACTATAGATAACTGCAAAGAACAGTACTCATGACCAAAGATGAGTCATTAAACTACTTAGATTCCAATAATTATAACTGGACACGATTATTCTGTCAATTACCTCATTTGAAATAAACAAATGTAATAAACTGAAAAAAATTACACCTTATAATTATGCAGAAATACTGACTTTCTGATAGTTACTAAATGGGTTGTATTTACCCTAGGCCCTGAACATTACCTAAACATGTTGTACTTACCACAGGCCCTGCCCGAGTCTCAGATATCATAGCTAATCCCCTAGATTTCTTCACATCCCCTACAGCCCCTCTTTATAAAGTGCAATTCCTTTATATCTCAGTTGCAATGTGATTTTACCCAGCAAGCTTTCACACCTCCTAAGACTGAGTTATGGAGAAGGAAATGGCAACCCACTCCAGTGTTCTTGCCTGGAGAATCCCAGGGACGGAGGAGCCTGGTGGGCTGCTGTCTATGGAGTCGCACAGAGTCAGACACGACTGAAGTGACTTAGCAGCAGCAGCAGCAGCAGCAGCAAGACTGAGTTAAGAGAAACAACTTTGTACCGTATACTCCCATGATGATGCATATATACATTAGGGATTCAGTAAATATTGTAGAATAAATTAGTAATGAAGGAATATAAAAAGACATTGATAACCAGAGTGGTCAACTTAAGTTATCAGGTCCTAGGAGAATAGTACCTTAGTGTTAGTCACTCAGTTATGTCTGACTCATTGGACTGTGATCCCATGGTGACCCCATGGACTGTAGATCACCCAGCTCTCTGTCCATGGACTTCTCCAGACAGGAATACTAGAGTGGATTGCCATTTCCTTCTCCAGAGGAACTTCCTGCCCAAGGGATCAAACCTGGGTCTGCTTCATTATAGGCACGACTGAGCGACTTAGCAGCAACATTGTTTATACAATGTACACCAGATTCAATATGATCTTCGCCTAGTTGTCCTAATATATATGTTCTCTCTACAGAAAACATTCATTTTTAACTTAGGATACTGTCAAAGCAGACACTAATTAGTGTTATGATTTCTTCCTAACATTCTAAAAATAATTTTAAATAATCTTATCACATAGGCCTTTTTGGGGAGAATTTTACTGCTTTGTCTTTCCTATATAAGATTCCATTATCTTTTTATAGAGTTAAATTTGGCTTGTTCTTTTTTTTTAATCCTAGTAACTATTGATAACAGAATATGTTACTATATTGGGGAGCACAGAACATTTAACAAAAATTTTAGATTATCCTTCCTCCTGATTTAAGAATGAACGATAGCAGATTATTTATAATAATAAGTTACTTAATTTTGCTGGTTATGCCTACAGGGTTTGTTGTTGTCCAGCTGCTTATCATGTCCGACTCTTTGTGACTGCATGGACTGAAGCATATCATAAATATTTCCATAAACATATTCCCATAAATACGTTATCCTGTAGATATCACCATAACATATTTAACCAGAGTAGTCCCATTAGAAACTGAAAGCATTCTATACGTGCTAAGTCCTGACTCTTTGTAAGCCTATGGATGGTAGTCCTCCAGGCTCCTTCTTCTGTGGGATTCTCCAGGCATGAATACTGGAGTGGGTTGCCGTGCCCTCCTCCAGGGGATCTTCCCAACCCAGGAATTGAACCTGGGTCACCAGTATCTCAGGCAGAGTCTTTACAGTCTGAGCCACCAGAAAAGCCCTAATATTTAAGAATTTAACAAAATTCTTTCATGAAGGAAATGTTTAGTCATCAGATCAGATCAGATCAGTTGCTCAGTCCTGTCTGACTCTTTGAGACCCCATTAATCGCAGCACGCCAGGCCTCCCTGTCCATCACCAACTCCCAGAGTTCACTCAGACTCACGTCCATCGAGTCAGTGATGCCATCCAGCCATCTCATCCTCTTTTGTCCCCTTCTCCTCTTGCCCCCAATCCCTCCCAGCATCAGAGTCTTTTCCAATGAGTCAACTCTTCCCATGAGGTGGCCAAAGTCTGGAGTTTCAG
>NW_011495032.1:34111117-34129121 GCF_000754665.1 Bison bison bison
TACTGGAGTTTCAGCTTTAGCATCATTCCTTCCAAAGAAATCCAGGGCTGATCTCCTTCAGAATGGACTGGTTGGATCTCCTTGCAGTCCAAGGGACTCTCAAGAGTCTTCTCCAACACCACAGTTCAAAAGCATCAATTCTTCGGTACTCAGCCTTCTTCACAGTCCAACTCTCACATCCATACATGACACAGGAAAAACCATAGCCTTTACTAGATGAACCTTTGTTGGCAAAGTAATGTCTTTGCTTTTGAGTCATATCCCTTTATAAATTATTTGTACTTTGTAGTGCATATTTATTTTAATTAAACTAACATAAATCTTTCAATTATTCTTTCGAACTCTGCATTCAAATGGGTGTATTTTTCCCTTTCTTCTTTTCTTTTCACTTCTCTTCATAGCTGTTTGTAACGTCTCCTTAGTCAACCATTTTGCCTTTTTGCATTTTTTTTGGGGGGATTATCTTGATCACTGCCTCCTGTACAATATCATAAATCTCTGCCCATAGTTCTTCAGGCAATCTATCATACCTAATTCCTTGAATCTATTTGTCACTTCCACTGTCTAGCTGTAAGGGATTTGTGAAAAAGTGGCTTAAAACTCAACCTTCAGAAAACTAAGATCACCTAATTAACCTTAAAAGCTTCTGCACATCAAAGGAAACTATTAGCAAGGTGAAAAGACAGCCTTCAGAATGGGAGAAAATAATAGCAAATGAAGCAACTGACAAACAACTAATCTCAAAAATATACAAGCAACTCCTACAGCTCAACTCCAGAAAAATAAATGACCCAATCAAAAAATGGGCCAAAGAACTAAATAGACATTTCTCCAAAGAAGACATACAGATGGCTAACAAACACATGAAAAGATGCTCAACATCACTCATTATCAGAGAAATGCAAATCAAAACCACTATGAGGTACCATCTCACACCAGTCAGAATGGCTGTGATCCAAAAGTCTACAAATAATAAATGCTGGAGAGGGTGTGGAGAAAAGGGAACCCTCTTACACTGTTGGTGGGAATGCAAACTAGTACAGCCACTATGGAGAACAGTGTGGAGATTCCTTAAAAAACTGGAAATAGAACTGCCTTACGATCCAGCAATCCCACTGCTGGGCATACACACTGAGGAAACCAGAAGGGAAAGAGACACGTGTACCCCAATGTTTATCACAGCACTGTTTATAATAGCCAGGACATGGAAGCAACCTAGATGTCCATCAGCAGATGAATGGATAAGAAAGCTGTGGTACATATACACAATGGAGTATTACTCAGCCATTAAAAAGAATACATTTGAATCAGTTCTAATGAGGTGGATGAAACTGGAGCCTATTATACAGAGTGAAGTAAACCAGAAAGAAAAACACCAATACAGTATACTAATGCATATATATGGAATTTAGAAAGATGGTAACAATAACCCTGTATACGAGACAGCAAAAGAGACATTGATGTATAGAACAGTCTTTTGGACTCTGTCGGGGAGGGAGAGGGTGGGATGATTTGGGAGAATGGCATTGAAACATGTATAATACCATATATGAAATGAGTTGCCAGTCTAAGTTCGATGCATGATACTGGATGCTTGGGGCTGGTGCACTGGGACGACCCAGTGGGATGGTACGGGGAGGGAGAAGGGAGGAGGGTTCAGGATGGGGAACACATGTATACCTGTGGCGGATTCATGTTGATATATGGCAAAACCAATACAATATTGTAAAGTTAAAAAATAAAATAAAATAAAAATTTAAAAAAAAGAAATTTGAAGAGCTAAAAATCGTACAATTTTTCTGTGCCGGATGAATATTCTCAAGGCTCAGGGTTATTTTTGCAGTCTTAATCAGCTACTACCTCAGCAGATTTCTGCTACTGATAGTCAAAGAAGTGGGTCTTGTAGTAAAAACAATGAAGGCCAGGTAGAGATTTGAAAGAAAGAAGGAGAAATTATATTTTCCTTTCTTAGTAAACACATCATGGCAAATAACATTGTCAGAATCAAAATTCCTTCTAAATTAAGAGTCTGTGATCAAGAGGAATGAATATTACCATTTAAGATAGGAACATGAAGAACATTTCTAAAGCAAAATTTTAAATCAATTTAAATTCTAAATTAAGAATAGTTTATACATTCATGACAATACGGCCAACAAGATCAGAAAAACAAAAAAAACCTACCGAAATCTATAAATAGATAGAATTACATATGCATATGTATCTTATAACATAAACTGAGTTATGTAAAACTACAAGGAGATAAGTATCAAGCATGATTAATGCTGAACAAAAAACAAAAACTGCATGTGTGTTCTAAATGTAAGGGAAAAACTGTATCCAACACTGAGCAGCAATTTACACTGAAGGCAGAGAGAATTTTTTGCATCTCTCATTTTTATATTGTGTTTTGGTAGAAAAGAAACATTATTTCAATTGCATAAACTTCAAAGATGGCTTATTATTTTTTTTAACATTAAATATGTTTAACATATAACTTTGGTTTTAATGTGCCCTAAAATACTGGATTCTTTTTAAAAATTTAGTTTTCTGAATATCAATTTAAATATCTATTATAATATCTATTAGATTTAAAAAGTAACTCACTTATTTCTATAAGCGACAGTTGCTTAGGCTACTAGCCTATTATTTTAAATTTTAGATATGGTAGTAGTTGTTGAAGGAAAGGAAGTCTGCTTCACTTCATAGAAATAGGATGCACCCCTAATTCCTAACTATTTCTTTATCTCCTGAGATTACTATATCCTCCCAAATATATCATAATCTTAATTTTTTGCCTTAGAGTTGAATTTTTTCAGAGGTTGTTATGTTAATTCCCTGAGAACAATATTTATTTTTCATGGCCATTAATCAGTGCCACTTGTGCCAAGAAGCTATGCAAGGATTTCTGCCTAATAGCCAAGAAAACTGTATTTAGTGGTAGGGAAATCCTTAGCCGCAGCTACTAAACTGCTATTAGTGCAATCCTTAACAGCTCATTACCACAGGAAGATGTGTTATGTACAGTGAGGTTTAAATGAGAACCACATTAAAAAAAAAAAGGTGATTTGTTTATCCTTCACTGACAGATCTTAGCCCAGCAGAATAAAACTCCAAAGCGATGGCAAGAAAAAAACGACAAGATTAAATAGCATCTTTTTGTTGTTTTTATGAAAGAAACTTTATGAAGCATTCAAACTAATATGTACAAACTGCTTCATTCAAGAATCAGCGATATGTTAGGAGGCAACAGACTCTCTAAATATCCAGACTCAGAAAGAAACATATTTAAAAGTTCCACTAAAGAAGTAAACAGGGGAATTTCAGCCTCATGTTTGCAGTATATGACCAATAAACATTGCATGACTGTGAAAGTGTAAGTCGTTCAGTTGTGTCTAACTCTATGCAACCCCACAGACTGTAGCCCATCAGGCTCCTCTTTCCATGGAATTCTTCAGGCAAGAATACTGGAATGGTTTGCCATTTTCTTCTCCCGAGGATCTTCCCAGTCCAGAGAGAGAACACAGGTCTCCTGCATTGCAGGCAGGTTCTTTACTGTCTGAGCCACCAGGGAAGCTCCTCTAACTTGGTAGTATAATATCTTGAAATTTGACACATAATTTTGGTATCAGTTATAAATGGCAACCCACTCCAGTGTTCTTGCCTGGAGAATCCCAGGGACGGGGGAGCCTGGTGGGCTGCCGTCTATAGGGTCGCACAGAGTCGGACACGACTGAGCGACTCAGCAGCAGCAGCAGCAGCAACATACATCATTTCTAAGACAATGCACAGATTTGACTGTTATCTTATTGGTAGTGAAAGAAAGTAAATGTGATCATGAATAATGCTATATCAAGAGAGTTAGAAGAGCACAATGGTTGGTCTTCTTTGTCCCACTTACAGCTCGCATTACATGACAAAAAAAATATGCTGAGATAAATACATAAATCTAAGATAAGACTGATATTGGCAAAGCAAAAATACCAAACGTTTCTAGAAACTAGAAAGCAGATGGAATCAACTCTAGTAAGAGACCAAAGGAGCCAGAACCTACAATGCACACAGGAGAAAGCATAGGTTCAAGGCTGCTACAGCATGCACCAGTTGCTATAAGGAACAGGGATTAGTACAAGAGGTTTCTTCAGAGGTTTCTTCACTGCATGTGCTCAGTTGTGTGTGACTCTTTCCAACCCCTGCCATGCTCCTCTGTCCATGGAATAAAATATTTTTATAAAAATGTATTAGGTTTATGAAATTGATAATTTTTGATCATGTGCATTCACAAGTCATTGTTATTTAAAAAATAATCAGAATCATGACTGGCATACCACCAGTGGTTAAGCAATAAAACAAGCCTACAAAACTTTTAACTAAAAAAAAAATGTAAGTCATGGAATTCAACCATAAAATATCATCAGATCCTAGAGCTGGAGAAGTAGATCTGAGATAGACTGCAGAGAACTTTGGATAAATATCACCCTAAATAAAGCTGGGCTTTATCATCATGCTATTTATGACAAATCAGCGCAGGGATTGGAGGAGGGGATAGACATCCAAAACAGTAATTTCAGGAACAATGAAATCATGACATTCAGGATATGTGTACAGGAAAAAAGAGACAGTTTACAAATCAACACAGGCATCCAGGCATAAGCACAAAGATGCATGAAAAGACCAGTAAGAACAAGAATGTGAAGGGGGAAAGACATTAAAAGGTAACATATTTTTGAATGTAAATAATTGAATGTAGGTTAAAGGGATAGTGAAAAGGCAGGGAAGAATAAATAAAGATATCATTTCTATTTTTTTAAATTTTTTTTAGCTAGGAGAACTGTAATCCTATAAAAAGAGATTAATTAGAATCATGTATCAAAGAATTCCAAATCCTGTTACATAAAAATGTTCAAGGGATGCAATGAAATTTAGCTGAAATGATCCAAAAACTTAAAGGTAAAAAATTCAAGGTACCATTGACATTGTAATTTTTTCACTTAAAAATTCAATCCAAGCATGCCTATTTAATTACCATTATTCTATGAAAACCGGTAATGACTAAATACATATCTTGCTTCTATCAAATTGCTTAAATCTCAGCAAACAGATACTTAAATTCTTGGTTCATTGGTGAACAGTGACTGGTAAGTATTTTATTGTCTTTATATTTTTAATTCAGGCATAATTCATGATGAATAAGAACATTAGAATCAACGAACCATAATGTTCAGCATATTTATGATACTTTTTTCTTATTCCTCTTACTTTGTTTCTAGGTGTACAATTCTATCAGAGGAGCTAAAGGAAGATGTAGCCAAGAAAGAGGGAGGGATCTTTTGCTACATCTAGGTCAATTTTTGTCAAATCAAGTCAAATTAGCATCAAAATAACCACAAATATAGAAAGAACAGCCACAAATTACAAAGATAAACAATTAGTCTTATACACTCAAAGTACTGAATGTGAGAGATCAGAAGATTAACTTTCCTCTTGAACAGCCCAGCCCCAGAGCCCTCACAATAGGGCAGATGGGTTCAATATACAGGTTTCAGGGCCAAAAAAGACTAGGATTCTTATTCCATTTCCACTATTCACTGGCCAGGTAACTGGTAGGTTGTACACAGTCTCTGAACCTCATTTCCCTCAATGTAAATGATGATGATAAACTATATCTTAGGGTTACTGTGAAAATTAAATGAGATGATCTGTGAAAAGCAGGTAGTGATGTTCTGTGCTGCTGCTACTGCTGCTAAGTCACTTCAGTCGTGTCCGACTCTGTGTGACCCCGGAGACGGCAGCCCACCAGGTATCCCTGCCCCTGGGATTCTCCAGGCAAGAACACTGGAGTGGGTTGCCATTTCCGTCTCCAATGCATGAAAGTGAAAAGTGAAAGTGAAGTCGCTCAGTCGTGTCTGACTCTTCTCGACCCCATGGACTGCAGCCCACCAGGCCCCTCCGTCCATGGGATTTTCCAGGCAAGAGTACTGGAGTGGGTTGCCATTGCCTTCTCCAGTGATGTTCTGTAGGTCTTCTGTAAAGTGCTTGATAAATGTTAACTTATACTAGTCTTATGACTACCAGTGGTAAATTTTATTCATCATATTGCTTCACAATCCAGATACAAACGAACTGTAGTAGTAGTATTATTACAGTAAATACACACTTTGGAAAATGGAAAGTATACAACAAAGAGATATTTGCAGAGTTTAAAAAGGATATTAAAGGGAAACTGTTCGCATTTGCTATACTTTCATAGACAGCGGACTGAATCTTCACCTTTCAGGCAGTATTTGGGTTTACCAAACTGATTTCTTATTACTCAAGTTGTGGTCACACTTGTAAAAGTACACCACCCAGGGAGTTCCCTGGTGATCCAGTGGCTAAGACTTCATGCCCCCCGATGCAGGGAGCCTGGGTTTGATTCCCTGGACAGGAAATAAGATCCCCCATGCCACAATTAAAGATCCCGCACACAGCAACAGGGATTCTGCACGATGCAACCAAGACCTGGTGCAGCCAAAAAAAAAAAAAAAAACCACAAAATAATATACTCATAAAATTCTAGAAATAAATCTCATTTTTGCCTCCTCTGCAATAAATACACAGCTTGAACCACACTACACATCCTATGTATTCTGACTCCTATTGACGTTTGAAGTTCTTTATCTCGAGCCATAAAATTCTCTCTCATCTTTAAACGATTCCCTATTCCTGCCAGTTTGGTTTTCAATAAACCTGCCAACTCAGTTCTATGGAACGATTTCCAGGTTAGTCTTCTACAATTTCTTTTTAAATTTTTAAAACGTGACTGATTTATCCCAAGACTTTGAGATTTCCATTATCTGGCATTTGATTAAAAAGAAAGCAATATGAAACTTTTGAGATAAATTTCTAACACCTGTCCTAGCCAACCAAATGAGTCATAGGGGAAATAGCTGAGGAAAAGCCTTTTACTTAGCACACTCCAGAAAGTTGTGAATCATATAATATTTTCTTGAATGCTACTAAACCCTCCAAAATATGTATCAAAATTTGACTTTATTCTAAGACCATTCTTTTTTGAATCCAATTGATATTTTATATACATATATATATACACACACATATACAAATATAATTTTTTTCTTAAGGTTGAATTATTTAACCCAAATTCACATTTACTTTTATTCATTTCAGTAAAGTAGGAGTATGGAATATCTTTTCACTAATAATCCTGTTCCCTATTTCTCATAGGTTCTTATTTAGTGTTTCATTTGCGTATTGCCTTGTTGTTGATTCTTTAATGTTCTCTATCTCAAAATCTCCTCTATGACTGAATTAATCTCCATGCTGCTGCTGCTAAGTCACTTCAGTCGTGTCTGACTCTGTGTGACCCCATAGACGGCAGCCCACCAGGCTCCCCCATCCCTGGGATTCTCCAGGCAAGAACACTGGAGTGGGTTGCCATTTCCGTCTCCAATGCATGAAAGTGAAAAGTGAAAGTGAAGTTGCTCGGTCCTGTCTGACTCTCAGCGACCCCATGAACTGCAGCCTACCAGGCTCCTTGGTCCATGGGATTTTCCAGGCAGGAGTACTGGAGTGGGGTGCCATTGCCTTCTCCGATTAATCTCCATAGGTACATATTAAACTATCAGCTACAGAGGAATTTATTTCATTTGACTGCATAAATAAATCACACACACATGTCAAAAACATGTATTATTCTTTTAGTTCAAAATTAAAAATAAAAATTGCAAAGGATGAAATTCTTTTGAACATCTGAGTCAAATTCATCCTGGTACCTGGAGTTAGTTATAAAGCAGGATTTGAGACCTTGTAACCATGACCTCCAGAGGGCAGACCTGGAACATCTAAAGTACCATATTTGAGATCACAGTAATAGAGAACTGGGTACTAAAACAATTCAACACTTGAAACATATTTATTGGACATTCAAAGCTCTAGGCATGAGTTATAAGACAGAATCTGTATGGTCAAGGACTGTAAAAGGAAATTAGAATGTGATATAATATCTGTAATAGCAGAAAAGCATGGGGAAATACATACAGTTGTATTGGTGAATCACGGGAGGCTTCCTAGATGTGGTGACAACTAAGCTGAGTACAAATTACTCAGGCAATGAATTGGAGGAGAATGTTCCAAACCATGATACATAAGCTTGCAGATGAAAATTATGGCAGGAATACCATATAAAGTTTCAAATATTTCCTCATTAGATAGTAATAATACATGATTAATTTAAGAGTAAATTATGTAGCTCATAAAAGAAGCATGAAAGTTTTATAGATTATTGTGCCAAATTTTATTTTATATATTTTTTATGTGTTGCCATATGTTAAAGATAACCTAAAAAATTACACATTAAGATAGAAAAGAAGTGTTTCTATAAAACTATGAACTGCTTTGGGATTAAAAAAAACAAACAAACAAACCTGTGCAAGCATTATAAACAGATTCAAGTTCTAAAATAAATGATCAAAAATTATCACCTAATCAATGACACTATGGAGAATAGCACCAGAATGTATTGCAATAAAATAGTGCTTTGAGATATTTAGAAGATTGTAAATCCCAGAATCTTTCTAACTATACCTTATCCCAGGAAATAGAGTATTGAACATTTTGAATATAAATACATTTTAAAAGATTTATCTGTATCAATTGATTATACCTACAAATCTCTTTACAAAATACCTCTTCTTTATATAATGCTAAATTCTTAAAAAGACTCTAAATTAATGAATCTCAAATTAAGTTTCACCTCCAAGTTATAAAATATGAAATGATGTTCATGTAGTTAATTCCTTTCTAGTTATAGTCAATCTAGCAGCAATATTAATTTCAAATAGCATGGTTCTTATTATAAACATACCTAGAAAAACAATCCAAGTTACCCAAAATTATTAGGGAGATTCAGTATCTCCATACATTATTTTCAAAATTTTGACATGACACTGCCAAAAGATATCAAGTTAAACTAGAAAATTAAAAGAAAAAAATATCTGAAGAGAGTGAAATGAATGGATTTTTAGAGCACTGGGTGGCCCCTGACACGTAGTTTGTGGCTTAGAAACATCAACGTGCCAAGTTTCATATTGTGCTCAGGGTATCCTATTTCTCTGGATTGACTGGCAAAGCAAAAACTATCTTGTGATAGTCTCTAGGCCTGTGTACCTTGTCAGTTTAGAAGAGAAAAGTAGAATTCCATTACAAATTTATGCATTGAAGTAAAGCTGTATTTAATCAATCCTAATCTACTCATTTGTACACATTGGGATTGACACTAAAACTGATGATAAGAAAGCACTGAATCACTGTTTAATGAGCACATATTTCATTATCTAAAATAATAATTCAACTTGAAATAAACGGTTTCAAATTTGCTGACATATGGTTATCCTACTGCAACTGCTAATACTAATAATGTTAATGGTAATAAGCAGTAAGCAACTAATATTTACTGATTATTCTTAATATACTAGACCCTGTTTGATTATACTGCTGCTACTGCTAAGTCACTTCAGTCGTGTCCGACTCTGTGCGACCCCAGAGACGGCAGCCCACCAGGCACCCCTGCCCCTGGGATTCTCCAGGCAAGAACACTGGAATGGGTTGCCATTTCCTTCTCCAATGCATGAAAGGGAAAAGTGAAAGTGAAGTCTCCCAGCTCTATCCGACCCTCAGCGACCCCATGGACTGCAGCCTACCAGGCTCCTCTGTCCACAGATTCTGTCCACAGGATTCTCCAGGCAAGAGTACTGGAGTGGGGTGCCACTGCCCTCTCCGTTTGATTGTACTATTTGTATTAAATAATTCAATCCTTAAAGACTTGATATGAAGAGGTTAATAAAATGTGGTTGAACCGGCAATAAATCTATTAAATTACTTTTACTGGATTCAGATCCTTTTTTCTGATTGCAGAATAAAAAATAATCTTTTAAAATTCAATCAGAAACACATTACTATATATTATCCTATCTTAAAACTACCCAAAACATCAAAATAATATTAATTTATGTGTTCTTTAATGTTTACCTTATTGTTCACTACAATATTATAAAATGACTGTATACTCTCAATTCTTATGGTAAACAACATTCTTAAAATTCATAACTGAATATAATTGCATATCAAAGAAATACTCCAATATCAATTTTAGTCTTGTTTTTAATCAATAGAGAGATTAATCTCCTGCATTAGAAAAAACATTTAGTTCTAATCATCCTATATTTCTTGTTTCTAGAAATATTTCCCCAATTTGTTAATTAATACATTATTGGGAATGCAGAGAAATCTTGTTAAAATTAATATTTTTCATAGTCATAATTTATACTTACCTAATCTCTAAGCACTACCCAATTGTAAACAAATCAATTTCATATTTACATCTGTGATAATTTGAAGTCACCCAGATAAAGATATCAATAAAGGACATAGTTGCTAAAAATAGCCCCTTGACCAATTTTGTAGTTATCTGATATTAAGAATAATTAGACAACACTCCCAAGTTTTCTTTTTAATTTAAATGTTATTATTAAACTAAGCCCAAAGCTTTTCTTAATCAAGAAAAATGCCATTATTTCAAAAAACACAAATTATTCCACAGAACAGTCATAACCAGGACTACTAGCAAAGGGCCTTATATACACTGGAAAGTCAGAAAATATTTGATTAATGAATAGATAGATGAATAAATAAATATATAACAAACATAAACATTCATCTCTTATCTTTGAAAACTTCTCAAGTTAATATTTTCATGTTTGCAAGATATTTGAGTTATCTTATTGAATTGCATTTTTACAATTGCATAAATGAAAACAGTAGTGCATTTAATTGCATTTATTTATTCTTTAATTAGCATTGCTTTGTTCTGCCAGTTCCTGGAAAGTCTTTGAAAAGTTACAAAAAGGAAACTGTGATACATGAAAAGTTATGCTAACAGGAGCACCTTGAGTTGACTGTCATTTATTTTGGTTTCCCCCATTACATAGGCAAGATTTATTTTTTCACTGAAGCGATATTCATTGGTCAAGTGTGTTCTTATTTCCACTAGAGTAGGCTCTGAGGTTATGAAAATGGATAAAATGTTTTTCATCTTTTGAGGAGCTCACAGTAGGTGTTTAATTCAGGTTTGTTGAATGACTAAATACATGAATATGAAAATTTAGAAAGCCCTACACATGCTATCATTGTAGTTACAAAGACAAAAGTGAAAAGGCAGTGGCTTCATTAATTTTAACAATTCACAACGCTGTACTCTATTCATGATTAACAGGCTCATAGATTCTGCTGGCTAAATTGGATTGATATCATAGGAGTATATTTAGTGCCATCTATAATATTAGCACTCTCATAAGGGGTGAACATTACTTTAAAGTTGTCAAGAGTGTGAATCATTTCCCAAGAGAAATTTAGGAAACTGACAGCTTTCAAAGATCTGTTATTGATCCCCAGAATGCATCTATTCAGTCAATCAATCACAATCACGTAAATCAGCAGCTGGTCCCACTCTCTTAGGGAATAAGATCCATGCTTGACATGGCATTTGTCTTATCCCTTGGGGATCCAGCTCACATGAGTAGGTCTATATTGACCATGGTTCTCTTGAGAGATTTGTTTGCCAGTATCTATGAAACAAAAACTTAAAAGTTTTCCTGAGTAGAAATTGTAGTTACAGGCTTGTCAAAATAATAACAATACACACACAAACACACACACACACATACACACATACACACACACACACACACACACACACACACACACATATAAATTCATTGTAGCTATTGTGCTGTGGTGAGTGTGGCTTCCCCAAAGAGTATGTCTGCCCAGGACCTGTGAATATGACTTAAGTTGGAAAGGTTTGCAGATGTGATTAAATTAAGGATGTCAAGATGAGGTCATCCTGGATAACCCAGGTAGGTCCTAAATCCAAAGACAAGTATCTCACTAAAGAGAAAATCAGAGAAGTATTTGAAACACATAGAGGAAAGAGTCATGCAAAGGAAGAGGCAGAGATTGGAATTATGCAGCTATAAGCCAGGGAACACATGGGGTACTGGATGCTGGAATTCTCTCACAAGAAAGGATTTTCCTCTAGAGGCTGTGACACCTCAATTTGGTCCTGAGGCCTCCAGAACTATGACGGAACATCTTTTGTTTTTAAGCCACCAAGTTGTGACTCTTTGTTTTAACAGCCATGGGAAACTAATGGAGCTGCCAAATTAAAACCGTTTTCAAAACAATCTATTTTCATTGACATAAGAGAGTTGAAAGTTGTTAGAGTATCACTTAAATGAAATTACTGGGTTGTGTTTAGGGTTAGAATTAAACCTGAAGATACAGCAATAAGCTGTACTCATCAGATCAGATCAGAGCAGATCAGTTGCTCAGTCGTGTCCAACTCTTTGCAACCCCATGAATCACAGCACGCCAGGCCTCCCTGTCCATCACCAACTCCCGGAGTTCACTCAGACTCACGTCCATCGAGTCAGTGATGCCATTCAGCCATCTCATCCTCTGTCGTCCCCTTCTCCTGCCCCCAATCCCTCCCAGCATCAGAGTCTTTTCCAATGAGTCAACTCTTTGCATGAGGTGGCCAAAGTAACTGGAGTTTCAGCTTTAGCATCATTCCTTCCAAAGAAATCCCAGGGCTGATCTCCTTCAGAATGGACTGGTTGGATCTCCTTGCAGTCCAAGGGACTCTCAAGAGTCTTCTCCAACACCACAGTTCAAAAGCATCAATTCTTCAGCACTCAGCCTTCTTCACAGTCCAACTCTCACATCCATACATGACCACAAGAAAAACCACAGCCTTGACTAGACGAATCTTTGTTGGCAAAGTAATGTCTCTGCTTTTGAATATGCTATCTAGAATGGTCATAACTTTCCTTCCAAGGAGTAAGCATCTTTTAATTTCATGGCTGCAGTCACCATCTGTAGTGATTTTGGAGCCCAGAAAAATAAATTCTGACACTGTTTCCACTGTTTCCCCATCTATTTCCCATGAAGTGGTGGGACCGGATGCCATGATCTTCGTTTTCTGAATGATGAGCTTTAAGCCAACTTTTTCATCCTTTCCAATTTAGCTCCTGCCTTTATTTTCTGTACCAGTGAGTGGTTTTATCATGTCAATAAGAGCCTGAAGCTGAAATCTGGGAGTTTTACTGAGATGATTCCTTATCTTCATTTTTTTTTGACATTCTGTGCCTCCTAAATACTTTTGAAATCCTTATCCTTCATTTACCTCTACTCCTACTAGACTTCTTTAGACATCTAACATCTTTTATGTCTGTTGAATATCTACCCTCTTCCTCTGGCCATGTTCACATTGTATTTCTTTGTCTCTCAGACATCAAAAAAAAAAAAAAATTCCATTGTTTCTTTTTCAAAATCCTTACTAAATTTTCCTTGCCTACATGGTAAATTTTACCTGCCTTGTATCTTCAAGGTGTAGTCCTTGTATAATCTCTCTGGACTGTTTTTTGACCAAGCCAGCACAGAATTAGACTGGACAGACTTACATACCTCACCATAGGCTCATGGAGCATTCTGAGACTTCTCTATTACAGTGTTTATCACATAACACTTATAACACTCTGCCTACCCTACTAGACTATGTCTCCATTGAGGACAGGGATTATATATTATTTACCTTTTAATTCTCAGAAATTAGTCTAAATAGTAGCCGACTTTAATCTAACTAGGATCCCATTCTGAGAATACTGAGTAGGTATGTCCATTTGCAGGAAAAGAAAAACATTACTATTAATTATTATCATTGTAACTATCCAGGACAATAATATATATCTTTGAGAATGGCTAAGGGATAATTAGTCAGGGCCCAGGCATATAGAACTGGAAAAGAGTTTGAGGAATGAAATAGAAAGATGTATCACAAGCCACTCTAAAATTCAGGCTTGGACAAGCACACTGGTTGTAATTTTAGAGTCTGGGTAAGTGTGCAGCGGGTTGAATAGTGTCCCCCAAAATGTATGCCCACAGGAGCCTGTGACATTTTGTAATAGAATTTTTGCAGATCCACATGTGATAAAGTTAAAACGAGGTCATGCTGGATTAGAATGGGCTCTCGTTTCAGTATGGCTGTCATCTTTATAAGAAGATGGAAAATCGGACACAGAGACACAGCCACACAGAGAAGACCATGTAAAGATGAATGCAGCTATCAGAGTGATGCCTGTCAGCCAAGGAATGCCAAGAATCCCACAACACCAGATGCAGAAGAAGCAAGGAGGGATTCTTTCTTAGAGCCTTTGAAAGGGCTATGACCTGCCAACACCTTGATTTCATACTTTCGGCCTCCAGAGTCATGAGAAAATAAATGTATATTGTTTTAAGCCACTCAGTTTGTGGTACTTTGTTGCAGTTGCCCTGGGGAATGAATACAATAACGAAACAAAGTACTGAGCATGGACAAGAGTATTTTCCATATTTATGTTTAAAAAGCAATTTGTACCTAGTGCCAATGAATTTTGGAATTTCCACCTTTAGGAACACTGTAGAAAAATCTTTTGACTCAGACTCAAAACTGTCTCTGGGAATGTTGGCCAAAATAGCAGGTGTGATATGCCACTTGTAAGTGGCTTTAAGAACAGCCAACACTAACAAGGAAAGGTCAGAGGGGAAGATTATAGAATACTGTTAACATATATAGCCTGTGTGACACATCTCTGGGGTCTTTCCAAAATAAGTAGACAAGATTTTTGAGGAGAGCTGTATGTCCTAATTAAGCAAATCACAGTAAGAACCTAGAGTTCATCTTTGGAAATAGCATTATATAATATTCTTAGTCTAGTAAAAATATGGTTTGGTACATTGCTGATATTAAATAAACATTTGTTGAATTATTGGTTTCATCATTCACAGGATTAAAGATAACAAGAAATAGATGCCAATGCAAAAGGAAGAAACTATTTTTTTAAGAAAAAACCTCTCATTTTATATGAATGCTATTGATTAATCAGTTAGTATTTGGGGGGAATCTACTGCATAATACATGTATGGAGGAAAGGGAAGAAATTATGGAATACAAAAAGAAAGCATTTATGCTCTTTTGTCAGATGGTTCAATGTCTAATTGTTGAGAGAGACATAAAAGCAACAATGCAAATCATATTTGATAAGAGGTATATACTAAATCGGAGAAGGCAATGGCACCCCACTCTAGGACTCCTGCCTGGAAAATCCAATGGATGGAGGAGCCTGGAGATTAAAGAGTCAGCTTGTAACTACTGAGGAAAACTCAGAGGTGATATGTGAATTGCTTTCTGAAAATTTAATGTACAGTTTTCCATGACAATAGAATTAAAGAATTTGCTATGACTTAGAAATGTGAGAAACCATGGCACAGTACATTATTTTGGTAGTATTAAGGCTTAGGGCTCATGAAAGAAAGAGCCAGAATGTAAAATATATATGGCATCATTGGATTTCTGATTTATTGAGTCATCTCAATAGAGATATGTGTGAGAGCTTGGACTGAAGGTAGGGAAAATTTTAAAATATTTCATTTTATCAAGGCAAAAATGTTAAAGATTTTAGGTAATGTTATTTGCCGAAGAATTGATGCTTTTGAACTGTGGTGTTAGAGAAGACTCTTGAGAGACCCTTGGACAGCAAAGAGATCAAACCAGTCCATCCTAAAGGAAATTAGTCCTAAATATTCATTGGAAGGACTGATGCTGAAGCTGAAACTCCAATACTTTGGCCACCTGAAGCAAAAAGAGCTGTCTCATTGGAAAAGACCCTGATGCTGGCAAAGATTGAAGGCAGGAGGATAAGGGGATGACACAGGAAGATATGGTTGGATGGCATCACTGACTCAATGGACATGAGTATGAGCAAGCTCCGGGAGTTGGTGATGGACAGGTAAGCCATGCAGTCCATGGAGTCGCAAAGAGTTGGACATGACTGAATGACTAAACTGAACTGAATGACTAAACTGAACTGAACTGATGATATTTGCATGTGTACACAGAGAAGGCAATGGCACCCTACTCCAGTCCTCTTGCCTGGAAAATCCCCTGGGCGGAGGAGCCTGGTAGGCTGCAGTCCATGGGGTCACTAAGAGTCAGACACGACTGAGCGACTTCACTTTCACTTTTCACTTTCACGCATTGGAGAAGGAAATGACAACCCACTCCAGTGTTCTTGCCTGGAGAATCCCAGGGACGGGGGAGCCTGGTGGGCTGCCGTCTATGGGGTCGCACAGAGTCGGACTGAAGCGACTTAGCAGCAGCACACACAGTGATTAGCCATAGATACAGATGATACAGATTTATGTATAGATACTTTGGGGGAATATTTTGTGTCAGTTTTAGCCTATTGACAGTTGTATTGTATGCTGGGAATGCTTGAAGGATTCACCTGGGCCTCTACTGCACATGATGGGCCTGCCCCTACAGTTATTTATTGGATCTGAGTCAACCCTGTGGGTGGACCAGCCCTTCTAGTTCTTATTATAGTTGCAAGACATACCTCAGGAGTAACCATCAGGGAACCTTGAAAAAACATGGTTTATTATTCACAGGTCAAGGAGGAATGGCAGGCTCAATGGCTGCAGGTCACAGGTAAAGAGAAAGTGTAGACCTGTAGCTATGTCTTTGTTGGAGTTAATGGTGGGATACTTAGGACTTAAAGTTCACTCTTTACAGTAAATTTAAAATATAACAGCAGGAATTTAGGTGTGGAAATGGAAAAGTGAGGTCACTTAAAATGTCAGTTTTGCTGGGCAAGATTGAAGGTAGGAGGAGAAGGGGACGACAGAGGATGAGATGGTTGGATGGCATCACTGATTCGATGCACATGAGTTTGAGCAAGCTCGGAGAGTTGGTGATGGACAGGGAAGTCTGGTGTGCTGCAGTCCACTGGACTGCAGAGTCAGATACGACTGAGCAACTGAACTGAACTGATTTGCCTCTTATTCATAATTGAAATATTTTCATCATTCTAAATTTCCCTGTGACAAAAAATTATATGTATTAATGGATCTATTGGAGTAGGCAATGGCACCCCACTCCAGTCCTCTTGCCTGGAAAATCCCATGGACGGAGGAGCCTGGTAGGCTGAAGTCCATGGGGTCGAGAAGAGTCTGGTGCAACTGAGCGACTTCACTTTCACTTTTCACTTTCATGTATTGGAAAAGGAAATGGCAACCCACTCCAGTGTTCTTGCCTGGAGAATCCCAGGGACAGAGGAGCCTGGTGGGCTGCCGTCTATGGGGTCGCAGAGAGTCAGACACGACTGAAGCAACCTAGCAGCAGCAGCAGCAGCAGCAGCAATGGATCTATAATCCTTTTCTCACCTACTGTCCCTTTTAAATTCTAAGTGAAAACACGAGACAGGTTTAGTTTAAAATTATGGGTATGAGAACTAATACATTATGTCTCTGATAAAGAACCTCTCTAATAAAAATGAATAGAAAATCTGGACAAGTTACTTTATCCATGTTTGCATCTCTCAAAACAGTATAAACCTCATTTAAAACTAAGGTTGGCAGCTGTATACAACAAATAATTGAGGATGTGGCCTAGATCTAGGACTGAAGATGAAGAAAATGGATCAGGCAATAACAAGAAAAAAGTCTGAGCCTGAGAATAAGAACTACTGAATCTAAAGATGCTGACATATTTCTCTCCAAGAAGATGAGTTGGTCTCTAAGTAGTTTTAGCCAGTAGAAAAGAACAGTCATTGGGAATAATCTGAATATTCAAAAATTGGAAGAATAGGGGAGGCGTCACGCAGGAGGCATTATTTCATCTGCATCTTCAGCCGGCTCATTATTTCATTTGAGTCTTCATTCCTAGATGTAGGCCGACTGGGACTTCAGTAGGCTCATTATTCCCTATACATAGAAATCTAAAAGGACAAAAGAACTTAACTAACATTGGGTCATCAACCACATAATTCAATCTAGAGAAATGAGTCTCCCAACAAATACACTGCTGAATTTTTTTACTGAGAATTCACTAGGAAACTAAAATATATAT
>NW_011495032.1:34129221-34161821 GCF_000754665.1 Bison bison bison
ATATATTCAATCCTCATCCTTATTTAAGGGCAAATACTATAATAGAATTCATGGCTTTAATTCTGAAGCTTTTTTACCCCACTCAATCAAGGCAAGTATAGATATGTTTCATTTTAAAGAATATATTTCTTATGTATTATATATTTTTAAATAGTAAATGTGATTTTGTTTTCATAAGCGAGGAAATATCAAGACGAACGGAAATAAATCTTTTCAGAAGCAAATGTACTCAATAATAGCAAAGGGCACTTAGAAACTGAATAAGTAAACTTGCTTTTATATAAAACATTATTATTTTTGAAGTTTTCACCAGTGTAAAAGCTTCTTTGTGAAACTAGGTTTTCATTATTTCCCACAAGCAAACTATAATGCCAAGGAAATATTTAAAACCATCAAAATGGTTCCTTACAGCAAAACACTGAATATGTACCCAGCCAGTCCTGGTACATGGATTTTAACAAGCTTGGGTTTTCATGTAACACATCATAAAACTACTATTATAGTGGCACCCACTAGTGCTGTTCAAGTTTTAAGTATAAATCCATTGAAGAGACTATTCTTACCTTCCTGGAACACAGTTCAAAAACAACTTCCTTTAAATCAAATAATTCATGTATATACCTATCTTTAAATAGACATAGCCCAGTAAAAATGACTTAAAGTGAATCTGGATAATTAAATCTATATTATTCAGGATGCAATGCAGAGATCTGCACATAGAGGTCACAAAAAAAGTATAAGAGAACGTATATTTTAAGTTCTTGTAAACACAGGGTCAATGAAAATATTTAGATAGATGTTCTGTTTAGAGTATAATTACATTGATTAAATCCGGTCGCTGTTTTCTGAAAAGTATTTGGTCTCACTGAATTAGATAGAAGCTTTGAACTAGAAGTCTTTCTCCACGCCTTACTCCTGTTCTCTCACCCTCAAAAATCTGACATGTATGAATATTAATGGTGTGTGCAGTTTGGAACAATTCAAAGGTGACAGAAATTACCTGAGGAAATGTAACACTCCAAATTTCTTTGTAATTATCTTTGTCTATCTTCCCTACATAATTTGAAGCTCCCTGAATATCTCTCAATGCAAAAACTCAAATGAGGGTAGTGCCCGTAACACTCAGTCTTAAACTCGCTCCAGCTTTCTTCCTATCTCAACTCCCATGCCTAACATTTCCAAAAGGACAGTGATTCCTCTCCTCTTAAGATAACCTTTCAAGTGCCATTACTTAAGGCTCTTTGACCTAAGTTTCCCTGGTCTTGAATAGTTCTGGAGTGAACAGTCACTGGCTTGTGAGATAATCCTTCTGAATTCCACACATCTAATGACAACACAACCCATTTTTAAGCACTCTACTGCCTCTTAATATTTTTTTAAACCAAAATAGAGCATTTTCTAAATAAAGATGAATACTTATATTTAGATTTGTAAGACTTAGAAACTCTGAATTAGTTTTTCAACTAATAAGTATGTAAGTGAATAAGTAAATAAATAAAGTAGTAAGGAAATAAAAAGTAAATAAATGCATCACTATCAGACACACTGGCTGCTAAGAATGATATACTAGAGAAAATACAATGTAAATGTTTGTGGTTGCTAAACAGTTCTTTTAACAATGACCGAGATTTTTTAGCTTTTTTTTTTTTTTTCAATTTGTATGACCCCCTACTTGGTTTTCATCAGGTTCACATCAGGGGAACCCTCAGATAATCAGATAGAAACAAGTCTAGCATAGGAAAAGCTCAATAACTAGTAGGAAGCAGACCCAAATCCATAACAACCAATGAAAAGCTGGCTCAAATCAAAGTAAATAAACTATCAAAATTTTAATAGAATAAAATAGAAAGAAATGGGAAACAATTAGACATAATCACTGCTAATTACAGAGAAATAAGTTCACATGAAAGATTCCCGAGATTCGATTATTCTGTGACATATTTACAAGCAATGCTTCTGTTTGTTAGATTGATGAAGAGTAATCTAATGGCATATTTCGCCAGTTTAAAAAAAATCTAATATCAAATACAAGCTAATGAAATTTAACTTTGGTTCTCTAAATCAGATTTAATATATTTTTAATACAACAGGTTTTTGTCTGATTCCAACATTGGAGATAGGGTAGGAGAGCCTGTCTTTCATACGTATGATGAAAGACTCCTAGAAAAACAAGCATTTGACTTATTTCTCATAGGCAGTATGTTTAATTGTATTTTATTCCACAGTAGTTCTGATTTTTTTTTTTCATTCTAGCATCTTTGGTGGCCAGTAGAAGGATAGCAGTTATACTTTGTGTGTGGCTCAAAGAAGCTCATGCAAAATAGGTAGTTTTATGTTTTATAAATAATATTTTATGCCTTTTCCATTTTGTCCCATACTGTTTATTTTTAAGGACAGAAATAATATATTCCCAAGAAGTTATTTAGAAATTAATTACAATCCAAGAAAACACATTTTGTTACCTGTATAGTACCTGTAAGACCACACAAGTTATGTTCCTTATATAATATTGAAAGACTGCCTTAAAACATGTGTGTGTTCTTTATTTTTTCCAAAATGAAACAAATTTCAAATACAATGGGTATTTAATAATTTCAGGGACTGTGTGTGTGTGTGCTCAGTTGCATCCAACTTTTTGCGAATCCATGGACTGCAGCCCACCAGGCTCCTCTGTCCCTGGAATTTTCTGGGCAAGAATATTGGAGTGGGTTGCTGTGTCCTACCACAGGGCATCTTCCTGACCCAGGGATTAAACCTGCAGCTCCTGCATCTCCTGCATTGGTAGGTGGATTATTTACCACTGAGCAACCTGGGAAGCATAGGGACTTTAGTAACATTCAAAAAAGTTAAGAGGATGATCATTCTTCATTGATGTTTCCATGAATCTCAAACTTTATAATAGGGATATGAATGACCAATCTGAGCCAGTGCTCCATATCTTTTATAGTAATCTATAAAACATGCTCAAAGGTAGGCATTAAGCCTATTTGATAAATGATAAAAGGCTTAGAGAAGTTAAATACCTTATTTAGAGATACTTTGCAAAGTAAGATCCATTTTCTTTCAGTTCTAAATACAAAGGTCATGCTGTTTCCAGCAAACAATGTTACCACATATGTAAATTAATATTTACCCTGTATCTATTGTGTTTGAGGTATTTTCAAGGACACCTTCATGAAGTTTTAAACATCAGCCAAGACTTATAGCACCTGGAAGTGATTACTACACATTAAATGATAATTCTCAAATAACAATCTGCATGATGGTGCCTCCACTCTGGCCCACAATGACTCTATCTCAAAAGAATTTGTCCAAGTACAAATATTTCCCCTAGAGTTTTAGTAATAAATATTACTGGTCTCTAATGAATATTAGAGACTTCTATTTTTGACATCTCATTCAAACTGAGGAAGAGGATCTTTCACTGTAGGAAAAGGTTATTGGCATTCTTCTGCACAGTTCATTAAAGAAGACAATAATATAGAAGACTAACATTGTTTTTAGCTTGAATCCAGAATCTTGAATGGAAATAGGATTTATGGTTAAAAGAAACAAGGCTAATCTACAACTGACTGTAAAGGATTTGCCACCAATCCAGGGAAAACAAGTAATATGAGAGATGTTTCATTAAATACTTAAGTAATATTGTGACCAAAGACCAAAAGTCTCTAGTCCAAAACATGGGAGTATAAGTATTTATCCTATTCCCACTGAGGATCTTCTAGATTGCTCCATTTCCCAATATTCTTTGGCTTTGAGATAACTTAATGACATCCTTGGAAGAAAAGTTATGACAAACCTAGAGAACATATTAAAAAGCAGAGACATCATTTTGCTGACAAAGTTCAGAGAGTCAAACTTATGGTTTTTCCAGTAGTCAGGTATGGATGTGAGAGCTGGACCATAAAAAAGGTTGAGTGCAAAAGAACTGATACTGTCAAATTGTGGTGCTGGAGAAGACTCTTGATCATCTCTTGGACAGCGAGGAGATCAAACCAGTCAATCCTAAAGAAATCAACCCTGAATATTCATTCAAAGGACTGATGCTGAAGCTGAAGCTCCAATACTTGGGCCACCTGATGGGAAGAGCTGACTCACTGGGAAAAAACCCTGACGACGGGCAAGAATTAAGGCAGGAGGAGAGGGGGTGACAGTCGTTGAGATGGTTGGATGGCATCACCGATTCAATGGACATGAGTTTAAGCAAACTCTGAAAGATAGTGAAGGCTAGGGGAGCCTGGTGTGCTGCAGTCCATGGGGTGGCAAAGAGTCAGACACGACTTAGTGGCTGAACAAGAACAATGACATCAAAACACTAGGTTGCTCACCAAATTTGACCTAAGGATTATACACTGAAAAAAATGTTCTATCTTATTAATAACAACCTAGTATATGAAGTCTGTAAGGTATATGTTAGGGACCTAGGCCTTAAAGTTTAGTTCACTGATTGCTAATTTTTATTTGATCTATAGAGGTCTTTGAAAAGCTATTGAAAGCTATACATACACATATATACTAGATATAGAGAGATTCATGTGACTGGTGAAATTTTTATGTAGTTTCAGTGGGCTCATGAACATCTTGAGCATGACTAGAGATATTAATTCCAAACCTTCTGTGTCCATACTCTTCAGTTCTATTTTTACCTCTCTTACTGAGTATAAGATGCCATGGAGTCAGAGATAAATCTCTTATCCATAAGTTATAAACTAGACATAGAACCCACATTTAATGCTAAGCATACCACCAACCAATGCAAAAAGGTAACAATCACATGTATAATTCATAAGGTAAATTTATAAAGTACCATCTCTTTGTCCAGGAAAACATAATTTTTGAAAGTAGAAAGGTGATTCATGTGTCCCATGAAGAAAAGTCTATGCCATCTAATAAGTGACTGTCATCCTCCACAGTACCCTTATTGTATAAGATTATCCACAGAACATTAGATGAATGTTTGTTGCTAGAAGTGGTTTTGCTTTTCTTAATACAAAGGAGTTCTACTTGTTCTAGGAGTAATTATTTCTTCAAATTTCAGTAGAAGTTTGAACTAGTCAATAATCCTACATTTATTCTGCCTTTTTCCTCTAAGAAAGAGATGAACTTCAATATACTGAGACTATCTTACAACTTATGGAGTACAGGTTTATAAATATGTTCTCATTAATTGAGAGAGTGACTCCTGGGAATTACCAGCTTCCTTACTTGTTTGAATTTCCTGATTCAGCAATTTTTAACTCATTTTATGAGGAAAAATGTCCCTATAAAATTTTTCTATTGTTTAAGATTTTCAACATAGTTTTCATAATTAAACAAGATTAATTTATATATCTCTATGTGTATACCCATACTCTTCAAATTAGTAACATTCATGCAAATCAAACACAGAAGATTTTATCAAATGGTTCCTCTATCAGCATCCCCCAAAGCCTCAAAGTTTTATAATTCAAATAGCTTCTTATAGTTCAAGTAACTAAAATTAACAGCAATATTTTTAAATGACATCAATTTCTTTTGACACAACTTCCTACCTAAATCATTTTTGCTGATGTCTCCTACTTGTTATTTATTTAGATTCATTCAACATTCACTTGGTGTCACAGAAACAAAGTCTTTCAATTTACCATTTTGGTGCCATTTTATTGTCTGATCAAAAATTATTCTATGGCATGACTGAAATTCAGATATTTGTTTCAATTCAATTTTTATACTATTAGATCTACTGAACTCCTGAAATCATAATGTATTTATAAGTACCTGGGATCACAAAGATTCAACATATATTTATTCCAAATCTATGAATCTAGTTTTAATATCAGTTCAGTTCAGTCATTCAGTTGTGTCTGACTCTTTGCAACCCCATGAACCACAGCATGCCAGGCCTCCCTGTCCATCACCAACTCCCAGAGTTCACCCAAACCCATGTCCATTGAGTTGGTGATGCCATCCAACCATCTCATCCTCTGTCGTCCCCTTTTCCTCCTACCCTCAATCTTTCCCAGCATCAAGATCTTTTCAAGTGAGTCAGTTCTTTGCATCAGGTGGCCAAGTATTGGACTTTCAGTTTCAGCATCAGTCCTTCCAATGAACACCCAGGACTGATCTCCTTTAGGAAGGACTGGTTGGATCTCCTTGCAGTCCAAGGGACTCTCAAGAGTCTTCTCCAACACCACGGTTCAAAAGCATCAATTCTTCGGTGCTCAGCTTTCTTTAAGTCCAGCTCTCACATCCATACACGACTACTGGAAAAACAATAGCCTTGACTAGATGGACCTTTGTTGGCAAAGTAATGTCTCTGCTTTTTAACATGCTGTCTAGGTTGGTCATAACTTTCCTTCCAAGGAGTAAGCGTCTTTAAATTTCATGGCTGCAGTCACCATCTACAGTGGATTTGGAGCACAAAAAAATAAAGTAAGCCACTGTTTCCTCATCTATTTGCCATCAAGTGATTGGATGGGACCAGATGCCATGATCTTAGTTTTCTAAATGTTGAGCTTTAAGCCAATTTTTTCACTCTCCTCTTTCACTTTCATCAAGAGGCTCTTTAGTTCTTCGCTTTCTGCCATAATAAGGGTGTGGTCATCTGCATATCTGAGGTTATTGATATTTCTCCCAGCGATCTTGATTCCAGCTTGTGCTTCTTCCAGCCCAGCGTTTCTCATGATGTACTCTGCATAGAAGTTAAATAAGCAAGGTGACAATATATAGCGTTGACATACTCATTTCCCTATTTGGAAGCAGTTTGTTGTTCCATGTCCAGTTTTAACTGTTGCTTCCTGACTTGCATACAGGTTCTCATGAGGCAGGTCAGGTGGTCTGGTATTCCCATCTCTTTCAGAGTTTTCCACAGCTTATTGTGATCCATGAGGTCAAAGGCCTTGGCATAATCAATAAAGCAGAAATAGATGCTTTTCTGGAACTCTCTTGCTTTTTCCATGATCCAGCGAATGTTGGCAATTTGATCTCTGGTTCCTCTGCCTTTTCTAAAACCAGCTTGAACATCTTGAAGTTCATGGTTCACACACCTAGTGTTGAAGCCTGGCTTGGAGAATTTTGAGCATTACTTTACTAGCGTGTGAGATGAGTGCAATTGTGCAGTAGTTTGAGCATTCTTTGGCATTGCCTTTCTCTGGGATTAGAATGAAAACTGACCTTTTCCAGTCTTGTGGCCACTGCTGAGTTTTCCAAATTTGCTGGCATATTGAGTGCAACACTTGCACAGCATCATATTTTAGGATCTGAAATCGTTCAAATGGAATTCCACCCCCTCCACTAGCTTTGTTTGTAGTGATGCTTCCTAAGGCCCACTTGACTTCACATTCCAGGATGTCTGGCTCTAGGTGAATGATCACATCATCGTGATTATCTGGGTTGTGAAGATCTTTTTTGTATAGTTCTGTGTATTCTTGCCACCTCTTCTTAATATCTTCTACTTCTGTTAGGTCCATACCATTTCTGTCTTTTATTGAGCCCATCTTTGCATGAAATGTTCTCTTGGTATCTTTAATTTTCTTGAAGAGATCTCTCTTTCCCATTCTATTGTTTTCGTCTATTTCTTTGCATTGATCGCTGAGGAAGACTTTCTTATCTCTCCTTGTTATTCTTTGGAACTCTGCATTCAGATGCTTATATTGTTCCTTTTCTCCTTTGCTTTTCGCTTCTCTTCTTTACACAGCTATTTGTAAGGCCTCCTCAGACAGCCATTTTGCCTTTTATGGTGACCTTTTAGTATATGGTCACCATAATTATATGAGGCTTTGCAGGTGACGCTAGAGGCAAAGAACCCACCACCTGTGACTTATGTTGCATGCATAATTATATATTTTCTCAAATTTTTTATTAATATAGTCAATCTCTCATTCCTGAGAAGTGATTTCTTTTCCAGTCTCACTTTTTAAAAATAGTCTTACCCTAGAAAAAAAAATAAAAAATAAAAAAATAAAAATAGTCTTACCCTAGAAATACTTTGAAAAAATCACTATACCTTTGTGGTTCCTACTTAATAGTGAATTGACCTAACTGAGTCTACTTACAGTAGTAATAAACTTTTTATTTATCCTGTAAAGAGGAAGAAATGTTGTAATTAGTGGAAACTTTACATTGATATCATCAGTAAATTTTTGCATGTGTTCATTTTATGCATATATTTAATTGCTGCTAAGTCGCTTCAGTTGTGTCAAACTCTGAGACCCCATAGACGGCAACCCACCAGGCTCCTCTGTCCCTGGGATTCTCCAGGCAAGGATACTGGAGTGGGTTGCCATTTCCTTCTCCAATGTATGCATGCATGCTAAGTCGCTTCAGTCACGTCCAACTCTGTGTGACCCTATGAACAGCAGCCCACCAGGCTCCTCTGTCCACAGGATTCTCTAGGCAAGAATACTGGAGTGGTTTGCAATTTCCTTCTCCAATGTATTTAATTAGCAAAAAGATAACAAAGGATTAATTTCATTGATTTTTATCATCTGAGTATTTTACTGACTTGACTATTACATTTTTAATGAACTCTTCTTATAAAGCCTCCATTAAACTGATCTTTTTCAGACTGCTTTCTGTATTTGAGCCATTCCCACTTATCATTTGAAGTTTATTGGCTAGTGTACTTTTTGGACATAAATATTTTGAAATATTGTTTCACAGGTATGTGTATAATTACTTGAATGATATCTAGGCCTTAATAGATACTTTCAATGGCATTCAAACTGGCAATATCTGAGGTAAGATCAAATGTGTATTTTGTTTGTTTTGTATTGTCTTATCTGAAAATTCATTATGTGACTAAAATGGCTGCCTAAGAAATAATTCATTTCTCCAGATTAATAACACATCCATTTGAAAGCCAAATTCTGCCTGTATTAACAATTCTCATGTTAGTGTAAACTTATATAGTTAGACAAGAGTTGTTAATAATCACTTGGTATGGATATCAGTGAGGCCAACTTGATGGAGGAGTTAACAATGCAGAGATGTAGAAGCCTGAGTCCTTTTAAATTTTACATGTTATTTTAATACTTACTCATTTATTATTTGTTTTCATTCACACATAATTTTGTTGTTGTTATTCAGTTTTTCGCTTAGTCATGTCTGACTCTTTGTGACTCCCATGGACACATAACTTAAAGCTTATCACCTTTCACACACACACACAAAAAAAGAATCTCTCTCATGGAATATGTATCTAGGTAAAATAGAGAAAAGTGTACAATTATGGAAAGACTGTTTACTCTGGAGATTTCTAGCCTGGATATGGGTCACCATACAACTCAAGCTTTTATGCTCACTTGATGAATTATATTCATATTTCAGCTTAAGGTCTAAATCTCAAAAGAAATTATACTACTTGTTTTATCCATTTTATCTACGTTGAAATTTAATCACTACTGCCTTTTCCAGTTCTGAAATTCTGTGATTCATCGTCTTTTTGGATGGGTTATTTTTTTCTTCTCTTTCTTACATACACATGTATGAGACAATATTTCCAGACATTTAATCTCTTAAAAGGGCACTAACCAAGAACCTTTAAATGACAGATGGGAATGATTAATACAGAAAACAGTCTGTTAGAGAACAGTTTAATAAAAGGGTTTAGAAGAGTTAATTCAAGAATTTAATAGGTAAATCAAAAAAAGGGCTGCAAAATGATAATAAAAATCAGTGAAATTACTCTTTCATTCTCCATTTATTAAACATACAGACATAAAATAAACAAGCACACAAAAATTATCTGAAATGCATGATATTATAGAAAGTCTGCTAATTCCAACCTTTTTTTTTTTTTCCAGGAAGGAAGGAAAAAAAAAGAAAACTGTTGCTTTGTTAAAGACAGTTGGTTAACTCAAATCAGTCCACAGGTGTCTGAACAGCAGTGACACCTAAATTATGGAAGCATAGCTTCTTAACACTGCTAAGGGGATGGAGATTATTTGTGATGAATTTGAGAGCAAAAATACAAAAATACAACCAAACCAGAACATACAAAATCTGGCTTTTTTAGGTCAAGCACAGCAATTATAATTTCTGGAAAGTTATCAAATAACAGTGACTCCCGATATAGGAAGAATAGTTTTCATTTGCCCTTTATCCTTAAAATTCTACTTAGTTTTCTCTCCTCTTTGTCCCCCTTCTTTTCTTCCTCTGTCTCTCATATATATACATATTTTGGGTGTGAGTCAGTTTAACTCTGTATTTCAAACTGGATAATCAGCATGGGTGAACACAGATTATTACATTTTTTTTTTCATGAAAATATTGTTTTAGCCCAAACGAAACACCTGCAAAGAGATTCCAAACAAAACAGTCTGAGGCTTTTTCCTTCTACACTGTTTCCCACCTTCTGATTTAACTATTTTCATTTACAAAACAGATTATGGTTCTTCAAAATAACTTTTCACAAAATATCCTAAAAGCAAAGAGAAGTTTGCTAATTTTATATTTAACATTATTGTCAGTAACATTTCCCTTATTTATGAGACTCCCAGAAAATCAATCACAATAACCATTGAACACAAAGGTAATCCTTTATTTAACCATGACTATGTTAACACACAAGTTCTAAGACAGAAAGGGGGCTCAAGTTGTTCCTTAGATCTCTGTACTTCTTAGAATCTCTTGCCAAATTCTTGTAAGTCATTTTGACATTCAAAAGGAGCTAGATCAAAAAGGTTCTGCTTCTGTTTCCAAAATCATTTTTTTTCTTTTACTTTTACTGACAGTCCAACAACACCTATCACTTCCTACTCACCTCTAACTTACTTTATGAGTTGGCCTTCATATCTGTGGATACATCAAGTGACACATTCAACCACATTTAAAGAGAAAACAGTCAAGTATTCAGACAAAAAGGATTTACTGGCCTAACACCAGCTGTAAGATCTGCTCTCTAAGGAACAAGATTCTAGTTGGAGTCCAATGTAATATGAACACCAAAATGTGCAGAGCGATCAAGGTGTGACAGTAACCAAAGACATTAGATCCAAGGTAATGTAGGTTTAAATTGCTGTATTTAGCAAACTAATGATTAAGATTCCTTTAGCTGTCTTCATTACAATAAAGGGCTACTGACATCTCCTTTAAAGAGTTATTCAAAGGCCAACATGTAACAATAACATAAGGATATAATAAGTATCTAATATAGGACATCTAATATAGTCAGTATTATAGATGTCACAATAGACATACTGGCACAAACTAATGCATGATAAATCCCGAAAGAATGAATAGGGTATATAGAGAGAAATGAGGACATTTGGATCAACTGGTGCACTGAAGAAATTATACAATCTATTTTTAATATTCACCAATTATGAAAAGACATCTGAAAGGTGCTCAGATATTAACTTAATTTACAAGGTACTACCTGAGTATCAACGAAATGTATTTTTAAGTATTATTTTGTTGTTGTTCAACAGCCAAGAAATAAAACCCGAAAATGCTTTCAATGACACTGCTTTGTGTGTCTGTATGTAAAACAAAGTAGAAAGTCTTGTCCAAAGATAAACTGTTTTTAAAAATGCTGATCCTCTGAGAGCATGCCTGATAAAAGCAGATAATTGTCCTTGTCCATTATATCACCAATACAAATATCATTCAAGTTCCGTCCTGCTGCCCTAATTACATCATATGTCAATGTATTAGCTTATCAAGAATTTCTCAATTTTGGCAATCAAAATTTACATGAGAAAAAATATTCCAGTTGAAAACTAATGATATACTAATCTCCCTATATATATTTTAAGATAGATCATGAGTCAGATATAGAAGAATCCCTAAGGTAAGTCCATGAGCCAAAACTGATAGAAACTCGTCTTTTAGTCAAAACAAAATTAGAGCTATATACTATTTTGAAATGTCACCCTAGTAAATAATTTGCCACTTTCCACGTAAATTAAGGCAAATACTTGAACCTCTCTGAAACTTAATTCTAATTCAACTGGAATCCAAATAAATAGTGGATATATAAAGGCTTTGAAAACTATATAACTCTATACAAATATCATTAATCTTAATGTTAAATGGATATGTAAGTTAGGATGATCAATAGTCCTAAGGTAAAATGTTATGATAAAAAATTAAGGACATGCAAAAAAAAAAAAAAATAGGCCTTTAAAAATAGCCATACAGCTGCTGCTAAGTCACTTCTGTCATGTCTGCCTCTTTAAGACCCCGAGGACTGTAGCCCATTAAGCTTCCCAGTCTGTGGGTTTCTCCAGGCAAGAATACTGGAGTGGGTTTCCATGCCCTCCTCCAGGGAATCTTCCCAATCCAGGAATCAAACCCTCATCTCCTGTGGCTCCTGAATTGGCAGGCAGGTTCTTTACCACTAGCACCATTTGGGAAGCCCATATACTATATCTATTTATATATGATATCTTTAAAATGTACTTATATAATACATATTTTATGTATATATGCATAATCAAATTTTATTTGCCATTAACTGCTTTGGGAAGAAAGAGGGATAGGTCAAACTGTGCCTCTTGGTGAGTCTTGCATATTAAGATAGTATATGCCCAATAAATGTTTATTGAATAAAACAATGAATTAATGTGAGTAAATGAATAAACATAAAACATATCTGAAGGAACATATCACAAATGAAACAAAATTACATTTCATAAAAATATGTTTAGTAGTGTTAGAATATTTAATTGATAGCAACAAAATTAGTTAATATTAACTATAATCCCTAATATTTGTTTTCGCAAATTGTTGTGCCATATAGCAATATCTCATTTAAGTCACACCAACAGTAGGCATGTAGTGCAGGTATTATATCTAGTGTATTCATCAATAAATGGGAGGTAATACTGCACTTGTTAATATTCTAAGCCTCAGTTTATTTTTCTGTCAATTGAGATTAATTATGTATAAATTTTGAGATGGATGCTTATACACATATTTTAAACACTCATTAAACTCAGCCATGGAAAGTACAATGTTGGTAAGAGTGTTATTATATGTTAATGCATATATATATATTGACATAATAATGGTCTTCATGGTTTTTAGTAGTATGCCACATGATCAAAACTTCAAAAATGCAGAAATCATATTTGGCTTCCATTTTGCTTTTAATTTGCTAGAGGTCGGAGAGTTGTGGCCTTTATCTAATTAATTATAGACTTTCATATATAAAAGAGAGACCCAAAAACCAGATAAATGTACATATATATCTAGAAAAAGGTAAGTATAAACATGTGGCTCATCACTGATCAATTTTGCAAATCAATGAGATTATGGATACTTAGGTGTCTGAAAAAATTCTGAGAACAGGGAGTGAGTGTGACATAGAAATTCTAACTCTTTGGCTTTGATTTCCATCATTCTTGATTGCTCAGTTTCCATTTAAATAGTTGCCTTTCAGAGAACATATTTTTGCAGTGGAAGTTACAGAGTTTGGTCCTTTTTTTACCAGAAAGATCTCAGATTTGCATAATTGTCCTCAGAATTGTAATGATTCCATTTCTTTTTGAACATAGGTCACTTTGCAGCTCTGCCTTTCTCTTTTCCTTTCTTACTCTCACACACTTCATTTTAAAATTTTCTTTCATCTGAGTATCTTATGGCTTGAACAGAAACTTTCACGACTGTAGAGCATCCTGAATACTATACTTGGAGGGCAGGCACAGAGACTCAATGCACAACCTGTAGCCGTGAGAATCTAGGAAAGCTCTTCCTTTTTTCAAAACTTGGGACTGAATGGAGCTCCAGAATGTTCAGCAACATTCCGGAGGAATGTTCAGCAGGAAATGAGGTAAATTGCTACTTGCTCACTAGCAACTGGCAGACAGCAAATCCCGAATTGGTCTGTGAATACCAATAATTCCTTCAACTAATCAGCAGTCTCCCTGATTTCTTTTTCAGCTCCAAGTTCTGTGGGTTCTGGGATGTCCTGTCTCATCAGTAAGAAAAGTACAATCTTGTGACACACCAGGGGGCTGGCAAATTGGTCCCTCTGATTTCTGTAACTCCCCAAACCCCTTGAACTAAGGAAGTGGCTAGGCTGAATTCTTCACAAATATGTCCACAACATAACCAAGTTGCTACATTAAAGACAATGAAATGGTCGTACTCAGCTTTACCTTTTTGAAAATATCCCTGCTTGGTAACGGTTAAGAGGCAGAAAGATACTTATGATTTCATCCTTCAATATTTTGTGAAAAGAATCCTGACTTTTAAATTTCAGAAAAACAAAATTTCTCATAAATGATGCCATGGAAATTAGACAGAAAGCTACGCAGTTGATTTTAATACATTATGGAGACTATTTTTGTTTTGTTTTCCAGTTGAGGCAGTAGAATTCGGCTGGTTTCAGGGTGGTCACCACTATTTTAAGAGTTGCTGGGTCATAAAGTTAAAAGGCAATATGCAGAGATGGCATCAGCAAAACTGGGAAACAGATTCCCTTTCATTTTACCGTCTCCCCAACTAGTGCCCTTTCCTGCTTTTAAAAATCATTACACATTCAAATTCTATATACATTCTTTTCAATACTTGATTTATGGAAGTTACTGCTTTTAAGAGGATTCACTTTTATAAGATGCCAAGCACACATAACCAAAAGGAATTTATGTCTCAATGTGAACTTTTTGCAAAATGTAAGTAGGTAGAAGAGGGACTTTCTAGAGTAGGATCTTACTGGCAGCTTTCCACATTCACATTTAGTAGCAGTTTTGAGTAACACCCAAACATACATAACATTTACTGCTTAAATTACAAAGGTCTTGGTATCTGTGTAAGATTTTCTATGAATCACATTTTTAAAATGATTCAAGATTATATTGGAGGTTTACCTTCCTAAGGCTATCAGTATGTACAATGACAAGAATTCTAAATATGTATGGTATCATTCTTTCTACAATCTGCACATATAGGTTATAGATTTTAAAAGACAAGAATGCTGGTTTGATTCAAATGCATTCATCTCTCATAGATTCTTCTACAAGATTACTTCTATTCTTGTATTTTATTTGTATCCATACTTCTGAGGCTTCATCAGTGTGTCTAAACATTTTCTTAAACTTACTTATGCATTTAATGCTCAGGATAATGAAATAATGTGACAAAAATTTTAAATTAAATTCTACAACCTTCCGTCAAGCAAGCATTCTTTTGCCTTTTATATTGCCTACTTATATTTATATTGCCTACTTATATTACTTTGCCAACAAAGGTCCATCTAGTCAAGGCTATGGTTTTTCCAGTAGTCATGTATGGATGTCAGAGTTGGACTATAAAAAAAGCTGAATGCCAAAGAATTGATGCTTTTGAACTGTGGTATTGGAGAAGACTCTTGAGAGTCCCTTGGACTGCAAGGAGATCCAACCAGTCCATCCTAAAGGAAATCAGTCCTGAATATTCACTGTAAGGACTGATGTTGAAGCTGAAACTCCAGTACTTTGGCCACCTGATGTGAAGAACTCTCTCATTTAAAAAGACCCTGATGCTGGGAAAGACTGAAGGTGGGAGGACAAGGGGATGACAGAGGATGAGATGGTTGGGTGGCATCACTGATTCAATGGGCATGAGTTCAAGTAAACTCCGGGAGTTGGTGATGGACAGGGAGGCCTGGTGTGCTGCAGTCCATGGGGGCGCAAATAATCGGACACAAGTGAGGGACTGAACTGAACTGATGGCCTACTTTACATTTCACTGACCCAGAGTATTTTGCAAGTTGTTTACTATACTATCAAAGGATGCTATTCATGTATACAAGGCTGTGAATATTTCATGTAAATAGTAAATACATGTTGGGCTGGTACAGACAACAACTTGCGTCATGGTTGTAGGTAATATCCCTGGATACTTCATACTCAGAGTGCTCAACTCAGAACTTTGATTTCTTCATCATTTCATACAAACAATTTCCCACTTCACCCTATATCAATTAAATCATTTAATGTCCCATGTCTCCCTTTCTTGTGTCACTACCTCTGTGGAGGCTCCTTGTTACATAATCCTGCAACTGCCTTCCAAATAGTTTGTCAAGCCACCATCACTTTCTCAGCTATCTACTCTCTCCTTGCTACTAGTTTTCTTGCTGCAATATAAAGTTTATCAATCTTTCGGCTAAAAATTTCCTTAATGGCTAGTTGACTTCTTTAGTAAGCAACTAGATAAAATTCACATTTCCTCCCAGTTCAGTTCAGTTCAGTTCATTAGCTTGGTCCTGTCCAACTATTTGTGACCCCATGGACTGCAACATGCCAAGCACCAGATGGGACCAGATGCCATGATCTTTGTTTTCTGAACGTTAATTAAGCCAACATGTCCATCACCAACCACAGGAGCTTGCTTAAACTCATGTCCATTGGGTTGGTGATGCCATCCAACCATCTCATCCTCTGTCATTCCCATCTCTTCCTGCCTTCAATCTTTCCCAGCATTAGGGTCTTTTCCAAAGAATCAGTTTTTCACATCAGGTGGCCAAAGTATTGGGAGTTTCAGCTTCAGCATCAGTCCTTCCAATAAATATTCAGGACTGATTTCTTTAGTACTGACTGGGTGGATCTCCTTGCAGTCCAAGGGACTCTCAAGAGTCTTCTCCAACATCACAGTTCAAAAGCATCAATTCTTCGGTGCTCAGCTTTCTTTATGGTCCAACTCTGACATCCATACATGACTACTGGAAAAACCATAGCTTTGACTAGATGGACCTTTGTCAGCAAAGTAATGCCTCTGCTTTTTAATATGCTGTCTAGGTTCATCACAGCTTTTCCTCCAAGGAGCAAGTGTCTTTTAATTTCATGGTTGTAGTCACCATTTGAAGTGATTTTAGAACACAAAAAATAAAGTCTCTCACTGTTTCCATTGCTTCACCATCTATTTGCCATGAAGTGATGGGACCAGATGCCATGATCTTTGTTTTCTGAATGTTAATTAAGCCAACCATTTCATTCTTCTCTTTCACTTTCATCAAGAGGCTCTTTAGTTCTTCTTCGCTTCCTGCCGTACAGGTGGTGTCATCTGCGTATCTGAGGTTATTCATATTTCTCCTGGCAATCTTGATTCCAGCTTGTGTTTCTCCCAGCCTGGCATTTCACATGATGTACTCTGCAAATAAGTTAAATAATCAGGGTGACAATATATAGCCTTGATGTACTCCTTTCCCAATTTGGAACAAGTCTTTTGTTCCATGTCCTGTTCTTACTGTTGCTTCTAGACCTGCATACAGATTTCTCAGAAGGCGGTTAAGATGGTCTGATATTCCTGTCTCTTTAAGAACTTTCCACACTTTGTTGTGATCCACACAGTCAAAGTCTTTGGTGTAGTCAATACAAATGCTTTGGCGTAGTCAGTAAAGCAGAAATAGGTGTTTTGTCTGGAACTTTCTGCCTTTTCAATGATCAGGCGGATGTTAGCAATTTGATCTCTGGTCCCCTTGCCTTTTCTAAAATCAGCTTGAACATATGGAAGTTCATGGTTCATGTATTGCTGGAGCCTGGCTTGGAGAATTTTGAGCATTACTAGCCTGTGATATGAGTGCAATTGTGTGGTAGTTTGAGCATTCTTTGGCATTGCCTTTCTTTGGGATTGGAATGAAAACTGACCTTTTCCAGTCCTGTGGCCACTGCTGAGTTTTCCAAATTTGCTGGCATATTGAGTGCAGCACTTTCACAGCATCATCCTTTAGGATTTGAAATAGCTCAACTGGAATTCCATCCCCTCCACTAGCTTTGTTTGTAGTGATGCTTCCTAAGGCCCACTTGACTTCACATTCCAGGATGTCTGGCTCTAGGTGAGTGATCACATCATCATGATTATCTGGGTCGTGAAGATCTTTTTTGTACAGTTCTTCTGTGTAGTCTTGCCACCCTTCTTAATATCTTCTGCTTCTGTTAGATCCATACCATTTCTGTCCTTTATTGAGCCCATCTTTGCAAGAAACATTCCCTTGGTATCTTTAATTTTCTTGAAGAGATATCTAGTCTTTCCCATTCTATTGCCCCGCCCCCACCACCCCCACTCCCCCTGCCATGAGACTATGTTGTTTTAGTTTGGGTTCTTCCAGAAACCAACACTTAATCAAAGATTCAAGCACAAATTTTGGTAAATGTTTCCAGGAAAGAAGGGTAGGGAAATGAGAAAACAAAAGAGAGGTGAGAAAGCAATAACCAAGGGTGATTTACCAATCATGTTGCTTTTTTGAATCCTGCTGGGGCTTTTGGGATGAGGGTGGGGGTATGAGTTATCATTATTATATTTAGAATATGAGTTATTTAGCACAGTAGGTAAGGGAACTGGGGGTATTAATCTACCACCAAATTTGGTCATTGGTTGGGGACTATTCCTAAAGGCATGTTAGTTCTCCTGTATTTTTGACTGCCACAACTGTATTTTCTGGAGGAAGCAGTGAGATCTAGCCAGCAGCTACAAATTTAAGTACTGAGAAGATATGGTAGAAAAAATGGGAAGACATGTCTAATAGCATCTTTTAATCCTTTCACATGCATGTGTGCTCATTCACGCCCAACTCTTTGCAATCCTATGGGATGTACCCCCAGGCTCCTTCCTCTGTCCATGGGATTTCCCAGGCTGGAATATTGGAATGAGTTGCCATTTCCTCCTTCAAGGGATCTTCCTGACTCAGGGATCGATCCCACATTTCCTGTGTCTCCTGCATGGCAGGCGGACTCTTTTACTGCTGAGCCATCAGGGAATTCTTTCACATTTAACAACAAAAGCCACTTTTCTGCACTAATGGTGCTCTAGCCAGACACCAGCTCCTGCCACATGAACTGTCACACTTTTCTCAGGTATATATACACCTGACGCGGCCGAGCAACTTCACTTTCACTGTTCACTCTCATGCATTGGAGAAGGAAACGGAAACCCACTCCAGTGTTCTTGCCTGGAGAATCCCGGGGACGGGGAGCCTGCTGGGCTGCCGTCTATGGGGTCGCACGACTGAAGCGACTTAGCAGCAGCAGCATATAAGTCCATTAGCCACATTTCTCAGGAATATGCCTATTTATACTTGAATGATTCATTCAACATTCTATCATTCTATGGTAGTGCTCGTGAGGATTCAAGGAGCAGCATATGTGAAATATTAGATGAGTATCTGGTACATGGTAATTACTATATGCCACTACTATTATTTTTGTACCTTTAAGAACCACCTGAAAAGATTCCTATATATGAAGATTACCAGGCTATAAACCCAGAAATTCAGATTCTGGGTTCAAATTCAAATTCAGCTGTTGAGGTCCAAGAAGACAGGTCTGTGAACAATCACACCAAATCATTCTCTTATAGGGCAGAGATCTGGGAAGATGACCAGATCTCTGGGTATGATAAAAGCTATTATAAATCTGTTGTCATGGTATAATTATTAACAGTGACATCTTTTACTTTCAGAAGTATCTCAATTTGGGGGAAAATGTTAAATGGCCACTCTATGAACCATATTTTGAAATCACTGTCCTTTGGCAAAGATAATGGCTGAATGTACGTATCACAAAGGTTATTCTGTGACACTTTATTTTAAATCATATGACAGAGAAGAATCAAAGAAGGAAATAGAAGTAGTAAAGCAGATTATTATGATAATTTCCCTAGACACTAACCTGCTTCCTGTTGTGAATGTGGAGTAGGAATTGAGAGAAAGTCTGAAGGGAAAGGAACTTGGCTGTCTTTCAGTGCTTCCTTTGAGCCTGAACAAGAACACTGCTAAGTACGTTAATATTGCTAAACATCATTTTAGAAAACAGATGCTAAACCAACATTCAGACCATTAATGAAAGTTTGGAATTTTCAAACATGTCATTTCATATGTAGTGTTGATGGATGCCTTCTCAGATAAAACCCAGAAGATAACGAATCCTGGCTGAGTTTTTAGCAAGTTACAGCTGTTTACAGTAATGTGGTAATTGGAAGTGACACTATAGATCTCCATGTTTATGCTGGGTTGCCATGTTGTGGTTATAGCACAAAACTGAGAAACACTAAAAAACATCAAATATATGTGTCAAGTTAATTTCATACTCCTTTTGCCTCAGGCTGATTTGCACAAATTAAATTTTCTACTAATAAACTCAAGATGTTAGAAAGCAATATGGAAATGCCATATATGGATTCTGCTGATTATGATTATAGAAATCCAGACTCTTTGAACAATTTGTTAATGTACAAAAATTATTTTATCCCACATTCACTGAAAGTTTGAAAGAAAACATAACTGAAAATTGGAAGGCATTGATTTTTCTTTTTCCTAACTTCAGCACTGGGACTGTTTATTTTGATACATTTTAAAAACTGGAAATAAAAATATGTAAATTCAGTAGAAGAATAACTTAAGAGAACATTTTAGAAAACTAGTTTAATAAAAATTGAAATAGACCAAATTTGTTTGAAAACAGCTTTGGTTACTATAAAATGCATGGCTCCAAAGCTTTGTATTCAGATAAACGTGAACAAAGACCACTTTATTACAGTGTCTTTGTCACTTTTTATAAGGATGTATTTAAATATCAGGCTTTTTTACCAGATGGGATATTTTAGATGTAGATATGATTTTCAGAAAACAGTCTTTAGAAAGAGTCATATTTTTTCATTTAAAATGAAAAATGGTTAGGGAATAAAGTACTTTAATAGTATATGATGTAAGTGGGGCTTTGTTACTATCTGCCCACAGATTTCCATATGGAGCTGATTCTTGATGTTTTTAGAAATAAAGAAGTAGATGTGCTAGAAAGTGATTCTAAGAATAAGGAAGGGTGAATGTGGTAGATTGTAGTTTCTGGAATTAGAATGCCAGGAAGAAACATGTTTATGGGACAGAAAGTATCACAAAAGAGGAGGAAAGTTCAGTGTGTATTTTCTTTATCTGAAAAAAATAAAGGGGGAATGAAGAATAAATGGGGGAAGGACAGTTGACATAAAAACAACAACCTGCAGATAAACAGTGAATGATTTTTTTCCATTTGAGAGATGATAAGAAACTGGAAAAGGCTACTGATGGATGAATTTTGAGTTTGTTCATCTGATGACTTTATTTATAAGTTTAAATTCCAAATAAATGGTAGGGAGAAGTGGCACTCATAGAAGTATAAAATGTTCCATTTTAGTCCATTTGGAATTGTATGATAATGTTTGCAGCCTGGTTTCTATTCCCAAATCTTTTATTTATTCTTTGTACATTTTAAGATGGGTAATTAAAAAAAATAAATTAGTGATATCAAGATTACTTCTGTAATGAAGGTAGTGGAGGACCCTCGGGATCACAGAAAAGCTGGGTATGTAGCCAATCATTTGTATTATTAAACAATATTTTATTAAATTTAGTAATGTTGCTCAAGGCACCAAAACAATATCACATTAGAGTATTAAAATTGATGACAATTAAAGCAAAACTCATTATTCATTTTTCAAAGAGCCTATGTGTTAAAATATTAAAAGCATAAACTCTGTCTAGGATTTATATTTAAACACACAAGAACATTATATATCTTAATCATTTTATGGCTCTTAGAATTTATAAATTAACTATATATTTTTGTATAGTTATAATATAAATTGCATCATTAATTCTAGTTTAGGGAAAGATAACAATTGATCGTACAAAGGGATAACATTTACAATATGGGTATTACAAAGAGTAATAATCTAAAATAGTGACAAGAAAGCCACATTAGGTAATAGTTAAAAATAAAGTTTCTAAGGTCACAGACACTTTAGCTTGGTTTAATATCATTTTTGCCACTTATTAGCTATTTGATCTTTGATAAATTATTTAACACTTCTGAGCTTAAAACAGGGATATTAATAACAAATGAGAGTATGAAGATTCTATAATAAAAAAACATTAGAAGAATATTCAAAGCTACATATTTTGTACTAAGAATTCTCATTAATTCATAATCAATAATGAATCACTGTGTACCACCATTAACCACAGAAGAAAACAAAGCCCTTTAAACAACTCTAGATCTAATGAAATGTAAAAAAAAAAAAAACAACAAACTTTTATTTATTGTCTCAAAATCAGTAGCTATGAACAAACATGTTACTTCCCTAGTCTGAGGACAGTATGCTTCCCACTGGTTATATACATAATAAAGATAACTACCCACATATTAAAGAAGATATTTGTGTCAGGCTACTAAACTCCCTTTCTTCTCATTTGAATATACTCCTCCAGAGAGACTTCTCTAGGAAATATCAATTATGCATTTTCTGTACCTTTATCTATATTTGCTTTTATTCTTTTTTTTTTTCTATTTATGATGGCTCAGTAATAAGGTAGACAATGAAGTCTTCTTCTGACTACAGAAAAAAAATGTATTTAGTAAGTAAATATGGTTTCATTAACTGACATTTTGATAGTCTTCTCTATTTTCTTATCCTACAAGGGATAAGAAATGAGTAAGTGATTAAGATTCTTAGCTAACTAAGTGAAAGCCGTTTTTATGGAGATGATGATTGATGGAGAAATTAGACCAAAGTGATCAGCACAACAAAATTTACTTGTATGTTACTTCAGAAAGAAGTTGTAGGCAAATGCTTATTTAGAAAAGTATACAACCTGAGTATATATAAGTAAATAAAGTTAAATTAGGTATTGAGATTAATAAATGAAAACATTTTAGAAAAATGTTTTAGTTTATCAAATGCTAACTATTTTTATCAACATAGTCAAGATGTTAGAGACTTTTTTCCTCTTGTTTCACCATCAAGACTGAATTTATATGAATATTAATAGCTTGGCACTGATTTTTCTCTCATTTGACTCGAAGAAGTAGATATGAATAATGGAAAAAAAAATGTTCAGCCAAAAGAACAAATTTACTTGAACAATGTCAATTTCTACCTTTTCAAAATTCAGTTTTGTGCTTAACTTTTTAGGAAATAACACCTTATAAATTAGGCTGTTTTATATTTTTCCTACTTTATAACTTCCCACTGACAAGCAATAGAAAAATATCTAGATTACAGAAAGTGGAAGTGAAGGTGTTAGTTGCTCAGTCATGTTCGAGTCTTTGCGACCTCATGGACTATAGCTTGTGAGGTTTCTCTGTTCCTGGATTCTCTAGGCCAGAATATCGGAGTGGGTTGCCATTCCTTTCTCCAGGGCATCTTCACAACTCAAGGATGGAACCCAAGTCTCCTGCATTGCAGGCAGATTCTTTACACCATCTGAGCCAGCAGGGAAGTTTACATAAAGGCTTTATCTACATGTTAATTCAGATGCTACGAGTTTAATAACAGAGGGTATAAATTAGATCAATTCTTGTCTTAGAATTTTAGCACTGCTAAAAAAGTGACTTTTCCTAAAATTCAAACCTGACCATGTTAATCTTTTCTTTTAAACTATGAATGACTTCTCTTTCCTACAAAAAAAAAGTCAATACTTTTTAGGACAAGTTGATTCTACTTATGTAAAGGTTCTTATCTGATTCCACTGTCCACATTCAACCCCCACTTAATGTAGGTTAGTGTCAAATGGCTTGTAGTTGCTCAATCATACTATGTTGCAATTACAAGGCCATGACTTTGCATCTGTTATCCATCCGTCTAATATGTATTCTCACACTTAGGTCCATACACTTGAAAAATATCCACTCTTTAGGACCCAGCTCAAGGTTCACAATCTTACAAAGCCTTTTTTTCTGTTTGGAGATTTAAGGTATTTTTAAAATTTTATTTATTTTAAATTAATTTATTCATTTTAATTGGAGACTAATTGCTTTACACTATTGTGGTGGTTTCTGTCATACATTGACAGGAATCAGCCATGGGTGCACATGTGTCCCCCTATTCTGAACCCCCCTCACACCTCCCTCATCACCCCATTCCACTTAAGAAACTAGAAATAGAACAGACATATGACCCAGCAATCCCACTGCTGGGCATACACACCAAGGAAACCAGAATTGAAAGAGACACATGTACCCCAATGTTCATTGCAGCACTGTTTACAAGAGCTAGGACATGGAAGCAACCTAGATGTCCATTGGCAGATGAATGGATAAGGAAGTTATGGTACACATACACAATGAAATACTACTCAGCTATAATAAAGAATGTATTTCAGTCAGTTCTAAATAGGTGGATGAAACTAGATCCTATTGTACAGAGTGAAATAAGTCAGAAAGAGAAATACCAATACAGTATACTAATGCATATGTATGGAATTTAGAAAAGTGGTAATGATGACCCTATATGCAAGACAGAAAAAGAGACAGATTTTTGGACTATGTGGGAGAAGGCCGGTGGAGTAATTTGAGAGAATAGCATTAAATATATATATATTACTATATGCAAAATAGATGACCAGTGCAAATTGGATGCATGAAGCTGGGCATTCAAAGCCAGTGCTCTGGGACAACACAAAGTCTTTTCTGATGTCTCCAGACAAGATTAATCTTTTCTCCCTGCCTTGTAATAATGTAAACACATTTTACTCGTTGGCTGTATCACATTGTATTATTTTTGTTCATACATTTGGCAATCTCCTCCATGGTGCCATAAAGCCTTTGAGAGCAGGGATGTGTGACTGTACTTCCCCCTCAAGAGAATAGAAGCTGCATGTGTGTATGCTCAGTTGCTCAGCTGTGTCTAACTTTTTGCGATCCCATGGACTGTAGCCCGCCAGGCTCTTCTGTCCATGGAATATTCCAGGTAAGAATACCGGGAACGAGTTGCTGTTTCCTACTCCAGGGCCTCTTCATGACCCAGAGATTGAACCCATGTCACTCATATCTCCGACACTGACAGGTGGATTCTTTACCACTGAACCACCTAGGAAGTTACTTGAGGGCAAAAACATTGTTTTGCTGACAGCTATCTCTTTAGAAAATAACAGCAGCTAGCATAATCACTGCAGATGGTGATTGCAGCCATGAAATTAAAAGACACTTACTCCTTGGAAGGAAAATTATGACCAACCTAGATAGCATATTCAAAAGCAGAAACATTACTTTGCCAACAAAGATCTGTCTAGTCAAGGCTATGGTTTTTCCTGTGGTCATGTATGGATGTGAGAGTTGGACTGTGAAGAAAGCTGAGCGCGAAGAATTGATGTTTTTGAAGTGTGGTGTTGGAGAAGACTCTTGAGAGTCCCTTGGACTGCAAGGAGATCCAACCAGTCCATTCTAAAGGAGATCAGCCCTGGGTGTTCTTTGGAAGGAATGATGCTGAAGCTGAAACTCCAGTACTTTGGCCACCTCATGCAAAGAGTTGACTCATTGGAAAAGACTCTGATGCTGGGAGGGATTGGGGGCAGGAGGAAAAGGGGACGACAGAGGATGAGATGGCTGGATGGCATCACCAACTTGATGGACGTTAGTTTGAGTGAGCTCTGGGCATTGGTGATGGACAGGGAGGCCTGGCATGCTGCAATTCATGGGGTCACAAAGAGTCGGCCACAACTGAGCGACTGAACTGAACTGAGCATATCAGTATGTACTCAGTTAACAGAATAAATGCTTCAATGGATAAGTAAATGAATGAGTTCATTTTATCTCTATTTCCTAGGAAAGTGAAAGTGAAAGTCGTTCAGTCATGCCTGACTCTTTACTACCCCATGGACTATATTCAGTCTATGGAATTCTTCAAGCCAGAATACTAGAGTGGGTAGCCATTCCCTTCTCCAGGGGATCTTCCCAAACCAGGGATCAAAACCAGGTCTCCCACATTGCAGGCTGATTCTTTACCAGCTGAGACACCAGGGAAACCCTCCTAGGAGAATACCTGACCCAAAGCTTTTATCATATGCCAAATGGAAACGATCTAAAAAGATGTTTGTTTATTATGCTTTTGATTTCCTGATGATTGCATATATGGACCCTAACTGGGCACATATGGATAAAATTTTTATGGATGTATTCCTAATTCCTCATTTATTACTTAAAATTTCTCTATATTTATATCAATAAATTAAAATGCTAAATCTTTATATCAATCACAAATCAGACAAAACTTTAAAAGGACGAGTCCCCTATATTAAACTCATCACTATCTACTTCAATTACATGTTGGAAAGAATGTTAACCTACAGCTTCCAATAGTTCCTTTTTAAAGTCTTCTCCTAAACTGTGAGAATGCTTCTAGGCACAACTTGATTAAAGAAAGAAACTACTAAATCCTAGTTCAATCCCTTGATAATTCTAAAGCTATAGTTTTACCTAGTGAGGAAAGAGGTTTCACTTTTATTTTTTTTTAACCTTACTTTATTTTGTAACTATATTTTAGCAAACCTTATATACACAGCATTAAACTAGACCCCATAAGACACCAGGGAAATAGTAGAGACCATGGAAAAACATATTTTGCTATGTTGTGCTTATGTAACATATACGTTTATATCCCTTTAAAAACATGAGCTATTACACCTTGATTGTAAGTTTCCATTTTTTAGTCATTGAGTCATGTCTGACTCTTTGCAACCCCATGGACTGAAGCCCACCAGGCTCCTTGGTCCACAGGATTTCCCAGGCAAGGATACTGGATATTGGTTGACACTTCCTTCTCCAGGGGATCTTTCCCAACCAGGGATTGAATGCAAGACTCCTACTTGGCAGGTGGATTCTTTACCATTTATCCACCTTTGGAGCCTTGATTGAAGGTTACAATTCTCTAAGTGTCTAGGGGTAAGAAGTTCCCAGGTGGCGTTAGTGGAAAGAACTTGCCTGTCAATGAAGGAGACATAAGAAACAAGGCCCAATCCCTGGTTTGGGGAGATCCCCTGGTGGAGGGCATAGCAACCTTCTCCAGTATTCTTGCATGGAAAATCCCATGGACAGAGGTACCTCATGGGTCCCTGGGGTCACAAAGAATTGGACACAACTGAAGCGATTTAACATTCAAGGGAGAAAGCAATTCCTATTGTGTATGTAAACTACAATGAATTAAAAAAATAAATACTAGGGATAAGAGAGAGATAGCTATTTAATAGGTACATAGTAGAAATGGTCAAGAAAACTCTGGGGGATATTTCCAGGCAGAGGGAAGAGGGGCTACAATAGAGAAATTTACTCAACTACCATGGGGTCGCTAGGAATCAGACATGACTGTGTGACTTCATTTTCACTTTTCACTTTCATGCATGGAGAAGGAAATGGCAACCCACTCCAGTGTTCTTGCCTGGAGAACCCCAGGGACGGGGGAGCCTGGTGGGCTACCGTCTATGGGGTCACACAGTCGGACACGACTGAAGTGACTTAGCAGCAGCAGCAGCAGCAGCATGCTTTTCCTTTTCGTTTTCACTCACAATTGTTTCAATCAGCCATCCATCAGTATCAATGATACTGAGATTTTTTTCTTGTATGTCTTTAGTGTTTGTTTTTTGTTGTTACTGCTTTAAGTTTTATGCTGTTTTTAAAAAAAGATTATGTTTCATTTGGGGAAAGATTAGCCAAATGCAGAAGCAAAGGTTGGCACCAAAATTGGCCTTTTCTGTCTTCAAGTTTCCAAGTCTTATGAACAACATAGAGTCCTGCCATGTCAGGGAGTGAACATATCTGAGAGATAAGCATGAATTTATTTGGGATATTAGACAGGAAAGGAGGCCTGGCCTAAAGAGAGCAGCAAATGGATAAGAGTTGGCAAGAAAAGGTAATTATAGCCTACAAAAACCACCAAAAAAACCTTTTTTTTAATGACTTGTGTAATCTTATTATAAATTTATTCCAAACTATACAAAGATACTTAATTAATTATGCAAAATAACAATGAACTAATTCCACTCTTCATTACATTAAGAGTTTGTATATCTCTTTACGTCCCACTAGAATTAAAAGGGACACACTGGGTTTTTTCTTTGACAAAAGAATACAGAAAAAGTTCACAGGTTTAATATCTGAATAAAAATTAGCATTCTCTTCAGGACAGTAAGATCTTCATATTTTGACCTAAACTTCTTATATGCAGATTGATTCTATAGAAATTATAAACCTTTCCATGGAACATGATAATTCTCATAGAACTGATATAACCACTTGAAATTCTGATCTGGATAAAAACCTGTAACCCAAACAACAAAGTTTAGATTCCCATCAGGAAATGAGATCAAACGTTTTCTAAAACACTAGTTCAAAGGACACCACAACAGGAGAAGGACTCTTACAATACTAGAGATTTTGGAAAACTTCAGCTATTGTATTTCTTTGCATTTAATTATTTTACAGAAAAGTAATGTTATTTAATCCCACATATATTTAAAGTACTCATCATATTCAATATATGTTTTTCAAAATAGTGATAAAATATACTTTTGGGGGATAACTTTTCTTTGATGTATGTAGAAAAGCATGACACTTTCTAAAAAATGTTGAGATAAATTTTATGTTTCCTTTTATGAACAAAACATACAATTCATTATCAGATATAATAGATATGAATATTATCTATTATATCTGAATTATTGGTTTGGTGGGAATTATTTTCCTCATAAAATAATAAGACAAAAATTATAAGTAAATCTTATTGATTAGTTTTTCAGTAATTAATTGAAGTACGTGATAAAAAATAACAATTCTTTGAATTTAGTAAAATATGACCCTGCATTTAGGCCTCTCCTAGGCTTTTTATAGTAACTAAAATGTCTAGATTAACCCTAGCTTTACGAGGCTCCCAGGTTTCAGGCCCCAGAGTTATCAGCAAAGAACATGACTAAAGCCAAGAGAATAAGGAGTCAAAAAGATGTCTGTCTAAAATACCTCTACCAGAGACTTTTATTTTTCTTCCCATTCGAGTTTTCTAGTTCTCAAGACTATTATGAGCTCCTCATGCAGCCCCCCATATTGTTTTTTTTTTAATTCCTCTAGAAGTGAAACAAAGCAGGGTGTTATGGTCCTTGCCCCACACAACATTTACCTGCTTTTTGTCTGTGGAAAAATTTTAGCCAAAGTATAAGTTTAAGCAGAAAAATGAAACCAGGCAGAATTAAAGGAAAACAGTCAAAGGAGACTAAATAATAATAGTTTTGACATTAAGCACAGTCAAGGACTTTTAGCTCCTTCTCAAGGGTTATAGGCAATATTTTGAGCTATATCATGTAAACTGTCTTACAGGTACTAAAACCCCTAGCAGGAGGAAAATTTTACATGATACCAGACTGTAGCCATGACATAAGCTGTCACAGTTTCCTGAACTGGCCTCAAGTAATGGAAACAAACTGACTGTGGAACTGAAGATTAACTGCATTTAATCAAGAAAAGACATAAAACAGAAAGATTTAAAAAAGCAAAGACATCATTTTGTTGACAAAAGTCCATATAGTTAAAGCTATGGTCTTTCCAGTAGTCATATACAGATATGAGAGTTGGACCATAAAGAAGACTGAGTGCCAAAGAATTGATGCTTTCAAACTATGGTGCTGGAGAAGACTCTGGAGAGTCCTTTGGACTGCAAGGAGATCAAACCAGTCAATCCTAAAGGAAGTCAACCATAAATACTCATTGGAAGGACTGATGCTGAACCTAAAGTTCCAGGACTTTGACCACCAGATGCAGAGAGCCGACTCATTGGCAAAGACCTTGATACTGGGAAAGATTGAAGGCAAAAGGAGAAGCGGACAGTAGAGGATGGGATGGTTAGATAGCATCATCAACTCAATGGACATGAACTTGGGCAAACTCCAGGAGACAGTGAGAGACAGGGAGGCCTGGAGTGCTGCAGTTCATGGGTCACAAAGAGTTGGACATGACTTAGGGACTGAACAACAAAAACGGAACAGTCAAGATGAGGCTGGTCAGACCACCGATGACCAATTTCAAAATGACTGATGGAGTCTGTGTGGGCCGTCCAAAACCCCCCACCCTTGTCTGGCATCCAAAATAAACTTTCTTTTCCAGGAACCTTGCCTCTTTATTGGGTGACAGCTAGATCCCACTTTTGATTATATAAGGGAAAGAAATATTCTTCTGGATATTTTTCTTCCTCTGTAAACAAGGGAACAATTATATTGTTAAGGTTCCTGCCACTTTCATCTTATCAAGAAACCATAATGTTAAACTTATACAGGAAAAGGTCAATTTTGTTATATTTGTGGATAATACTGCCCAGCTAAGTGTAGACTGAAGTAAAAAAATGAGAGCCACAGAAAAATATGTTGTGTTCTCAGTTATTTTTGAAAAAAAAATGACTGAATGTTCTTTTCTCAATTTTTTTTCCTTCTTTCACTGGTTATATATATTTCTTCCAGGAACTGGTCAGAGGAAGTGGGGGAAAGCAAAATTAAGTACAATGTATATATGTGTTTGACTATGTTCATTGTTACCATTGTGATATAAATTTTGTTTAGAGAAAGAAACAATGCTTCTGACAAACTGGTAGTTTGTAAACTGTGAATTTAAAAGATCAACATCTTTCCTAACATTGACTCATCTCCAAAATTGTGAAAGTTCATGTATCTGCTTATTCAGTAAATATGCATTAAATACTTACTATGTTCCAAGTATGCTATACTAGATTTTGCAAGGCATAACAAAAATGAGAGAAATCATGTCTGCTTGCATGATATTCATAGTTGAGCAAAAGAAACACCTAGCATAGGAAATCACTAAGTGTCACAGTATATGTGTGTGGGCTAATAAATGAGTAACCACAGTGTGATGTGTGCTGTAAGTCATATGTGTGTTTATGCGTACTGTAAATTTGCTGTGAAGGATACTGACTTATACTCATTGTACTGGAATTATTACATACAAAACCTGTTTCAAAGAGTTACAACTAGCATTAGTTCCTTCTTAATTAAAATAACCTCTGACAATTGCAATTTTCCAGTCTTCATGAAGGGTCTTGAACGGAGGATACTTTCCATGACTACATTTTGCTGTTTTAACGCTTAGTATCTCTTGCATTACAGATTGAGAACAATCATAATTAATATTTTAAAAGAAAGTCACAACATAATTTCATGGATTTGTTTTAAACTTTTCAGAACTTCTTATTAAATAGTGCAAAGCATTGTTCAGCATCTCTCTTAAGCTGAATAGAAATAATCATAGCCAATTTTAACTGAATAATGAACATGTGCCAGCTTCCATGATAACCATTTTATATGTATTTTTAATTTCTCAACAACCCTGCAAGACAGAAATTATTATTACCTCTCTTATAATATGGAAAGTAAGATTCAGAGAGGCTAATTGAATCAGTTCTTGGGATCACTGACTTTAAGATCTGTGCTTCTTTTACTATAGAGGTGCCAACCCACAAAACCCCTAAAAGAAAGAATCCATATCATTCCAAGCATAGCTTCCAGATTGGATTGTGTTTTCAGCTACATGCTGAACAACAAAACATACCCCACTTTACACTTTCATCAATCTTACAATCCTGATATGCCGTGGAAACTGTTAGTACACAGTATACCAAATTTAAGTGAACCAATCTGTCTAATTGTCCAGCTTTTTTCCCCTGAATTTTAAGAAGGCAAATAGACCATTAAAATAAGAAAGCAGATAACCTTCAAAATGCATGCAGTTACATAAATATTGACTGTGTGTGATCAATCATGTCCTACTCTTGTGACCCTGGATTGGAACAAACCAGGCTCCTCTGGTCATGGGGTTCTCCAGGCATGAGTACTGGAGTAGGTTGCCATTTCCTCTTTCAGGATATCTTCCTGACCAGGATATTGAACTCATGTCTCCTGCAGCTCCTGAACTGGCAGGTGGATTCTTTACCACTGAACCACCAGAGAAGCCAAGTTCCAATATATATTAGGTGGGAAAAAGTTCCTTCAAGTTTTTTTTTTTAAATTTTGGCCAACCCAATACATTTTTAAAATTTGAGTCCAATGTTTAAATCATTTTTTTAAAGTTAGAACTGTCCTAGATAATGAGTACTTTGCTCCAATTCTATTTGCTTTAAAATGTGCATTATACTCCAATTTTTAAAATGTGCATTGATTTTTAATCACTTCAGTCACTCAGTAGTGTCCAACTCTTTGTGACCCCATGGACTGCAGCAGGCCAGGACTCTCTGTCCATCAGCAACTCCCAGAGCTTGCTCAAACTCTTGTCCATTGAGTCGGTGATGCCATCCAACCATTTCATTCTCTGCCATCCCCTTCTCCTCCTGCCCTCAATCTTTCCCAGCATCAGGGTCTTTTCCAATGAGTCTTTTCCACATCAGGTACCAAAGTATTGGAGTTCCAGCTTCAGCATCAATCCTTCCAATGAATATTCAGGACAGATTTCCTTTAGGATTGACTGATTGGATCTCTTTGCAGTCCAAGGGACTCTCAAGAGTCTTCTCCAACACCACAGTTCAAAAGCATCAATTCTCCAGTGCTCAGCTTTCTTTATGGTCCCACTCACACATCTATGTATGACTATTGGAAAAACCATAGCTTTGTCCAGATGGACCTTTGTTGAAAAAGTAATGTCTCTGCTTTTTAATATGCTATCTAGGTTGGTCATAGCTTTTCTTCCAAGGAATAAGAGTCTTTTAATTTCATGGCTGCAGTCACTACTTGCAGTGATTTTGGAGCCCAAGAAAATAAAGTCTGTCTCTGTTTCCATTATTTCCAATTGATTTTTAATAGTTTACATTAATTTTTATTGATGAAAAGTAATACACCATAATTTGGTAAATTGAAATTATAGCATCATTTTTTTTTTCTTTTTTTCCCCCTTTAATTGATTTTAAAA